>NC_140595.1:12900329-13610666 GCF_964204655.1 Triturus cristatus
TGGCATGCCCAGACATGGGTCCCATGCTCACTGTGTCCCTGGAACCAAACTGTACCGAGCTGATGGGCCCATAACTAGGGCGAAACCAGTCCCAGGATGCTTGTTTCCGGTCCAGAGAGGACCTGGTGTGTTTCATGTACCAATCTAAGTGGCACGGGCATGCCCAGACGTGGGTCACATGCTCACTGTGTCACTGGAATCAAGCTGTACCCAGCTGATGAGCCGTGACTCAGGCAAAACAGGTCCCAGGATGCTTGTTCTTGGCCCAGAGAGGACCTGGCTTGTGTGTTTCATGTACCACACTAAGTGGCACAGGCATGCCCAGACATGGGTACCATGCTCACTGTGTGGAACCAAGCTGTACCCAGCTGATGAACCCATAACTAGGGCGAAACCAGTCCCAGGATGCTTGTTTCCGGTCCAGAGAGGACCTGGCGTGTGTTTTTCATGTACTAATCTAAGTGGCCCTGGCATGCCCAGATGTGGGTACCGTGCTCACTGTGTGGAACCAAGCTGTACCCAGCTGATGTTTCTAGGGTGAAACCGGTCCCAGGATGCTTGTTTCCGGTCCTTGTAGGATTTGGCCTGGCTGGACTGTTCCCATGGGGAATAGGGTCAAGACTGATTTGCATATGGTTGGGTCCAAACTGGCGAGGCACGAGGGGCAAAAACAAATGAACTGGGTGCCAGAGGTTCGACCTACTGCAAGCGTTCCTCCCATCACCTTTGTGTGTTGGATTTATTTTAAATCGGCATAAACCTCGTTCATTTCCCTGGCTTGGCATTGATATATGACCGCACTGCATTGCGAGAGGGCGGGGTCGTGTCTTCGTAGGGTACAGGGGAGCCTGCATTGGTTACACACTTTCATACACTGGTTTTAAATTAGATTTGATTTCTCCTTCCTATTTTCGTGAAGGATAGACACTGCTATTTCGGGGGTGCTTTTTTATGGTTCTGGGGGGGGGGGTCCAGCTCGGCACATGGCTGCCTGTCGCAGGACCCCCGCGGCGCCACTTCAGCCAGTTGTAGCTATTTATAGATTCTTAATAAGGGCAGATGTACAGGGCGCACGTCCTGAGGGGGTCCCGCTGGCAGCGTGCGACCTGTGGCTCCGCTGTGTGCTTCTTAAGGAGGGCTCTGGGGTGCAGGTGACATGGGAAGGGGGGCTCCTGATGGAGGGGGCGGAGAGCTCTGGTGATGGAGTGCCCCACAGGATGGAGGGCTCCTTGTAGGTGTTCTCTGAGGATGGAGGATTCCTGGTGGGGAGGGTTCTCTGAGGATGGACAGTGCCTCGGGACGGAGGGTTCCTGGTGGGGAGGGTTCTCTGAGGATGGATAGTGCCTCGAGACGGAGGGTTCCTGGTGCGGAGGGTTTTCTGAGGATGGACAGTGCCTCGGGACGGAGGGTTCCTGGTGGGACGGAGTCTCTGAGAATAGACAGTGCCTTGAGACGGAGGGTTCCTGGTGCGGAGGGTTTTCTGAGGATGGACAGTGCCTCGGGACGGAGGGTTCCTCAGTGCCTCGGGACGGAGGGTTCCTGGTGCGGAGGGTTTTCTGAGGATGGACAGTGCCTCGGGATGGAGGGTTCCTGGTGGGACGGAGTCTCTGAGAATAGACAGTGCCTTGAGACGGAGGGTTCCTGGTGTGGAGGGTTCTCTGAGGATGGACAGTGCCCAATACAGAGAGTTCTAGGCATGGGGTCCCTGAAAATGGCTAATCCCCACAAGATGGAGGACTCCTCATGAAGTGCCCAAGGGTGACACCTCTCAAGAGATGAAAAGTCCCAGTAGCAGGATCCCTGAGAAGAGAAGGTCCTCAGGGAGGAGGGTCTTGGGGAAGGAAGGGACCAGAGGATAGAGGGTCCACCAGGAAGGAGATCCCTGAGGATAGAGGGTCTCTGAGGGGCCGCTAGGAAGGAGATCCCTGAGGATAGAGGGACCACAGGAAGGAGATCCCTGAGGATAGAGGGGCCACCAGGAAGGAGATCCCTGAGGATAGAGGGTCTCTGAGCGAGGATAGAGGACCACCAGGAAGGAGATCCCTGAGGATAGAGGGGCCACCAGAAAGGAGATCCCTGAGGATAGAGGGTCTCTGAGGGGCCGCTAGGAAGGAGATCCCTGAGGATAGAGGGGCCACCAGAAAGGAGATCCCTGAGGATAGAGGGCCTCTGAGGGGCTGCTAGGAAGGAGATCCCTGAGGATAGAGGGACCACCAGGAAGGAGATCCCTGAGGATAGAGGGGCCACCAGAAAGGAGATCCCTGAGGATAGAGGGTCTCTGAGGGGCCGCTAGGAAGGAGATCCCTGAGGATAGAGGGTCTCTGAGGGGCCGCTAGGAAGGAGATCCCTGAGGATAGAGGGGCCACCAGAAAGGAGATCCCTGAGGATAGAGGGCCTCTGAGGGGCTGCTAGGAAGGAGATCCCTGAGGATAGAGGGACCACCAGGAAGGAGATCCCTGAGGATAGAGGGGCCACCAGAAAGGAGATCCCTGAGGATAGAGGGTCTCTGAGGGGCCGCTAGGAAGGAGATCCCTGAGGATAGAGGGGCCACCAGAAAGGAGATCCCTGAGGATAAGAGGGCCTCTGAGGGGCTGCTAGGAAGGAGATCCCTGAGGATAGAGGGACCACCAGGAAGGAGATCCCTGAGGATAGAGGGGCCACCAGAAAGGAGATCCCTGAGGATAGAGGGTCTCTGAGGGGCCGCTAGGAAGGAGATCCCTGAGGATAGAGGGTCCACCAGGAAGGAGATTCCCAATGATACAGGGTCTCGGAGGATGGAGGGTCCACTAAGAAGGAGATTCCCCAGGATACAGAGTCTTCTAGGAAAGAGGGTCTCTAGAATAGGAAGGTCCCTGCGGAAGGAGGGTCCCTGAAGTTATAGGCTCCACTAGGAACACTGATGCTAGGAGGGGGCGTCCCTGAGGACAGACGGTGCTGCCCGTGCAGACGGCCCTAGAGGTGAAAGCTGCCGGGATAAAGATTCATAGAGGAAACCCTCAGAGTTCATTGTGATGCAAAGCTTCTGGATATGGGGTCCCCGCTGGGGGTCCTCGAAAAAGGAGGGCGCTATCAATGTACTTGTCGATGGTTCTACCTGGATGGGGGACCCCCTAGTGGATAGTCCCCAGAAGAGGATCTCTGGGAGAGCGTTCTAGGGGATTGTGGGCCCCCTACTCCCCGAGTGAATGACCCCCAAGATGGGTCCTATGGTCCGACGAGAGTCTCTAAGATGGAGGGTGCTGATTGGATAATCCCTCCAGATGGAAGGTGTACCTAACCATCTAGTACTCACTAACCTGTACCCTGAATTATTTAATTTTATATTCTGTTTCATAAATTGGGGAGGGTGGCCTTTCTCCGGTGGCGGCCGATGGTCACTGACCCTGACCCCGGCGTTACACATCATATCGCTTGGATTCAAAATAAGCGGGGCTGCCCCAGAGTTGGAGGCACTAAGAACGATTTCTCATCCGTTTGTTATCTGCCAGTTTCAGAGTATTTTTGGGGGTGAGGCGTGATAAGGGTGGGAGATTGGCAGCATTGCCGTCCAATGACATTCCAGCCTGGGCTTGGGCGGCCATTTGTAAACGCGTGCGATGCGGGAGCTCGGAGAGCTCGGAGGACACTCTGGTTTGCGTGAGGGACACTGAGTAGATGAACAAGTATATGGACTTGGAAAATGCTGGCAGGAAGCCACCCCTCTTAGTTGTGACCTCTGACGGGAAGCTGCATGGTTGGTGACATCAGAAGAGGAGCCCTGGCGAGGTGAGAGGTCACAGTGGAAGATTCCACTGGCCACTTTCACTTCCTGACCTCCTTGGCTTCACTCAATATCTCTGACCCCAGAGAGAAGCTTTCCCTGGCTGCAGAGGTTAGGAGAGATGAAGCTGTCTGTTCACCACTCCTGCTTCTCTAACTAGTTAATGCTGACTTTACTTAGACCAGCTCTAAAGTTTTTAGGTACGGCTTACAGACAGCTTTAGCTGATTTTTGTTGAATGACCTAGTGTGTACAATCGCAATACTTTCAATGTGTTTTGGGTCATCCCTTGCCTGTCATTGGGTGACTTCCTGGTTAGCCTCGTTAGCTTGCTTTGTTTCACTTCTGTTTGTCCCTCCCCTGGAGCATAGGTTCTTTACCATTCTTTTTACTGAATGATTTGTATCCTTCCACTGCTTACATTCAGGGAACTCTTTTTACCACTCCACGGGAGTGCTGCTCCTAGCATCAGAGGACGTGAGGAATAGGGTGTTTTTCCTCGATCTCCTTTGGGTTTTCTCTGTTTTTAGGGCTTTGCTTTTCTAGGATTCTCTTTGTTTGCAGTGGATTTGTCGCCTGGGAGCGGTGAATGTTGTTTTCCTGTGTTTGGTTGTGCGGTTTCCTGTTCCTCTCCTTTGGCGCCTCAGCTTTACCCTCCCATGAGCCTCTCTCGGGTCCTTGTTCTGTCTCCTGCTCTGGGTGTGCCAGGGGGTGGCGGTGGCCATGACCTGGTACCCAGTGGTTAATTTGTAAAATAAAAAGTGCCGGGGCTCTCCTCAGGAGGCAGCACTAACAGGAGAAATGTGCTGGTGAAAACTGCTTCCTGGCTAGATTCCTGGCACTTATTATTCTGGGGGGGACTTGGCCTAATGGCTAAAGCTACCGATTTTGGAGCTGGGGAACCGTGTTCGAGTCTCGGCGTGGCTCAACATAGTGTGATTTTGTGGAAAATCATATGCCTTCCAAATGAGTGTGTCCTTAACTGGTGCGCTGAGGATTAGGTGCCGGTGCTGAGCACCGGAAAGCATCTGCTCAAATTAAGCACTGCTGGTACCTGCATCGAGACTCCCCCCCCCCCCCCCCCCCACACACACTTTACTGAAAAGGGGGCTCGTGTGTTGACCTCGCAGAGTGCGCAGCCTGCTGTGCCTAGACCAGGTGGGCAAAGTAGACCTGGGTGGAATTTCAATGATGCTGAAGTAATCAGAGCAATGTTGGTAGCTCCGCCATACTCTTCGAAGCAGAATCACTGATAATATAATTACACCCGCTCATGTCATTAAGAGTAATATGGGGATAAAAATCTAACCGCACGTGCCCATTCTGCTGCTGTTTATGCAGTATTCTCTTAGCACAAAATGCATCCTCGTTTCCATTTTGGATGTGGGGGCATTTTTCCCCTGAGCTAGTAGTGTTAAATGCAAAAATACCCTTCTTGCGTAATTCAGCGTGATTACGCTGTACGGAATTACGTCCACCCCTAGGGTGAGCGCTTGCATCCTCCCGCAGGGTGAGCGCAGCGCAGAGAGGTCCCGCTCTCTTCGTGGTCTCTGTAATCCCCACCCAGGCGCGTAGCTAGGGGGGGGCGGTGGGGGCGGTCCGCCCCAGGCGGCACTATTTTTGGGGCGGCAGACGCGCGGCACTGGTGGCCCGTTGCGGTGGCCTTTATAATTTATTTGGGGACACTGACACTACTGTTACAGTAGCGTCAGTCAGTGTCCCCAAATAAATTATAAATGCCGCCGCAACGGGCCACCAGTGCCGCGCGCGGGGCCCTCTTTGAAATACAAGCGCTGAAGCGCATGCGCACCGCCACCACCTAGCATAGGCCCGTGACGTCGAAGGACACGAGCGCTTCTGCTAGGTTGACACGATCCGGGCGGAGGTGGTGGCAGGCCGACGGCGACGGAGCTGCAGCCTGCAGGCAGAGAGGGGAGAATGGAGATACAATACAAATCTGCGAGTCTAGGTAAAGCGATGTACCGCCCTAGGCTCGAAGCAGTTAATTGTTCGGGGACGACGGGACGTGGACTACAGGCAGGGCAGAGACCAGAGGACCCTCCACGGCACTTTCTGAGAACACCGGGCGCAAGTAAGTGATGTTAGATGAAGGGGAGAGGATGTGGTCCGTCGGCCGGACTAAACTGCCGCCTTTGGTGCTGGAAACTAGAGTTCGAGCCTCGAGGTCACCACACCAGGTGCAGGCTTCCTGGGGGCGCCGTGTTTGAAAGTTTATTGCTTTTGAAGCACCTGCTGCAGCGTTTTTCTTTCTCCCCCCCCCCCCCCATTACCAGGCCTCACATAAATGTCAAGATAACTCGTGTGATTAATTACCTTCCTGGCGAGAGATCAGCATTTTGTATAGTTGAGGTTTTGATTTAGTTAGTGCAGAGGGTTAATATGCCTGCTGCAAAGAACGTGTACCAAGTAGATTACAGAGTGGGTATGATGTAAACAGATCAGCAGGTTACTGCTTTCAAAAGAGACATCCTTTTGTTACTTGCAATTTATAACTTAAAGTCCTAATATAGAACAGTGAGATATTAACTTTCATCCTGGAACTGCATACAGACTGCAAAGTATACATTATTAGAACATTAATTAATGTTGCAAAAAGGGTTAATTTGGCTTGAAATCGATTCTTATTATTAAAGAAAACTCCCAACTATGCGGTTTCATTTTCGCCTCGGAGTTTGTGCTTCTCCACACCAAGCACTCTTAAACTATACTGCCTATCAGTATGGATGACATGTGACTCCTACACTTTTAGTCCTTTGGCTTATGTAACATTTCCTACACTGATTTACACGCGTATGATTGATTGTCTCTGTGTAATGTGTGTGTGATGCAAAGTGCTCGGACACCCTTCACTGGTATGAGTGGCGCTATAACTAATTCAGTGCATCTGAGAGAGTGTGGTTATGGAGACTTGGTCACTGTTAAAGGGTGCTAGCGAGAGATACCTATGGTGGTGGAGGTGGTCATTGGGGCGGCGCCAACAAACATTGTCGCACAGGGCGCCACCAGCACATAAGCCGGCCCTGGCTCTAATACCTTCGGGTCGAGTTTGCGCTATATAAAAATGCCCAAAAAAAAAAAATACGTTTTGTGAGTTCTGCTATAAGCACAGTTGCTCCAATGTGCTTCCGTGTTCACACTCCACTGAGTGGGGGTGAAGGAGGGTGTGTTTGTGATATGTTTATAGCTTCTTTAGTTTCTTGAATTAAACTTGCCATGGGTTTATGGTGAACCTGTGTGTCAGTGTTGAGCTGTGATATCTAGCAACCATATGCATGACGTTACACATTCTGCAGTAAACATGTGGTAGGTGCATAACATCTTGAAATAGTTTTTCACGTGTGATGCACTGGACAATCCATGAACTGATTGGCTACAGACCGCCACTGTTTCACAGCCTAGCTAATGCATGCAGTAGATGACCCGAGGCCTGGTGATTGTGTGCGAGCAGGTGATTGCTTGGAAGTGAGATCACAGAGAGCCATCACTGGGTCAGATCTGTGGAAGTTCTGCATGCTTTCACAGATACACAGCACCAAGTGACAATGGCTGTCTCTTCAAAGCACCAGCCATAGTCTGTGCCTACCTGCTCCACAGGGTTGTATGTGATTTCATAGGAAAACGGTTAAATGCCACATAAACTGACTGTTGGAAACTTTCGGGATGAATTGCATTTACCATTTCATAGAAACCGATGAATAGATTTAGCATGCTTATTGTTTAAGGTGTAAATCAAACCCTTCAGGATGTCATGATTGCAAAAAAATCACAATATCAACACTTTTGTAAAAATGCCTCGCATTTTACAAAAGTGCCTGTGAAATTTTGATAATGCTTAAACTTTTGCGCTCCCCACCGCCCACTCGTGAGGTTGGATCACTGCATTGCTAAAATGTTTTAGTGGCGCAGGCCCTGCGCCTTCTGCAGCAAAGCAACTCTTTCTCTCCTCTTCAGCGCGAATATCCAAAACCAGCCTTACCCCAGCTAATTTAGCAGCAGAAGTAGGCTCCAGCCCCTGAAGGTGGGGCTAATATGTGCGTTCTGACACTACTGTTACAGTAGTGTCAGTGTCCCCAAATAAATTATAAAGGCCACTGCAATGGGCCACCAGTGCCACTCGCGCGGCCATGTTTGAAGTACGAGCGCATGCGCACCGCCACCTGTTGCTTGCAACTGCTGCCTGCAGCGTACGCACGCCGCCACCACCACCTAGCATAGGCCCGTGACGTCGCACGAGCTTCTGCAAGGTTGACTGCACGCTGGGCGGAGGCGTCCGGGTTCATTGTGCGCGCCGCCTGGGGTCTGGTCCGGGTCGGGACACAAAATAGTGCTTGCGCTTCCTGTGGACGGCGCTGTGCAGCGGAGCTTGGGGTGCCTTGGCTTGGGGTCTCCTGGTGCTTGTGAGGATGGGACATTTAAACCTGGAGCACTGTTTGTGGAATGTAGCGTGAGGGGAGCTTCATTCAAACAGGTAAGCCCCGGCGCAGTTCTTGTCTATTAGGTTCCTCTTGTGAGAGAAATGGGGACAGAGACAGGAAACGTTTATCCTTGCACACAAAGGCTTTCTTCGTTACTTTTTAATATAATTATGTGAAATGGTGACAGGCTGTGCCCTTACAGCCCTAGATGATGCAGACTTGATACATACAACAGTGTATTCCTGGTGTACCTACATAGAAGTTTGATTCAAACTGTTTGAACGTCAATATTCAAGCTTAATTTGGGAAATGTTATTAAAAAAATAATGGAAACACAATTGTAAGCAGCTAAATATAAAACAAAATTGACAAGGACAGTCATTTTGATTTCTTTTTTTTTTTTTAAGTGGAACGGTCTCTTAAAGCTTCGCTAATTCACACACAGCATAGGGACAGTATGGACAGCTGGTATGCAACGTTTCCAAACACATAGAGAAGAGGTTTAGCATGTGTAGCAGCAGTTCTGTTATGTTGACCTGCCAGATATGGTTCAGAGTTAGCCAATTACTTGGCCTCGGCACTTTATGCAGACATCAGTCTGCGTTTGTGATTCATCCGTCAGAGGTTTTCCAGTAGAGGAACTGAATCACATTAATGTGAGTGGCTGGCTTGGAAGACATTGGTTATCCTCATAGAGCTGTTCTATAAATGGAGTTGGGGGGGAGGAGAGACTCTTGACACTTTCCAGCCTAACCTGTGTTAATGTTGAGTGTGTTTGGGGGTTCTGCATGGTGGTTCACAGTGGAGGTTAGGGCCTTGAATCCTTCCCCCTAATTAGTGTCAGCTATGGTAGTGTTGTTTGAACGTAATGCCATGTGCCCTTCTAAATGACACAGGTGGTTGATGTAAGAGTCATTCTAGTGCAATATTTGTGGATTTTATGTTTCTCCTTTGGTATGCATTGTTCCTCATCTAGGTTCAAATTCAAACATTCCACCCTATGTTCTTATTTGCCTGTATCCTTGTAGTTGGAACTGGCCTGTCTCTTGCTTTCATTGTCTCTGTTGTCTTGTTCTAGCCTTCCATTTCTACTCTGCCTGATGTTTCCCAGCCTAAAGCCGCTCAATATTGAGGTCTGTCTGTCTCCAAGTATTGCGTCTCCCGGTTCCTTTGTTTTACCTGTCCCACTAAAGTATGAGAGTCTCTCTTTCTCCAAACGCCATCCTGAAAGCATTAGTTCCTGAACCCCTCTTGTTCACTGGTTCCCTGTTCCCTAGTTGCTTAGACACCGTGCGGACAGATTGTCAGAAGGACAATCACCTATCCAAGGATAGCTCAGCTGCTATTAAGGCATAGCTTTGCTCCCTGTAACTTGTTTGGGAATGCTCTGTTGTCTGGTGAGAGTAGCTCTGCTGACAAAAACCTTAAAGGATAGATTTGCTGTTTGTACTGAGTAAGAAATTAACCAGAAGAGCAAGGCAATGATCAGATGAATGGTACTAATCAGCTGCCTTTGACATGTGATGATAGCTGTGGTCACTGTGGCACGTAAGTAGTACTTTTGCTATCTGTGACATATGAGTGATACTTGTACTATAAGCGCTGAGTGTGGAATAAGTCTTCATCTGAGCAAGTGGTGGCTGTGCTGTTAGCGCCAGTTAGACATGTGGGCTATTGCACCTGTCTCTGGGTAAATGTCAGTCTGTACCCTGCCCTTATGTTGATGTCTTCTTGTAATTCTCCTCAGGAAACAGCAGGGATAAACTGACCTCTCTGCTTCCATTCTCTCATTGATACATTTACCTGCGAGCACAGGCAAGCCTTTCATCTCTCTCTTCCTAAATAATGCATTCATCTGTAGAGCCTAGAGTTCTAGAGAGAGTTGAATGTTGTGTGAGCTATTTACCTTAAGCATTTTGGCTTGTGAGAGGAAAGGAACACAAAAGATTGAGATACAAGATACAAGAGAAGAACCTGGTATTCTCTGATCCCAGGGCACCAGGGCCTAGGTTACGAGAGCTCCAGTTGTGATTGCAGGTTGCCAGTGTGATTGCTCCAGTTAGTCAGCAGTTGTCTAGGCGCATCCAGGTCTGTGTCCACTAAGGTTATGAACCTTTTGAAATGCGTAAGGGATCTGATGAAGGGCTTTATTCCCGGATGTCTGTGAGTAGAGCGATACCAGTAGTAGCAAGCTACCACTGTCCAATGATTGAGCCGTGGACATTTTGAAACACACATGCGTAAAAGCACACATAGCTTACTTCATATCCGGACTTCTTTTAAGCGGTTATTTTTCTCCAGACCTTGGTTCTGCCATGCCTACATTCGGGTCTGGGAGGCAGCTGAAGACGTGTGTTACAGGGACGTGTGTTACACAGCCTTGGTGTTCCATACTAGACACGTTATTATGATTCTACTGTTTTTGCGGACTTTTAACACTTGGTTACCATGAAAGTAATGTGAAAACAAAATTGCAGAAAAATGTAATGTTTCTTGTTTCTTCTGATTATTCACGGAGTCCCTGGATAGGGTTGAACATATTCCCATGGCCCCTACAGCTGTGTTTAAGGATTGTGATGACAATGTGTCTCCACTCCCTGTATTTTAGCTTTGGGCCCCCTGGGTAGGCTGTGCACCATGTGTGTGCTGAGGCTGCTCTGAAGGAGAGATGCACTATTACAAGCTGGCTTTGGGTCCCAGGGAGTTGGTTGCTGCTGCTTAGAAGTAATGACAGGGCGTGATCCCTGGTTGTTGCCATTGGGCCACCAGAGCGGGCTTTGTATCTGGTCTGTGTTGGCAAGGTTGTGGAGCTGACTGACCCCTTTGTGCTGAGTTTAGTTCTAAGGGCACACAGTGAGTCATTCCCTGTGAATAATTAATTTGCTGTTTTTGAAAGATAAAGAATTACAGGCTTCGACACTGTTAAGTTGGCTCTGGGTCCTCAGAGCAAATCACGTTTGTGCACGTCCCCACTGCTTTAATGGGGGGGACCATGATGTTTGGACATTTATTGTCAGCTGTAAATGACGGATCCCCGAACAGTGTCATGTATGTGCATGTTTACATTGTGCTGAGGTGATTACCAGGTAATCGTTCACGCAGCTTTCTGATAGATGTCGCATGTGGTTTTTCTGAGTCCCCAGATAGATCATGCAGTCTGTGTGTCCTCCTTTGTACTGCCGGTCACTGGTGCATTCAACTGTGTAGCCTTGGACCGTGTCATGTATGTGCATGTAACTTGCATGATCGAGGTAACTATTAGCGGCGATACTACGTGTCTCTCGGACCTCTTTCAAGTGCGTGCTGTCCTTTCTTTCCCCCCCCCCCCCCCCCCACCGGGGCGGCAATCTGAGGGATAGCCCCGGGCGCCACAAGCTCTAGCTACGCCACTGCCCACCCCCCGCCATGATCAAAGTCAAAAAGGAGCCACAATCGAATCTATAAGGGACTGCCCCTCCCCAGCGACCACCTGCCCCCCCGGGGAGCGGCTCCCCACAAACACACTCATTAGTGGCCCTCAGGAGTGCTGCACGCGCGCGCTAATTGGTCACGTGAGTTCATTACTCGCCCTCGCCTCCCAATCACTGCAGACGGGAGCTCCTCACCGCGTCTCAGTGCCTTATTAATTGTTCTAAGTAGCTGGTTAATTGCCCCATCGCACACAACCACAGGGGCTGGCCGCTCCCTGAAGTCCATTCCTGCCCCTCAGGCGCTTATTAATAGCCATTCCATTACCAACCGGCTCAAGGCGCTTCTTTGGCAGCAGCCAAAAGCACCCAGATATTCACTGGTTGGATAAAATGAACAATCCAGCCCTGTAGGTCAACAATAACTTTGTCATAGTTAGCGGCGACAAATTCTCAATAACTGACCGGCCACAGCGCCTTGCCGGCATGCTCACCAGTGCTGACTGGTGCTCGTAAGGCAGCAATCAATCATAGTATTTATAAAGCGCACCATATACCCGTGAGAGTCTCAAGGTGCGGGGGGGGGGGGGGGGGGGTTAGGACACTGCTACTGTCCGAAGAGCCAGGTCTTGAGAAGTCTCCTGAAGGCCTCCAGGAGCTCATTGCCGGCTCCCAGATTCCTGTTGTAGTCCGAGTGGGTTAATACCAGCCCTAGATAAGGACTGGTCGAGCAGATTATTAATTGTGCCCAGAAGTGCATTAAAACCATCTTAGGTCATTAATGGGACCCAGAAGCGCATTAACTCATCAAACCAATGACTCAAAAGGCTAACAGCGCCCCAGTTACTGAATAGCCCTGTGTCCTCCGTTGACCGCAGGAGTTTACTTTACACCTGGTCTCAAAATAGGCCCCCGACCCTATCTGACCCCCAAAGAGTATTCGCTACCACGCGAGGGTCAAGAATGGAACCAGGCTCACTTCAGTTCCAAGAAATGCGTCCATCACCTCATTAGTAGGCAACAATATAATCACCTCGGGAGCACATCTGTTCCTTATAGATTTTCTGGGTGGTCATCACAGCTGAAACACAGCGAGAGAAAGCGAATGAATCCTCCAACCCATTAACCGACCCCAACCACTAGCAGTCGCTCAAGAAACCCATGATTCGCCTTCAAATCATGACCCGGTGCCGGAAGAGCACACCTGGCCCCCAGGAGCTCGTGGGTAACCCTCAAAACATAAACTGGTCCCACCCCCTTAGAAACTGCCCCGGATAGGGCTCGAACTTTGTGACCAGTAAAGACTTGTGCAAAGAGGTCGCTTCATAACATTAGGATTCATTCATGAATATTAATGAGGTACGTTGCAAATCTGTGGCCGACCCTCATGGGTGGCCATCAGGGGATGGTGGGCTGCTCGGACTCAGACCCCAAATGTATCTTTCTTCTGCGGTAGGGAAAACAGATCAAGGAATGAAAGCCGGCTTGAAATCTCACGAGGACCGCTCTGTATTTAAGGACATGACGTGTCTACCCAGAGCACCCACCATTTAAAGGCCAGATGTGGAAAGCATTGAGTTTTCCAACTACAAAAAAAAATAGTATTTTAAATGTAATAATGACATTTTAGGAATCAGTAAAGTTTTCCCTCCTCATAAGGTGCGATGCAGGGTGAGGTTCAGGCACTGTGGGGCTAACACGGGCCTGGGGTCTGTGTTCATGCTCAGTAGCTCTTGCACTGGATTTACTGTGCATTTCCTTCCTCAGGAGGTTTGGGGCAGGGCTTAATTTGAGCCGGTAGTGTCGAGTGCTCCACACTTTTGATGAGCATCAGTTAAGGACACATTCACTTATGGGGAGGTTAAATGATTTGCCCAGAATCACAGGATGTTGACCCGAGACTCAAATCTGGTTCCCAAGCTCCAAAGTCTGCAGCTCCGGCCATCACGCCACATCCGTTCTCCAGTTTCATGGAGACTCATCGTCCGCATCCCACGGCATGAACACATCACCCAGCACCTATGAGACCTCCACTGGCTCCCCGTCGAGAAGAGAGTAACCTTCAATATACTCACGCCTACAAATGCCTCCACAACACCGGACCCCAATACCTCAACTAAAGGGTCTCCTTCCGCGTACCCAAGAGAAACTTCTATTCCGCCGACCTCGACATGGGTCTTCGGCTGACCTGGAGCAGCACCCCCCCCTCTACCCCCCCCCGGTGCCCTTGAGACCCTCACGGGTGAGTAGCGCGCTTCACAAATCCCTGATTGGTTGAGAGTTGGTTCTGTTGTAGGCGGCGCTAACAAAAGAAATGGGCTGGGGCATGCCTCCTGACGAGAGCCCCGGCACACATGATTTTCACAAATTAACCACTGGTTTGGGGCATTTACCCTCTGCTCCGTGAGAGAGCTTCAGAAAACCTCTTTTGTTAACTACACAGCACTATATATATATATATATATATATATATAGTGCCTAGTTATCGCACATGCGAGCTACGGGGGGCGGGGGGGGGGTAGATGTGTTCAATGCATCAAAAGCTCTGCACAAGGTTTAATATCAGGATAAATATATTGAGGTCACCGTTTATATAGTCCCCACCACAATTTATGCCCACCTCTGGGCCCTTGCAGGGCTCAAACGACTTCATTTTATTGCCCTCAGAAGGATGAGATAATAGCCTGCCCCTGCAGGGGTTTCATCTTGGCTTTGCATGTTACTCACACACCTCAGAAGTGCCCTACCTGTCGGAGAGCAATGGTCGGGTACTTGAAGTGCCTAGTGAGGGGCGCAGCTGGGCTGGCGCTGAGCAGAGGAGGAGGCTTTGAGCCGGAAACAGACCCATTAATGGAATCATGTAATAAATATCATTCAGGAAGTGGTGACGTCAGAAACCCACCCTCCAGGTTCATCGGGGGTCTTGCGTGCACGTGGTGCCCATAATGGGCAACCGGGCACAATGTGTGCCAGCCCCGGGTCCAGGAAAGGAGGGAGAGCAGCCAGAGCTGGCCTCGTGCCCATCCCCCATCAAGCACCGCGGCTGCACAACCCCAGGCAGGCACTTGCTCATAAGCTGCCGGATTTATATGATTTTTGAAATTGAAAAAGGAGTCATTGCTTCACAGAGATGAATGGGTTTGGGGATCGGCGCATTATTTGCTGCTGGGGGGGGAGGGAGAGGGGTTGAGACGATGGAGCGCCTCACCCTGGGACCTGTGAATGGTGCTGGGTGCACTGACGTCGAGTCGCCAAAATGCCAGGGGTAGTGGAAGTGATATTATAGACCCTTTCACCATGATGTCACAGGAAGTGACATTGTATGACCTTTGACCCTGATTCATCCTAAGAAGTTATGGCACACAACCCTAATCCTGGTGACATTGCTGAAGTTAAATAAAAAATGCACAATTAATAATCTGAGTTCTTCTGGGGAAGTCAGAGGGTGGGGAGTTCTCTCCCCTCATAAAAGTTTGAAAAGAAAAAGTGAGGCTTATTAGTGCATTTTCATACACAATTTTCACCTAATTTTGCTAAAAAGCGATAGGCTCTAAAAATACACTAAATATTCACATACTTTCATGGCGTGCCAAGCTAATGAAACCTGACGGTCCCCATGAGTTCAACCAATGATGTTTTTTTTAAATGTCTATGGGTGCCCCCTTATGTCTAAAATGATCTCAATTGTTAGGACGACCTTTAAGTTATGGTGGCGCCTTTTGCCCAACATTACATACAGTATGCCAGCACCGGAATGCTGCTAATACTGCTTCTCTTGCGCTACGGAGGTCCCTTATGTCTAATATGTCAAGGAGGACGTCTTGTCATGGATGGCCCCATGGCCACCGCTGTCTTCCCAAGAATCCCCTCCGATCTGCCATTACCAGCAATTTGCCGCAGGTGCCAACTATGCCAAGAATTTCCTCCAGCAGGCCGGCGCTGGCATGTTTCCACGGGTGCCCCATGCCGAATGCACCTACCGTGTGCCAGCACTACCACTTTGCTGCGGGCGTCCCATATGCAAGCATCGTCTCCAGTATGCCAGTGCCAACATTGCCAACGGTGCTTCTATACGCCAAGAAGCGTGCCCTGTGCAACAGCGGATGTGGAAGCATAACACAGGCTCCTTACACTCACTCTCTCATTAGCACTCACTTGCCCTCACTCATTTTCACCTAATCTTTTGCACTCACTCTCACACTGAATCACTCACTCTTACTGACTTATACGTACTCATTCTGACATACGTGCTCTCACCCACATGCATGCGCACATCATGCATTTGAAGCCATTTTATTTTATTGACCTAAGATGCCAGTGAAGCTCCAGAACTTGCTACTCCACTTATTACACTAATAGTGAATAATGAACTATTATTCACAATTAATGTAATAGAGATGAGCAGGAAACACGGCTAGTGCCCGACTCTGGTAATGTGCAAAACCATTGTGTTCTCAGCAGTGATTGTGCCACCGCTGAGGCCAGGGGTCGCAATGAAGTCCATGACTGGGTGTCAAGCAGAGAACTGATGGAGAGTTCACACACACGATGCAGGGAGGGGTAACCGAGTCGTGCAAGGCAAAATGGGTGCTCAGCCCCCCATGCCCAAAAACATGTTCCAATAGGTTCTTGTGTTTCACCACAAGCACAAGATGATGGACGGAGCGCTGAAACTGTTCAAACACCCCCAGGCATGACATCTGGGTTGAAACCAATGTTCTTTTGCTCACTATGCCACCCCAGTGCGGACTCACCCAGATCTCTTGACTGGGGGTGAGTGTTTGAAAGCTTTTAGCACTACGTCCATCATCTCCTTGTGTTTGCTATTTTCGCTCTAAGTGGGACGGGTATGCCCAGACGTGGGTCCCGGGCTCACTGTGCCACTGGAGTCAAGGTATCCTGGCTGTTGAGGGGTGATGCCCTGAAACCAGTCCCAGGATGGTTGTTTCAGTTCGGGCTCAACTGTTCCGATGAGAAACAGGGTCAAGGCTGATTTGCATATGGCTTGGTCCAAACTGGGGTGGCGTGGCAAGCAAAAAAACGATGGTTTCAATCCACGTCTCCAGACTGAGGGTGAGTGGTTGAAAAGTTTCAGCGCTCTGACCATCGCCTTGTGTTTCACCCACACACCCTATCATGGCCTGCGTTAGCAAGTGTAAGTGGACCTACGGGGCGTTCACGAGAAGGGCAATACCTACCTCTACTTTGGCAACTTCTGGTGACAGCCACAGCACGTGCAATGCTAGACAACTGTCTGAGCACGTGCGGTGGTGAGTTCACTTCCTCCCTACGTGCAACAGCCACACAACTGCATCACAGTCAGTAGTGGCCTGTCCCCTGCCAAAGTGGAGGGGCAGGCCGGGCCGGAGGAGGGAGTTGGGAAGGGTTCGGGGACAAAAATAAACTTACCTTAATGCTGCCATGGTTTCGCGCTCCTCCTGCTTCTGGGCAAAGGCTCCCAGAATGCACTGTGGCCGATGCTGCATGAGAGCAGCGCCGGGATTGGCCTGAGCGCCGGCACCTACTTTCTCCCGGACCGTCTGGGCACCCGTGCCAGCTCTCTGCAGCCGCAGCAACGCAGCTGGGGCCGGAGAAAGCTTCACTGCGCACAAGGGTTTGACAGGCCTGAGACGACCGGCCAAACCCTCATGCACAGTGAAGGGAGTGCCCACCACTCCCTCACCAGCAGGGTCACCCCTGGACCCACCACCAATGCTCGTCAGAGTCCTGGGGGCGGGTCCAGGGGATTAAAATACAACGATAATAAAACGGGTTTAAAACCCATTTCATTTTCTGGGGGCGGCGCTGCTCAACTCTAATGGAGCCGCCGACGCTGATCGGAGAGCGCAATGCCCCGCCAGCTCCCGCAATACGTGCAGCAGCCGCACAACTGCCAATAGCTGTTGCACGTATTGAGGTTACTGGAGTGGCCGTACGCGCTTAGATACACAACAGCAAGCAAGTCACAAGGAGAAAAGCAATAGCATTGGAAAAGACAGGCTCAGAGAGAGGGATGACGTTACAGGAAAAGGCTCAAAGGTGAAAATAAATGTTTCTAAGCACATGCCGTGCCACACAGTATTCTGGAGAACCATGAATGCAACTAGTAATGTTTATCTTTTGAGAGAGAGAGACTCATGCACACAGGTGAACACTGATACTCAACGACTGCGTGCAGTCACTCATTAAATATTTATTTGGATAACATTACAAACCGTAAAAGATGATACGTAAAACTTATCACAATTAAAATACAAAACCACAGGGGAGAGGTGTGGCGCCGCGGCCTGGGCGACTGACTCCGGAATCTGGGGATCACGGTTCAATCCCCGATGCCGGCAGCAGATTAGCCCAGCACCAGGTGATTCTGGGCAATAGCTTGCTTAATCTTCCCGACGGCCCCCAGCGCCTAGAGACCTTTACGGGTGAGTGTTCACGCTTTACAAATGTGGATATTATTATTAACTATAGAACCAAATATCGGCGGACTGACCGACTATGGTGTTCATTTGACGTGCAGCTAGAAATAAAGAATTTGGGGCCCGATGTAAATACCTTCATGTCACAAATATTGATCGTAATCGGAGACTAGTATTTTTGCGACCGCCAAGGATTCTTACAAATAGTTTGATTCACAATAAAGGATTCGCAGCGGCTCACAATCGGGCCTACCTCATTAATATTCATAAGGTAGATCGCAAAGAGCGGCTCAGTGCAATGGGAAGCCATCGCAGGGATGGTGGCCTGCTGGGGTCAGACAACCACCACGCCTCTCAATACAGAAAACCTGTTTTTCAATGCAGCCTGTTTTCCAAGGGGAAAATACACTTTCTAACTGTCACAAAAACCAAATTGGAGTATTTGTGGCCGTTAAAATGCTTAGTACATCTGCCTGTTGACGTATGATGAGAGATGTACAATGGTCTCTCATGCATTGCACTCCAAGGGGTGGGCGGAAGGATACACCAAACAGCCAATAGCCTGTGGTAAGGAAGCAATGCTCCTTGGGCGGCGCCAGAGACTGCACTGACACCAATTGGTTAGCCGTCCGTTGTGCTAACAAGCCAGACCTAAAACTGACAGAGAGAGAGATGTTTATGGTCAGGCACCTCCAGGAAGGAGGTCCCCCACCATAACAAACGACCGACGGGCCTTTTTCCTACTCAGATGACACTTATGACTCAATTACTTTCATCTCCCAGAAGGATTTGTTTTCAGCGGATTACAACTTACAGCTCGTCCACTCTCGCCATCTTTGCGCCACCAATGACTCGTTAATACGATTACTTTCTAAAGGATTAACAGACAAATCAATTTCTTTTCTAACTTTTCACAGGCTTTTGGGGCTCACGAGGCAAGCAAGGGGATTAGTTTGGATAGAAAGCATATTTAAGCGCGGAGGGGGCGGATTGCAATGGCTACTGGGACCGGAAGGGGAGATCACTGTCAGCCACATGCGGGTGAGTGCCACGGGAGGAAAACACCAAGAAAATGAGGGGCAGATTTACAAGAACTGACGCATCTCTGCATATTAGCAGAGATGCGTCAGTTAATTTGCATCGCGTAAAAAATCCTTGCGTCGTACCGTGGCGCAAGGATGGACAGATGCGTGACGCATCTATTGGCGTTCAGGCAACGCATTGCTGGAATCGTGTCGCAACCACGATGCAACTCCAGCAATGCTTCGGAATGCCTGTTTCTATCATGTTGTGTCACTCCTTACGCCTGCTTGAAGCAGGCGTAAGTTTTTGACGCAGTGACGTCGTAAAAGTGACTCAGTGAAATATGCAGATTTCACTGCGTCACTTTTACGAGGCTTTTTTGTATCGGAACGCCCACCCTGCATACATTACACCTGGCACAGGTATAATGTGATCCAGGGCTTAACAGATGCGTCACATTTGTGCCACAATGTTTATGATGCCGCTGCATCCCAAAAGTGACGCAACGGCAGCATAAAAGTGTCGCAAGGGGCTTGTAAATCTGCCCCAAAATGCTTCTAGGCACTTCATGGCTAAAAAGAATTGGCAAGTCTCTTATATAGCAAACAATAGTGTTACTGAGCCAAGTTCTGAGCTCTCACTTTTTGGTTTAAAAATGAAATTAAGTCACAAGATGAAATGGTGGTTTCCCCAGGATGGCGCCGTGCTGCTCAAGCAGGAAAGCCGGGATCAGGATCTCGACTTCATAGTATCAGAAGAAACATTGAGGATCTATTTCACAGAACATTATGGTCAGGGCGAACAACTGCACTACGCTCGCGTAATTTGTACTACTTTGCGCTACGCGAATTGCATGTAGCCTAGTGCAAAAACGCATAGCGTAGTTGGCATTTTTTGCTCGCTCATGGTCCTCAACGTCAAGTCTGCGACCGCAAGCAAGCAAAATGACATCCCGGCGAGACTTTTTCTTCGTTCGCGATCAGCAACATCAAGTTGCCGATCGCAAGCGTGGAAAATAAACCTCCTAGCGAGATTCTCAACGCGGGGAGGTCAGGTTACTCATTGCGAGTGGTCGCATATGCTCGTGACTGCTCCCAATGAGAAACTACCAGTCCGCGTTGAGAAAGCTGCCGCTGAGTAAAAATCTACTCGAGCGGCAAAAAACGACAGCTCGAACTGTGCAAGATGCCGTTTTCAATGATTGCACAGTGCCGGATGCTTGTCCGCACTGTGCAATCATCGCGAACAGTGCACTACGCAGTTCGCATAGTGCTACGCATATCTCGTGTAGTGCGAAGTACACTTTGCATAGCTACGCGAAGGGCTACTATGCGAACTACGCCCAGGGTTAGTCACGAACACTTTCCAGGTAATTATGGATTTACACACTAGCTGCATCATTTGCAGGTTTCATCAACAATAGTTGAGCCCGGCACAGAGGGATCGAAACCTACAATAAACATATTACTGGAGGTGCCACGAAGACCCTTTGCAAAGGGTAACTGGTCACCCTTTAAACTACTGATTTCAAGTGTTAAACCGGCCTTGATGAGGTCAGTATCCCGGATTTGATCTTAAGTCTCTTGTCCCGGTCACAACATTTGGCCACCTTGACTCTGGTCAATGCCAACTCCAAGACACACACTCTCCCTCTCTATTTATCTATAGGTCTATAGATGGATGGGTGGACGGATGGATGGATGGGAGGACTGACGGATGGATGGATGTGTGGACGGCTGGATGGATGGATACCCTGAAGTATTGTGTCTTCCTCCAAAACAATCCGCATGCGTCAGACAACCCTTGGCACCAGCTGGTGCACAACAGCTCGCTATACGTTTGCCACCTCAACAGCGTATTGCCATCCTTAGACCAACGGACATCTCAACCACTCAGGATATGTTTAATGAACTATTAAACACCTGCATGTCCACAAACCTGCACGGAAGTCAAATAACAAAACAGCTGCGAAGTGAACACCCAACCCAAGCAGAGGGTACCAGGTGCCCGGCAGGAGGAAATAAGGCACAGCCTCCTGAGCAGACTCAGTCTGAAAAATGTGTGCAATTTGCTTTCATGCAATTAAGTGAATTTCTTGAAAAAAGACATTAAATTTCGCGTAATCAAATGCAATTAATCATTTCACGCCTTATTATCTCACGAAACTCATCCTCACCTCAGTTTTTGTCAGGAGAGCCTTTTAAACAGGAATATGAACAACAGCTGCTCCCCTTCTGTTGTTCCTGTGCATTTGCACTAAATTGTTATAGTGAATTACAGCAAATTGCACCATTGCCAATAATTGTTTACTTTGAATGGCGCATAATTACATGAAGTGGCGTAATCCTGGAAATTCACATACTTCAATCATGCAAATTGCGCTGGTGTAATTTAAATTTCACCCAGGCCTTGAGCAGACACATACATGCACATTTTTATGCTGTGCTACCTGTATTTTCACAGCGCCTGCTTGGAACAGACGTGCACCAGGGCACGTGCTTGAACCGCGTACGTGCCATGTGGCTCTGGGATGCGCCGCGAGGATCCGGGACAGGATCCACCCAGCGACAGTCCAGTGTAATCCATTCCTACACACAGTGGTCTACTCAGCCCTGCTGGCTACTACCCCAAGTGGCTCGCGCTAAACAGAATGAAACCACCCCAGATATGATGCCCATACACCACCAGTCTGCAGCCCAGGGCATCTTAGCTGGTGCCAGTCTGACAGCGCCACAGGGGCACAGAGCTGGAGGGTATTTTTGGGTAATTAAAACTGATAAATCAATAAGCTTCATGTAATCCACCAGGTTTGATTTCTGGCTCTACTTTTGGTCTCCAATTAGATTCGGTTCACCACATTTGTACAACTCGCTAGTGCAAGACTAGGCGGGGTCATTCCACACGCGTCACACCGTACCAGCCTCTCACCATGCCTGCCAGGACAAAATGCAGAAGACAAGTGTGAGCATCTTGCTCCGCCCACCGACACCATCTTCTCACACTGCCCATGAGTACCAGTCCCTACTCCCCACCAGTGTGAGCTCCTCACACCCCCCTCCATTGCCAGATTCTTGCACTGACACAGTGCTTCGGGAAGTACAGCCTTCCAGTGCCAACCCTTCGTACTGTCTACCAGTGCCAGCTTCACACACTCCCTCACTGTACCACGTGAGCGCCTCATGCCAGCTTCTCACACTGCCCGCCAGAGTCAGTCCCTTCAGACGCCAGCTCCCCACACTGCCCACTGAAGCTGAACAGGGCAGAGAAAGGGCGGCACCGAAGCCCGACTAAGGCTCCCAAGGTGAGTAGAAGTATCACATTCCAGGCTCCAGGCCGAGTGAATGTTGTCGAGTGTAAATGTCAGCTGCAGCCCAGCTCAGATTGATTTCAACTGAGAACTGCCTGAAGGTGACCTTCAAGGTCCAAAACGAGGAAGGAAACTGCAGAAGACTAGAGGGGCAAAGCAACACAGAGCCAGGACCACAGGAACCTGCCTGGACAGGAAGTCCTTACTGCAGAGGTAATACCCAGGCCATGATCCCCCGGGGGTACTCACTGAAGCTGCAATGCCCCGCTCATTGTCCCCCGGGGGTACACACAGCAGCAGCTGCAATTCAATAATCTTTATTCGGATACAATTATCCATAAAAGCATAGTTTGTAAAATAATCAACGTTTTTTTAGGGCTTTCAAAATAGAGGAGTGTGTGTGAGGGTGTGTGTGTGTGTAGGTAAGACTCCCAAGTGAAATCCGACAGACAGCTCACCATACCAGACTGAAAGCTCCTGTACCCAACTATTAATCATAAATACCTCTATTGGGGGTGTGACACTCCAAGCACCCCCCTGAGCGCAGGACTGTTAAATGCAGCACTTTCACCACCACTCCCTTCTGCTCAAGCTCACTGGATTCTGTAGAGTCTAAGAACCCTAAAATGTGGCACCAAGGTCATGGACGTCATTAAAGGGGGCGCAGCTGAAGACCCCTGGCCTCAGAGGTAGCAACATCAGTGCCTGGTGAAGGGAGGGGCAGCTCCTCCTTGGGGACATCGGCTGGGGCTCCATCTTCCTACTTGAGACATTTCAATTTTTTAATGACACTATAGAGAATAATATCCCATTATTTACTGTTAGTGTCATAAAAATGGAGCACAATTAGCTGGAATGTGGCCTTCCCAGGAAGGTGAGGTAAGTAAAAAAAAATATAAAAATGCAGGTTGTTCTTGTGGGTGAGGGTGTGTGAATTGTGTGTGAGTGAAAGTGGAGGTCAAAGGGCGTACACTGTCACTTCCGCTACCCCTGGCATTTTGGTAAATGGATGGATCCATAACCACGGTGCTTCTTGAATATAGTGCCTCGCTGCTCAAACCCCGTTGAAGGAGCTAGCGAGAGCATAGTTTTAAAATATGTGCCTTCCTCTCGACACACAGACGGATACAAATACAAGTGCACACGCGCATACACACATGCACGTGTACAACCACGCAGACCCTCGCCTCCACAGCTCCTCTGGACACACGTACACAGACGGATGCAGACAGCGCTGTACACACGCATACACTCATGCATGTGTACAACCACGCACACCCCCGCCTCCACAGCTCCTCTTGACAGACAGACACAGCTGCACACGCGCACACCCTCATGCACGTGTACAACCGCGCACACCCTCGCCTCCACATCTCCTCTGGACACACGTACACAGATGGATACAGACACAGCTGCACACCCTCATGCACGTGTACAACCGCACAGACCCTCGCCTCCACAGCTCCTCTGGACACACGTACACAGACGGATACAGACACCGCTGCACACGCGCTTACCCTCATGCACGTGTACAACTGCGCACACCCTCGCCTCCACATCTCCTCTGGACACACGTACACAGATGGATACAGACACAGCTGCACACCCTCATGCACGTGTACAACCGCACAGACCCTCGCCTCCGCAGCTCCTCTGGACACACATACACAGACGGATACAGACACCGCTGCACATGTGCATACATTCATGCACGTGTACAACCGCGCACACCCTCGCCTCCACAGCTCCTCTGCACACACGGATACAGACACCGCTGCACACACGCATACACTCATGCACGTGTACAACCGCACAGACCCTCGCCTTCACAGCTCCTCTTGACACACATACACAGACGGATACAGACACCGCTGCACACACGCATACACTCATGCACGTGTACAACCGCACAGACCCTCGCCTTCACAGCTCCTCTTGACACACGTACACAGACAGACACAGCTGCACACACGCATACACTCATGCACGTGTACAACCGCGCACACCTTCGCCTCCACAGCTCCTCTGGACACACGGATACAGACACCGCTGCACACACACGCATATACTCATGCACGTGTACAACCGCATAGACCCTCGCATCCGCAGCTCCTCTGGACACACATACACAGACGGATACAGACACAGCTGCATACACTCATGCACGTGTACAACCGCACACACCCTCGCCTTCACAGCTCCTCTTGACACACGTACACAGACGGATACAGGCACAGCTGCACACACGCATACACTCATGCACGTGTACAACCGCGCACACCCTCGCCTCCACAGCTCTTCTCAACACACGTACACAGATGGATACAGACACTGCTGCACACACTCATGCACGTGTACAACCCCGCAGACCCTCGCCTCCACAGCTCCTCCTGACACACGTACACAGATGGATACAGACACATCTGCACACGTGCACACCCTCATGCCCGTGTACAACCGCACACACCCTCGCCTCCACAGCTCCTCTTGACACACATACACAGCTGCACACGCACACACCCTCATGCACGTGCACAACTGCACACATCCTCGCCTCCACAGCTCCTCTCGACACATGTACACAGATGGATACAGACACCTCTGCACACACGCATACACTCATGCACGTGTACAACCACGCACACACCCTCATCTCCACAGTTCCTCTCGACACACGTACACAGACGGATACAGACACAGCTGCACATGCGCATACACGTGTACAACCGCACACACCCTCGCCTCCACAGCTCCTCTTGACACATGTACACAGATGGATACAGACACAGCTGCACACACGTACACCCTCATGCACGTGTACAACCACACACACACCCTCGCCTCCACAGCTCCTCTCGACACACGTACACAAACCACACCCCGGTGGAGAGTGTCCGCCACCTCCCGTGGATGCTCAGTGGCCACGCTCAGGCCCCTGCCTCAGGGACAGATTATTAATAGGTCTTTTACAGGGCAGTTAAGAGTATGAATTTCAGCTGGTGTCCCCTGGGGAGGTTGTTGCCTCTGAGCCCTGCTAAGGGCCTTCTCTGCCTCTTCCCAGACACAAAGTGAGGCAGGGGGCGGGTGAAGGCTGCCTCTGGGGGAGCGGGGCCATGGCCTTCAGAGTACTCCCTGCTCTGAGCTCCAAACCTAGGGGGGGGAAGCAGTACTCCTGTGCCTCCACCCTTCACGGAGGGGTGGGGAGGCAGAGAGCGGGGTGGGAGTAGGACTTTAGTCCTCCCTTGAGCCCTGTGCCTAGATACGGGCGGAGAATGCCGGCTGCCTGGGGTCCACGCAGGAGACCCCATAAGAGGGCGGCCGCCTTAGTGCCACAGGAAGCAGCCGCCCAGTCGTTGAGACCCTCTAGGGTCCAGTAGGGTATTGTCACTTCCGGGGATAGGAGGCGGGGAAGCGGGGTACTTATACCTACCCGGCCCACCTGGCGCTCTCTTTCCCGTGACCCTGACGCCTTTTGATGATCGCCGCAGTGGGGCTGCTGCATTACTCGAGGTTGGTTTTGGCCTGGGGCAGCACTGCCCCCCCCCCCCCCTTCCCTGCACGGTGTTGTGCGTGTGTTTTGGTTCGGGGGTCGCGGCTGGGGGGCAGCGGGGCTGGGTCTCTGGGACGGGGTTTCACCGGAGCTTGTGGGGGGGAGGGGGGTGCGGGATTTGTGATAAGGTATATTACTAATCTTCTCTAGTCGGGCCATGGCCATCTCGTGTGTCCCGGGCACTCGTGGGGTGGGTTTGCGGCGGTGCTGGGGCACGTTTGGCCTCACCAGGGAGCGCTGCCCTGCTCGGTGGGGATCAGGCGGATGTGGCCACTGCCTCTACGAGCTGCCTTTTACTCTTGCGGCCATGTGTGCAGCAGGGGCGGCGTCGGACAGGCATGCAGCGGGAGCGCCTGCCCGGTACTATTTGCGGGCGGTGCATCGCTGCGCTGCCGCCTCTGGAGCATGAAACCAGGGATCGAGCCTCGAGGTCGCATCCACATCCTGCTGATTCTGGGCAAATCACTGAATCTCCCCGTGCCTGAATGTGTAATGTAATTACGGTGCTATGTAAAGCGCTTAATACCGTCGATGTGATGTTTCTAATGTCATATTGTGAATGTTTTAAACGTATAAAGTACAGTAGAGATTATTCCTGCTACATTGGCAGGTACACTAATTATTCCTGACGTCAGGGCTATTGTGCAGGAATGGCCAATGCCATGGATACATAGGACATCTGGCAAGGGGCAAGTGGGGGCAACTATTAAAAAAAAAAAAAAAAGAAAGAAAAATTGTTTGTCTCCCATGCATGAACAGGGGTTAAGGGGTACAGTAGTTTTCTACTACGAAAAGGGAAAGTGACAAGGTTCAGTCCAACAGGTAGGTATGGGGGGGTATGTTAATTTCTGTTGGTTTGCCTTTCAGCACTCTCAAGAGAGCGACAAGCATGGTGCCAAACGTCACGGCCTGGGCAGACCAGGGATCAGGAAGTTTGGAAAGGGGTGCCAAGTGAAAACCAGACTGGATCGCAAGGACCGGGGCACAATAAAGCAGAGAGTGTTTTAATGTTTTGATTATAATTTCAGACCCGGTCAGAGTGTGAGAGAGGCACTACGCATTGAAGCGTTGACAGAAATCAAGGACAGGTATGGATAGGGTGATAATGAAGGGGGAGACAGGCAGGCAAACTTGGCTATTTAGGGGGGCCGAACACTGCAAGGGGACAGGTCACTTGCGGGGCATGACTCCGGTTTTAACCCGGGGGCGTATGTTAACCTGCTTCTCTTCATCTCCGCACGCAGAGCACACACAGAATCTGGATTAAGGGCACATGCGGTAAAAAAAGGTCCACCGGATTATTCTAAGCATGCGAGTATAAAGAGGGGAGGGGAGCTGAACTGCGGGTGATCCAGGCCATGCAGGTCCTACGGAGAGAAAGGGGAATGCAAGGGTGGTTTTGCTGATTCCTATTTTGTCTCCTCAGAGGTGGTGTCGGTCGGACCAGAGAGGCGGCATGGAAGGCCAGAGTTCCCCCCCCCCCCCCCCCCCCCCCCTATTCACGCAGACGTCCCAGGTCGAAGACTCCTTGCCCAAAACGTCCCAGGAGGCTCAGTGGGCATCTTTTATCTTGATGGCCAAGACCAAAGGCTTGGCAAGGGCCACGGCTCTCTTGAATGCAAGGGACCCGGAAGACTCTGGGATCGGCGTTGACACTCCTATTCCCGAGCAAGAGCACATTTTGGAGTCTGGTTCTTCTAGGCCTAAGCGAGCATGCAAGCCTACGACTAAAGACTTTCCGGCGGATCCGCCACCACCCAAGACCAGGGCTCCGCCTGCGACTAGAGACACTGGTTCGCAGCCGATCGCTTCCCTGCCCGTGGTTCCGTCCAATTCTCCAGACAGAGTGCCGGCCGCAGCGAATTTCGCCACCCAGGAAGACATGGGTAAGATCTTGGACACTTTGAGGGATTTCATGGCAGAGGTCAGAGTAGGTCATCCTAGGTCCAGCTCACCCCAGGTGGTGGGCAAGCCAGGCTTAGATACAGGGGGGGCGCAGGTGGCTGCAGCGGCCTGGGGTAACCAGGGTTGTGGCCTACAAACACCTCTTGCTGTTCCTGCTATTGCGACCCTGGTTTCTACAGGGGAGATTAACCAAGTTACGCCTAATCAGGCTGGGGCATTGGGGGGAAGTATGTACTCCCACTACAGTCAGCCCACTGAGCACGAAGACAGCTAGCACAGGCATGGACCCCCCCGGCCGCAAAGGGGGGGCCGTTACCGTCCACCAGTACTGTTAGTGGTAGTCCCCTTTCGGGAACGAGCGATCTCACTGCAGGGTCCCTTCCTAGTCCTGTGCCAGCATTGGTATCTCCACAGCAAGGGTGCAAGCCTCCCGCCCCCGCACAGTTCGTTTCTGCAGTGCCACTGCTCTCTGGCCGTTGCTCCCTGGCATGGCAGGTGCCCCAGGCGGCGCGAACTGATATACATTTTCTCGCTGTTATTACTTGGCCAGGATGGCATAGACGCCAGGAAAGTGGGGGTAAAGGAAGAGGACAAAAAGGTAAAGTTTCAGACCTGGCCTGAGAAGAACATAGAAAATTGGCTTGAGGCTTTCTCGATTCTGTCGGCAGTCATCATAGAGAAACAACCTGAGGTAGCGCAGGGGCTTCTGCAGTATGGAAGGTTAATACACAAGGAGGCGTTGAAGTGGGGTGGAAGTGGATGGTTGAATTACGACCGAGAATTCAGGAAGAAGATGTCCATGTGTCTGGAAATGTCTTGGGATCAGAAGGAGGTCCAGCTTTGGCTAGACCACATGGGTTCCCGTGCACACCATTCCACGGAGACGCAAGGCAGAGGCAGACCGGGGGACAGGTAAAGGTTCTTTCCGTTGGGAATCACATGGTTTTAAACAGACATTTCGGGGGGGGTTAAGAAGGGGTGGCCAGAGAGGTGGTAGGAAGTTTACCCCAGGGACATGCCGATTGTTCAACATGGGGTCATGCTCTTGGGGCAAAACGTGCAAATTCCAGCATGCATGCAACTCTTGTGGTGGATCACACCCTGCGGTCAAGTGTCACACTCAACAGGAGAAATTGCCTGCCACAAAGGGCAAGCAAGCTAGTTGAGGACCTAAGCACAACCAATCACCATGTCACAAGCCTCCCCTCTCCCGGCAACAGCACACTTCTGACTCCCTTGTCTCCCCCAGTTATACCCCCCCCTCCCTTGGGACTCCACTACAGTTACCGGGCAAGTAGTCAAGGGTCTTTCACCAGTCAGACTGGCCAACATCTCCCCTCTCCTTAGACAGTACCCCAACAAGCAGGACGGCCTGCTACTGCTGCTAGGCTTCAGCGAAGGCTTCCGGATTCCCTATGTGGGCACGCTGGGGAGTCGGGAGACAATCTTAAGTCAGCAAGGGAACATCCAGCAGTAGTCAGGGCTAAGGTGGAAAAGGAGAGGCTTATGGGCAGGGAGGCGGGACCTTTTCAGGGGCCACCGTTGGAGAATTTTGTCGTTTCTCCTCTGGGAGTGGTGCCGAAGAAGGAGCCAGGGTCATTCAGACTCATCCATCATTTGTCCTACCCTGAGGGAGGATCTGTCAACCATGGGCTGGAGGAGGGTTCTTGCTCTTTCACCTATTGTACTCTGGATGTAGCAGTGGACTTAGTCAGGAGGGCGGGCAAGGGGGCGTGGTTGGCAAAAGCGGATATCGAATCGGCATTTCGCTTGCTGCCAGTCCACCCGAGCAGCCAACACCTGCTAGGTTTCAGGCTGGATGACAGATACTTTTACGACAGATGCATGCCCATGGGTTGCGCAGTATCCTGTGCCTATTTTGAGGCGTTTGGGCCCTGCAAGAAAGCTACGGGTGGTGGGCGTTACGCACTACCTTGATGACTTCTCTTCATAGGAGGTGAGGGCAGGGAGACCCTGGAGAACTTTGAGGAGTTGGCTCGTCACCTGGGGGTTCCACTCGTGCCAGGAAAAACCGAGGGTCCGGCCCAGGAACTAACTTTCCTAGGGATTGAACTCGACACCATCAAAGGAGAGTCCAGGCTGCCACTTGACAAAGTCCAGGACTTAGCGAACCAGATTCAGTTTTTATCAGGTCAGGACAAGGCACCCCTGGGTTGCATTCTAAGCTTGCTGGGGAAACTTAACTTTGCCGCCAGGGTTATACCGGCCGGGAGAGTGTGTGCACGTAGGCTAGCCAGGGCAAAGGTAAAGAAGAAACACCACGTGGTAAAGCTAAGTAAAGGTATGAAGGAGGACCTTTCCATGGGGGCCACTTTTCTGGAAAGTTTCAACGGCTCAGCGATATGGAGGGCGCCCTGGGCTGAGAGCACTGATCGTGCAGTGTATACAGATGCGTCAGGTAGAGAAGGTTTTGGGGTGATCCTAGACAGGGAGTGGTGCGCGCAGAAATGGCCCAATGCTTGGCGCAAAAAGAAAATCACGACCCGCATTACAGTCCTTGAACTGTTCCCTATAGTGTTAGCTCTGCATCTTTGGCCGACAGTTCTTTCAGCACGAAAGGTAGTTTTCTGGTCGGACAACATGGCTGTGGTCCAGGCCATCAATTCACAGTTGGCGACTTGTCCCCTAGTTTTGTGTTTGCTGAGGGAGCTGGTATGAGTTTGCCTAATCAACAATGCAGGGCGCGACACATCCAAGGGGTTCAGAACATTGCAGCTGACACTCTCTCTCGTTTTCAGTGGCGCCGGTTCCGGGAGGCGTGGCCGAGAGAGAACATAACACCTTTCCCGCCTCACCTCTGGTTCCTGCTGAAGTTGTAAGGCGACTGAAGGGACGAGCTGTCCCTGGCGCCAAGGACCAGTAAGCGCTACCGTGCGTGTGTGGCAACGTTTTGTGCAGTAACTGGAACCTGGGACGTAGGGAAAGCATCTCTACAGTGCAGGGTGCAGAAGTTTGTTATTTGGGCCAGGGACGAGGGGAAGAGCCACCCTTGGATAGCGAGCCATGTGTCAGCAATAAGCCACCATGCAAGACTACTGGGGCAGGAGGATCCAACCAAATCTTTTTTTAATCAGGGCAGCGCTTAAGGGATGGGCCAGGTGCGATCCTCGACCACCAGACACCAGGTCCCGATTGATTTTGAAACACTACAGGGGATGCTAGACTGTGTGCATAGGGCCACAAATTCTTAGTTTGAAGCAGCTTTGTTCTCAGTCACATTCAGCTTGGCATTTTTTGGGGTCTTAAGAGTAGGCGAGTTGGTTGCGAGGTCCAAACTGGACAAATCTGGTGTTACGTTGAGCAGGCAGGATGCCAGCCTGGCCGGAGATGCCCTCACAATTTGGTTAAGGAGGTCAAAGACAGACCAAGCTGGGGAAGGGAGGGCTATTGTGCTGCACCAGCTTGAGATTGACAGATACTGCCCAGTGCGCCTGGTATCTGCCTACCTAGCGCTCCGCCAAGCATCCGAAGGTTATCTATTGATACATGAAGACAGTACAGCTCTCACCAAGTTCCAAGTACATAACATCATGCAGGCGTGTTTATCATTGTCTGGAAATAATGTACAAGGTAAACGCTTCTGCAGCCATTCATTCCGCATAGGGGCAGCCACCACAGCGTTTAGGGCAGGGCTGTCAGCTGAACGCATCACGCAATTGGGGCGTTGGGAGTCCCAATGTTACAAAAAATACATCCGTCCCTGAAGACCTTATCACGTGGCTGGGGTCTAAGGAAGGGGTTGACGGTGATGACCGTGGAACAACATGAACAATTTGCGGCTATTGTGGCCGGTGGTGTGATTTGTAAGGACTTTTGTAGACAAGCCTACAAGGCAATATATGTTGGGTGAACAATTGATGGACACACGGAACAACTTTGCGGGCCATGATGCCGGTGGCGGGCGTTGAAGTGCAAAATGTAAATTGTAATTTTAAATGTGGATTAAGTCAATAAAACCTTGCAAACTTTCATTTCCTTAATTGCCAGGGCTCTCGGTGTGGGTGATTGGACAATCAGGCGTGTTGCAATTGGCACGGTGGGCAGAGAGCAGGAAATGGAGACACGGTCTCACAGACACAGTCATTGTCTAGCTAGGATACCCAGGCATGCGCTGGACCTGCCTACTGGAGAAGTTGCAACAGAGACTGGGGGGAGGGATTCCCCCTCCTAATGTATTGGTGATACACCTGGTAGAGAACGATCTGGCCTCTGTGGGTAGGAGGGCACTACTACAGGAAATGACGGTAACCATGTGCAAGTTGAGCAGCCAGCTGGGAACCTGTGAGATCTGGTGGTCAGAGATAACACCACGGTTGGTGTGGCAGGGGGCGCGTTCAGGAGGGGCCATGGAGGTCTCTTGCAGGAAGATCAACAGCGCCATGAGGAGATTCACCGGGCAAAGGGGTTTTGGCTTCATACTTCATGGGTTACTGCACACCAAGGCCACTGGGTGTTAGGAGAATGATGGGGTACACCTGTCCAGGATTGAGATAATTGTTTATTGGTTGTTAATAGAGCCGAGTAACTTCAGAGTGAATTTATGAACATCAATTGGTTTTAAATTGAATTGGTTTTTCTTTTTTCTTGTCTTATTATAATTTAAAAAAATATATATTGTTGTTTACTTTTTATAGTAACCACTGACAAGAACATTCTGAAGAAGGCTTTGCCGAAACGCGTCAACTTCACACTTTTGTATACTTGTTCAGTGTTTTATAACTATTCATGTGTTGGTGTCATACTTTCATGTAAATTGAACAGAACTAAAATATGTATAATTATGTTTTTCACAGCAAAATGTATTCTTGGATTGAATATTATTGAACATTATTGATCATGTTTACAAAAATATTTATCATGCATATGAAGTAAATAACGAATACAAAAAAGACCATTAAATAAAAATAGTGATTTGTAATAATTCTAGTTATACTTGCATTGATTTTTGTCTTGTCTCTGAAGTTACCACGCCTTGTGTCACTTTTATCTTTGCACTGAGCCTGGTGCTTATTCTTTTTCCAGTATATTGTATTTCCCTGCCAAGGCTTATCTTTGTTGTAATGCTAATAAACCTGCAGCAATATTTCTTTCCACACAAAAGGTGTTGTGTCTGGTTATTTCTCTAACATTGCTGTAGAAGGGGCGGGGTGGTGAGTGTTGCCAATATTGGCACTATACACTCCTGCAATTCAGAAAGAAACTGAAGACGCCTCTCTTCGAGGAGCTAGACGTACACCTCACAGGGAATGGCCCTGCCTCGCATACACCTCACAGGGCATGACCCTGCCTCGCATACACCTCACAGGGCACAAACCTGTCTCGCATACACCTAACAGGGCACAACCCTGTCTCGCATACACCTAACAGGGCACAACCCTGTCTCGCATACACCTCACAGGGCCTGACCCTGCCTCGCATACACCTCACAGGGCCTGACCCTGCCTCGCATACACCTCACAGGGCCCGACCCTGCCTCGCATCCTCCTCACAGGGCACGACCCTGTCTCGCATACACCTCACAGGGCCTGACCCTGCCTCGCATACACCTCACAGGGCCCGACCCTGCCTCGCATACACCTCACAGGGCCCGACCCTGCCTCGCATACACCTCACAGGGCCCGACCCTGCCTCGCATACACCTCACAGGGCCCGACCCTGCCTCGCATCCTCCTCACAGGGCACGACCCTGTCTCACATACACCTCACAGGGCCCGACCCTGCCTCGCATACACCTCACAGGTCCCGACCCTGCCTCGCATACTCCTCACAGGTTACGACCCTGCCTCGCATACTCCTCACAGGGCACGACTCTGCCTCGCATACACCTCACAGGGCACGACCCTGCCTCGCATACACCTCACAGGGCATGACCCTGCCTCGCACACACCTCACAGGACCCGACCCTGCCTCGCATACACCTCACAGGGCCCGACCCTGCCTCGCATAAACTTCACAGGGCACGGCTCTGACTCACATACACCTCACAGGGCACGGCCCTGACTCACATACACCTCACAGGGCACGGCCCTGCCTCGCATACCCCTCACAGGGCCCGGCCCTGCCTCACATACACCTCACAGGGCACAGCCCTGCCTCGCATACACCGTACAGGGCACGACCCTGCCTCGCATACACCGTACAGGGCACGAGCCTGCGTGGCATACACCTCACAAGGCCCGGCCTTGCCTCTCTTACACCTCGCAGGGCCCGACCCTGCCTCGCATACACCTCACAGGGCCCGACCCTGCCTCGCATACACCCCACAGGGCCCAAACCTGCCTCGCATACACCTCACAGGGCCCGACCCTGCCTCGCATACACCTCACAGGTCCCGACCCTGCCTCGCATACTCCTCACAGGTCACGACCCTGCCTCGCAAACTCCTCACAGGGCACGACCCTGTCTCGCATACTCCTCACAGGGCACGACTCTGCCTCGCATACACCTCACAGGGCACGACCCTGCCTCGCATACTCCTCACAGGGCATGACCCTGCCTCGCACACACCTCACAGGGCCCGACCCTGCCTCGCATACCCCTCACAGGGCACGGCCCTGCCTCACATACACCTCACAGGGCATGGCCCTGCCTCGCATACACCGTACAGGGCATGACCCAGCCTCGCATACACCGTACAGGGCACAACCCTGCGTCGCATACACCTCACAAGGCCCGGCTTTGCCTCTCTTACACCTCGCAGGGCCCGACCCTGCCTCGCATACACCTCACAGGGCCCGACCCTGCCTCGCATACACCCCACAGGGCCCAAACCTGTCTCGCATACACCTCACAGGGCCCGACCCTGGCTCGCATATACCTCACAGGGCATGGCCCTGCCTCACATACACCTCACAGGACATGGCCCTGCCTCTTTGTAAACAATTCTGATTCACGACGTCGGCCTTCGTTGCCACTTTAGCGCCGTCCCCACTATACAAGTACTGCTACGTACATACATGACATGTGTGCATTTATAACACAGCCCGAACCACACAAGCATCTTAATCATGCATGCCTTTACCACACAATTTCATTGTACAGGCATGATTGCTAAGGGGATACGCGTAGTTAAGTTCGCCACTACCCCGAACCCCCCCACACACCCTTACCCCTAAAATTCTATCCCACCTACCTCGGCCCGCCTGCCCTGAGGCCTAAAACTTACACATGTGCTGCCTATAAAACTACCCCTACCCCCAACCCTGAGGCCTAAATCCTACCCTCACCTCAGCTGTGAAGAGAACCCTTTATCTAACTCAGAACTACTGGGACACACTTCCACCACCATGAAAAGTAACTCCTACCGCTTCAGCGCTGTGAACAATACCTTTTAAATCTCGCAGAGACAAACTTACCATAAAGAGAAGTAAACCGTACCTCATTCAGCACAGAGAAGTAAGGCTACCTCAATCAGCAGAGTGAAGATGACCTTTTGTTGTATTCACAACCACAGAGATACTTTTGTATGGCTGAGACCTGACTCATACCTCATGCAGTACCATTGACTCATACCTCATGCAGTACCATTGACTCATACCTCATGCAGTACTAGTGACTCATACCTCATTCAGTACCACAGACGGGCACTGGTAGGTAATTCGGCAAGGTGTGCAGTACCTTCTACCTTTTCGAGAACCACAGATAGCCTGTATTTCCCCCAGCACTGTAAGGGTTACTTTTACACCAATCCCTCTACGTGGAGACCGTTTTACCCCATGCAGAGCAACACATCCTTTATTCTGAACCAAAGAAACTCACTGTTACCTCGTCCAGCAGAGAGAAGGGCGCCTTCCCCTCACTGAGAACCACAAATAGAGGTCTACCTCACACAGGAGCAGGGAGAGTCATTGATATCTTACTGAGAGCCATGGGGTCTCTGTTACCTCGTCCAGCAGAGAGAACAGTAAGTTACACCTCATTGAACCCTACATGCAGCTCGTGAACTCCTTCGACTCTGTGAAAAGTACAGTTTCCCTCATTCAGCAGCCCACACTACTTTTTAAACTATCACCAACAGTCCATTTCACCTCGTTTAGCACAGGGCGGGGCCCATGTACCCCATTAAGCGCCAAGAAGCGCACATTCTACATAGGGAGGCAGTCCATAGAGAGTGACTGTAACCTTACTCAGGAGACTGAGGGCCTCATGTAGGAAGCCAAATACCGGTCGGTAACGGCCGAAATTCGTTAAATATCCCGTTACCGACCGGTATTTAGGCATTTGCAATGTAGGTGGCAGATTTTCTGGATTTGGTATTTACCAATTCGGAAATTAAGAAATCGGTAAATACCGAATCCAGAAATGCTATGTAGGGGGCACTCAAGTGAGTGCATCATTGGTGTCTGGATTCGTTATTTACCACCAACTACTAGTTGATGGTAAATGACGAATACCTTTCAAAAAGCATTTTTGTGCTATTTGAAAAGTGCCATGTGGCAGACATACATGCCCTTAGGGCATGTATGTGCGCCACATGTGCACACATGCACGAATCAGGGGTGCAACCGGGTGTCAATGTGACACCCTGCCACCCATGATAATGCCTCTCCTATTACTGATTCGGTATTTACCGAATCAGTAATGGTAACTGGCTTCCCATTCTTTCCTATGGGCCTCCAGGCCCATAGGGATGAATGGGAAGGGATGCATTATTACCGATTCGGTAAATACCGATTCTTAAATACCGATATTTACCGAATCGGTAAAATTCGGTATTTATGAATCGGTAAATGTGATGCTACCTCCATATGGCCCTAATGCCTTATTCTACCTCACCCAGGAGCAGGACAAACTCACAGGGCGCACCGGCGGCCTCTGTCACCGCAGTGGCAGCTACTACCTGCCTCCTTCAGCCCGACAGGTGCGTCCACCCCACTCAGAGTCCCTGGGAGTAACTTACCTCATTCAGCAGAGGGGACATGAACCCGCTTCCATTCTAAGGGGATTACGCGGTCCCTCATTCGCACAGCAGAAGGCGCCGCGTCCATAGCCACGGGGAGCATTTCTTACCTAATTTAGCGCCGTGGGGGGTGATTTCCATCTCGTTAAGCCACAAAGAGACCATTTGAAGGTGTTTAATTAGATTTCCTAGAAATATCTGATTATTGCACTATGGCAGTTATTGAATGCGAAGCAGAGGAAAGAAACCCTATAAATAGACATGATATAATTGTGTCAAATCAGCGTCTCTGGTCTGTGATTATTACCCAGGGACACCCTTCCCCCACCCAGCGGGCTCTGTCAGGGCTCCTGCTTGCAATGTGGCTGTGTACATCCCAGATATATTGTGAAATATTTATATTCATTAAAATTCATCCTTTAAATGGAGGGGGATATGTATTTCACCACAGAGAGCGCACGTCACCTCATTCACCACAGAGAGCCCACGTCACCTCATCATTCACCACAGAGAGCCCGCGTCACCTCATCATTCACCACAGAGAGCATGCGTCACCACAGAGAGCCCACGTCACCTCATTCACCACAGAGAGCCCGCATCACCTCATTCACCACAGAGAGCCCGCATCACCTCATTCACCATAGAGAGCATGCGTCACCTCATCATTCACCACAGAGAGCCTGCGTCACCTCATCATTCACCACAGACAGCCCACGTCACCTCATTCACCACAGACAGCCCACGTCACCTCATTCATTACAGACAGCCCACGTCACCTCATTCACCACAGAGAGACCACGTCACCTCATTCACCACAGAGTGCCCACGTCACCTCATTCACCACAGAGAGCCCGCGTCACCTCATTCACCACAGAGAGCCCGCGTCACCTCATTCACCACAGAGAGCCCGCATCACCTCATTCACCATAGAGAGCATGCGTCACCTCATCATTCACCACAGAGAGCCAGCGTCACCTCATTCACCACAGACAGCCCACGTCACCTCATTCACCACAGACAGCCCGCGTCACCTCATTCATTACAGACAGCCCACGTCACCTCATTCACCACAGAGAGACCACGTCACCTCATTCACCACAGACAGCCCACGTCACCTCATTCACCACAGACAGCCCGCGTCACCTCATTCACCACAGACAGCCCACGTCACCTCATTCACCACAGAGAGCCCACGTCACCTCATTCACCACAGAGTGCCCGCGTCACCTCATTCACCACAGAGAGCCCGTGTCACCTCATTCACCACAGAGAGTCCGTGTCACCTGATTCACCACACAGAGCCCGCATCACCTCATTCACCACAGAGAATTCGCGTCACCTCATTCACCACAGAGAGTCCGCGTCACCTCATTCGCCACAGAGAGTCCGCGTCACCTCATTCGCCACAGAGAGTCCGCGTCACCTCATTCACCATAGAGAGTATGCATCACCTCATGTGAGGTGCTGTATGGACATCACCTCATTCTGCACCAGAGAGAGTCCATGCCACATCATTATTCACCAGAGAGAGCCCGCGTCCCCTCATCATTCACCACATAGAGCCCGTGTCACCTCATTCACTACACAGAGCCCGCGTCCCCTCATTCACCATAGAGAGCATGCATCACCTCATTCTGCACCAGAGAGAGTCTGTGCCACATCATTATTCACCGCAGAGCCCGCGTCCCCCCATCATTCACCACAGAGCCCTTGTCACGTCATTATTCACCACACAGAGCCCGTGTCACCTCATTCACCACAGAGAGCCGCATCACCTCATTCACCACAGAGAGCCTGCGTCACCTCATTCTGCACCAGAGAGAGTCTGTGCCACACAGAGCCTGTGTCACCTCATTCACAACACAGAGCCCGCGTCACCTCATTCACCACAGAGAGCCTGCGCCACCTCATTCACCACATAGAGACACGTCCCCTCACCATTCACCACATAGAGCCCGTGTCACCTCATTCACTACACAGAGCCCGCGTCCCCTCATCATTCAGCACATAGAGCACGTGTCACCTCGTTCACCACACAGTACCCGTGTCACCTCATTCACCACATAGAGCCCTTGTCACATCATTATTCACCACACAGGGCTCGTGTCACCTCATTCTGCACCACAGAGAGCCCACGTCACCTCATTCTGCACCAGAGAGTCTGCGCCACATCATTATTCACCACAGAGAGCCTGCGTCACCTCATTCACCACATAGAGCCCGCGTCACCTCATTCTGCACCACACAGAGAATGTGTCACCTCCTTCTGCACCACACAGAGCCCGAGTCACCTATTCTGCACACAGAGACCGCGTCACCTCATTCTGCACCACACAGAGCCTGTGTCACTGTCACCTCATTCACCACATAGAGCCGTGTCATCTCATTGTGTACCACAAGAAACCTGTGACACCTCACTCCTCACCACAAAGGACTCCTGGCATGTCATTCTACAGCACAGACAAACCACTGCTCTGTGACAAGTGCACATTGTCACGCCTCCTGCGGTAACGGTGGAAGCCACGCCCCTCCCTCGGACGCACGCGCAGCTGTCACGTTGCACTGCACAGCTCATGCAGAAAGAAACAAGTTATTAACCTGTAATAACAGACCGGACCCGAGCGCTCAGTGAGGCTACGCCTCACACCGGGCGATGATTACATTAGATTAATCATAACCAAGTGGAAACATATGTTTCTGCAGTGCCTCCTGACGCCTTAGCTCTGATGTTCACAATGTACCCTACGCAGCCCTCTGGAGAACTCCAGCATGCCCTATACAGCGCCTGAGAAGCTCATCTCGGCACACTACGGTCAGCACCGTAGAAAGCGCCTTACACTGGAACATATTCAGCATCTCAGACCCCCGCCCTTTACTGTACTCCGTGGACCACCTCAGACTCTTCCTTACACAGTCCATTCAGCACCTCAGACCCATCCTTACACTGCACTCCGTAGACCGCCTCAGACTCCTCCTTACAATGTCCATACAGCACCTCAGACCCATCCTTACACTGCACTCCGTAGACCGCCTCAGACTCCTCCTTAAACTCTGCTCCATAGACCACCCCAGACCCCTCCTTACACTGTACTCCATAGACCACCTCAGACTCCTCCTTACACTGTCCATACAGCACCTAAGACCCATCCTTACACTGCACTCTGTAGACCGCCTCAGACTCCTCCTTACAATGTCCATACAGCACCTCAGACCCATCCTTACACTGCACTCCGTAGACCGCCTCAGACTCCTCCTTACACTCTACTCCATAGACCACCCCAGACCCCTCCTTACACTCTACTCCATAGACCACCCCAGACCCCTCCTTACACTCTGCTCCATAGACCGCCTCAGACTCCTCCTTACACTCTACTTCCCAGACGTGGGACCCCTGCTCACTACGCCACTGGAGTCAAGCTATCCTGGCTGATGACGGCTGATAGCCAGAAACCGGTCCTAGGATGCTTGATTCCGGTCCAGGGAAGACATGGCTTGGCAGTTCGGGCTGGACTGTTCCCATGAGGTACAGGGTCAAGACTGATTTGCATATGGCCATGTCTAAACTGGGGTGGCGTAGTGGGCAAAAGAACGATGGATATAACCCAGATCTCTTGACTGGGGGAGAATGTCTGCATTGTCAGCATTCCGTCCATCATTTGTTTGTTGTAACACTCTACTCCATAGACCACCTCAGACTCCTCCTTACACTGTACTCCGTAGACCGCCTCAGACCCCCTCCTTACACTGTACTCCATAGACCACCTCAGACTCCTCCTTACACAGTCCATACAGCACCTCAGACCCATCCTTACACTGCACTCCGTAGACCGCCTCAGACTCCTCCTTACAATGTCCATACAGCACCTCAGACCCATCCTTACACTGCACTCCGTAGACCGCCTCAGACTCCTCCTTACACTGTACTCCGTAGACCGCCTCAGACTCCTCCTTACACTCTACTCCATAGACCACCCCAGACCCCTCCTTACACTGTACTCCGTAGACCGTCTCAAACTCCTCCTTACACTGTCCATTCAGCGCCTCAGACTTCTCCTTACACTCTGCTCCATAGACCGCATCAGACTCCTCCTTACACTGTTCATACAGCACCCCAGACCCCTCCTTACACTCTACTCCATACATCGCCTCAGACTCCTCCTTACACTGTCCATACAGCACCTCAGACCCATCCTTACACTGCACTCCGTAGACCGCCTCAGACTCCTCCTTACACTGCACTCCGTAGACCGCCTCAGACTCCTCCTTACACTCTACTCCATAGACCACCCCAGACCCTTCCTTACACTGTACTCCATAGACCTCCTCAGACTCCTCCTTACACTGTCCATACAGCACCCCAGACCCCTCCTTACACTCTACTCCATAGACCGTCTCAAACTCCTCCTTACACTGTCCATACAGCACCCCAGACCCCTCCTTACAGTCTACTCCATAGACCGCCTCAGACTCCTCCTTACACTGGAACATATTCAGCACCTCAGACCCCCGCCCTACACTGTACTCCGTAGACCGCCTCAGACTCCTCCTTACACTGTCTATACAGCACCTCAGACCCATCGTTACACTGCACTCCGTAGACCGCCTCAGACTCCTCCTTACACTCTACTCCATAGACCGCCTCAGACTCCTCCTTACACTGCACTCCGTAGACCGCCTCAGACCCCCTCCTTACACTGCACTCCGTAGACCGCCTCAGACCCCCTCCTTACACTGCACTCCGTAGACCACCTCAGACTCCTCCTTACACTGTCCATACAGCACCCCAGACCCCTGGACACTCTACTCCATAGACCGCCTCAGACTCCTCCTTACACTGCACTCCGTAGACCGCCTCAGACCCCCCTCCTTACACTGCACTCCGTAGACCGCCTCAGACCCCCTCCTTACACTGCACTCCGTAGACCACCTCAGACCCCCTCCTTACACTGCACTCCGTAGACCACCTCAGACTCCTCCTCACACTGTCCATACAGCACCCCAGACCCCCCCGGACACTCTACTCCATAGACCGCCTCAGACTCCTCCTTACACTGCACTCCGTAGACCGCCTCAGACCCCCTCCTTACACTGCACTCCATAGACCGCCTCAGACCCCCTCCTTAGACTGCACTCCGTAGACCACCTCAGACCCCCTCCTTACACTGCACTCTGTAGACCACCTCAGACTCCTCCTTACACTGTCCATACAGCACCCCAGACCCCTCCGGACACTCTACTCCATAGACCGCCTCAGACTCCCTCCTTACACTGCACTCCATAGACCGCCTCAGACCCCCTCCTTACACTGCTCTCCGTAGACCGCCTCAGACCCCCTCCTTACACTGCACTCCGTAGACCACCTCAGACTCCTCCTTACACTGTCGATACAGCATCCCAGACCCATCCTTACACTCTACTCCATAGACCGCCTCAGACTCCTCCTTACACTGCACTCCATAGACCGACCTTAGACTTCTCCTTACACTGTCCATACAGCACCCCAGACCCCTCCTTACACTCTACTCCGTAGACCGTCTCAAACTCCTCCTTACACTGTCCATACAGCACCCCAGACCCCTCCTTACACTCTACTCCATAGACCGCCTCAGACTCCTCCTTACACTGTCCATACAGCACCCCAGACCCCTCCTTACACTCTACTCCATAGATCGCCTCAGACTCCGCCTTACACTGTCCATACAGCACCCCAGACCCCTCCTTACACTCTACTCCATAGATCGCCTCAGACTCCTCCTTACACTGTCCATACAGCACCCCGGACCCCTCCTTACACTCTACTCCATAGACCGTCTCAAACTCCTCCTTACACTGTCCATACAGCACCCCAGACCCCTCCTTACACTCTACTCCATAGACCGCCTCAGACCCCTCCTTACACTGTTCAGCACCTCAGACTCCTCCTTTTACTGTACTCGGTTCAGCACCTCACGCAGCTCGCGTGACACCTCCCATTTCCCGCCTCTCGCTCTTTCCAGTGCATAGAATGTTGCGGTTCCACCCTAAATATGCCACACAGCAGCACACTCATTAATCGTTCCCCCACAACACACACACAGTAACAAAGGTGTCAGTAGGCAGCGCACAGAGGGGCCAGGTAGGACCTGGGGCCCTACAACGACTGTACCCACACAGCACCCCAGTCCAATGGGGAGGCCATGACTGACCCTCTCCCAACACAGGCGATGCAAGGCTTGGGGTATCGACTTACACTGGGCCAATCCCTGCACCCCTTACATGGCGTCAGCAGCAGAGGAGCCCAATATCCCTCTAAGGCCCAGAATCTTAGGTAGGCAGCACCACCTTTGGGGGCCCCCTTGGGATCCCCCGTTGCCAGTCTGCTCAAGGCATCCCCCACCCTTTGCAACTTCTATTTGACCCTAATTCTCAAGGTAGGTAAACCACACCCCTCCCCTGGGTGGCGCTTTATGCAAAAACCGATGCGCAGCCTCGTGACCTGGGATGGAAATAGCGAGTCTCAAAACGGAATGCCAAGGGAATCTGGATTTCATTAAAGACACGGAGGCTACCATTATGCATTTATGTTTTAATCCCACCCCAGGCAGCACTTAGAAGCACATTACATCATAACGCAATCTAGACTAGAACAATGGCTACTCATAAAAGGTCCACGGACGGAACTATCCTCCTCTTTAAAATGCGCGACTTGTACATGGAACTTGCTTTCCTTCCCTTAGATAAATGAGGAGTAGAAAACAGCCGTTACGAAAAACAGCTAGAACCAAATTATTGGGTTTATCTAAAAGAGAGAAATTGTTTAAGAAACCATTCGAAGGGGGTAAAAAAAAGCTACAAATAAATACCACTTCTTAAGTAAATCTGTAAAATAAATGTGATTATTGTATCAACCCTTTTTCTTTTTGTTTACACTTTTATGCAAAAACTCAACCTCAACAGAAGGGAGCTGAGGGAGGGATAATGTTAGCCTCCTTATCTTTAATGAAATTCAGATTCTCTTGGCATTTAATTTTGAGAATCGCTATTTCATTACAAGACCAGAGGCTACCATTATGCCTGTTGGTAGCCCTCCAAAACCACACCGGACATGTGTTGAATAGATTTACAATAATGTTTAACAGATGTGAAAGCATTAGACCATTCAGCCACACTCACAAAGTCTTCCACCTCTCCAGAGGCCTTGACCAGCCTTGGCACCTCTCAACGAGAGCCAACGCCAGCTCGCTGCGTAATACAGCTAAACCCACCTCGCAGTCGTTGCTGCGGTGACAGCTTAAAAAGGGTTTGACAAAGGAAATCAACACCTGCCTAACGCCATCAGGTGGAAACTCATTCATACAGGAATCATATTCCCTCATGCAATCAATTACACATATTTTTCTGCATGAATCATACCTTGGATAAAAGATGACATCGGACATAGTCTTTGTTCTATTAGTGACATCCAAAGTTACTCCAAAGGGGTTGTAGAGTCTGTTACTTATCTGCAATGCCTCAACATCGGAAACTCTATGACATGAAGTTAAACAAAGTAATGACGCAAGTTTCATACCAAGTGTTTTGGTTTCCACAAATCTGTTAACTGTCCAGGAAAAGAATCAATTTCACACCCCACAAAGTTTGCTATCTAGGCCTAGGGACCTTCTTTACCGGATACTCTTAAGAACTCGACAAACTAAAACATTCTTTCCTACACTACTGCCATCAATCCTACTGTGACCTGCAAATCTGTAGAAGTTAAGAGTCCCATAACTTAGGCCCCTATCAAACCGCTCCACCAGAACATACAGGATCCAAGCACCAACGTACCTAGCTCGTCCTGATACCTGTGCCAGGTGCCCGGAGCCCAAGACTCCTCGAGAAGCTCTTCCTGAAAGGCCTGACACCTCTAAATATCTCCTGACACTTTCCATGCCAGAAGGCTCAAAGTCTCCGCCCGGACCAGAGATGTTCCTCTCAATCTACGTCGTTCAGCAGACCCTCTGTAGCAGGTAAAAGAAAGGGTATGTCGCAAGCGAGGCATTGCAAACCGCACCTGGGAAACCCAAAACAGAGTTACCAGAATGAGACAGCAGCGCCCCTGTCTGGCTTTCAGAAGGACCTTATGAATCATTAGGAAGGGAGGAAACGCGTATGCGTTGCCCCTCTCCAGCTCTGACGGAATGCATGCACCGCTAAAGCCCCCCGGTCTGGCCACCAAATGTAGCACTTCTTCAGTTGAGATGTCAGTCTGCTTGCAAATAGATCTATATGCAGGGGACCCCAAGCTTGGAGTCGTTTCCTGAAAAAGTCCCCGTTCAGCTTCCCGTCGCTGTTGTCCCTCAAAATCTTTGAATTCCAGCGCACAGAAACATGCGTCTTTCCAGGCGCTTATTCTGTGTTCTAAACAGAATAGCCAATGCTTCTTGGCTACATCTGCCAGATCCATGGCTTTGGTTCCTCCTAAGTGATTTATATAAGCAACTGCAGAAACAGTCCATTTTCAATAACACTGCCCAGCTTTGCAAACAATGCCTGAAATGTATGAGAGCATCGAGACTTGACGTCAATTCTAAGTAGTTTATGTGATGTATCCTCTCTGTGCTTGACCACAGCCCACCTCTCCTGTACACTCAAGCGTGCACACCAACCAGTTATACTAGCGTCCGATTCTAGAACAAAATCTGGTGAACAACTAAAGATTGCCCGGCCATTACCTGCATCCAACCACCAAACCATTTCTGCCCTTACAAAGTGACACCCTTCCTCCATACCATAGACCTTCACAGAGAGCCCTCGCTTTCACCTTCTGCAAAGAGATGTAGTGTAAGGGGCCCAGGAGAATGGCTTGAATAGAAGAGGACAATAGTCCTAAGAGCCTCGCTAGCTCCCTCGGAGTTAAAGAATCACCACTCAAAATATGTCTGATTTCTCTCTAAATCTTGGATATCTTTTACAAAGGAAATTGAAGCACATTCACTGTATCGATCGTAAAACATAAACATTCTAGTGAATGAGAGGGGATAAGAATAGACTTGTCTTTGTTGATTATAAAACCTAAACTTTCCAGTAGGGACTGGACCATGTCTAAATCTTTCAATACTTGAGAATGGCACTGGGATATGGTCCACGTGAATTATCATTGGGATGTCCCTTTCTCTGAGGAAGGGGGTTACAACTCTCATTACCTTGGTGAAACACCATGGGGCCGAAGAAAGGCCGAAGGGGAGACAAGAAAATTGGCAAAGGTGTCTGCGCCAGGTGAACTGAAGGTAAGGTGGCCACTTCGTGGCCATTGGAATTGTGAAGGAGGCGTCCTTCAGATCCAACTTCACCAACCAGTTGTTTTTAGCAACATTTCCCTTAGTTTAAGATTTAAGGGTCCTTCTGCTAAGAACCTGTTCAAGTCCCTTAGGTTTATAACGGGTCCTGTTTATCCACCAGAAAGAGAACACTTACGAAGACTCTGCTTTTTAGCTCCCCTTCTATTATAGCACCTTTGACCAACACTGACCTCACTTCTTCATCTATAATCTTTTGTTGATCTACTTTTAAGATCAGCTCCCTTGGTAGGGTAGCTTGAAAGGGAGTTTCTGAAAAAGCTTTCCTGAAACCCTTCACGGTTTGTAACACTTAAGAATCCTGAGTAATAGTTTCCAAAACCATGGGGAAAAAAAGAGTGAGACGGCCTCCCACTCTTTCCTGGAAAGAAGGAAGGACGGACGATAGTATTTTCCGAGGAACCTTGGCCACAGTGTTTATTCCCTCTCGCCCACTAACGGCCTCGCTGGGGGTAAAAGCTGGATGCCGCTCCAGCTTGGTAGCCTCTACAGTAGCCTCCTCTTTGTCTAATGTTATTGAATTGGGACCTTTGGAAGGCTCGGCCGGCAGAAAGTCCCTTTCTGCCGGACCGACCAATAATATCTGGGCCAAAAACCTTGCTCATGTTGCTCTGGGCATTGTCAAGAGGGGTGAAAGCAGAAACATATTTGCCCAGGCTCCTGACTATATTTTCATGGAAGAGAAGCCCTTTAGGGTTTTCTGAGGTCTCCTTCTCACTGATATCTTCATACGGACTGCTTTGTGTCTTTTAGCATTCAGACCAGCGTTTGCGTTTCCCAAAAGAACCATTGCACGCTGGCTCCAGCCTCTCAGAAGTCCAAGTCTAGGGAACGTCCTGTGATGTGAGCCTCTTCAGCTAAGTCGATTAACCTGGCCAGAGAGCCAACAACATCTCGGAGGCGGTCCTGACAACGTTTGAGGGATCTTTCAAGCACTTTTCTGGGGTCTCAGCCAATTTTGAAAAGGAAGGTGATAAGCTCTGGTTCCAAATTTGGAGTATGGCATACCTTGTCGTGAATTACTGGCCGGGAGCAGTTGGCCTCGAGGAGATCGCACATGTCTTTTTTCAGTGGATTTCTGATCCACCTTCTTATAAAATTGCCCACATGCTCGAGGGGCCACCACTCGGCACTCCAGGGATGTTTGATGTTGTGGGGGGAAAACATCTCCTCTCCTAGAGGGTTTTTAATCACGTCTTTGGAGGAAGAGGGTACTGAATTCTCAGTGAAGAGGTCATTCTCACCCATATCTTCCTGGTCAAGGTCGGGAACATACTCGACACACATCTGATCATCATCATTTTGGTCTCCAAACTCAATGTCTTGAGTATCCGATACTTGTGTGCCGCTAGGGTCACCCAGATCCTTTGTGCCGCATTGGACACCTCTCTCTTTCAGGCTGCGGAGGGCACCACTCCCTTTTGAGGTGCTCTGACCTCCCACTACCTTTGAGGGCATGGACCCTTTCTTCAGATGCTTGGTCTTCCTCTTCTTTTTGCCCCACCCTTATCGTCGGAGTCACCCTCCGAGATCGGCCATGTTTTATAACCTGAGCCCCTGCTTTGCCTCTTACTGCTCCTTACCTCACTAAGGGCCTCATGTAGGTAGCATACCAGTTACCACTTCTAAAATACCGAACGATACCGAATCGGTATTTTAGAAGTGGTAACTCGTATGTAGGTAATGAGTCGGTATTTTTTACCGATTCGTTACAATTCGGTAATTACCGAATCGGTATTTACCGATTCGGTAATGAGGCATACCTTCCCATTGAGGGGAAGGTATGCCTCATTACCGAATCGGTAAATACCGATTCGGTAATGGTGGAGAAAATGCAAGGGTGGCAGGGTGTCACATTGACACCCTGTTGCACCCCTGATTCGGCCATGTGTGCACATGTGGCACACATACATGCCCTAAGGGCATGTATGTATGCCACATTGCACACTGCTACGCGCTTCCAAATGCATACACACATACATTAATTATTTACCACCAACTAAAAGTTGGTGGTAAATACCGACTCATAAACACACACACACACTCCCCCTACATATCATTTCTGAAATCGGAATTTACCGATTAGGTAAAATTACCGAATCGGTAAAATTACCACATCGGTAACGTTACCGATTCGGTAATTTTACCGATTCGGTAGTTTTACCGATTCGGTAAATTCCGATTTCAGAAATTGACCCCCTACATACCAATAGCCAATATACCGGTCGGTAACGGTATAATTACCGAAAATCGGCCGTTACCGACCGGTATATGGCTACCTACATGAGGCCCTAAATGTCTCGCATACACAGTTACGCATCTCATGTTGGATTAACCTCTTAATTATTTCTTCGATTAATAGTACCCTCAGGGATCACAAGGGATCCTCTTTCCTGATCAGACATTATGTGTAGCAATAGTTTTTAAATGGGGGTAGTAGAGAGGCTCAGAGAATATCAAATTGCCCAAACAAGAATACAAGTGGGCTTTTAAAGGACATGAAATTGGGCAAAACAATGCAACCAAGCGTCAAAACGGCCAAACGCTCATGCGACACCGGAGAACAGCTGATTGAGGAGATACTGTAACCATCGACTGTTAACCCTGATGTGTTACAGTATCCCTTGTGCGCGGCAGCGTGGAATTCCAATACAATAACGGGTTTTAGCCCAAACCAAAATGGCGGTAGTCTTGCGGGACATGGGGATGTTGTCCGAGGCTTTCCTCTAATGCCTAGTAAACCCCGCCGCACACGGCGGGACTTTGAAGCGGAGATGGGCACTCCCTTACAACGTGCCGCACAGGGGTCAAAAGAAACCCACGGCCCGAAGCGCGGAAAGCAGGTGGAGGTCTCCGCTTACAGAGATGCAGTTTCTCCGACTCGCGGCCTAAATATGAAGGAGGGGCATGGTGAGGAGAGAGGACTCGCCTGGGAGTTCCCAGGCAAGTCGGGAGGCCGGGCTCAAAACGAAGCCAATTAATTAGGGAAAAGACAACGTTGAAAACAAAGGTAGGAGAGAGCGTTTCCATAAATTGGAAACCAAGGAAAATAAGCCTATAATTGAATCGAGCTATAAATAAAGGCTACGAAAATCACAATTAAAGAGTAAAAGAATGAGAGTAAAGTGCTACTTACCTTTGCGAGGAGCAGCATTCAAACGAGGAGGATTGTTCCGTGCATGGACCTTTTATGTGTAGCCATTCTTCTATTCTAAATTGTATTTGCGTTATGATGTAATGTACTTCTAAGTGCTGCGTGGAGTGGCATTAAAAAGATAAATGCATAATGGTAGCTTCCGTTCTTGTAAAGAAGTGATATTTCCATTGGTTCTAGTTGGAATTGGGTTGTGGTGGTGGCTTGTGGTGTCTTCATCAGTGACTTGCGATTATGATGTATAATTTTTGGGCTCTGGTTATGTGACGCGCACCCAAAGGTCAGTCTATTCCAGGGTTACCTGGGCGACAAAGGTCAATGTTTTACTTCCCTTCACTGCAACTTGTTTCAGCCCTGAAGGCAACGCAGCCAGGATTGGGGTGTCTCTCCACAACTGCCAGCAAGTCAAGGTTTTATGGAAAATGCCCCTGCCCCTCCCCCAGACTGGAGTGTGTAAATGTGTGTCACTACTCTGCCCCCACATCTAAGGTGTGCTGGGGTCTCTAAGCTAAGGGTGGGTGGAATTTGCGGAAGTGCCTTCCGCAAAATGGCACGAAATCTCCGTGAACACGCTGAATTTCGCGTGCTCGCAGAGATTTTGCTGCGCCTGTTATTGTAATCTACTGGCTAATCACCGATTAGCCAGTAGATTAGCCTGCATAGATTACAACATTAGTAAGTGCTACCTCGTTGGGTAGGTGTATAGTGCTTAGTTTTTCCCTACACTACAGCTGCGTAAAGGGCCAGAAGAGTTGTCTCCAGTGACCATGTATGTGTGTAAGTTTGCCACCGCCCCGAAAGGCGCCGAGGTCCCTAGAGTGAGCTGTCCATCATAGTGGGGGAATGGTGGGAAGACGGTGCATACCGATAGTGTGTGTGGGGCGTGGCCAAACAGGCGGGGCTTCAATGCGAGTTCTTCACATGCCTGATGTTAAACAATAAATCTCTGAGTCAGCTAGTTCTGGCTGGCTAACATCCAGCCAGAACGGCGTTTTATCCTTTTTCATTGGCAGGAAAAGGGCTGTAGGAGGTATTGCAATCACACTTTTATTTAAACAAACACAGATGGGCCACAGCCTCGTAATTTAGCATTTCCTTAGTGAAAAATAACCGGGTGGTTTTTATCTCAACTGTTTTGTGTGGTAAAATTAGGCAGGGCTACAATTCTAGACAATATCGGTGGGTTTCCATGACCGCTGCCTGCAGCAACAAACTGCAACACTGTAGTGGGATCGTAGTTAGGGGGCAGATGAACCACGTGCTGGTGTGCTACGGTAAGGAAGTGCCTTTGTGCGGTATAACGTCATGGCTGCCACAGAACACCGAAGAATGAAACTGTGTGCTTCTTTTCAAGGAAATGACGGGGTCTACAGTGCACGCAGTAACTCGTTACTGCGAACCAGCTAAAGGACTCAGGCCGATCAGAGCAGCAGATGAGGAGAAAGCAGCCTCCTGGTCACTTCCTGGTGAGGTTTAATTACCTCATGCATGCCCCTGAATTCCGTTCCGCCGCGGATTGCGGAAGTTTCGTCATTTTCGCGTTCCACGCGGATATGCCGAAATTTCACAAGTTCCGCGAACGGAATTCGCCGCCCACCCCTACTCTAGACCCATGACCTCAGCAGAGGGTGCTTTGACCTGGGTGGGACAACTTGCTCCAGGCACTGTTCTGTTCCACTCCCCCTTCCCGGGTTATCATGGTGGCCCGCACTACCTCGAGCCCCGTGGACTCGACCCCATTAGCACAGATGTTGAAGATATCTTAAACTTGCCGACAGTGAATCCAGGGCACCCTACCACAAAGATATGTGGTCGCAACCTTCTTGCTGAGGGTGAGCCGTCACATCTTGCCTTGGGCAAAGCACTCGGCATGAAGTAGTGCTGAGAAGACACTGGAGTGCATGGGAGTTTTCACATGCCGCCTGCAGGTTCTTCAATATGCAATCTGAGGGTTGTTTTATGTACCACCTGCGGGTCCACACACATGCCACCTGTGGGTTCATTCACATACCACATGGGGGTTCATTCACCTGATCTTTGACCTAGTCAAAGCAAGAAAACCTGCCCGCTTAACCCCAACTCCTACAGACCGATTACAAATGAACCTTTACTGTGCAAACTGATAGAAAGAGCAGCATTCGCCCACATGTCACAATTCATTGAAGATAATGCCATACTTTCAGACATCCAAACGGGATTCAAGCCAGGAAGAGGCACATAATCTGCCCTCATTGCCACCTTGGATGACCTTAAGAACACAGTTAACCACAACGGGGTTGCTGCGCTACTTCTCTTGGACCTCTCGGCTGCCTTCGACACGGTTGACCAAGACACTCTAATTCAAAGACTCTATGAAGCCGACATAGAGGGGACTGCTCTCGACCGGACCACATCCTACTTTCAAAACAGAACAAATGTCCTCCATACCCCCCTTTTCTCTTCCAAACAGTACTTCACGAAAGCAGGGGTCCCTCAAGGCTCTATCATCGCGTCCATGCTTTTCAACATCTACATGAAGTCATTACCGGCACTGATCAATCATTTTCACCTCACGTGCTATAAGTATGCTGTTAGAAATTGGATTTCTGGTTGGCTAGGGCTTGCGCCAAAGCCAGGCAGAAACCACCACTCTAGTCAGGGCTGGGGAGTTACACATCAAAGATAACCCCTGCTCACCCCCTTGGTAGCTTGGCACGAGCAGTCAGGCTTATCTCGGAGGCAATGTGTAAAGCGTTTGCGTGCACACCCAGCAACAACACCCAAGGCCCACCACATAAGAAACTCCACACAAGGTTATATATAAAAAATAGCCTTTGTATTATACCAAAACACATTAGATAATATTCGCACAATTTACACTGTGCCAACTGCCACTGGGCAGAATTTACAGGGGACTATTTACACGAGACAGGGCCACATGGACCACTGTCAGAATTATCACAAATCACCAAATTGTAAATGTAGAAAGGTAGAACAAATAATAAATGTAGCGCACAACCAGTAACCACTGGTAACAGGTAAGTACACCCTACGCAACCCGAACCACCTTAGGAAAATATTACGCAGGGAACCAGGTACACTAGTAACACTATACTAGGTTACACAACCTCCTAGGTATAAAAATACATCTAGAGGGACACACAAAGCATTGCATAAATCACACTAGGAATGAACATAGCATAACAGCAATGCACAGGCGCAAAAGTACACAGGTAACAAAGATCATGTACCCTAGGTGAGGGCACAACGCAAGAAAACTGTCCCCAGGCCAACCTGGCCTTTCAGGGGCTCAAACGCCCTTTGTCCAGCAGAGTCAGGGCTAGACTGCGCACGCAGTCAAGGCAGAAGCCACAGAGCACGACCTAAACGTTGCAGCTGCCCGCGAAGTGCTGGGCAGCTGGGGGAATGAGTCTGGGCACCACTGTGCCTTTTAAAATCAAATATGCAGCACTGGAGCCACCTAGGCTCTGGAAGTAACTATGCCACACGTTGGAGCCTCACAGGCTCCGGGATAATACTGCCCCCGGGGCTGGAGTCCCGTGCTAGGACTCAGCAAGACAAAAATGCCCCCAAACGCTGGAGCCGTGTAGGCTCTAAACAAATAATGCCCCCAAAACAACGTGGGAGCCTCGTGGGCTCTTTAACACAAATATTGGCCCCGTCGTTGGAGCCTCTCTGGCTCTTAACAAAGAATGCCCGCCTCGTTGAGAGTCCTGCTCGGGGGACTCGTGGGCCCTAGCCAAAACGGGCCCTAAACCACGTTGGAGCCTTTCTGGGCTCTGAGAAGATAATGCCCCAGATGTTGGAGCTGCCCGTGAGCCGCCTCACTTACCGGGATTCTGCTCCGGGGTGCTGACGGCGCGCGGGAGCTCTCTTCACCGGAGCTCTTCAACGGTGATTTCGGTGGCACGCGGGGCTCCTTCCTTCGATACAGGAGCCCCGCCAGGACTCCACCCGCTCTCTTCTTTTGGCCACCGTCCGTCTTCCCCACGTAGTGCACCGAAGCGTGGGGTAGGCTCCCGTCGCTTCCGGCTAGGTCATCTTCACCCGGGCTGCCGCGGTGAATCCCTAGGTTCCTTCTTCGCGACGGCGATCACAGGAGCGCGGGGTAAGCTCCCGTCCGCTTCCTGGTTAAGCCCCGCCTACGTCCCAACACCAGGCGCCTGACTTCCTGGTACGCCCGGCCGCGGCGGTGATCTTTTTTTTCTTCTGCTTACACCGAAGCGTGGGGTGGGCTCCCGCCTTCGTTTTAACGTTAAAGATGAGGAGATCAGCGGGGTGGGCACCCGCTATAAATTAAAGGCACCAGAGGCTACAAAAACACGGGGTGGGCACCCGCTATAAATAAGCACCAAAAGCGGGGGAATCCCCTTTTCAAAATGCTCGCAGCTCCAGGCTGCAGTGAAACAGAAGTGCTGCTCCTCAAAGTCTGCCCAAAAGCGCTCCCAGGCGCTAGGTCCCACAAAGTCCCCAGGAAGGCAGAGTCAGAGGATCTTTGGTGCTGGAGGGGACCAGCAAGGCACAGCCAGGCAGGCCAGCACGCAGGGACCCACAGGAAACAGCAGCTGGGTCCCGCGGCGGTTCCTCCTGGCAGAGTGTCCCCTCAAGAACACAGGCACAACAGAACACACACATGGGGTCACAGCCCCTTTTTATACATAGGTTTCCTTTGTCTCAAGATGCAGGGAAGGGGCGAACCAGTTACAACTGGTTCCTGAGCACTTTTGTTTTGCTCAGCCCCTCTCCCTATTCAGAGAACAGGCCAGGGTCATCAGTCGCACCACAGGGGGCGGAGCCAGCATTGTGTGGGGAAAGCCCAGCCCTATTCAGGTCCCAGGTGTACTCCTCCCACCCATCTGGCTGCTGATCTCCCCATTCACCACTGGGTGACTCCTCCTGACTCTGGGGATTCCCTAGCCCATCACATGACCTCAGCCAGCCAATCACCAGACAAGGCACTTATCTCACACTGCACACAGAAATGCCAACTTCTAGAAGTGGCACTTCCACACTAGGTACATTGACGCCGCGCACATCATCGCGCAGCTTTTCATCACACGAGTCCGCACATACCAAACTCGCACCTGCACTCCCCACGCATCAGGAACTACCAGGGACACATACATTCCCCCATGCATTCCTATGGGAGGGCAGGCCAACCTCACAACACGCACGCACTTTACCCTGGGACACAGCGGTAAAGTGCGCAGAAGCCAAAAATCACTAACACCAGGTCACAATAAAAAGCAAAAAGTTTCTGGGGTGAACCTGCCAGAAGGGCCAAGTCCAACATATGCAGATGTCACGCAAATACTCCTTCAACTGCAATTCCCCAAATACATTGGAAAGTTGCCAATTTTCAGTTGCCTCAGAGCCGTGGATAACATGGAGCCATCTCAAATTGAATGATTCCAAAATGGAAATACTCGCGTGTCAATTGATAAAATTATGACCCCCTCGCTGTCTGGCCTGATGACCTGTGAACACCGCCTAAAGTATCAAAGGATGTAAGAACCCTCGGAATGACCATGGACTCTTGGCTATCAATAAATGCCCAAATGGAAAAACTAGCAAGATCGAGCGTTGTCACCATACAAACTGTGCAACAAATCTTCCCCCACCTGAGATTTCCACACAAGGTCCAGGCTACCCTCTCTCTTGTTCTGTCCAAACTCGATTACGCCAAAAGCCTCTACCACGGATCACTTTTAACCACCATGAAAAGACTACAACGGATTCACAACTCGGCTGCCAGAATACTCTTGCTTTTCAAACCGCGAGACCACATCTCCCCTGCCTTGAAAGCCCTGCATTGGTTACCGGTTCAAGCTGCTTTGAAACACCCACAAAGCGATACATGGAACAGGACCGCTCTTCATCAGGAATAAAATCACCAAATGCATTCATTCAACAAAGCACCTTCCGGTCTAGAGTGGCACCACGCCTCAAATTCCCAAGATACAAGAAAAAATATGGGTGGCACATCCTTCTCTGATCAAGCAGCCAAACTATGAAACTCTTTACCCCCCAACATAAGATCCACCGACAACCACCTTATCTTCAGAAAACTAATCAAGAATTGGCTCTTCCCCACATCAGCACCATACGCAAACAGAAATATACGGCATATCCCTGTGTATATAAGCATTTATTTGGACTATAGATGTGTGCATAGATATGTGTACAATAAACATGTGTTTAAATATATAGATATTCATTAGTTTTGTCTAACAAATGTACATATTACTTATGGTTATGTTAATCTACGTTTAACATGTATATAGGTGGCTGCATAATTAAGTACATTTTTTATCTTTACGATTCATCTACAATTGCTTCCCTATAGAATATAAAAACAAATAAATCAGCTTAAAGTGCAGCAACACTTCAAAGTCTGAGTTTATAAAATACAACTTAAATCTACATCTGTGACCTTCCTTATGCATGCGTGCCCTCCATGTACTTATGTATCTATATATTTATTACTTTACTTCTAAGTCAGCATCTCCAATGCAATACTCTATATCTCACCCTGTACCTCTCTCAATATATCCTCTACCTCCACTCTGACTCATCTCAAACCTCATTCCACTACTATGACCCTTTCTAGACTCTTCCCTCGTGGCATCATCTCAAACCTTGTACTACTCAGATCTCCCAGACAAGCCTTTCCAAACCCTCCCCCCTCCAGCCCTTTACTCATCCCAAACCTCCTCCTGTTGCCATGCTCTGCAAATACACACTTTCGAGACTTTTCCATCCCTCCACAGCCCTTCTCAGTCCAAAGAACAGACTCACATGTCCACCGCTGAAATTAATTTCCACAGCTTGAGGGGCACTTCACAAAAAAGTCTGGGGGGGGGGGCAGTGGAACTAATGCACCACTTGGGGAGTATGCCATAGTTTGGGAAGCTAGCGCCATCAAATCCGGTGGCAGCTGCAAGGCGCTGTTTAGAAAAGCAGTTCCTTTACCCATCTGGCAACCTCGGACGCGTTCACTGAAACCAGTGGGCACAGAAAGCAATGCACGGACAGACAACAGCCCACTGGTCAGAACAGGTGCTGCCCCCGAAGACCTGTCCACGGAGAGAAAAAGATATGTCCAAGGACAGAGTCCAGTACATTGGACAGAACCACTGACGGTGTCTCATATCACCTGTCCACGGACAGAGTCCAGCACCTTGGACAGACCCACCGACGCTGCCTCTGAAGACCTGTCCAAGGATAGATGGTAACAATACTGGTACAAACCCACTGGTGCTGCCTCAGAAGAACTGTCCACGGATAGAGTTAAGCACCTTGGACAGAACCACAGATGCCGTCACATTCAGCACCCTGGACAGCAGTGACGCTACGGATGAGTTATCCCCGGACAGACTTCAGCACTTGGACAGACTCCCTGTCCCCGGACAGACCACAAACGTCTTGTGGTGGAGAACTGATAGGCCCCTATCTGAACGGATGAGAAGGGTCCCCCGGCCTGTCCTGGAGCCTCTGGCTGACCCCTGACCTGCCGGTGGGACCCCATATCAAAAGGGAGTCAGACCTGCCCCGGGTGACGTCACTGCAGTGAACGGCCTGTGTGGCTGGTGGACCATCTGACCTCCTTCATCGGAGATGTCACCTGTGTGTGATGTGTCACCAGGCAGGATATGGCCGGACCACTCACACCCCCATAAGAGCACCGGAAGTCGATTTAGAGCCTGAGGCTCCTGCACCCCTCCTTTCCCCACGAGCACCCCTATAAAGGAAGCTGCTGCAGTGGTAGGCGCTTGTGCCCGAGCCGCCCCTGGCACCACCCCGTCCATGCGGTAGTGCCCTGCAAGGGTGCAAATCCCCCAGACTCACCCTCCCCTCTGTATCGGGTGTCGATGCTGGTGGGCCCACCATCCCTGGCATGGAACCACAGACCCTTACCACCCCCGGTATAGACCCACAGACCTGGCACAAACCCATAGCTCTGGCACATACATCAATCGCGGCAAAGACCCACACCACCCCTGGTACAGACCCTCATTGGTACTAACTCACACCCCCTAGCATAAACCCACACCCCTGGCACAAACCCTCACAACTCAGGCCCAGACCTCCCTGGCACAAACCCTCACAACTCATGGCCCAGACCCCCCTCTGACCCCTGGCACATACCTTCACAACTCATGGCACAGACCCTCACCCCTGGCACAGACTCTCACCTTTGGCACAGACTCTCACCCCTGGCACAGACCCTCACCCCTGGCACAGACTCTCACCCTTGGCACAGACTCTCACCCTTGGCACAGACCCTCACCCCTGACACAGACTCTCACCCTTGGCACAGACCCTTGGCACAGACCCTCACCCCTGGCACACACGCCCCCAAGACCCCTCCGTACCGGAAGTCGCTGTAGGGGTGGATGATCCAGGCGCCCGCCCGCCGCACCCGCTCCTGCTCCCGCTCCACCGCCTTCTCGCTCCCGAACATCCGCAGCGAGAACTTGTTGAGGCCGGGCTGCAGCATGGCGCTGAGCTGGCGATGCATGAAGGGGGGCTCGGCCGGGGGCACCTCCTCCGGGGCCGGAGGGGACCCGCTGCGCGTCTCGGCCGAGAAGGACACCTTGGGCCGATCCCTGGGGGGGCCATCGGAGCCCCCCAGCTCCCGCCGGCACTCCCCGTTCGGGCTGCCCTTGCCCGGGCCACCCCCGGAGCCGCTGGTGCTCCGCCGCCCGCCGCTGCACCTCCGGGGCCCGTCCTCCGGATCTGGGGGGGCTCCGCACCCCTTCATCACTCCGCTCCCCGGAGAAGCGCTGCCTCCCCGCCCGTCCATGGCAGCGGGACCAGGGGAGTGAGGGATGGAGGGGGGGAGGGACCAAGGGAGGAGAGTGAAGGGCACAGGGAGGGACCAAGGATGCAGGGAGGAACCAAGGATGCAGGGAGGGGGCGCCGCTGGAAGGAGACAGAGGAGGGGCCAACAAGGGGAGGACCAGAGGGGAGGACCAGAGGGGAGAGCAGGGGCAGGGCTGGGGAAGGATGCGTAGGGAGGCGTGACAGAGGGAAGGAGGAGAGAGGAAGGGCAGAGGGAGAGGAGGAGAAACAAAGGGCATAGGGAGAGGAGGAGAAACTATGGGCAGAGGGAAAGGAGGAGAGAGGAAGGACAGATGGAGAGAGGAAGGACAGAGGGAAAGAAGGAGAGAGGAAGGACATAGGGAGAGAGGAAGGACAGAGAAAGAAGGAGAAACACATGACAGAAGGAGAGAGGAAAGACAGAGGGGAAGGAGGAAAGAAGGAGGAGAGAGGAAGGAAAGAAGGAGGAGAGGAAGGACAGAGGGAAAGGAGGCTAGAGGAAAGAGGGAAAGGAGGAGAGAGGAAGGACAGAGGAGAGAGGAAGGACAGAGGGAAAGAAGGAGAAACAAAGGAGAGATGAAGAACAGAGAGAAAGAAGGACAGAGAAAGGACAGAGGGAAGGAGGAGAGAGGAAGGACAGAGAAAGAAGGAAAAACAAAGGACAGAGGGAAAGAGAGAGGAAAGACAGAAGGAAAGAAGGAGGAGAGAGGAGGGAAAGAAGGAGAGAGGAAAGAGAGCGAAAGAAGGAGAGAGGAAAGACAGAGGGAAAGAAGGAGGAGAGAGGAGGGAAAGAAGGAGAGAGGAAAGAGAGGTAGAGGAGGAGAGAGGAAAGACAGAGGGAAGGAGGAGAGAGGAAGGACAGAGGGATAGAAGGAGAGAGGAAGGACAGAGGGAGAGAGGAAGGACAGAGAAAGAAGGAGAAACAAAGGACAGAGGGAAAGAAGAAGGACAGAGGGAAATAAGGAGGAGAGAGGGAGGAGAGAGGAAGGACAGAGAGAAGGAAGGAGAGAGGAAAGAGAGGGAGAGAAGGAAAGAGGAAGGACAGAGGGATAGAAGCAGAGAGGAAGGACAGGGGAGAGAAAGAGGTAGAACAGTGAGAAGGAGAGAGGAAGGACAGAGGAAAAGAAGGGGAGAGGAAGGACAGAGGGAAGGAGGAGAGAGGAGGAAGGACAGAGAGGATGGACAGATGGAAAGGAGGAGAGAGGAAGGACAGAGGGGGAGGAGAGAGGAAGGGCAGAGGGAAGGAGGAGAGAGGAAGGGCAGACGGAAGGAGAAGAGAGGAAGGACAGAGGGAAAGAGGAAGGACAGAGGGAAAGAGTGAGAGAGACGAAGGACAGGTGGAGAGAAGGAGAGAGGAAGGACAGAAGGAGAGAGGAAGGACAGAGGGAAAGAAGGAGGAGAGAGGAGGGAAAGAAGTTGAGAGGAAAGGCATAGGGAAAGAAGGAGGAGAGAGGAAGGACAGAGGGAGTGGAGGAGAGAGGAAGTACAGCGGGAAAAAAGGAGAGATGAAGGACAGCGGGAAAGAAGGACAGAGGGAAGGAGGAGAGAGGAAGGACAGAGGGAGTGGAGGAGAAAGGAAGTACAGAGGGAAAGAAGGAGAGAGGACAGAGTGAAGGAGAGAGGAAAGACAGGGTAAGGAGGGTAGAAAGGACAGAGAGGAAGAACAGAGATGAGGAGAGAGGAAATGCAGATAGAGAGAGGAGGAAAGGGCAGAGAGGAAGGGTAGAAGTTAGAAATGTGAGAGGGAAGGGAGTCTCACACCAGCATAATGAGGAAGAGGTGACAAGGCAGGAGTGAAGATGACAGAAAGGTGGTGGAGGGATGGGGTAGAGAAAGACTACATTGAGAAAACATGGCAGGTAATGGTGCAAAACCGAACATTGTGTAGAGAAGAAAGGCTAGGACCAAGAGATAAGCGGGTAAGAGAGAGGAGAGCCGGGAGCAAGGGAGAAGAGAGATGGACAAGGAAGCAGAGGAGAGGAAAGCTGGACAAGGGAGCAGAGGAGAAGAAAGCTGGGAGCAAAGGAGAAGAGATCTGGACAGGGGAGCCAGGAGCAAAGGATAAGAGACAAGGGAGTATGGGAGAACAGAGCTGGACAGGAGAGCAAAGGACAAGATAGCTGGACAGGAGAGCAAAGGGAAAAGGGAGCTGGAAGCAATGGAGAAGGGACAAAAGAGCAAAGAAGAAGAGAGCCAGACAGAAAACCAAGGGACAGGAGAGCCAAGAGCAAGGGAGAAGAGAGCTGGACAGGAGAGCAAAGGAAAAGAGAGCAAGGGATAGGAGGGCCAGCAGGAGAGAGAAGGGACAAGAGAGCAAGGTACAAGATAGGTGGACAGGAGAGCAAAGGAGAAGATAGCTGGCAAGGGAACAGGGGAGGAGAGGGCTGGACAGGAGAGCCAGGCACAAGAGAGCTGGACAAGAGAGCAATGGAGAAAAGATCTGGACAGGACAGCAAGGGATAGAAGAGCCGGGAGCAAGAGAGAAGACAGCTGGACAGGAGAACAAAGGAGAAGAGAGCTGTTAAGGAAGCAGGGGAAGAGAGAGCTGGGTAAGAAAGTAGAGGAGAAGAGAACTGGACAGGAGAGCCCGGAGCAAGAGAGAACAGCAAAGAGACTGAGAGGGAAGATAGCAGGGATAAGAGAGCAGACACAAGAATGCAGAAGAAGATTGGCCTGGAGCAAGAGAGAAAGGATAAGAGGTCAGGTAGCAAGTGACAATAGAGCAGGAGAAAGAGAGCAGAGGCAAAAGAGCTCAGTGACAAGCAGCAGGGAGCAAAGGAAACAAGAGCACGGGCAAGAGAGCATGAAGCAAGGGAGAAGAGACAAACAAGTAAGGGAGATGAGAGCAGTGACAAAAAAACAACAAAGAGTTGGTAGGCGCAGGGGAGAGAAGGATAAAGAGCTAGAGATACAAGGAAAAGGACAAGAGAGAAGGGCAAAGAGTCAATAGACCTAGATCAAGAAAGCAGGGAGAAGAGAGCTGAGACAAGAAAGCAGAGGCCAGAGCAAGAGAGAGAAGGATAAAGCAACAAGAGAACAGGGAGAAGAAAGGTAGAGCAGAAGCAAGGGAGGAGAAAGCTGGAGCAGAAACATGGGAGAAGAAAGCTGGACAGAAGCAAGGGAGAAGCAAGCTGGAGCACAAACATGGGAGAAGAAAGCTGGACAGAAGCAAGGGAGAAGAAAGCTGGACAGAAGCAAGGGAGAAGAAAGCTAGAGCAGAAGCAAGGGAGGAGAAAGCTGGCGCAGAAGAAAGCTAGAGCAGAAGCAAGGGAGAGGAAAGCTGGAGCAGAAGCAAGAAAGGAGAAAGCTAGAGTAGAAGCAAGGGAGGAGAAGGCTGGAGCAGAAGCAAGGGAGAAGAAAGCTAGAGCAGAAGCAAGGGAGGAGAAAGCTAGAGCAGAAGCAAGGGAGAAGAAAGCTAGAGCAGAAGCAAGGGAGGAGAAAGCTAGAGCAGAAGCAAGGGAGGAGAAAGTTGGCGCAGAAGAAAGCTAGGGAGAAGAAAGCAAGAGCGGAATAAAGAAAGGAGAAAGCTGGAGCAGAAGCAAGGGAGGAGAAAGCTGGAGCAGAAGCAAGGGAGGAGAAAGCTAGAGCAGAAGCAATAAAGGAGAAAGCTGGAGCAGAAGCAAGGGAGGAGAAAGCTGGAGCAGAAGCAAGGGAGGAGAAAGCTGGACAGAAGCAAGGGAGAAGAAAGCTAGAGCAGAAGCAAGGGAGGAGAAAGCTGGCGCAGAAGAAAGCTAGAGCAGAAGCAAGGGAGAGGAAAGCTGGAGCAGAAGCAAGAAAGGAGAAAGCTAGAGCAGAAGCAAGGGAGGAGAAGGCTGGAGCAGAAGCAAGGGAGAAGAAAGCTAGAGCAGAAGCAAGGGAGGAGAAAGCTAGAGCAGAAGCAAGGGAGAAGAAAGCTAGAGCAGAAGCAAGGGAGGAGAAAGCTGGAGCAGAAGCAAGGGAGAAGAAAGCTAGAGCAGAAGCAAGGGAGGAGAAAGCTAGAGCAGAAGCAAGGGAGGAGAAAGTTGGCGCAGAAGAAAGCTAGGGAGAAGAAAGCAAGAGCGGAAGAAAGAAAGGAGAAAGCTGGAGCAGAAGCAAGGGAGGAGAAAGCTGGAGCAGAAGCAAGGGAGGAGAAAGCTAGAGCAGAAGCAAGAAAGGAGAAAGCTGGAGCAGAAGCAAGGGAGGAGAAAGCTGGAGCAGAAGCAAGGGAGGAGAAAGCTGGAGAAGAAGCTAGGGAGAAGAAAGCAAGAGCGGAAGAAAGAAAGGAGAAAGCTGGAGCAGAAGCAAGGGAGGAGAAAGCTGGAGCAGAAGCAAGGGAGAAGAAAGCTAGAGCAGAAGCAAGAAAGGAGAAAGCTGGAGCAGAAGCAAGGGAGGAGAAAGCTGGAGCAGAAGCAAGAGAAAAGAAAGCTAGAGCAGAAGCAAGAAAGGAGAAAGCTAGAGCAGAAGCAAGGGAGGAGAAAGTTGGAGCAGAAGCAAGAGAAAAGAAAGTTGGAGCAGAAGCAAGAGAAAAGAAAGCTGGAGCAGAAGCAAGAGAAAAGAAAGCTGGAGCAGAAGCAAGGGAGGAGAAAGCCAGAGCAAAAGCAATGGAGAGTAAAGCTAGAGCAGAAGCAAGGGAGAAGAAAGCTAGAGCAGAAGCAAGGGAGGAGAAAGCTGGAGCAGAAGCAAGGGAGGAGAAAGCTGGAGCAGAAGCAAGGGAGAAGCAAGCTGGAGCACAAACATGGGAGAAGAAAGCTGGACAGAAGCAAGGGAGAAGAAAGCTGGACAGAAGCAAGGGAGAAGAAAGCTAGAGCAGAAGCAAGGGAGGAGAAAGCTGGCGCAGAAGAAAGCTAGAGCAAAAGCAATGGAGAGTAAAGCTAGAGCAGAAGCAAGGGAGAAGAAAGCTAGAGCAGAAGCAAGGGAGAAGAAAGCTAGAGCAGAAGCAAGGGAGGAGAAAGCTGGAGCAGAAGCAAGGGAGGAGAAAGCTGGAGCAGAAGCAAGAGAAAAGAAAGCCGGAGCAGAAGCAAGGGAGGAGAAAGCTGGAGCAGAAGCAAGGGAGGAGAAAGCTAGAGCAGAAGCAATGGAGAGTAAAGCTAGAGCAGAAGCAAGGGAGGAGAAAGCAAGAGCGGAAGAAAGCTAGAGCAGGACTGTTGGAGTGAGAGAGCAGGAAACAAGGGAAAAGGGAGTTGGGACAGGAGCGCTAGACCAAGAAGGCGACCATTTGTTGCTAAATTTAAAGAAATATGTCCCGCAGGGAAAGAGAAAACACCCAGAGACAGCATCTGGCCACGGAAGGCGGCATTAGCATTTAGAAGAGCGCGCGACTTCCTTAAAATCTCGAAGAGCGCGAGGCCGGGGACATAACGGCCTCTGACGGGCCTGGGCAGTGCCAGGAAGCAGAGAGGTGCCTCCTCCTGGAGGCAGAAGGGATGCCCCCCAGTGGTGAGTACTCACAGTTTCAAATATTGGCGCCTTGCAGTACCCGGGCCTCTAACTAACCCTCTCCGCAGCTCGGGCCTCCCCGGTTTACAAGCCCCAGTCTGTACGAGGAAAAAAAGACCTCTGAACAAGCCTTGTCTGGGGACCCCCCCCCCCCCATCACCACCACCCCCGTGCATGGTTCAAGAAGATGTGGACTGCTCATCTCGGGGCACCTCGTGGTAGCATCTTTGGGCTCGTGGTAGCATCTTTGGGGGGCACCTCGTGGCAGCATCTTTGGGGGGCACCTCGTGGCAGCATCTTTGGGGGGCACCTCGTGGCAGCATCTTTGGGGGGCACCTCGTGGTAGCATCTTTGGGGGGGGCACCTCGTGGTAGTATCTTTGGGGGGCACCTCGTGGCAGCATCTTTGGGGGGCACCTCGTGGTAGCATCTTTGGGGGGGGGGCACCTCGTGGCAGCATCTTTGGGGGGCACCTCGTGGCAGCATCTTTGGGGGGGGGCACCTCGTGGTAGTATCTTTGGGGGGCACCTCGTGGCAGCATCTTTGGGGTCTTGATTCCAACCCTACATCTGCCGCTCACAGCTTTCACCGAATCGTAGCCTTTCTCGTCCCGTTAATAGCGCCTCCCTCAGGACACATTACCTTCTAGGAGCTGGCGCGTCTTCTCAGAAGCCTCCTCGTCCCCGAGGGCTTCTAGGAGCGTCTGCAGTGGAGCTATTTCTGGAGAACATTGAATAACATCCCTTCCATCTGCATGTCCCACCCGTGGCACACAAGACAAGCAGGGGGCGCTCGGCCCCGTGCTGGGCGCATAGTGTAGGAATGTGAAATTATGCATAATTACTCAAAGGCTGTACCTGCAGCTTAGGGCTATAGCGTACCGCAACCTGCGCCAGGAGAATGAAGAGAGGACACAGGGGCTGTCAGGAGAATGAAGAGAAGACGCAGATGCATCCGGTGTAACGTACTATGAGTGGGCTTTGGGGGGCCAGGAGCCCCCCTGTAGAATAGAGGGCACAGGATGGTGTCTGCCCCCCCCTCCACTCAAGAGTATGAGCGCACACGGTGCCTCACTGACGACAGTAGAGAGACCGCAGCCAGGAACAGGAAAGGGCGGGGGGGGGGGGTAAGAATGCAAGAGCCCCCCCTGAAGGATACACTGCTGCTGTTGTACCGCTGGCTCCCCTCCTCCCCAGCCTTGGCAGCCACCACCGCCCCCATGAAGGCTCCTCGGACATGAGGGCCTGTCAGGAGGCAGCATTCATTGGCTGAGGGGAGCTGGTTGGGGCAGTGGGGGCTCCAGTCACCACTCTCCTGAGAGAAACTGACACCAGGAGACTGCTCACCCCTCTCCACCCGTGCACGAGAAGTCCCCAGGGACAGGAAGCGAAGGTCTGTGGGTGATCCGTGCCCCTCAGGAGGGCAGCAGCGCTCCCCAGCCCTTGGGCAGCACCCACCCTGGCTCCCTGCTCAGCCTAGGAGCCAGGCACTCTGGCAGCCGTGCAGCGTTGGTCTGTGTGCCATTCGTGCCCCTCAGGAGGGCAGCAGCGCTGTCCGGCCCTTAGACTGTCACCACCCTGGCTCCCAGCTCACATAGCGCCCACCTAGGCTCTGGGCACTGTGCGAGTTGTGCAGCGCGAGGCAGCGGGGTGTGTGTGCCAACCACCAGAATTAACTTCCACAGTTGGATGAAAGACAGCTGCCTCACGCTCAAGTCGGACAAGACAGAATTACTCATCCTGGGACCCACCCCTTCAGCCTGCGACGACTCCTGATGGCCAGCCACTCTGGGGGCCCCAACGGACCACGCACGCAACCGTGGCATCACACTGCACTCATCGCTCACAATGAACGGCCAATCAATGCAGTTTCCTCAGCCTGCTTCCACACGCCCCGCCTGCTCCGAAAGACATTCAGATGGACCCCACAGAATACAGAAGAACAGTCACCCCCCACACTCATCACCAGCAGACTCGACTACGGCAATGCACACTATGCCGGTGTTACACAGAAACTGCTCAAGAAACTACAGAACGTTCAAAGCGCCGCCGCAAGACTGGTCCTCGACATCCACATCACGCAACACCACTGGCCTCCAGTCAACAAGGGAGTCACTTTCAAGCTTCTCACTCACGCCTACAAACCTCTACACAACGAAGGACCAGCGTACCTGAACCACCGCCTCACTCGTCACGTACCCACCAGACAACTTCGATCCTCACAAGTCGCCCTCGCCTCAATCCCCAGGATCCACAAGACCAGAACCGGAGGAAAATCGTTTTCCTACCTCGCCGCCAAGACCTGGAACACCCCTCCCCTCCACCTCAGGCGATCAGCGTCGTGGATCCAATTCAGGAAGGACCTCAAGACCTGGCTCTTCGAGTGATCCTCCTACCAGTCCGAACAGCAGCCCCCCCCCCCCCCCTCCCAGCGCCTTGAGAGCCTCACGGGGAGTAGCCGCGCTTTACAAGCCCTTGATTGTTTGAACCATGCCCTTTAGGAAGCAGCTGTGCTGTCCGGCCCTTGGACTGCACCCACCCTGACTCCCGGCCCACATGGAGCTAGCCTAGGGCCTGGGCACCGGGCCAGCCATGCAGCACAAGGCAGGGGGTTCTGCGGACCAACCATGCCCCTCAGGTAGGCAGGAGCGCTGTCTGGCCCTTGGCCCAAATCCACAGAAGCCCCCAACAACTTCAGAGCCGCCACCAAAGTCCACCACCAACTCATCAGAAAAACAAGGAAACAAGCATTTACAATGCAATGGTCTCGGCATTGGTAAAGTTAGAGCTATTGGCATTGCTCATGACATTATTTTTGTTTATGTTTTTGTTTTTAAAACAAAAACATAAACAAAAATAATGTCATGAGCAATGCCAATAGCTCTAACTTTACCAATGCCGAGACCATTGCATTGTAAATGCTTGTTTCGCGGGGGAGTTTAAGGCACTACACAGTATTGGTCAGTTGCCCTTAGGCAACGCTTTGACTGGTATACACCGCCTAGGCGCTTACGTGGTGCCCAATTTCAGACTTGTCTGTTGGGGCAGCAAGAGCTTTGTGGCCATTACCGCTAAATTGTGGAATTCCCTCTCTTTTGAAATGAACATTTCCCAGACACTTCTACAGTTCAGAAAAGCATTAAAGACGTCGCTCTTCTAAAACCCAGATCATGAGGGAGGAGCCAAGATGGCGACCGGAGCAGACGCTTGAGCGCCCGGCTCCGTCGGTCCGTGGCCTCGGACTACTATCCTGATGCCCATCCTCGCCGATTCTCGAGGTGCACCGTGTGCGAAGACGCGCTGACCGCGCTGCTGCTTTCCCGGAGTCTCAACCCGCCCGGATGCCCGAGTTCTGGGTGCTTTTGTCCTCGGCACTGAAACCCTGCGCCCTTATGGCCTTTGCCGGCCTCCTGGAAGCTCCGCAGTTACCGGACCAGCTAGCGCTAACCTGAGCCCCGCGGTCCCGATCTCGCCTCGCACCATGGATCGTTGCCGGATGAGCCCGGGGAGAGACGGCCGGACACCTTCTGCACCCTGTGCCTGACGGGCTGGAGCTGTGGGGTGGGCCCCGGTGCGGTGGGTCTCCTGCCCCGCTCTGAGGACCGAGCTGTGGGAGGCTGCTGCCCCCTTTGCCTATTGCCTAGCCAGCGGCGAGGGGGACCGGCGAGAAGAGAAGCGACTGTCGGCCTTTCCTGTTGCGGCGTAGACCTGAGGGGAATTGACCCCTTGCCACGACCCCCCCCCCCCCTGGCCATTGCAACGTATAGCGGCAAAACATGGCGCTGAGTGCCTGCTCGCGGCTGGGGGGTGATACTCCGGTCTCGCCCGCTGCCCACTTCGCCCTCCCTCTTCCGGACACCACCTCCACAGTGCCGTCCCGGATTGCTGCCGATGTTGGGGCCCAGCTTCCGCTGACATGCGGCTCCGTTCTGGCTGTCCTGCGGGACTTTCAACTACAGATGTGCGCTGGCCTGCAGGTGCTGAGTGAGCGGTTTGACCCCATACTGTCGGCTGCGGGTCGTGAGCGCACTGTTTGTCATCCACGGGGCGTGGGTCTCCCGGTGCTCTTGTCCTCTTGCGGGGACGCAACGGCGGTGTATGATTGTGCTACACTGGTGCCTTCATCTAGCGCTCCCGGCGCCCAGGGTCCACCGCTCTCCACCTCAACTGCGGATACTTTGTCCCCCTGGTCATGGCTGCCTGCTTCATTGTTCCCTGCCTCACCGCGTTCGCGAGGCTATCCTGCTGAGCGATACCTGACGGCTTCGAGGGACCGTCCGCGGTGGCCCACTGCTGCCTTTTTGTGGAACTCCTGTACCTTACTTGCCAGGTTTGGATTTTATGTGCTGCAACGAGGGACCTCAATCGATGGTCAGTGGCCATTTCGTGATCCTACTTCACCATCCTCTCACAAGCGGCCATCTTGTCTTTGTCTGCTCGGGACACGGGGCCTTCACGCAGGAGCTGGTTTAATCCCAAGCCCGCGATCGGGCCAGGGCTAGACTGACTTCTATCGCTATGGTTTATGGACGGGCTGGCCTGGGACTGGAACTGTATGTATGTTTTGCGCGCACTCGTCGCGACTTGTATCCCTTCGCTTAAACTGTGGTGCCATGGTATCTTTGCATGCCGTTTTTTGGAGTAGAGGGCTCTCAGTGTGTGGGGGCCATAACTGGCTGATGGTTCGGGGCGCTCTGGTGTCCAGTGGGCTCCTCCCCACCTTCTTTTCTGTTTTCTTCCCTTCTTTACTCTGTTCCTACTTTCTCTCTTCTCTATATTTCGGGTTCATTGGGCGACAGGCACTATGCTGGGGGGGGGGTAGGCCGTAGCCTCCGCATTGGTGTAGGGTGGGGGGGTAATACTCTGTTCTCAATTAGTTCTATGGGCCTTTCTTCTTTTATGTCTCTGTGCTCTACTTTCTTCGATTCGGGGTCCGGGTGTGGGGTGGATCGAGTGGGGGCGGCTCTGGAGGGGCGCGTACTTGCTCATGTGACTATCCTGTTATATCTCTGCACCGCCTCACTGTTTGAGTTTTTAACTTCCATTGTTGTTCTTACTGATGTTGCTGCTCTCCCGTGTGGTGAAGCTATCTTGCGGACTCGAATCTCCTTTGCTCTTATCCTTCATTGACTTTTTTCTCTGATAAAATCATCAAAAACTTAAAATTAACCTTCACCTCTCCTTCCCCGGGTTTCAAAGATATCTCCAGTATGTGACTCATAACCTGTTGTTAATCCTGACCGTTGATGCACGGGGGCTGTAATGTGGGTATCAGTGCTTTACTGTATCGTGGCCGGCCTGACGGTTGTAGGCCCGTATTTGTTCTTTTAAGATGCACGAATAAAGGTTTTTTAAAAAAAAAATAAAAAAAAAAAAATAAAACCCAGATCATTTGGAACTTATCCTGCCTCGCTGATCGCCCGCATGCAGCACAGCGCCAAGACACATTCGGGTATACAAGCGCTATAAAAAACTTTATAACATAACATCGCTGACATGGATGACCTGAAGGGATTTTACATTCATTCGACCTGTGCGTCTGTAAAAGTTAATAAGGAATAAAAACACCGTCCGGAATGGGCCCGTTTTGAATTCCTGCCACTGTTGAAACCTGCCAGAAACTACCCTCCTTAAAGCCGCGAGCCTACTGATGGAAAGCTGTGGTCGGTACCGTTCTTAAGTGACCTGAAGCCCTTTCATGTGTACTGCAAGCAGCCAATGCCAGTCACTTCAATAAGCCACGAGGAGGGCAGCCCCGGACCTGCCCACAGCGCCTCGGGCCTGGAACGCGAAGAGGGAGTTGCTGTAAACAGAAGCGCCGCGATGGGGAAGTGAGACTAGGAATACGCAAATAATGAGAGTGAGCTCAGCAGAAGATTACTGCGAAAGGTTACGTTTATTTTTGTCCTTCTTATTTGTAGGCAGGCAAGCGTTTCACAAATTCCAGAGTATGCAAGTGCAGGCAGTACTTACACGAAACAGGCGCCGTGTGAGGTCGGCGTCTGCCTCTGTTCAGAAACAGTTTTTGCCTAAAATAGTTCTGCCCCGGCCCCATGCCAGGGGGGTACTGCAGGCTGGCCAGGTCGTAGCGGTGGTACTGCTGCTGGTAGGCCATTGAGGGGTTGGAAGCGGGCGAGGTGAGGGCCAGGAACACCACAGCCTTTCTCCGAGGCAAAACAGAAATGCCTCGGAGAAAGGCAGCGTCGTATTCGGGGGCGTGTTTTGCTGTTATCTCCTCCTTGAGACTTCTTGCAAAAAACACGCCCCCCGATCCGAAAAGGACGGGGCCTAATCGGAATGACTGACCTCTTCTCCAATGGCTGGCCAGCATTCAAGAGGCCAGCCAATGGAGAACAGGGGAGAAGAGGGGCGGGTTCAAGCCCCTCTTCTCCAAGTCATTAAATCTCGGAGTTAGACTGCGCAAGCGCAGCCTTCGCAGCCGAGACCTAAAAAGCGAACGAGGACAGGATCTCCACCCACGCACACAACAGCAAAGAACTCTTCAACATCATCAAGGAGTTCGCCCAACCTACCAGCGAGTCCACCGACATTCCTCCCTCACAAGACCTCTGCAACAAACTCAGCAACTTTTTCCACCACAAAATCAAGAGCATCTACGACAACTTCGATGAAGACAACCAACACACTGAACCCTCACAAACCACCCCCGACATTATGAAGCCAACGATCGACAACTGGACAGCTCTCACCACTGAAGACGATGAACTCAATCCACTCTGGGGCCCCCACCTCATTTTCAACAGAGCCGCCGACACCATCACACCCATGCTCTGGCACACCTGGCAACCGCATCGTTCCCAGACGACTGGAAACATGCCGAGATCAACCCCCTCCTCAAGAAACCCTCGGCGGGCCCTACGGACCCATCTCCCTGCTCCCCTTCCCAGCGAAAAGTAATTGAGAAAGCCATCAACAGCCAACTCGCCACATTCATCGAAGAGCACAACATCCTCGACTCCTCCCAATCCGGCTTCAGAAAAAACCACAGCACGGAACCCGTCCGCCTCGTCGCAACAGACATCTGCACCCTACTGGACAAAGGAGAAACAGCAGCCCTCATCTTCCTCGACCTCTCAGCGGCGTTCAACACAGTCTCTCACTGCACCCTAATACGCAGACTCTACGATGCAGGGATTCAAGACAAGGCCCTCGACTGGATCCGCTCCTTCCTCTCCGGCAGAACGCAGCGGGTCAGACTCCCCCCTTTCCTCTCGGACCTTACACCATCCACCTGCGGAGTCCCCCAGGGGTCATCCCTACGCTCTTCAATGTCTACATGGCTCCGCTCGCCCCCATCGTCAGAACCTACAGACTCAACATTGTGTCATACGCAGACGACACCCAACTCATCCTCTCCCTATCCAACTAACCCAACACCGCCAGACACAATTTTCGAGAAGGCATGTTAGCCGTTACAAAATGGATCAAAAACAGCTGCCTTCAATCAAACACCAACAAAACGGAAGTACTCATCATGGGCCCAAACCCCGACACCTGGTGGCCACCCGCCCTCGGAAGTCCGCCCACGACCACTCACGCAACCTGGGAATCATCGTGGACTCCGAACTCAAAATGGACCGCCAGATCAACGCCGTCTCGTCCTCCTGCTTCCACACCCTGCGCCTCCTACGCAAGACCTTCAAATTGATCCCTCTCGAACACAGAAAGACCGTCACTCATGCCCTGGTCACCAGCAGGCTCGACTACGGCAATGCACTCTACGCCCGAATAAACCTCACCGCAAGCTAAAGAACATCCAGAACGCCGCTGCAAGACGGGTCCTCAACCTGCCAGGACACTGCAACATCTCCCAGCCCCTGTGCACACTCCACTGGCTCCCGATCGAGGCTAGAATCACCTTCAAGATGCTCACAAGGCCCTCCACGACACCGGACCAGCATACCTGAATAGCCGTCTCAAATTCCACGCACCCCAAAGGACCCTACGACCAGCCCAGCTCTCCTACGCCGTGGTCCCCCACACCAGAAAGCCCAGATCGGGCGGCCAGTCCTTCTCCTTCCTCGCGGCCAGAGCCTGGAACGTCCTACCGCTCCACCTCAGACAGACAACATCACTCCTCATCTTCACAAGAAACCTCAAAACCTGGCTCTTCGACAGACCCCCCTCCTTGATGGACTGGAACCTGCGAAACCCCCCTCCCCCAGTGCCTTGAGACCCTCACGGGTGAGTAGTAGCACTTAACAAACTCATGATTGATTGACTGCACCTACCCTGGCCCCCAGGCCACATGAAGCCGGCCAGGGCACTGTGCCAGCCAAGCAGCACAAGACCGGGGGTCTGTGGAACATCCATGCCCCTCAAGTGGGCAGGAGCGTTGTCCGATTCTTGGACTGCACCCACCCTGGCCCCCAGGTACCATGAAGCCAGTCTAGGGCCCGGGTACCGTGCCAGTCACGATGCAGAAGTGGGGCAACGAGGCTACAAGGGCTACTGCCGGAGCATGGGCATCCGAGGGACAGACAGCCCATGGTTACTCTCAAGAAGCTATTTTACCACCTAGAAGAGGGTTCTCTGTAACGTCACTTGCCAGGGTGTACTAATGAATGACAAGCGCTTCTAGTCCCGACGCTGTAACAAGGCGCACTGAGGGAGGGGTCACAAGCTCCTGAGCGGGGAGGGCCTTTGTTGGGACAATGTTGCAGCGTGTCTAAGGGCGCTGTGGTGTGTGACCGTCCACAGAGCCGGCCCTTCCCTGGCACAGCCGGCTGCGCTTGGCATCTGGAGGGGTCAGGCAGGGTGACGGGCAGAAGCCAGGGGATTTAGAACTATTTTCTGGAGGTGTTTGGTTTGACGAGGAGGGGGTTGGGTGGGGGGGGTTTGACTACGAAGGGGTGGAGTGTTTTTCTGTGCGGGAAGTGTTCTGGTGCAGGGCAGCCCGAGGAGTGCAGGGCCGCACGTCTCGAGACACGTCTGTGTGAACCTTACCTTTGGAATGGGGTAAAGTGAGAGATAGTAGTGCACACGGCCCTTCCTTGAGCAGGCAGAAATAGTGGCTAATGGGCGGGGCCCTCGGACGCCCACACTCTGCTCGTGGGTGGTAAGAAGTTTTGGTCGGTGGGATTCCATATCATTAGTTTGGGAAGAGAAAAGGTATTTTTCTTTTTCCTGAATTTAAAGTAATCTTGGGCGGTACCTCTCTTTACAGGAAGGGAAGGAAGGGAGCTGAGTAATTTGAACGCTTTGGGGGGGGGTCACCTTGTGGGAGGGGCTGATTAGCTGAAGCGCTGGTCTTGAACACTGTTATGCTTTTTGGAACTTTGCTTAGGAAGTGTTCCTCGTTTTGATGACCCTGAAGGCCGCTCAGCTCCTTGACGCTCAGCGCCTCATCATGTCTGTGACAGCATGGGTGGCCGCAGGAGGGGGGGGTGAGGAGGGGTGCTTGCCCCCCCCCCCCCCGAGCGCCCCTCCTTGCCCCCCCTGCGGCCACCCATGCTGTCACAGACGCCTTTAGTCTGTAATTCCCGGCCCTGTAGGGAGCAGAGGTGTTCCCTGCCAGAGGCCTCAACTCCCTGAAGGGGGGGCGGGGGGGCGCCTCGCACTCCTCCTCGCAGCCCCTCCCCCCATTGTCATTCTGTCTGTGGCTTATGATCACAAACAGAATGACAATGGGCAGTGTGAGCTGCGGCCACAAGCACCGGTGGTCAGGTCTGGACACCAAGACCTCCTTTGAACACTGTGTAGCCTGAGAGCACGGGGTCTTCTGAATAAAGTTGGGGGGGTGGGGGGGGGGGGGGGGGGGTCGATGCATTATCCTCCCAAGTCAAAAATTGAGGTTGCAGCATAGCCTGGATTTCAGATCCCACTAAAACGTACACAGACTCGTGTCAATAACAAATCTATCTGCCAGTATGCACCTTATCATGTCTGGCAGGACGTCCCGGCCCTATGTTTCACTGTCTCATATCCCCCTTTACCCCACTCCCTGCTCTCACTGCCTCATATCCCCCTGTACCCCACACCTCTCGCTCACTCCCACATATCCCTCTGTACCCCGCACCTCGCGCTCACTGCCATATATCCCTCTGTTCCCCGCACCTCGCGCTCACTGACACAACATATCCCTCTGTACCCCACACCTCATGCTCGCTGCCTTATATCCCTCTGTACCTCACGCTCACTGCCACAACATTTCCCTCTGTACACCACACCTCATGCTCACTGCCTTATATCCCTCTGTACCTCACGCTCACTGCCACATTTCCCTCTGTACACCACACCTCTCGCTCACTGCCTTATATCCCTCTGTACCCCGCACCTCGCGCTCACTGCCACATATGCCTCTGTATCCCACTCCTCACACTCACTGCCTGATCGCTCACTTTACCCTGCCATTCATCTTCTACGTGTTCTCTCCCCTTCCACTCTCCCCTTCCACTCGTTCTACCTCTGTTCACCCCCTTACTTCTTTTAGTCCCTTACTCCTTTCTCAATACCTCTACTTCTTTTCCTCTTCAGTATCATCTCTCTGACACATCTCTGCACTTCCTTTATATCAACGCACCCCTCTACCTCACCTGTCTACCTCAGTCTTTATTATTCCCTCTTCCTCAGCTGTCTCTACCTGTCTCTGACACACCTCTCCCTCTCTCTACATGACCCTCTCATGTTCTACGACTGTGTTATTCTTCCCTCTCCAGCTTTGATTTACCGGTCTCTGCTCCTGAATCTTTTTCTTCTATACCTCACTTCTTTGTCTACCCTTCGCCCCTCGCTACCCTTCTGTTTGCCTCACTACGGTCTTTACCCGACCCACCTTTCAGTGCCTCTTCCCATTTCGCCTCCCTCCCTCACAGCACTCTCCTAGCATGCATCTGTTTCTCCCCTCACCACCATGCCTGCCTCTACCCCTCCTTACCTTTCTAACCAGCCTAACTTTCTACCTTCCTGTTATTCCTGGCAGTGAACCTTTCATTTCACCCCTCCGGTTGTATTACCTACGCATTCAAATTGAGTAGGTCATTGCTGTGCTCCCAACCCAACATCGAGACCCAGTCCCCAAGCCTCTCAACATGCCCTGATATAACAACAAGCATTGGCATAGCCAATAGGTCTCACCTTTGGGACCTGCTGCAGCACTAAATACTTATAAGGTCCCAAAGGAGAGACCTATTGGCTATGCCAATGCTTGTTTTTCTCAGCTTGGCCTGAGCATTACCCGATCCTGATTGTCTGCCATTTTAGCCCCGCCCCTATTGATTATTATTAGCCATGTCCCTTCATTTGCCAGGTTAGCCCCCCCCCTGGAAAAATTTCTGCGGACGCCCATGGAGGTGTGATAGTTCTTATCTTGCTGCCATGTTTGGACCCTTTACATTTGTTGGATAAGCATTGAGACTGCATGCAAGATATCGTCGACGCTAGTGTGATAATGGCCTCCAGTATCTGTAGGGCGCTTAAAGGAAGGAAGTGCTCTGACTAGTTGGCACTCTGCAGCAGGCACTTCTTGTGGACTGATTTGAAGGAGCAATGAGGAAAAGATGGAGTCCATAATGACGCTGAGGTTTGTAAGTTCATTTGATGTCTACTTTGGGGTTTCCTGTTTCTTCGGTCAGATGTTCAAAGGACGTCAGATCCCCACTGTCCACAGAGTAGGATCTTAGCTTTGGAAGTGCTGAGTTTAAGGCAGCTGCCCTGCATCTGTTCATCGACACAATGGAGGCTACGGTCAAGTCTTGACGAGTCCTGCGCCTCTAGAGTTCCAGTCTAGGATGATCTGTGGGCCATCAGCATAGTTACTAGTTGAGCCCTGGTAGTGGTGTGAGGCGGTGAGCCGGTTGCGCCTTTGGAGGCCCCCATCGTTGGTGGCGAGAGTAGCTGGTTTGGACAATACTAAACCTGGCCTGAGAGAAGGCAGCGAGCTGGACGCTTCCTTGGAGTCCAGGGCCTGAGAGGAGGCGGCGAGCCGGACGCTTCCTTTGAGTCCAGGGCCTGAGAGGAGGCGGCGAGCCGGACGCTTCCTTGGAGTCCAGGGCCTGAGAGGAGGCGGCGAGCCGGACGCTTCCTTTGAGTCCAGGGCCTGAGAGGAGGCGGCGAGCCGGACGCTTCCTTGGAGTCCAGGGCCTGAGAGGAGGCGGCGAGCCGGACGCTTCCTTGGAGTCCAGGGCCTGAGAGGAGGCGGCGAGCCGGACGCTTCCTTGGAGTCCAGGGACATTAGGCCTCAGTAGTAGGGTCTGGAGGTGAACCAGACCCTACGGCCATAGACCCAGCAGTAGTTCTGCAGCCACGCCTCTTCTGTAAGCAGTGGTTAGAAAGGTGTACTACGCTGGATGTTGTCAACGCTAAGATTTAGGGATTACCGTAACTGGAAAACATGGTACGCCAAACTAATATTATGGAAAAAATAGCAGGTCATTTTATATGATCCCACTCTGCGTTTGCTAGCTACAGCTGCGCGACCTCTGCATCGAGGTACAAGATATCACTAATACCCATAAATCGTATTATAGGACTATAAGTCACAATTACAAGTTATATATCATCTCTAGGAATTCCTTTTACGCCAGTAATGGATATTATTACAGATTAGGTATCAACTCTATGAACCGCTGTGGCACTATGGGACCGTAATCAATGGTTGCAAGTTCTATATTTTTATAGGAAAACACTGTGCCCCCTTAACCATCCCACTCCAACAAGGTGTGACTATTCCAGGTAACTCAAAGCCATAAGAATGGAGCAGGTACCAGGCGTTTTCATTTTTTTAAATGTAGAATCAAGTTTTAAACACTGTTGTGGTGCTCATTTTAAAATTAGGCAGACAGCGCCACCAGTTGGAGGACTGTTACAAGCGCCAGTGTTGAAAATGAAGTGCTGGTGCAGAGTACCTGAAACCACTGGTTCAAATTAAGCACTGATTATAATATATTCACTGTTTTATAAATCTCTGTGGCGTTATAGGACCAAGTACATTATTTAAAGTTAGTTGTCTCCTCTATTGTGTCATTATAGGACTTTGACCCGTGGTCACCTGCACCCATCTTCTCTGTGACGTTGTAGCATCATCATATGTGGCTACCACTACAGCCTTTATTACGAGTGGCTGTCGGCTCCGCTGGGCGCTGGTAACTGCATTTACCAAGCACAGCAGAATTATACATTTAGCCAGAACACTACTGGTGAGTGGCATTTCACTCAGCATTTTCACCAGGCAGGTGAAGTCTCCGCGAGGAATACTACTTAAAACATGAGGGTGTCACATGGGAAATCCAATTTCCATATGTTATTCTTTCAAAACCTCAATCAATTAGGGATTTATAGAGCACACTTATCACCCGTAAGGGTCTCCAGGCGCTGGACCCAGGTACAAGTACTTTGGGGGTGGGGCAATGATGATTAGTTTGAACCACTCATAATGAGGGCTTGTCTACCTGTCTTTTAATTCTTATGTGAAGTTACAGTGCTGGCATGCATAGGAGTAGAGAAATAATATGTATAACACAAACGATGAAAACATGGACGACAGCACTGAGGGAGGGAAGAGACGTCTGACTATGACACTTGCTGAGGGCTTCCACGCTGAGCACTCCTGTTCTGGTTACTCTGGGCTTGGACTCATGCTTCATCTGCCTAGTAAATAAAGCCTATTTTTTTTGCAGAGTTTAGTAAAGTTTTTTTTAATCTATTGGTATCTTCTAAGTGATCCGCTGTGTTTTTTGCTAGAATTCACTCTGGACATTTGCTGGTCCATAAAGAGATCTCAGCATTGTCTGTAACCAAAAGATTTCATTTGTGTTTGTTTCATGTGTTACTTGGTTGATCTGAAGAAGGCCCTCACCTAATAAATTATTTTTGGACTGAAACATGTCAACCCCTAAATAACTGTACTGTCTTGGTTGCTTAGCAAGGCTTCCTCAGCATTGCTGTAGGCATGGTCAATCATAATGGTCAGCATAGCGATTTTAAATTCTGGAAAACCCACATTTTTCCTCCTGCTATCACACTCACAGCCGGAACAGTCAGACAATCTCAATGTGTGTGCTGGTGATACTACTTGAGCACGTGTATTTATAGTTCAAATGCATTTTCTGCATGGTCTGTGCTATAAATAAATGACTATCATACTTTAAAAAATGTTTTTATAGTTAATGTAAATACAATTTTGTGGATGAACATTGTCTCTCTGCAACTGTTCCTGGATAAACCGCAACAAGCACACGTGGTACCTATCCAGGTTCTCCTCCTTGCGAAACGCTAATGTCCCCTCGTCTGCTCAAAAGCTTCTTTGATTAGTTCCCTTCCTCTCCAACTGACACAATTAACTCCCTCTTCCTTGACTAGTTGTTAGGTAATTTAATTGTGGCACTAACGCACATTGATTTTAGTACAGCTAAGATACTTCGCAGTCGGTTGGGCTTCCGCGCGATCACATTATTCTATCGATCCCACTTTTCCAGCAGACTCGCTGCGAAGATACCCCGGTGAGGGTTCCTTGGTGACATATGTTATGTGACGTTATGTTATGTCATGCTCGGTTCCCTTCCATAGTGACATATATGTAACGGTGCAATAGCAAAGCACACTTCTGATGTCATCATGGAAGCCAGCATGTCATGCTTGTAAGACGGAGGTGTGCGGCATCAGTATAGCGTACGGATAGGACTAACACATGGCCCTGAGGTTTGTGGAGGATGGTGAAGAGTGGTCAGGTGGTAAGGAGAGAAAGTTAGTGGTAAGAAAAGTTCTCAGATCGCTGGGGACACAGATTCAACAAACATTAGGGGGTAGCCATACTGCTTAAGTGGGCCAAGTGTAGGGGGCAAAAAATAGAGAATTGTAATAGGAGACAGAGAAAGAGGTAGGCTGTCAGAGAGAGACATGTACAAGAAACACTGGACCCAGGGTTGAAAACAATACAAATTAACTAAACAGTTATTTTAATCATTAGTTATAATAAATGAAATTGAAAAAAACTTTTACTTTATGACGGTGCAGAGGGTGTGTAATGAGAAATGTGCTTGGTGCACTCATCAAAGTGATACACATGCAAACAAATTCAGTGATCAAAGTTGTGCATCTTATAAAAAAAGAACAACACGGCCCATTTATTTATAATATAATCTATCTAGGGTCAGTAGTGAAAGTCAACGACGTTTCGATCCCTCAAGAAGATGGGAGGACCATCATCAGGACTCAAGATAAAGAGGAGAGTGAAGATCGAAAGCTGCTATAGGGAAGAACGGCGGCCGCCCCTGAACCACGGTAGGCCAAATGATGAGGGTACAAGATTGTAACTGTGATGGCTGTCCCACTGGAGTATGGCTTTCATTTACTCCAGAAGAAAAATTATAACGGGTAGGAAGTACCACAATACCCTGACAACGGCGGCAATGTGGGGTTCCAGAAGGCCCTTCAGTATGCTCCAGGAAGGGAGCAAGAAAGCCAGCAGATTTGCACACAGAAATCGTGCGTACTATGTCACAAGCGTGCAAGCACAGAGCGCTTTGCTGCGCTCCTCGGAATATAAAAAGAGATTCCCAAAGAATGTTCTGGGGACAGCAGGTCTGCACCAGGTCAGGCAAATACACATGTCACAACTAGTCGCTGTGCATGTGTGCAATCCCATCTTTGCATGCATTAGCACATTAAAGCCAGACCTTTCTGTTGTACCAATGCTTGTTAGGGATGTCTATGGGAAGCAGAAGTCTGCTCCAGACCTGTAAAGATGTGAGAAGCCCCCACAGGTCTCCCTATGGCACACAAAAGTGCACAGCTTGATGCACCCCGCTCTGACAGCCATCCAAGCCATGTGCAGAAGGGTCCAGATATCCTCCGGCATTGGAGCAGCGAAGCGTGTTCGTGTGCGCATCCTAACCATGGGTACTCGGACAACATTACATGTGTGTGGAGGAGAGTGCATTAAACTCAATATAGAGAAACAAAAGAAAGAGTTGTTACCAGGAACAAGGGCTTAGAAGCCGTTGCCTCTCTAGGAGTGCTATAACCCCCTCCCCCACACACAAAGCCATGCAGACCCTTTGGGTTCAGCTAGGCTAACTCAAGGTAGTGAGTCGGCGCCACCGTGGAGGCGCGCCACTCTGAGTGCTGCGTTGAGTATAAGCCGTCCCGCCCTAAAAATACTGCAGGGTTATTGTCCACACACTGGTCTCCTGCTCAGTGGACTGGAGCAGCGCCCTCCCCTGGGCCTCCAAGGAGACACTGCAGAGGACACAGTAAGTGAAGAAGTAATGCTTGGCCCAGCTCAGCATCAAGGAAAAGCATTGTAAATATGAGCCCGCCACTGGCTCCAGCAGCAGGGACTTCTGGACTGGAGCCGCCATTGGTTCATCACTTGCTGCTGAATCAAAGACCTCTTTCTGGAGCTCCTCCCGCTGGCTCTTCATTGGCTCCATAGCAAGGGACCACTCTGAAGCTCCTCCCAGTGGCTCTTCATTGGCTCCATAGCAAGGGACCGCTCTGAAGCTCCTCCCGCTGGCTCTTCATTGGCTCCATAGCAAGGGACCACTCTGAAGCTCCTCCCAGTGGTTCCTGAGCAAGGGACCGCTCTGACGCTCCTCCCAGTGGCTCTTCATTGGCTCATGAGCAAGGGACTGCTCTGAAGCTCCTCCCATTGGTTCCTGAGCAAGGGACCGCTCTGACGCTCCTCCCAGTGGCTCTTCATTGGCTCCTGAGCAAGGGACCGCTCTGAAGCGCCTCCCAGTGGCTCTTCATTGGCTCCTGAGCAAGGGACCGCTCTGAAGCTCCTCCCATTGGTCCCTGAGCAAGGGACCACTCTTAAGCTCCTCCCAGTGGCTCTTCATTGGCTCCTGAGCAAGGGACCACTCTAAATCTCCTCCCACTGGCTCTTCATTGGCTCCTGACCAAGGGGCCATTCTAAACCTCCTCCCATTGGTCCCTGAGCAAGGGACCCTCTGAAGCTCCTCCCAGTGGCTCTTCATTGGCTCCTGAGCAAGGGACCGCTCTGAAGCTCCTCCCAGTGCTCCATAAACTCTCCTCAGTGACCGCTCCGGTCCTGGTAGTGACCCTAGGCCGCTTCTCACATGTCACCGGTGCAGCCATGAACCTCAGGGGCCTGGTGGGAGGGGGTGGGCACACAAGGGGATAACAAAACACAAGCGCACGTGTGTACACGCTTACAGGAGTTCACTGAACCCGGCACACGTGTACCATGGGTCTACCACAGAGTTAGGGCACATGGATGGACAGCTGCGCATATTTTCAAAACATGCAGACGGTCTGTTAGCGCCACGTGCACGCACATACTTCAAGCCTGCCTGACTGCTTCTGAGGTCTCTTGGTGGCACGTGCGCACGCACACTGACACGTGCATGACGTGCTTCTCGCCCGCCTGGCATGGCTAGTTCTTCCCACAAACTCCCTCTGCACCTGGGTGGGGGCTGCATCTTAACCCCGCCCCCCATGGGTGTGTGTTTGTGTGTACAAAATAAAGTCTGGCCCGTGGCCTGATTTCCTTGAGAGGGGGGGAGGGGGGGGGGGGCAGGGGTTTGCTCCACTTTCCACCTGTGTCTAGCAGTCGAAGGAGTCCCGCCTGAGCCTGGGTGCGGGGCGGGCTCCAGACACCAAATATAGAAACAGAATATGAGCCACCAGCCCCCGCTCCCTGATTTAGGGCCAGGGCCGGACTGGGAACTGAAATCAGCCCTGGCAAAATTTGGCAGACCAGCCCCCGTCAAATTTTGCAGACCAGCCTCCGTCCAGCGCGTAGCGAGCGAGCGCAGCGAGCGAGCCCGACCGCTACTAGGGGGGTTTGGGGGGGTTCTCCCCCCAAGAAAATTTTGGAAAACAACCGACCAAAATGGTGAATTTTACAGCACATTTTTCATTACATATTCAATTGTATCAACTTTCAAACCACAGTAAATAGTAGATGATGACCTTCAAGAGCACCAGGTTACCCACCCAGTCATATGTACCCATAGACATTCTTTCAGAGAGCACCAAAAATAGGCACGAGTAGTAAATCAGAGAGAAATAAAAGTGAGACCAGCCCCCACATGGTGTGTAACGAGCAAGCGCAGTGAGCAACCACTATTAGGGGGAGTTTGGGGGGGTTGAACTTGTCCCCCCCACACAAGAAATTTGGGAGACAGAAAGGCCAAAAAAAAAAAGTATTTTTCAACACATTTTTCATTACATATTATATTGGATTGTATTAACTTTTAAAGCATAGTAAATGATTACCTTAAGGAGCACCAAGATACACAGTCATAAAACATAGACATTCCTACAGAGAACACTAAAAAATGAAATGTCGAGCACAAAACATGAATATAAATATAAACAATTTATTCTTCATATAAAATAGCATAAAGACATTTAAAAACGCACTTAACTTCAAACAATTGTGCAAAGGTTCAGAGTAAAAAGTGTACAAGACAATGTGCAAACATTAAATGATTTTTATATCCTGAGTTTTGTAAATAGTGCTAAAATAAAGCATCTCTCCGTAGCCACTCCCCCTCATGGCCTCCTCCTCAGACACCCTAACTACCACCCTCCACCAGTGCCCCTCATCTCTCCGTAGCTCCCACACCCCATGACCTCCTCCTCAGATTCCCTCACTGCCAACCTTCACCAGCACCCCTCATCACTCCGTAGTTTCCCCCCACCCCATGACCCCCTCATCGGATTCCCTCACTGCCATCCTCCACTAGTGCCCCTCATTTCTCTGTAGCCCCCCCACCCCATGACCTCCTCCTCAGATTCCCTCACTTCCATCCTCCACTAGTGCCCCTCATTTCTCTGTAGCCCCCCACCCCATGACCTACTCAGATTCCCTCACCGCTCCCTCCACCAGCGCCCCTCATCTGTCTGTAGTTCCCCCCCTACCCCGTGACCTCCTCCTCGGATTCCCTCACTGCCACCCCCACCAGTGCCCCTCATCTCTCTGTAGTTCCCTTCCAGCCTGTGACCCACCTCCTCATAAGATTCCCTCACTGCCACCCTCCACTATTGCCCCTCATCGCTCTGTAGTTCCCCCTGCCCCATGACATCCTCGTTGGCTTCCCTCACTGCCACCCTCCATTAGTACCCCTCATCTCTCCTGTAGTTCCCCCACCTCATGACCTCCACCTCGGTTTCCCTCACTCCCACTCTCCACTAGTGCCCCTCAGCTCTCTGTAGTTCCCCCCCACCCCGGGACCTCCTCCTCTGACTCCCTCACTGCCACCCTCCCTCACTGTCTGCCACCCACACCCTTCATCTCTCTGTAGCTCCCCCCACCCCATGACCTCTTCCTGGTATTCCCTCACTGCCACCCTCCACTAGTGCCCCTTATCTCTCCGTTGCCCCTCTCATACCCATTCCATTCGTTGTATAGCACTACTCATATCAGTGTAAGGTGTCACAGTACTTTACATAACAGCAGCACACATTATACAGAGACAATAAATCAAAATCAGTTTACGCGAAATGTCACATAAGCTAATGAGGATTACAAGGTGTAGAAATCACTTCATCCATTCTGGTGGGCAGTATATTTTACAGGGGTTTGGTCGGGACTCGGAGAAGCACAAAGTCAGGATTTAAAGAGTACTCCAGTGGTCAGGGTTGGCTTTACTGATAAAAATGTATAACTGCCCAAACAAACTCTTATTAGTAACATTAGAATAATGAAAGAATGGAGAAGTTCTAACTACATCACAACACAAAAAAGCGAAGTTTGTATGCAGTTTTTTTATGACAGTTCATTGGTCACTGTCTTATGTTAACTTCTGAACTGCAAGTAACACAAGGATATCTGTGACAGAGGTAGTAACCCACTGAGCTATTCCCATAAAATTCAGTTTATCTGCATTTACGAACTACCAACCGACAAATGGTTGCTCTGCAGCAGGATCGTAAATCACAAGTTAACAGTTTTTATTGTTGTTGTACATCGGTGGCAGATTCACTGCGACTGCGAGGGCTAAGGAGGCTCATGTTTGGTGGGCCTGGCCCACCCTCTAGAACCGGGCCTGGTAGGTAGTGGTGCAGCCTGCTAGCATAGCCGGAGTCTTGCTCGCAGCCTCAGGCACAGGCAGGTCAGTGAGGAAGACTGCCCTCAAGGCCAGGGACGGCCTTAGCACTGGTGGTGCCCTTTGCATTAATAGCTCACTGTTCTATGTTAGGATTTTAACTTATTAACTGCAAGTAACAATAGGATCTCTCTGACAAAAGCAGTAGCCCACTGACCTATTTACATTATGTGCACTTTGTGATCTGCATGGTACATGTTCTTTGCAGCAGGCACATTAACACTCTGAGCTACCTTTCCATAAGTCAAAACTTCCACTAAACAATATGCAGATCTCTCTCTAGGAAGAACATTCAACACCAGATTCATCATGCCATTTTTATTGATGCCGAAAATTGCTGGAGGCCAGGAAGGAGGCAGCAAGCGCTTTTAAAATCTTAATATACTTGCAAACATAATGCCTCCACCCAAAGTCAGCACCCGGTGCGGTCACACCGGTTGCACTGCCCTAGAGCTGGCCCTTCAAGGGTCCTGTGACCTCAATGACAGTCACTGTTCTAGGGTGTGCTGCTTCATAGGCCTGCCCGCAAGACTGGAGGTGAACTTCAGTATGGATTGTGGTGGACAAGCCTTGAAGGTTAAACCACACTTGCCACTGCTAGGATCCGCCTGCTGGTGCTAAGACACCAGAGTTTCTAAGGTCTTGCGAAGCCTTCTAAGGTCTAGCATGGGTTGTGCTCACTCAGGAGAGTGGTCTAATGGACTGGTTATTAAGGCTGAACCTGGTTCACCAGTTCCAAATTCAGCAGCTCTGGCCATAGTGCCACATCCTCTCCCCCACTGAAAACCATACTGCCCCACTGAGAAAAACTCACACTACCTTCAATTACAACCCAATTGTTGCCGGCTATAAACACCTGGATGTGGCTCAATTTAAATGACGCACTAGACAAGAGCAATATGTGGCCTACAAAAAATAGTAACAACATCCTGGAAAAGCAAACACTCAAAGGGAATGCAAAATTAGCAAACCATGTGAAATGTAAGCAGGAACAACATGGTTAGCTTAGCGCTTTTACACTCACTATTCAGAAATCAGTGAGTGCTTTTGCCTGAAAAGTTGAGGACATGACAACAAGGCCCTGAATGGACCCATTTTAACGTCCATTGCTTATATCCTTACAAAATGTAAGCAGTAGTAGGGTAAAAAAGACCACATCCCTGGACGCAGAGCCGCAGTACACATTTCTTTTCTCCAATCCACACATTGCAGCACCTCCAGGATTGGTGCACTAGGTGCAAGCCCAGGAAAAACAAAGACAAGAAAACAAAAATAGCGCTTCACTGGCAAACTCTGTAAAAGTGACGCTAATGTGTTTGGGTGTTAATAAAATCAATCTGGCCAGCTTGCTACCACTCTGTCTTACTTTATTTAGTTATTTTATCATATTTTAACCTTTTATTCCCGAAGCTGCACCTTGGAAATAAAATAACAGAAAAATACGACATTTCCAACAAAAGTGTTTTTTTTTTTGGATCCATTTCACAGGGGAGCAAATAAAAGAAAGGAGAGGAATGAGACAGGGGACGCACATCGCACCGTGAACTAGACTGTCAATCAGCGCTGGACAGTCACCCAGTCCTGCGGCTTTTAGTGTCAGGGAGCAGCGTCGCGTGTCAGGCAGTAGGCGATAATCCTAAACCCGTACTGGCTGCAGTGCCAGGCCTGAGGCCAGCCACCACCTCGCTCCCTGTGCCTAGTAGTAGCCCCCTTGCCCCTTACTTCCTTAGGCCCCTTTTGCTTTTGAAATTTCTGGCCCGCTCCAGCCCGGTCTTGAGTCGCGACTCCCCCGCACCAGGAACACTGCCCTGACACTACAGTGCCACCACACCATAGGACGGAACAATGCACGCAGTTGCCCATATGTCGTGTTCACCGAGCTCAGGTTTGTGTATGTAAGTTATGTAACAGAGCAAAAGGAAAATCCAGATCAGACTCTGATCTGGATTCTCCTGTTGCTCTGTTACGTAACTTACATACACAAACCTGAGCTCGGTGAACACGACAATCAGAGAATACCAGGTCGATCCCTACCCGTTGACCCCGCGCTCCTACTGCTGTGCATTATCTGATTGAAAATGCAATTAGCAAAAATGCAAAAACAACACTCACTTGGCGGCGGGCGGCACTGGGACACACTGGGACAGGCAGGGGCTAGGGGGCTATAAATAAATTAAATTATGGGGTGGCGAGAGAGGGCCTCTGGTCGACTCGTCAAGGTCTCAGTCTCTGCTGCAGCCTGCGTTCTGGAACCTGGGGATCACGCGCACTTTTTATTGCGTGAGCTCCAATGCGCATGTGTCAACTCACCACCAACAGCCGCACCCGCCCCACCCCCCTAAGGTGGGTGAACTGCGAGTCTGCGACTAAGAGCAGGCAGCGCAGACGCGGCGGTGGAGACTTCAGCGCACCGCGCTATTTATCCAGCACTGACCTACAGTCAGCACTAAATTCATTAATTGTGTTCATAAATTTTGCTTTTTTCCGCACCGAGCGAGGGAGACGCAGTCACGCAGCAGAGACAGTACAGAGCAAACAGTGAGCAACAAAACCGGCCCCCGGCCCAAAAACCGGCCCCCGGCCCAAAAACCGGCCCCCACCCCTGGCAGCCTACCGGGGGATTGCCCGGTGCCCGGCATTGCCAGTCCGGGCCTGTTTAGGGCCCTCGGGGGCTCTGGCGTATTGTGAGACACAAACAGATGGGGCGGGAAGCCGGGGAGAGCGGCGGCGGCGAAGGAAATCAGGGCACAGCGCCTAGAAATTCACCAGGATAAATGGGCGCTCAGTCCCATTCATCTGTGTCTGACGCGTGCTGTGGACCGGGCGTGTGTTTATGAGCACGTGCCTGGGGGACGTGGTGCCCCGGAGTCTGCGCATGCGCGCTACGCAGGGGCTGGGGAATGGAAATGAAGTGTCTGCAAAAACATTTCATGCACGCCACGAAGCCTGTATCATCAGAGACATGTGCACTACACACTTTACGAACCCTGAACTATAGCGCCAAGAGGCCTCCGGGACTTGTGTACACACACTACGAACCCTGAACCCACCCAAAGAAACCTGTAGCATCAAGAGGCCCCCGAAACCGGTCCTAGGAAGCTTGTTTCCGGTCCAGTGAGGACCTGGCTTGGCAGTTCGGGCTGGACTGTTCCCATGAGGCACAGGTTCAGACTGATTTGCATATGGCTGGGTCTAAACTGGGGTGGCATGGTGAGCAAAAGAATGATGGATTTAACTCAGATCTGCGACTGGGGGTGAGTGTCTGAAAGGTTTCAGCGCCCCGTCCATCATCTCCTGGTATTTGCTTCATTCCCCCACATAGACACCTTTGCCCAGGAAGCAATAATGTGTGTTAAAATGACAACTACTGAAACAATATTGCCAATGCAGGTGCCACGTAAAACCGCATCATTTGCCTTTTCTAGTGACTTAACTATAGGAAGCTGGCTTATTATGTAGAGCACCGAAACCAGGTGCACTATGTAGAAAGTCGAGATGACCCTTATTGGCTTCAATTAATAATCCCAAATGCCCTCTTTGTGGTAGTGTGGGTGAGCAGTTAGGCTCATCGGAGGGGCGTGTTAAGCATTTGTTTTACACTGAGAGACACACACTAAAGAAGAAACTGGAGGCCAATTTAGAAAAATAACAGGCATTTCCTACCGAGAAAGCAACATATACTGCATACAGGTACTTGCATTCATATTTCGGCGGCCCCCTTTAGGACTTGAGGTGCTAGGGAGCCAAGGAACCAGCAGCAGTTTGGGTTTACCGGCCCTGGAGTGTCCGGGTGCAGTGGTGCGGGACGGGCTGGTAACCTTGCACGATACACTGTAGGCAAAGGGGGGGGGGGGGGACCTACAAACAGGCTGCAACGGGGTACTTGGGGACAGGTCCCCAGGCTCCCCACAGGGAGCTCTGTTCATGAGGGTCCTGGGAGCAGGGGAGCACAGTCGTTTGTCGTGGGCCTGGGAGCTCGGTGCCAAGGGTTTTGATTGGCTAAGCTCATGCGCCAAAGACACTCACGGTTCTCAGTCTGACCTGCAAAGTGGGAAAAAATAGACCAGCTGGGCCTCTTTCGGTGCTGTCCTCTGTGATCCTGAAGTCCCTCATCGACTGGTCAGTCTTTGTGATGTCGGAGTCCGGATTGGACTCCGAACAATCGTTGGTTGCTGCAAGGGGTTCGATACCCCGGGTAGTGGTGCAGGGCGGCTCCTGCCATCTGAAAACTTAGTGGGAGGTGGATCCGACCTCTGGAAGCAGGGTGACCTCCTCCTGGGTGACTGCTGCATCGGTGGGCCCGGGGAGTGGACATAACCCTGTCCCAGAGTTTCTAATTCTACAAGATGGTGGAATCCTTCTTTTGTGGAGCACATCAGGCAGCCCACCTTAGGGGTGTGACAGGCCTCGTAGTTCACAACGCCTGCTTGCATAGCTAAGTTCTCCCCTGTCCTGGTTCCAAATGGGCCTCAGAGCAGGGTGTGGCACCTCCCAGGTGTGGGGGAAGCCGGGGTTTAATATGAAAGGCAACAAAGGCTTTGAAGCCTCTGGCCTTGGTACCCAGATTCACTGGCTCTCCTGCTGGAGGAGGTGTAAACACCTCCCGTCAGAGCAGCCACTGTTTCTGAGCTCTGAGAGCATGGGCTCTCGCCTCTAGGGAGTCAGACTTCATCTGTGGTAGCAGGCTGGGCGACACTAGCCAGTCAGCACACTAATAGGCTGGTAGGTTTTCAGGGGGCACCTCTAAGGTGCCCTCTGGGTGCCTATCTTACTAAATCTTCTCTTGGCATGAGTATGGATTTATTAAGATCAGGTGTTTGATATCAAACACCATCGGTTTCAGTGAAGCCATCCTGTAGCTGGTGAACTCGTAATGACCAGTGCCCAGTACATATAGTTAAGACGGCTTCCCTGTTCACTTGTACTGTCTAGCAATTGAACTAGACAGCACAGAGGCTCATGCAGATATGTCCTCATGTGTAATTAATACACCCTGCCTTAGGGCTGAGGCCTGCTGTAGGCGTGATTTACATGTACTGCATGCAGTGTCTTTGGGCATGGCACACAGGGTGTGTGCCATGTCGTGTTTTCACATTTGTCTGCACCATTTCACGCAGCCTGCGTGAGTTTAGTGGTGAGTCCCATAGGGCGGCCCAATACATGCTGCAGCCCTTAGGGACCCGCTTTAATACCCATGCCCTAGGTATCAGGGGTACCATTTACTAGGGACTTTCAGGGGTGCTGAAGGTATTGCCAATTGGGGAACATTTGCACAGTTACCTTGTTTTAAGAAAATAGATCTGCCACTGGGGACCTGGTTAGCAGAAACCCAGCGTACTACAGTCAAAATTGCATGAAATACCAGGCAAAAAGTGGGGAAGACCGTGACAGAAAGGGGCCCTTTCCTACAATAATTATTCATCCCAGCGATATCATTTGCATCTGGCGTTTACAAACAGAGAGGGTACATCCGAGGCTTAGCTAGACCTTAGACCGCCGATCTCTCCATTTGCAACCCTGTGGAGGCCGCATTGAACGGCGTGGGGGGGAGGGCGCGAGTTTGCTGATTTCTTGAAATGCCGTTGCCACCCTGCGACGGCCGCAGTAAAGAGAGGGGGTGAGTGCCGCCCCGAGACAGCAGGTAAGAGCTGGGGGAGGCTGCAGCTCCCCAAAACTTGTGCCGCCCGGGGCGGACCGCCCCCCCTTGGTATGCCACTGGTACATCAATGGTAGGGTAGGGTGAAATTACCATCAGTGCATGAACAGAAGACACACTGTGCTCATGAAGATGTAAAGAGAGACAGAGCACACAGCGTGAAGCCAGAATTGTTCTATAATTTCACATCTGGTTCTTGCCTGTTGAGGGCATGAGCACATATAACTGCCTGACAACCCCCAGATCCAGGCTATGTTTAGAGCTCCCATGATATCCCCTCCTCTAAACCATTTACAGACATATATTTCAGCCCTCGCTGCCAGCAGTTGTTTAACAGCGAGGTCTGAATGCCTCCCAAAATCTTCACATCTGCAATGTTTGTTATGACGAACACAGACGTACAAATTTCCAGATGTATATTTTTTCATTTTCAGCATTTTTATTAGGTCGGTAAAAGCGTCAGACGCCAGTTCATAGACAGTGAAGGTTTCAAACCTCGTAGGCCGCTTTGTTTCTCGATTAAATAAACAAGATATCTCTAATTGTTTCAGCTGGAACATTCCCTCCCGAGATGTGCCTCTAACAGGATCACCCTGACCCAGGCGCTAAATATGGGCTCAAACTCTTAGTGGCACCATTAGCTCTTGGGAATGTTTGTTTCAACAGAGCCTTTGAACCAAATTCAGGCCCTCGGTCTGCGATCCCAAGCAACCCTAGGGCTGCGTGGAACTCGCATAAGTTCGTGTAGCGCAGTCACCGCAAAGTTACGCAAAATGCATCTCACACTCAAGAAATTACCTGAACGATCCTTACGGGTAAAAATTCAACTATAATTTTGGTTTCCGGTTCCTTGCTTTCAAAACACTGCCGCTATCGTTCGGATGTGTCGTTTTGTGTGAAAAAAATGACACAAATAGGCTACTCGCGTAAAACATCTGCCTGAAATGTTTATTGATCACTCATGTTAAAGGAAATGTTGCTGATGTTCAAGAAAACTGCCATTCGGATGTGTCGTTTCATGCTCAAAAATTACCCGGACAGTCCATTCAGGTTAAAAACCTAGAAGAAATGCCGCTCGAATTCAAAAGCTACCCAAACTGTAAATCTTGCGTTAAAATTTCCCCTCAAAATTACACGATATCGCGTAATGGTGCCAGCTAGCTAATTTCCCGTAAATTTGGTTATACGAAATTGTCAGTGAATCCAGCGGAATTAAGATTTTGGCCAGGTCTAGGGAATTGCAGGATGGGGTGCAAACTATGTTTGTGTCCAATCCTCGTGCTATACGTTTTGCAAAATCACCACATTCCCAAGATTTTTCCTCTTGTATTTTGCCAAGTAACATCTGTCAAAATTTACATAGGAGAGAAGGGGCTGGAGACAGGGTGTGTTACCATCAGGTGTGCAGGTTTACCCCTCAGGGCACCCTATGAAAGTTGCAATCAGCCGGTAATGTCTCCACAGGTTAAAAATACAAGGGTTATTCATCTGGTAATTACAATTCACTCTACATTTGTAGAGAAAAGTGAGATCTAAAACGTGCAAATGCTTTTTTTGCCTGTATTAACTCATTATTTTGTTATACATTAGCTGTCAGCTAAAAAAGTGTAAAGGGGAACATGGGTGGTTTGTCCTCAGTTCTAAATTGGTACACATGTTACAATAGGTGCACATACCACGACGCCTGATTTCATCACCAGCAGCTGGGTTTTAATGTAGTCCTAAATTTACTTGTCCCCAGTTGACACCAGGGTCGAAAGAGAAACAAGCTTTTTCTGAAGTCAACTGGTCTGGTGTTGGCTGTCGGCTTTTTGACTTTGTCAGTGCTTGTTTTGTTGTGCTTTTTGCAAAACTCGGTAAGTAATCTGGGGGGCACCCATCAATTAAAACAGTGTGAGCTAAAAGTAAAGATATTTTTTGATCCCAAGAAGCACTTATTACCATAGTAGTCCACAGCACTTAGGAAGCTACTTTTTGTGTTTGAAGTGCTCCTTGTGAAAGGAGAGAATGTTGTCACTCACACTGAAGTTAGCCAATGGTTGAAGTGGGCTGACCCACTGCCCTGTGTTGTAGTAGGTGAAAGAATAATGTGAATGGCACAATAGCGAACTAACGATTGGAGAGGGCTAGCTGAAAGTCCCTATAAGGAAGGTCATTCTCCATATAATCATTGTAAATTCTACATGTCTTGGCTAACAGAAAACCTACAAAGCCCTCCACGACCAAGGACCAGCAAACATGAACCACTGCCTGAACTTCCAGAAACCTTAACTCCGCCTCCCTCCCTCAGACACCGCGCATCCGCCACAGCGGAGGCCGCTCCTTCTCCACTCTCTCTGCCAAGTCCTGGAACACCCTCCACCTCCGAAAATAAGCCTTGCTGACGGACCTCAGGAAGAGACTCGAGAACTGGCTCTTCGACTAAGCCGAGCAACCCAGCATCTGGAAACCCCCACGGGTGATAAGTCACGCTCTACAAGTACTGATTGACCTAAAAGGAGCAGTGAACACAGACAAGAAACTTTCTTAAAAGGAGTCGGCAGTGTCGCTTACTTATAATGAAACTGCGTCCTCCCGATGCTGCCCGAACCAATCAAGTACCTCTTCCTAATCTTTGCGTGATGAAACAGACTCCGTTTCGCTCAAAGGGGATTCTCTTTACAGCTGTGGTATAACATTATTGCCTCATTAACCAAAATGTCGCCCCATTGATTTTAATAATAGCCAATCTATACCCAATGGAATATTATTGTTAACAATATGTAGGACGTGATATTTTGATATACAGCATCCCGGTGTTATATCTCCTGAGAACACCTTCTAAACGAGGGACGTCACCTGCTGCTCTTCTACGGGCGCTTGGTCCTCTAGTCTCGCGACAGCACAAGCTTCCACCCGCCTACTGTCTTCAGCTCTGCAGTGTCACACCCATCCTTTGGTCATCTCAAAGTTGGTCCCACCGCTCCAATCAAGATTGCCCAATTTTTGGCCACAGAGTAGACCCATTGAGCTGAACCACTTTAATAAAGAGCAGGGGACACCTTGGGCCGAGGCAGAGGTGGTATGTAGAAAGGCCACTCTTCACACCCATGAACTACATACTGAAAATATCCCTTGCTTTTAGCTAGGTTTGATTTGCTGTCCAATTGCTCCTGTACCTAATCCCCAAGGTCTTGACCTCATGGAGGACCCCCAGGGGCACTGGCAAAACCGGATTTTGATTATCAGGAAGGTTTGCACCCTAACATTGACTCCCTCAAGGCCCATGGCACCAAAGACTTCCAGCGGCTATGACACAGAACCGTTTTCTTTCTGGCCAACCATGTCTAGTGAGCTTGTCCAGACAAAGAGAAAATGTGGGACAAAAACTCTTGTTGTAAAGCCGTGAGGAGATAGGGAGAGACACCTTAGATTCATTTTATGGTGACCACTCGCCCTAAGCTGGGGAACCAGGTTTGAGCGTCAGCGTCGGCTCAACATCCTGTGATTCTGGTCAAATCTCTTAATCTCCCAGTGCCGACAAAAAATGAATGTGTAATGCAACTAGTGCACACGTAAGGCGCTCCAATACCTTCAGGCTGAGTTTGCACTATATAAAACTGCAAAAAACACAAGTGATGGATGCTCTCGAGTGAACAAACTCCCTCGAGTTTACTGAATACCCGACATCCAAGAGAGTTTCCCTGGAACTGGGTCAGGAGCATTAATGGGCCAGTGGAGCCTCGATGCATTCACAGGGAATCTTCAAAACCAGACTATACTTCAGAGCCGGACGCTAATCGCAGGAGACGCGCCTTAAATCAAGACGCACACATGGGAGTTCTCAGCTCAGAGTATGATTTACAGTCACAGACAGGGGGAACCCTGTGAGAGCACACATGCACTACCACAGTACGCAAGTAGCAGTGACATGGCTCCGCCTTTCGTTTAGGTATCAAGACAAGAGGCGGAACCCAAAGAAGTGCGCGGGCCTTGCAGCCAAGTGGGACCCATGAGCAGCCCGCGCACCCCTCAGTACTCCAAGTGCATCCCCGCTAGAGTTACTAGGCCACGGCCTGAGTATGTCTAGGCCCGGGTGAAATTTGTGTCACACCAGAGTACTTAGCTTAATTTTGCGTTTTTGAAATTCACAAAATGATGCTATTGCATAATTATACACCATCCATGGTAATATTTTACCGCAGATGTTAAGGAACAACACAAATGACAGTGTGTGAGTGACTTCCCCCACACCTCAGAAACGCTGCATCACTTCGGGAATTCAGAAAGGACTCAAGACATGGGTGTTCGAATGAACAGATCACCACGAAGCAACAAGCAATTCCAGCGCCCTGAGACCCTCACGGGTGATTTGCCACGCTTTATAAATCCTGATTGATTGGTTAGGGACTTATATAGTGCCACGTGCTCACCTAAGGTTGTGTCAGTGCGCTATGGTGACTCAACAGATAGAACGGCGGGGCCGGCATCGGCCACGCCAAAGGTATGGCGGGTCGAGCCGGCCCCCACCGCTGCAACAGGGGGCATGCCTCTCGTGCACCTTTGTGATGCGGCAGGCGCGCCCCCTACCCCCATAGGTCCTGGCCTTGAGGCGCGACCCGGAAGTGATTAGAATCACTTTCGGGTCGCGCGGAATGGCAACGTCCGGCCAGTAGCCCTGGCCGGGCTATAAAGGGCTGGGGAGCTCAGGAATCTGCCTCTTTGCTCCTGGCTCCCCAGCTTGCCCCCAAGCCTTGCTAGGAGGCTTTAATTTTTTATTTTAGGGGCATAGTAACACAAAGAGTCAGTCCCCATAGTCATCTCAGCCCTTTCGGTCACAGGGGAACACAAGTTACAACTCTAATTCAAACAGCAATGGGGGGATGAAAGGGACGTGCTGGGATTTTAACAGATGGACTTGCACCAGACCACAGGGTCAGTGCAGGTTTAAGCATGCATGTTCCATTCGCGCCAACCCATCCCACCCCGAGTCCAAATGCCTCAAAAGATCAAAGGACAAGGGTAGGAAAAAGCAGGAGTGAGGTGGTGACCCCGCTCAAAGAACGGTCCCCCATTGATGTGGCGGCACTGACACCATGGCTCAACAAATACTCATGTCACCTTACGGCAAGAACTCTGTTGGAGGGTTTCAGGGACGGTTTTAGGATACCAGCTCCAAAGTATGTGGGATCACCTGAGTGCCAGAACCAACTATCTGCTCTGTCCAATCCAGGTATAGTCTCCACAAAAATTGCCAAGGAGTTGCGCCTGGGTAGGGTAGCGGGCCCATTCGAGTCTGTACCGGTTAAAAATTTCGTCTGCTACCCGTTGGGTGTAGTCCCTAAAAAAGTGGATGGGGAATTCAGACTAATTCACAACCTGTCAGCTCCCAAAGGAAATTCACTGAATGATGCTATTGATGATGAGTTCTGCAGTGTAAAATACGCTTCTTTTTATCAAGCGGTGGAGATCCTCAGGGGCTTGGGCCCGGGAGCATTGATGGCAAAATCTGACATAGAATCAGCCTTTCGGTTACTCCCGGTACATCCGGACGATTATCATCTGCTGGGTTTTAAATTCCAGGGAAGGTTTTATATGGATATGTGTATGCCAATGGGCTGCTCTGTGTCATGCGCATATTTTGAGAAATTCAGTTCATTCTTGGAATGGGTTTTCAGACAGAAGACAGGGCACCAGCGGGTCATGCATTACCTGGATGACTTTCTTATCCTGGGGACATGGAGCTCCCCTGAGTGTGGGTGGGCGCTGCAGGAATTTTGCGCACTCATGCGGGCTATGGGGGTTCCTTTGGCCCCAGGAAAGACAGTGGGGCCGGCATCTACGATTGAGTTCCTGGGCATTGAATTGGATTCTATTCAGAGGTGTTTTAGGTTACCTATGGACAAAGTCAACAAGTTCAGAGCTGCTTTACAGTTATGTTTGGGCAGAGAGAAGGTCACACTACACCAGCTTCAGCAGACAGTAGGGCAACTGAACTTTGCTTTAAGGGTGATTCCGATGGCTAGACCTTTCTCCTGATCCATCTCTCAGGCCATGGCTGGGCTCAGGGAGAGTAATGCAAGGAGAGGGACAAGGCAGATGGGCTTCTTTAATGAGGTCCAGTGTACAAGCCCCAGTAATCAAGAACAAAAAAGGGTACAAAGTTCCTCTGGTACATAGAAGAGTTGGTTCAGAAAGAAAATGCCATCAGAAACGGCCTAGTGATAACTTGGGGAATTCCCTTAGTTTGAACTAGAGCTCTCACACACCCAGCAAGCTGGGTGTCATGCTTCATCATATGAGCTCTGCCCCTCGTCAAGGCGGCGCTGCAATCCTTGACGGGCACCCGAACCGGGGCTCTTTATCGGGGATCTTCTGTTCCTGCCGGTTGGTGCATGGGGGTAAGGGGGCCTGAAATGTGTAGATGTGTGAGATAGTGAGGTTAAAAAGGGTCAGTTAGTCCTTGTCAATAATTTATTCGGAAGGTAAACTACCCGGTTAAAAAAGGTGTAGAGTGGCTGGTGTATTAGAAAAAGTGTCTAATCATGAAGCTCTACTCTATAGATCGACATGTTTCGTGCCTCGTGTGTCAGGAGGATCTTGGCACTTCTTCAGGATCATGAGCGACTATCTACACTACGTGGAGATGTGTGTGCTACCTACCACGTCTTCAGGTGCATTGCCTAGTAGGCTGCTAGAATATGCTAGCAACAGTCCTGGCGGTGACTAGAGGACACCGATTGGGTCCCGCGTCGAATCACGCTATGCTGTGGACCTACCCAAACCGCCAGGAACCGGTTCCTGGCGGTTTGGGTAGGTCCACAGCATAGCGTGATTCGACGCGGGACCCAATCGGTGTCCTCTAGTCACCGCCAGGACTGTTGCTAGCATATTCTAGCAGCCTACTAGGCAATGCACCTGAAGACGTGGTAGGTAGCACACACATCTCCACGTAGTGTAGATAGTCGCTCATGATCCTGAAGAAGTGCCAAGATCCTCCTGACACACGAGGCACGAAACATGTCGATCTATAGAGTAGAGCTTCATGATTAGACACTTTTTCTAATACACCAGCCACTCTACACCTTTTTTAACCGGGTAGTTTACCTTCCGAATAAATTATTGACAAGGACTAACTGACCCTTTTTAACCTCACTATCTCACACATCTACACATTTCAGGCCCCCTTACCCCCATGCACCAACCGGCAGGAACAGAAGATCCCCGATAAAGAGCCCCGGTTCGGGTGCCCGTCAAGGATTGCAGCGCCGCCTTGACGAGGGGCAGAGCTCATATGATGAAGCATGACACCCAGCTTGCTGGGTGTGTGAGAGCTCTAGTTCAAACTAAGGGAATTCCCCAAGTTATCACTAGGCCGTTTCTGATGGCATTTTCTTTCTGAACCAACTCTTCTATGTACCAGAGGAACTTTGTACCCTTTTTTGTTCTTGGGCTCAGGGAGAAACATCACCACACAAGGCTGTCAGCTGAGGTTTGGCAGGACATGCGGATTTGGATGGCATTCCTGCAGGATTTTAATGGCAGAGTAGTGTGGCCCGGTCCGCCCACTGCTTCCGCTGAATTGGGTTTAATGACGGACGCCGCAGGCAGTGAGGGATTTGATGCCATACTCGGTACCGAGTGGGTGGCACAACGGTGGCCCGCATGGTGGGTGGAGAACGGCTTAACAGGTAACATTGGTTTCCTTGAGCTCTTCCCCATCTGGGTGGCTCTGACTGTATGGCCAGAACAATTGTGTAATCAGTCAGTAGTTTTCTGGTCAGACAACATGACCGTCGTTGAATGCATCAACCAGCAAGCAGCTCGGTGTAAAATGATTCTCTGCCTCTTGAAGGACATTGTTCTCACATGCATGAAATTGAATGTACAATTTAGGGCTAAGCACGTGCCTGGTGTCCTTAATCATGCTGCTGATGCACTTTCTCGCTTTAAGATGCAGGTTTTCAGGGCACCCCTCCCAACAGCGGCAGAGTATGCCACCCTCTTCCCAGAACAACTCTGGCACATTGGTGCCCCCAGCTACCGGACCTCATGGCAGCTAGCCTAGCACCCAGGACCAGGAAAGCATACGAAGGGGCGTTCTGGCAATATTGTTCATTCTTGGGTATGGGGTGGGCTGAGAGGTGGCACGACACTGGGGCACTCATTCAGTACCTGGGTTGTTTGAAGAGCAATGGGCGTGCAGCAGCTAAGCGGCATGTGGTGGCGATATCCTTCTTCGCTCAGATCAACGACAAGGGGGATCCCACTAATAGTTTTACAGTGAGGAAGGCTCTAAAAGGTTGGCAGCGCCTCTAGGGGTCGGCCCCAGACTCAAGGCAGCCAATTGGGGTTGAGCTCCTGACGTCATTACTAGCAGCCCTCCCCGCAATTTGCAGCACATCAGGGGAAGTACGGTTATTCACGGCGGCATTTTCGTTGGCCTTCTACGGAGCTTTTAGAATTGGGGAATTGGCCAAAACAAACTGGATATACACGGCGGCCTACAGTTTGAATGCCTTAATGTCAAGGTCGACACCTTACTAATATCAATTAAGAAGTCCAAGACCGATCAGGAGGCCCGGGGTGATGGGGTAGTTGGGCACAGGGTAACCCATGCTGTCCTATATCACATGTTGAGAGCTATCTGCAGGTTAGACCACATAACAAAGGGGGGCCTTTCCTGATACATGCGGATGGGGTCCCACTGACACGCTATCAATTCAAAAGGGTATTGGACATGGCATTCTAAAGGCAGGTCTGAATCCAGGCAGTTTTGGAACCCACTCCTTTAGGATAGGGGCTGCCACTGAAGCAACGGCCAGGGGTCTGCCAAACAGCAATGTACAGAGGATCGGGAGATGGGCTTCCAATTGTTACAAACTATATGTGCGTCTACACATGCTGTGAGTGAGAGAGTCACACAGCACTGATGCATGTGTCTTTCTCTGCTTCCGTTACAGTTTCTCAAGCCTGTCACGCAGGGGGGAAACTGAGGACACCGCAACATTTGGCGACGCAAAGATCATCACCACCAAAGGAAAGACCACAGACAGTTTGGATCGTAGGCCGTTCATATGTGAGGCGTCTGTCTAACCTTTTCTCGACAGGTGATTATAGGGACAGAGCACGGCAGGCGGGTTTTGAAATAACATGTCATGGGAAAGGGGGGCTCTGTTTTAGTCAGTTCAGGGGAATCATACTGGACTTAGTAAGGAAAGGTGGTCCGCCCCCCAATATAATCATACTACACTTGGAGGGGAACGATCTAGCAAGACTGGGAAGAAGAGGGTTGGTGGAAACTATAGTCACATAAATAGGCTGGTTAGCCAAGACTTGTCAGGGCTGCACTATCGGGTGGTCTCAGATGATATTCCAATGGAGAGGGGGGGAATCTGTAAAGGCGTTGAATCACTCCGTGAGGAGAATAAATAACAAGATTGAGAGACTTTTCAGGGCTCCCCACTTACAGACAATCGCCCATGGATGCATTAGGGGTGAACCGTGCTTCCTAAAAGACGGCGTTCACTTGTCTAAAGTAGGCAATGAGGTTTTCCTGGAGAATATTTTGGCGTGGTTGGGGGGCCTTAGTCGCAGGGGATGACCTTCTAGTGAGCACAGGGGGGGGGCTAGATAGTCGGTCAACTATGTTAGCCTGTGGCGGTAAGGTCATGAATGGTGAGCAGTAAATTGAAGGTCCTTAGAGGGCGGAGCCATTCTTGAATGGGGTCGCCCAAGTGAGAGGGACAAGTGGTCTCTCCTAGAACTCCAGGGGAAGTTGGGTGCGGGGGGGGGGGGGGGGGGGGGGAGTCACGCTTTCTCTAGGCTGGTTGGCCATCCCGCATGTGCACAACGGCACCAGTAAATGGCGCAGAACTGCAAGGGCCCCTTTATGGAGATCAGGTACAGAGCGTACGGGGGTAACCGGGAGGGGGGTGGGGGGGAAGTACCCTCACGGTGAACGGGGCCTCTGCGCATGGGCACATCCGGCTGGAGGGCGTGGTTAGTAATTGATAAGGATCTGACACCAGTTAGTGACCTTGCCGTAGGCTCTATTAGACGCAGAAAATAAAGATTGTAATGATTATTAAAGATATGTTAGATATCGATAGGAAACCTTTGTATTAGAGTTATGTTAAGGTTAGCCATCTGACATCTGTACTTATCAATTGTAATCAGTGTAAAGTATATTTTCTGCTACATTTTGTAAATATTGTAATTTTGATAAATGTTTAATGATTTTTGTATAATAAATACGGCCGGGGGGTGTCACGCTCCCCGCATCCAAAAACTTCTCTCCTGTCACGGGTCTTGAGTGGGGAGGAGGGGGTGTAGGTAGGAGGGGGTGTAGGTAGTATCTGGCCATATGGAAAGGAGGACGTTGCACAGAAGAAGCGTGCTGTATTCTATATCCTTATTACAGCGCAGCCTTCTGATTGTAAATGAATGCCTCTCACCAGGCTCAAGAGCTCAGTCACACTTCAATGCACTTATTCGGGAATACAGAGCAGAATTCATTAAATTAATCGGAGCGCAACACATACTATGACTGCTGCACATCAAAACTCTTTACATTCGTCCATTTTTAGTGGAGAAATCTAATCTAAAAGAAACAAACAAGCGATATAGGATAAATTTCGGAACACCAACAAAGCTTTGCTTGGTGTGTATTTCATAATTAAGCAGCTTTGCGCTTTCTGAAATCTACGTACAAAGACAAATTGGTAATTAAACCTGTATAAACAACTCCAACATAGCCCTGATGACGTTGTTTTCGTCACTGATTCTAGTAATGTCACATTTGTCACTTCTTAGATGGTACGAGATGCACGTGTTTAGTGATCAGCGTGACTGCGCCTGCTGCTGTCACCAAGACGGCAGCCATAGTGCGCAAGCATGAGCACAAACACAACAGGAGTGCGAGGCTTCCACACCAGGTAGCTTCAGAGGGATGCATCGGGAGGGCAGGGAGGGTTTACGCCTTCACATACAGTGGGAGTGCAAGGTGGGTTTATGCCTTCACATACAGTGGGAGTGCAGGGAGGGTTTACGCCTTCACATACAGTGGGAGTGCAGGGTGGGTTTATGCCTTCAGATTAGGCCTTGACAGAATTCCCAAAAAAACTCTGCTGCGCTACGCGGAGTGCGTTAGGTCAGGCCGTTCGTGCTGATTTTTAGCACCAGGGGTTTGTCCCGTGAGGGGGAATCAGCACAGACTGCACAATGCACGGCGCAAGAGGGCGCTGCTTGTTTCTGACACTTGACTAGATTTTCCACTCGAGCGGCAGCTTCCTCAACGAAAACGGAAAGTTTTTCAACGCGAGTGGTCGCGCTCATCTGCGTTGAGAAATCTCGTTGGGAGGTGGTCTAGCATTGGATCTCCCGCGCTCATCAACCTTAACATTACAAAACATTGTTTGAGCGGAGTTCATTGTCCAGGCCTGCTTCAGATGCAGTGGAAATGCGGGGTTACAGATGCAATAATTAGATTTTTACCCTTGGCTCCTCTCCTTTTTCTGTACTAGACACTATTGGAATTTTGACTCCTGCATGGAGCAACCACTGGCTGGCTCCTCAGCGCATGCGAGTCCTTTATGGTATACAACTTCCTTCGTTTCGTTTCTCAGGCGCACCATCCCAGGGCTCTACAGAGGTAGGAAGGAGGGGGATGTCTACCTTCTTAGGAAGCTTCTAGCAGATAAGGGGAAATGCCTGCCAGCGAAGCTTCAAAAGATATGAGACTGGGAAAGATATAATGCGGCCGTCCTCCATTAAAGCCAAAGACGGGAGGCTACAAACCAGTCCAGCTGAGACCAGCCTTGGTATTCAGTGGGTGGAAAGCAATGCCAACCAGCTGACCAACAGCAGCTGAGTTTTCAATGCTACAAGGGTAAACTTCTTAAAAGCTTGAACTGACCACTCAGAGCGGGTCTTTGTCATAAAGGAGAGACTCTTGCGCATTGTATGGGTGGGAATTTCATAGATTGCTCCTCCCTCACCTCTTCTAGGTGCTATATCTGTTGGTGTTTTCGTCCGCAGTTTAAATGGGGGAAAAACAAGTGCAGATACTCACCAAATGGGCCTGTGGGCAAAGGGTGGAGTTTGGGGCGGTCCAGGGGGCGGGGCTATGTTTACTAACTTTTTCAGGCTTTAGATTGAAGAAATCTGCAAGCATTGTAAGAATGTTGAGAACTGGACGAATAGAATCATCCCCGAAATTCTATCAGACAGATGTCAAACTGCATCAAAAAAATAAAAGTAAGAGAACTGTGATGCTGTGCACAATGAGGGCAAAGGAGTGGCAAAAAACCCAAAATATTCTGTAACTTGTTTCGGTCCTTCAGGTATGTACATCCAGCCTATATGTAATATAAATGCAAGATTATTTAATCAGTGGGAAATGCACAATCGTACCTCATGAAACCTCTATTAGTTAATGCACTGCAGAGGTCTCTGTTTAGAGCCCGGGAATTGAACCCTGGTTGGAGCAGTGAAGAATACTTAGGAGGTATCACAGGGCCCGCAGCCCCTTGGGCGCAGAGGCCTGTGCTGCGCCCCTTTAAAAAGCACACAGCTCAGCTGGTAACTGCTTTCCAATCCCACTCAGAAAGAAATCTGTGTCATCAGGAAGCGTCAAGTAATTCCATTAATGAAAGCCAATACCGGCTTCCAGGCACTCTATAAATTTGCAGATTGACCCGTTGAGCACATTTACATGGCTTTCAGGTAAACAGGCACCCTGGCAAGAAAGCTTGTTTAGCTGTCTGCCCCTTCCTCAGGTTCACAGCACAGGAAACTGCTAGCCTTTCCTTCAGCTGAAGCATTTCAGCTCTCGGAATTAACTGTACCGGGACGGTTGTCTTTTCACAGAAAGTAGGGCAATTGTTTTCCTTAAATTAAAAAGGTATGGTCACACCGTGCACCTCCGATCACTGATATCCGGTGATAAATAGGACTGACGCCCTATGTTCAGACACACAAAAAATCAACATCTGGACTTGATGTGGCAGCAACTCCAACTGAAACATTCAAAAAGCAATTTGGCAGTGCCAGGAGGATGTTGACAGTCAGCAAATTCCTGAATTAAATAAATGGTAACATCGTAATAAATATGTACTACTGCATATGTGCTCGTTGCCTATTTCTTTGAGGCACAGTTTTTTAAAAGTAAGCTGTCCACAATCACAGGATTTTGAGCCGAAGCCAGGACTCGAACCTTGTTCTACAGTTCCAAAGTTGGCAGCTCTGGGCATTGGGCCACATCGTCTTTGCTGCCCCTACACTGCTACGTCTCTGGTAACTGGTGCTGGAGTTTGGTGCTTGAGGGATATTCACTGACACAATTTCAATTGATGCAAGTTTTACGTTGCACGTACAGCTGGTTAACCCTATGTTGTTCTTGCAGTACAAACAGCATGCACCTTTCATTCTTATTACAAAAAATGCAGGTCTCTGTGCCAGTGGCCATCGCAGGACTAGTTTCCTGCAGTTTACCACAAGATGAAGCGATCTTCTTGCGGCCGGGCATTTGCTTATAGGGGACCGAAAGTATGGAACACCTTTCGTAAGCAGCTCAAAACGTGGCTGTTCCATCTTCACATTCATCGTTTCACGTGGCTTTAGCAACTTTGGTAGGTTGTGAGATGTTGTCAGTGATGAGAAACCTTCAGAGGTAGCCATGCGCTTTACATACGACAATAGATACAACAGGATGCAGGGTTCTAGATACCATAGGTGTGCATGGTTACAAAGACAACAGGATGCAGGGTTCTAGATACCATAGGTGTGCATGGTTACAAAGACAACAGGATGCAGGGTTCTAGGTACCATAGGTGTGCATGGTTACAAAGACAACAGGATGCAGGGTTCTAGATACCATAGGTGTGCATGGTTGCAAAGACAACAGGATGCAGGGTTCTAGATACCATAGGTGTGCATGGTTACAAAGACAACAGGATGCAGGGTTCTAGATACCATAGGTGTGCATGGTTACAAAGACAACAGGATGCAGGGTTCTAGGTACCATAGGTGTGCATGGTTACAAAGACAACAGGATGCAGGGTTCTAGATACCATAGGTGTGCATGGTTACAAAGACAACAGGATGCAGGGTTCTAGGTACCATAGGTGTGCATGGTTACAAAGACAACAGGATGCAGGGTTCTAGATACCATAGGTGTGCATGGTTACAAAGACAACAGGATGCAGGGTTCTAGAAACAACATGATATATGGATCTAGATGCAGAAGGAATGCATAGTTACAGACAGAATGTGGATGCATGGATACAGGTGCGATTACTGTGCGTTCCTACACATACAATCCATTGAAAAGATGAGCTGGGCGCTGGACTAGAGTTAACCATGAGTAGAGCTCACTTACGGGCGATGATCCTCTGGGCTTCACCGTACTTCTCTGCTAAGTCTGCGTAGTAAAGTGCTTCGATCCTGTGCACCTGGGGAGACATAGAAAGGGCAAATCAACATAGTTTTTGGACTCGAAAACCTTGAATTCATATTTGGTTAATAATTCTCATGATTTTATTCAGCAGGTTTCAAACTCAATGGCCAACAGGAAGATTCCATGAGCAATGTCCTTCGTCTAAGACAATAAGAGATTACACAGCGGATGTTCCAAGTACATGGTAAAAAGTGTGCGTAGCCACGAAACCAGCCTAAAAGATGCCGCATAATCACGCGCTGTGTCACTACATGCATTCGGAACAAAAGTAGGAGCGACTGCAGAGCGACTCGCCTTGTGACGGACACATCAATCTGCCCAAACCAACATAAGGCCTTATTTGCCACCGGGATCAAAGTATGTAAATGCAGCATCTGCACCTTCTGACCTCGTGCAGAGCCCCAAGAAAAGCTTATCGGCCTGAGAGGAATACGGGTCAGCTGAACATCAATCAATCATTTGTAGAGCGCACTAATCACCCGTGAGGGTCTCAAGGCGCTGAGGGGGGAGGGGGGGGGGTGCATCTACTGCACAAACAGCCAGGTTTTGAGAAGTCTTCTGAAGCTCAACAGGTCCTGGATATGTCGCAGCTGAGTGGGTGGGGAGGGTGTTCCATGTCTTGGCGGCAAGGTAGGAGAAGGATCTGCCACCGGTGGAGGGCCTGTGGATGCGTGGAATGGTGGCGAGGTCGGCAGAACAAAGCTGGCGGTTCGGGGTGTAGAAGGTGAGACGCTTGTTGAGGTATGTTGGTCTGGCGTTGTGGAGTGCTTTGTGAGCGTGGGTGAAGAGCTTGAAGGTGATCCTCTTGTTGACGGGGAGCCAGTGCAGGTCTTTCAGGTGGGCGGTGATGTGGGTGTGGCGGGGTATGTCGAGGATGAGGAGTGCGGAGGCGTTCTGTATGTATTGAAGTCGTTTCTGGAGTTTGGCGTGGTTCCTGCATAGAGGGCGTTGCCGTAGTCCAGTCTGCTGCTGACGAGGGCCTGGGTGACCGTCCTTCTGGTTCCGGTGGGGATCTATCTGTAGATCTTGCAAAGCATGCGGAGGGTGTTGAAGCAGGAGGAGACGGCGTTGACTTGCTGGGTCATTGAGAGCGATGAGTCCAGGATGAACCCCAGGTTGCGAGTGTGGTTGGTGGGTGTGGGTGCAGCTCCAAGGGAAGCCGGCCACTAAGAGTCAGCCCAGGCGGAGGGGTTGGAGCCGAGGATGAGGACCTCTGTCTTGTCTGAGTTAAGTTTCAGGAGGCTGCTCTGCATCCAGTAGGCGACGGCCTTCATGGAGGTTGGTTTTGGCTGTGGGAGGGTTCCTGGTGAGTGAGAGGATCATATAACACAAAAGAAATCCTGAGGTCTAATGGTAAAGAGAAATAGGTGGTATGTAGGGTGAGGAGGGAATGACTAATGTACGTAGTGAAACTAGAGGAAGCTCCAAAACCAAGGTCAAGTAATCACCGTGGGTAACTAACCCCATCACATGGGATTTTCATCCCAAAGAAAATCTCATAATCTCTAGGGGCAGGCAGCGCCCTTATGTGAGATATGAGTCCTTAGTGTTATGATTGATAAGTACTAGACAATGGAATAAATCCACAAATGAGCCTAAGGTGAATGGGGATTGCAGTGCTGGTGGTAGTGAAAAAAGTGAGTGTTTAAAACAAGTGACGGGACGGCCGGAAGACTTCTGTTAGACAATGCCGTCCCGATGTTGGATTAAAAAGCAAGGGGGGGCAACACTAATCTGGTCTGATCAATGAAGCAACGTGAAAGAATGTGGTCGACATGTTTCAGCCATATCGCCTGACTAGGCTAGGCTTTCATCAGGACCTAGAAGCTACTGCAGGGAAGAAAACAACGTAACAAAGGATATGAAGAGCACCCTCAACTTGATTGTAGAGTGCAAGTCTCTTCAGCGAAACATACAGCACCTAGATAACGAGATAATTTTGGGAGTGAAACCAAAAACGCTCAGTCATAATTATAAGAACAAATAAATAAATGTAGACTTGAAGCAAGGTCCAACTCACCCGTACAAACTAGGTGATGAGATGACCTCCACCTGGCAACCGCTCAGGAAGGAACACCGCTCTGAAAAGGAAATGCAAGGCTACTGATAGCGGCTTACAAATCGTGAGCAAGTGTGAAAAGGGTGGGAAAATCAACTGAAAACTAGGGAGAACTGCCAAGGGCAGAGTCTGCACACACAATGAGCTGGTAAGATCATTGCAACAATTAAAACATGGCTATATGCTGGACACAAAGTCAGTGTGATAACGGATAATACAGCTCCGTATAATAGGGTACAGGCTAAGAGATATAATGTTAGAAGATCAGCGCCTTTAAATGAACGCCAAAAAAGGCAGCGAAGGAGCCTACCTGTCCGTCGGGGAACCGGGCTGGAATGAGCCTGCAGCCGGAGGTCCCGTGTAATTGGACGGAGGCAAAAAGAAATGAAAAAACTGCCGGTGGAATGGGCCAATAGCGCGGCAGGTAAGATATACATGCTGGAGTGGAAGCCAATACAAATTGCTGTCGCAAGCACCTGGTTGTAGATGGAAATGACAGGGCAGAAGAAGCGCTGTCAAAATATCGCTGACTCGATGCACCTGAAGAGTCAGAGAGATGACGCGGTGCGCTTGAGGAATGCGGAAAGCCGCCGTCAGGTAGGAATGACGGCAATCAAGGCACGTGTTGCACTGAAAAGCGCGAGTCATCTTAGAAAATACGGAAGGTGGTAAAATACACCAAATGATGCATTGCTAATGTGCAAAGTTCACGGGAGGCCACGGGCTGTGGGGCAGACAGTTATTGAGCAATATCACGGCCAAAACTGTATAAGCCAATGGAAGCAAAGGGAAGGAAACAATGATGTGGTGCGGGCTGGATCGCGGTTGTCCTACTTTGAAAACAGTGTCAAAAAAAGGAGAACAAGCTGAGTATTATAGCGATAGCCAAGGGATATCGTCATTAAGTCCCCGAACATGTGTTTGTAGTTTATACACCCACCTTTGCTCACGTTTAAAAAGAAAAGCGGAGCTGTCAGTAAGGTGTGGTGGTATTTGGGGTTTATCAATGACAGTCCAGTGTAAATCATCAGGGGCATGTTTCACCTCCAGAAAGTGGTTTGTAAGTTTGGTGGAGGTGCGGCCACACCGTATCGTGCTCTTGTGTTCTAAAATACGGGTTTTGATACGGCGGGTGGTCATGCCGATATATCGCAACTCGCACGGGCAGGTGATCAAATAGATCAGATGGGAGCTGTTGCAGTTCGTATGGCTCTTCAAAATCCAGGGTCGGCCTGTGCCGATGTCAATTTCCTTGGTCACAGAGGTCAAGCAGCATGCAGCACAAGAGCCGCATGGATAATGTCCCACAACTGGAGGGAGACCCCACAGGGTAGGTTGGGTGCATCTCTGATTGATGCGTGGGCGGGTATGTACCAATTGGTCCCTGATGTTGCTGCTGCGTTTAAACGCAAAGAGGGGTTTGGGTAGCTCAGCCTCACCTATATTAAGAATCTTCCAGTTGGTAAGAATGATTTTCTTAAGTTTGTTGGAAAACTGACAATAGGTGTGGACACACGTGAGTCTGTTTTCGGATGTTTTAGGAGTCTTGGGTTCTAACAGAGCCTCACGATTGTTGTTAGCAGCCCGCTTAGAAGCCCTCCGAATGAGATGTTTAGGATAGTCTCTCGCCTGCAATTGCTTGGAGAGATTGTCGGCATGTTCCTTGTATTTGTCACTAGAGGAACAATTTCGTTTCAGGCGCAGGAATTGGCCGAAGGGCAGATTGTCACGCAGAGCTCGTGGGTGAAAGCTATCATACTTGAGGAGAGCATTCACCGCCATGGGTTTTCTGTATAGCTCAGTGCCCAAACGCCCTTCTGATGGGGTGATGAGAATGTCGAGAAAAGGTAAATGAGTCTTAGAGTACTCGCAAGTGAATTTCAAAAAGGGGTCACAGTTATTGAGCCAGTCTTTGAAAGCCAAGAGGGAGGACAGGGATCCTTGCCACAGCACAAAAACATCATCTATGTACCTCTTCCATATCGTGATGTGATCCTTATATGGGTTGGTGGTATTGAGGACATGTTGTTCTTCGAAAACATGAACGTACAGGTTCGCCAGGCTGGGAGCAAAAATGCTCCCCATTGAAGTACCTGATATTTGCAAGAATAGCTGGTCCTCAAATTGAAAGAAATTCTCTTTCATTGCAAGTCTGGCACATGACATAATGAAAGGAACAGGAGTAATGGAGTCAGGAGGATCTGCCAACAAGAGGGTTTCAATGACAGATAAAGTTTCATCCTGCGGGATACACGTATATAGCGACTCCACATCGAATGAAACAAGAAAGTCAGTAGTGTGATCAAAGGACAAATCCGTAAGGAGGTTGAGAATATCCTTAGTGTCCTTGAGGTAGGTAGGCATCTTCGACACTAAGGGACGAAGGAAGTGGTCAGTAAATGCCGACAGGGGTTCCAGTAAGGACCCCAACCCTGAGATGATAGGGCGACCAGGTGGAGGGTGCACCTTCTTATGTACCTTGGGTAGGATGTAAAAGTATGGTATGGTAGCAGAGGAATTAACCAGATATTGTGCTTCATTAGAAGTGATCCAGGCGTTGGCACTGGCTTCATTGACTAAGATCCGGATAGTCTGAAGTAGACGTATAGTAGGATCTTCAACAAGGGGTTGGTAAAAGTTGGTGTTGCTCAACTGTCTCAAACATTCAGAACGATAAGCAGTAGTATCCATCAAGACAGTAGCGCCGCCCTTGTCTGCCGGTTTGATAATTATGGAATCATCCGAAGTAAGGGAATTTAATGCCAAGCGTTCTGACTTGGTAAGGTTCTGATATTGGCGGTTGGTAGAGCCGCTGAAGGAAGATACTTGAGAGGTCACTGCTTTCTCGAAAGTGAGAACCTGTGGAGGAATTTGGCTTGGCAAAGGATTGAAAGAGGATTTGATGCGTAATCCCGTGTTCAGGTCATGATCGCTAGGCGAGCTGAGGGATTCTGCTCTGAAGAAAAAATTCAACCGAATTTTCCTAAAGAATTGGGCAAGTTCCTGGTGGATGGAGAACATGTCTCCTTTAAAGGAAGGAACAAAGCCAAGACCTTTATTAAGAAGAGAGTTCTCGTCAGCTGTGAGGATTCTGCTAGATAAATTAATAACTAGGTCGCACTCGTGCTCGGGGCGGCTGGAGTATTCCTCGAGTTCAATGGTGGATTCCCTTGTTGTTGGTCTTGCCATTGGACTTGGTTCCGTCTCCTTCCCCTGGATCGTCCTCGGCCAAACCCTAAAAAAGGCTGGTTGGAGTACATTTGTGGAGGCGGGGGATAGGGACAAGGTGGTCCAAAGGGAGGGGGTTGTCCAAATGGTGGAAACGGGGGGTAGTTGTAACCAGCATGCGGCCACCATTGGGAAGGGTGCATGTGGTTAGGTGTACCCCTCTGGTTTCTCCTGTTGGCACTGCCTCTCCTTTTATTACCTCTTTGTGAGGATTCTTCGCCTGAGGCAGAGTCTGATCCACTGGACCAATCATCACTTCCCGATGTGGAGTAGTTAGACCCATATTTACGGCCCTGTCGGTTGAATTGAGGTGGAACGTAATCCGCACTTGTGTATGGGTATATTCTCTCCATTGAAAAACGGGCCAGGTCTTTTTTAAATTTAGTAATCTTGGTCATCAAGACAGTATCTTTAAATTCTTTATTATGCTTACTGGACTCCTCTTGTTGTTTCTTAAATAGTGCACCAGTGAGTGTCACTTTTATTTGGGATTCCAAAGCCTGTATCTCAATCAATACAGCGTCAGCAACACGTTTAGCCGTGTTTATAATGAGGATGAGCCAGTCTCTGGTACATTTCCACGCTATAAGGGACCAATCATTGAGGAAGATCTTATCGTCCAAGAACAATCTAGGAGCGTTTGTCACAATTAGTCCAGTAGGGGCACAGTTGGCTCTCAAATATTCGGTCATGATGGCCCCAGAGAGGATCAGCCATCGACGTAGGAGACGATGTTAAGGTTGTGCGAGCGGACGATGTTGGCGAGCGGTGCCATGTAGGTGTTGACACCTATACAGTGTCAATTTTTATCTGAGCGAAAAGGTGCAGGGCGGTTTGGGAAAGACGGGAAGAAACAGGGGCAAAGGTCACAAGAAAAACTAAACGGTGCCGTATGCTGTCTGTGGCAATAACAACAAATATCGACACGAGTGGCAGCAGAGGGGTGGAGAAGGGTAGAGATTATGCAGACAGAGGCCAGGAAAGAGACGGGAGAGGTATCGTAGCACCCATCGCCTGCTGGATGCACGGCAGCCCAGGAGCACAGGAAGCCGCACAAGCAGTGTAAAGTAGGTGGCCACCATGGCTACTCTCAGCTTGCCCCAAGATTCAAGTGCTGCTCAGGGCTTCTGGGGCCAACTGTACGAAGCTCTTTTGCAATCCAAAATCACAGGGTTTGTAACCACAAAATAGCATTTCTTAATGTACAAATTCTTTCCGACTTTAATAGGACTTTTGCAATCCTTTCTGAACAGCACTTCCATACCTGCCACCTTGAAGAATAATCTACCAGGCACCTTTGAACCCCATCCAAGCCCCCTCCTCCCCCCCCAAAAAGCTTGCTGTGGCCGATGTCCTAAGTGTTTTCACACCCCTTAATGGAAGTTGGGGGTTCAAAACCTTCGAAAACGAGCTGGAAAAGCACTATTTACAGTGGTTTTCAGCTCATTTTCCCTGCCACTGTGATATATCGGCTCTTCACTGGAAGACCGTGTGTTGGAAGCAGTTATCGTGTGTCACACGGTGGCACCGTGAGAGTTGGCAGGTATGCAACCATGAGGAGGCGTGGAAGGGGGGGCCCTTTCCAAATCGAACAGCTATAGACCTACGGTTTACGCCCGCATTGTGGTTGCAAACCATTGATGCCTGACCGACCCCTGAGCTGGTATCTGAATCGGAATAAGGAAGGGGCCCCTTAGGGCCCTTTATGAACCAAGGGGGCAGCTTCAGGGGGAGTGGACTGCAGGCCAGGGGGTCGATTCGCAAAATCAGAGTGGCTTTGCAAAAAATTGCTTTTTGAATACATCTGGCCCTTGGTGTCTAGTCCAGGCACCCCGGGGGTGGGGGGGGGGAGGTGGAGAGTTGTGACCAGAGGACACCGCCTTTTAAATCAGCATTCGCTGAAGTGCTGCAGACGGCGTTTAATGAATAAACTGAGGAAAGCAGGACCAGTCAGCGGCTTGACTCACATTCACGCCACACAAACATACCGGTAGCAAGTTAAACTAGACCCCACTGGAGGGTCAGTTACCTGGAGTCTCACCTCTTACTGTAACAGACATCCATCCCCCAGAGCCTGCAGCAGGCCAGGAAGAAGCGACTGCAGCACTGCTGATCGATGGGAGAAGACTGCCCTCTCGTGGCTGCTTTACGGTACTGCTGCGGAGGGTAATTTAAATGGACGACATTGGCCCGGGTGAGGATGCTTCAGCGAAGTCTTGATGTTGAATTCTGCAAAGGGGCAAGGTGGAAACACACATAGAGGAAAATAATCCAACAGACAGCTTCTTCATGTTTCCAGCGGTCCGCAGCCGCGTCTCTGCAGGCTGGGCCCAGCATACTCCACACTGCCAAGGCGGGAAGAGGCCCTGGGCCCAGGGTCACACTGCCACGTCCTCAGGGGGAGACAGTCACTGGTCCCTGGGTCACACTGCCTTGTCCGCAGGGGCTGACAGTCAGGGGCCTGTGGCCTCACGCTGCCTTGTCCTCAGGGGCAGTCAGTCAGTCAGTGGTCATCGGCCTCATGCTGCCTTGTCCTCAGGGGCAGTCAGTCAGTCGGTGGTCTTCAGCCTCACGCTGCCTTGTCCTCAGGGGCAGGCAGTCAGTGGTCTGTGGCCTCACGCTGCCTTGTCCTCAGGGGCAGGCAGTCAGTGGTCTTCGGCCTCATGCTGCCTTGTCCTCAGGGGCAGTCAGTCAGTCGGTGGTCTTCGGCCTCATGCTGCCTTGTCCTCAGGGGCAGTCAGTCAGTCAGTGGTCTGCGGCCTCACACTGCCTTGTCCTCAGGGGCAGTCAGTCAGTTGTCTTGGGCCACACGCTGCCTTGTCCTCAGGGGCAGTCAGTCAGTTGTCTTGGGCCACACGCTGCCTTGTCCTCAGGGGCAGTCAGTCAGTTGTCTGGGGCCTCACGCTGCCTTGTCCTCAGGGGCAGTCAGTCAGTTGTCTTGGGCCTCACGCTGCCTTGTCCTCAGGGGCAGTCAGTCAGTTGTCTGGGGCCTCACGCTGCCTTGTCCTCAGGGGCAGTCAGTCAGTTGTCTTGGGCCTCACGCTGCCTTGTCCTCAGGGGCAGTCAGTCAGTTGTCTGGGGCCTCACGCTGCCTTGTCCTCAGGGTCAGTCAGTGGTCTGCGGCCTCACGCTGCCTTGTCCTCAGGGGCAGACAGTCAGTGGTCTCTTGCCTCCCGCTGCCTTGTCCTCAGGGGCAGTCAGTGGTCTCTGGGTCACACTGCCTTGTCCTTAGGGGCAGTCAGTCAGTGGTCTTTGGCCTCACGCTGCCTTGTCCTCAGGAGCAGTCAGTCAGTGGTCTCTGGTTCACACTGCCTTGTCCTCAGGGGCAGTCAGTGGTCTCTGGGTCACACTGCCTTGTTCTCAGTGGCACACAATCAGTGGTTTTCGACCCTACACTGCCTTGTCCCTAGGGGTAGGGAGCAAGTGGTCTCTGACCTGATGCTGCAATAATTAAATGTCATCAGGATCCCAAAATAGCAATCAGGGCCATTTTAGCGGTTATGTATTGCTTTATATTACAGGTTTGTTTTGGGGTACTTATGATGCACTGATTAAGACCTCACATATTACATCCCGGATGACATGTTAAATGAAGGGCTTGAGGGCTCTGGCATTCAGGGACTCTTTCGGTGTCCATGGGTCTCTGGAGTGTGTAGTCAAGATAAAATGCAGACAAAGATTTTGTAAAACATGTTGAGTCTAAGATCCAGGTCGGTACATGCCCGAATCCGAAATCAAGAACATCCCGTGACTCGAAAGACTTCTTTGAGGAAAAACAACTTGCAAACGCCCAGGCTCAACACTAGATGGCAGAAGTATGGAGAGCATGTGAATCTACAGCAGCACATGCTGTACACACATTTTTCAGACAATATTTAGGCCATGAGATTTAGGTACCATCCTGAGTGAGCAGGTGCGCCTGTACAGCATGCGCGACCACACTTTCATTTCTTCTCGGATATCAGAATTAAAAAGAAATACTTTTTTTGTATGTAAGAGTGAACGGCATTAGTATCCGAACAGGTGGTCTGAGCTGGGATTGTTTACTTGCTTTCTACCAAGATGGCACCCCGCGGGTAGGGGGGTTAGAATGCTCTCCATACGTTGGGTGTCATGACATACCTCTGTGTACAATATACATACATCCCCCGTCTCAGGCCTGGAATCCATGAGTGATTAATTCCAGCACCTGCGCACTGAAGCTTCCTACAGGTCTGTGCCACAGGTGAGGGCGTTTGTGAGGTCAGTAGTGATGAACGTTACCCAGGACCACCATATGAAACTCACCTACCTCGCCCCCCGGGTGCCCAGTGCCTGGTTAAGTTGGCATGGGACCCAAGGCGCCTTTTTAGATTTCGCCTGACCCAGCGCATGCGCTGGTCTGGCGAGACTTATTGCGAGGGCTCCAAAAAGTGCTACCAGGCCAGCCTAGAGCTACAGTGCATGTGCATGGGCCGCGCTTTACCGCCATTACTTTCGGCCGCACGGCCGCTTTGATGTTTGATCGTGATCGCGATCACTTTTGCGGCCGCACATAGCCAATAGGTCTCGCTTTTGGGACCATAAGTATTTAGTTATGCAAATGTTGCATGGCTAAACACTTTAAGGTCCCAAAGGCGAGACCTATTGGCTATGCCAATGCTTGTTACACATATTATGCACAAGGACGGTTTGAGAACTAGTCAGTTGTAGCATTTCCCAAAATATACATTACATCATGAAGTACTGCATGGGAGGACGGGGGAGGGGCACAGAGATGCTGAAAGGTCCAATGAGGTGCGGTTGTAGTGGCTGCCAAGCGAATCCAGAAAGAGGCGGGAGGTCCACGTGCCTCATTACTAAACAACGAGTTCTCACTTCATGTTAATGTTTCAGGCCTCGGCGTCCCAGCGCGATCTGCTGATGCACGGACGCTTCTGCCGCCTCGTTATGCGGCATTGGTGTAGCGCTCAGTTCAACAATAGTTGGGCATCACAGCGCTTTATGTCTTCATGTGCAGAACTATTGATCTCGTCCCGCTGGTAGAAGGCCTCGATGGTCACATAAAAGCAGAACAAGGTTTGTTTTTCCACCCGTAGGGACTTCCCAAGCCCCTCCACTCTCGGACTCTGCCGTTGCGCTATGTCGTGTAAAGATGCTGCCATTCACTGCAAGATGATAGCGCAGTAACAACGCAAAAACCACAACACGAGTGCCTCTTGTTCTAGGCAATTGTGTTCTTGTGTGGTTTTGGGTTGTCTTCCATGAAATGTGTCCTCCCATCAAAAATTGACACGAGCGGCCCTGCAGGTAAAACAACTTTTTTGCACTGCACATCATGTAGTTTTTCAGAGATTTTGCGCAAAAGCAAATGTTGCCACCTCTAGTGTGGAAGTTGTGTCTTTGCAGCAAGAGCAGGGAGTGACGGGTGAAAACAGCTGGGGAGTCATGGGCACCTCTTCCACACCATGTCGTCTTTGGGGTGCAGGAAGCGACACTCTACATGGAGGGTGCCTGGAAAGGGGCCCAGAAGAAAAAACACCTGTGTCCACAAAGTGGCGGCCTGGCTTGTAGGCAGGGACAGCTTAAGAGGAGGATGGAGGGAGAGGGGACTTGTTAGTGGTACCCGCCTGTGCTGCAAGCATCACTTCTAGTTGTGGGGCCATCAGCGGGGCAGAGATGCTGCCACCTTCCGATGCCCTACTTGAGCCCCGCTGCAGCAACAGATGATGGCCGGAATGCTGAATCAATCAAATATTCACCCCCAGTCAAGAGATCTGGTTTGAATCCATCGTTCTTTAGCTCATTTCCCCACCCCAGTTTGGACACAGCCGTATGCAAATCAGTCTTGACCCTGCTCCCCATGGGAACAGTCCAGCCTGAAATGCCAGGCCGGGTCCTCTCTAGCTGAGCGAGGCCCGAGCTGCAGCTTTGTTTGCCCGGAGCACAAACAAAAGAGGAAGCCCTCAGAAGAGGCCACTTGTGCAAGCACGGGCCAACTAGAGCGAAAGGCAAAGAGAAGCACGAAAACCAGCGAAGCAGAAACACCCACCTCTCTCTCACACACAAACGCATCACAGAGGGAGCCTCAGGCAAGAGAGCTAGTGTGGGACGAACCGGCATTAGTCAAACGACAGCCCCAGCTAGGAGCAGCGGCATGATGGAACCCCCGGGCTAAGGAACCCATGCGGGATGGACATGCAGCTCCAGAACACTCGCAGGAAATGCGACACAAGGAGCCCCAGGAGAGAGGGTTCATGGGGGAACCATTGAGGTCTTATGACAGTCTCAAGGAGGCAGGACAACACCGAGGGAGTGTCTCCGAGGGACAAGTGACTCTCAAACATACCAGAGGTGGAGGCTGAAGTGTGCGAGCCACTGAAAGCTCGAGGACGATGCCTGGTTCAGCTCGAGACAAAAATGAGCTGAGCCTTCATGTGGCCCTAACCCCAAACTGTACCCCCTGATGTAAAAGAGAAACTCTTCAAGTGGTTGAATTTCACAATTTGGGACCAGAAAACCTGGGATAAATCCCAGCTTCCCCACTTGACAAATTGTGTGATGCTTTTTCTGTTGCGTTTGATTTAATAGACTAATGTCGTTCTGTCTATAGTAAGAATCTGGGGCACACATGACAACTGACCTGCCTGGCAGTTCATTACTGAAATAGTCATCAGTATCGGAAGGGGCACAGATGTCCTTTAGTTCATGTTTAAAATCTATCAGTTTTAATAAATGCCTCTCAAGGGGGGATATAGTCTGATGTCCTACGGTGAAACGCTATTCACTATAGCAAAATACACTTTCGTCATATGCTATAGGACATTTATTGCAGGATTCACTTGCCAAATACTTCCAGGGCTCGGCATCCTAGAACCACCCCCCCCCCTGCTACTGCAGCCTGTGTAAGGTGGTACACACACCCCTTACTTAGATATAGGTTCACTACATCTATTCTAAATCACTGCACATATAAACCTATCAGTCACCCCTATGGCAGGCCTCATCAATCCTGAAGGCAGGGTGCTGGGTTTCATGTGAGAGGGTGGCCCTGCATGAGCAGAGCCCCTCTGCAGCCTTCGGAATCTATTTTCCGGGGTTGTTTGTGATGCAGCCAACCATATATATTTAAGTGCATTATAACCTCGCGGTAAATGCTAACTTTAAAACGGCTGCATGGAAACATCTCGTGATTGGTGTCAAACACCTTGGAATCATATGGGAGGTATGATTCCACCCTACTAGATGGAGAACTATGACAACACCGGTACCAGCTTTCTCAACCTGGGCATCACAAAATTGATGCTGCCAGCCACAGACACGAGTCTGCCCTCCTGCAGCTGAGCCAAGCTCGAGCAGGGAAAGGCTTGACAATAGGTTTCCTGTCACTGGGAGGTGTGACCACCTACCAGACAGGCTTTAGTGTATTGGGGCTGGGTGGGTGCACTCAGAGTGCTTTGATGTTTGCACTGGAGGCACATTTGGTGTCCCGGTGCATAGTCCAGTTCAAACCAGTTGCAGGAGCCCTTTGCTCCAGCTCTGGCGTGGAACTGGACAGAGGACATGGGTGTAGCAACCCCTCGGTCCTGACCCTCCCATAGGTGGGTCTCCAGAGTTTGTCCCACCCCTTCCTTGGGTATTAAGTACGAACCCTTGACTACAGAACTTTAGATTTTATCTGGACTAAACTCTGCTACAGAAACCAAGTACTTCGATGATCTACACTACGCTGGATGACTGAAGAGTCTCCCTTGGAGTAAAGGAGTTACTCCCCTGCAAGGCAGGCACCTTTAACGCATCTGACCGGTTTGCATCTCCCGAGCTCCTGAGGTCTCCAGAGATTTCTGCAACACAGGAGGTGGGCTCCCTAGCGTCCCTGAGGTTGATCAGTTCTCTCAGCAATCCTGAGGCAGCCGCCGAATCAGGTAATCTGGAAGATATCCCCGTTGCTGCAGGCCCGCCACCAATCCTGCACCACCATCCGTCTTGCAGGAGCATGTGGGGTGATGCGCAGGACTGGCGATTAAGGTGACCGCAAGTTTTCTACATGTGCCTTGATGGCTGTTGGGGTTTGAATGTCACGCCAGTACTCCGGGAGCACACGGGTGTCTGTGTGTATGTGATTGGTACACTTGTTTTAAAATAAAGGAGGAATGTAATGTCGTACCAGTGACATGGCTGATATGAACGGAGATCAGCCTGGGGATATGTATTGAAGGGGGTTTTACATCTTGTTACCCGCGGTCTGTTTGGTGTAATCCTGATGTCACGCAGGACACTTAAACGCACGGCTGGGCAGGCGGAGTCAGGCAGACCACCTGCATCAGGGCCAGATAAACACTAACCGTCCGGGTCATTACTGGTCCCAGGCCCAGCTTTGGGCCACAACACTTTTAATCGTGCCGGCACGCCTCATCCCTCTGAGCGACAGACAGAGTTCTGTAGCACATTTTGACACTTGATGGCTCCCTGCACGTGACATCACTTTTAGGCACTGCATTTGCCCCGCTTTTCAGATGGATGTTAAGAGGTAACAGTAAAGGTCCCAGGTCAAGAGGTCACTAATGAAGTGTGGACATTTTTGGAGAATGTTACATTGGTGACAGGACACTAGGTTCACGTTTACACAAACCCATTCTGTTCTTCAGAGATAGATCTCCCCCGCAGGGTGGCCTCTAGGGCAGTAGAGTCGCATCCTTGATGTACCCAGAGATTGAGGCCTCTGGCCTTGAAGTAACACTGGCCCCTCTATAAGACTTATTTGGACAGATAAAGAGGTCCATAACTTTTAAATACCCAGATTTGCCTTAGACAGCAGCCACACAAAGCAGCCAGGGGTGGGAAGTTCCCATGGCGGTGTCTTTATTGGTTGGAAGTCAAGCCAGGCACCTGTGGTGCGTAAACGGCTACAGGATGTACCATGGACTCGAGCGGCGGCAAGCACGTTAACTGCATTCCAGACACGAACTGTGAAAGTAATATCCATTTATTCTTGGGACATTAAACAGCTGGCATTAGAAGCCAGATCTGACGAACATACACCTGGAAGTCACCAGTTGTATGTATTAGATCTATGGATTACGGTCATCAAGTGGCCCACTCCTGGGCTGTGTGCTAAACTGACATAACTTATGTGAATGGTTACAAGAGGAGAGGAGGGATTTTATAGTTGAGATTTTTTTGGTTAAGAAAGTTTTATTTTTTATCTAGGCTGGACATTATTAATTTCTTTACAAAAATAAATGCTTAAACACCACGACAAAAAAAGTGCGTTGGCATTTGCACCATTCATGGCAAACGGAATACATCCTCGACACAGTACAAGGCTGTGGTCTGGCTTTCAGCGGTTAGCTTGAGGAAAAGCCAATCGCATCTTGGATCAGCCCCCAGGAGTATTTCAATCTCACCTTTCTTTCTGAAATATGCTTCCCTTTCCACAACTGAAAAGCACATGACCACCCCACTTTTATATTCTCATCTGTGCATTTTGTACACAAAAAAAAATTGTTTCCATGCTGCAGGCATGTGCTTATTGTTTTGTGTCAGCACTCAAAGCTTTATCAATCTTTGTTAATGCAGCAGATCCATGTTGTGTTTGCTGGTGTCTATTATGTTCTGAGACCAAGTACCTTCCCACCAACTTCTTTGTATATTGTGCTGGCCTCTTCCTGCACTCCTCTGTAGCTTCCATGGTGCACCGACAGTCACTGGCCCTTTTTAGGAGGTCACAGCCTACCAGACAGCACAGTTGTCTGGTTTGCTAAAGACATCTTGGGGACATTCAGAAAGTTGACCTAGGAATGCATTCTACCCGTTGCTTACCATTGGCTTTCTGGTATGTAACTCGCGTTATCACAACTTCAAGTGACCGGAAAGGAAATAGCGCATCAGCAAAGAGCCACAAACCGAGACACCTTCAAGTCGTCCCTCAACCAATACCACCAACTACTGAAAGACCAAGAGGAGCACCACGGCCAATCACAGAGCCAGCTCTAAACAAAGAACTCTGCTACATCAGAGAGTTCACCTGCCAGGGGGGCGTGGCTTGACGCGCGGACGTGATGGCCGCTCTCGAGTGAAGCTCCGGGAAAAAGGTGCCGTTCTCCTGGCATTTCTCCTGGCTGGGCTCTTTCAACAGCACCGGCCACGGGCGGGGGTGAAACCTGAGAGCCCCCCCCCCCGTGCAGCGGTGAGCAGTCTGGCGGCGGCGGGCAGGAGACGCTGCATCGCGGAGGGACAGCGGCAGCCTGTAGGCGTGAGACAGCAGGAAGGAGCGACAGCCGGCCGCGCACACTAATTTAGCCCGCGGCTGACCAAGAGGGCACCAGGCCGCAGGGCTCATCATGCTGGTATCGGGGCACTACTGAAGTGCCTGCATGAGGCGACCAGTTCAGGATGGGCAACGCTGGATGGCTGGTGTGGAGGCCTGTGAACAGGGCTGACTGGACGGGGCGGGCGGCCCCCAACGCGCTCCGGCGGACTTGGTTGTGGCCCACCATTGTCGCTGCGAGGCGGGTGCCCCCGTGGAATGAACACGACCATACAGCTGAGGGGTCTGTGGGAGCCCCCACCCAGATACCCCAGGCAGTGCTTGATCGACGCGCAGGCTGGTGGACCCCTAGGGGGGGCGCGCCGAGGTGAGAGGGCGAGGCTGCGGCGGCGATCTGGTCACACCACTGTGTGTGCCGGGAGAGACTGGTGGATGCAGAGAGCGGCGGAGTGTTGCCAAGCTGCTAGGGGACTGGGACCCTCCGAGGCCCGAGATGCGCCTGATAGCCACAGTAGCGCTGCACTGACCTAGCAGTGGTGGTGGGGACAAGGGAACCCAGAAGGCCGCTGGCAGAAGGGGGACAGCTCAGGCCCCAAACACCCATACTTGCCATTGACATTCACGGAGGACGCGGCCCCCGGTGGGTGACTTGGCATGCAGAACGCGGGAGCTGGCGGCCGCTCTGAGTGAAGGCCTGTCGACGTGGGCGCTAGAAGACTACTTGGGGCATGTTGGCACGGGCTAATTACTGGCGACACCGCCGCACTGCCCAGTGGCGGGCGGGAGCGCGGCAGCAACCTTCGAGAGGCCTGGTGACAGCCGTGAGTCCTCCCCAGTCCTCAAACGAAGTTAATACCTGAAGGTCCCGAAAGGTCTTGGGCGCAGCGACAGAGACTAACATACGGCCATTGTTGCGGGTCCGTGGACCCCAGGATCGGAGGAGACCGGCGATCTCCTGCTGCATATGGACGGTGTAGCCCCTATGACTCTGGGTGCTTTTCTCTAAACTGCTGGATCCCGGAGAGGGTTGGCGGCTGGCATGGTTAATTATCTGCAGGAGTGACAGACAGCGACGGTTGGGGCTGGTGCGGCTGCCTGGCGCGGCGACCCTCCGGATGCCTACAGCGCAGCAACTGGTCATGGGACGCCTGCGGAACGCATCGCGGAATGGCCAGGCGCCGGCCGGGGGCTCGGGCCCTGTTGTGGAGAACAGAGGGGAGGCCGCTGCCTCACAAACCGAAGTGCTGGCAGCAAAACTGGACACGGTACTTGCTGTGGTGGAGCGGATTGGCTCCACGCTGGAACAAACGAGGGCCTCTCTGGAGTCCCGCATTGACAAGGTCACTGTAAATTTCACGCTCCTCCATGCAGATCACCGCAAATTGGTAGATACGGTGTCTCAGCAGCGACAGTCCCTTCAGGAGATCCAACCAGTGGTGAGCACCCACACGGCTGCACTACAAGACCTCATAGATCGTGTCTACGCTTAGGAGGACAGCGTTGAAGTTGCCGAAGGGCGTTCCAGACGCTGCAATATTCGTGTGTTCGGTTTGCCGGAGGGTGAAGAGGGACGGCAGCCCGAACAGTATGTCGAGGGTTGGCTGCGTGACTTGCTTGGTTCCGAAATCCTGTCTCTGCAATTCTGGTGGAACGCGCCCACAGGGTCCCAGCGCAGTGGCCCAAACCGGGAGCCCGTCCTCGCCCCCTCTTGTTTAAGCTCTTCAACTACCGAGACAGAGAGGTGGTGTTGCGCGAAACTAGGAAGTTGGGCGCCATCCAGGTGGGAACTGGCCAGGTGCTGTTCTTCCCGGACTACACGGCAGCGGTGCAAAGACGCCGGAGCAGCTACCTGACGGTGAAGCGACGTCTGCGGGCGCTGGAGATCTCCTATTCCCTGTTTCCGTCGCGCCTCCGAGTGGTCACTAAGGAGGGACTCGTTTCTTTGATGCACCGTCGGAGGTCTGGGACTGGCTGGAGGAGACCGGGCGGGGTGGCGGGCCGCGGCCACCAGACTCGGAGCCCAGCGTACGTCGAGGGAGGAGATCCCGGCGGAGGAGAGGAGGAGGGTCCCACGATAATGATGGGGGACCGAGCCGGGTAGTGGCTCCTAGCCCCAAGAGGATGCGCCTGGAACGACAGGGTGCACTGGCGGCGGTGGCGATGATTGGATCTCCTGAGAGTCGAGGAGATATGATCACTAACGAATGCACTGGCCCAGGGACTAGTGGCTCATCCTCTCCGTCAACCGCACTCTCTGATGACCTGCTCATGCCGCTGGTGACCCCTCAAACCTCAAAACTGATAGTGTGAACCAGAGGTGAGGTAGAGTCAGTATCCACTACTGGACATGCCCTCCAGGGCGCTTCATGGGGACTGGTGATTGCTGCTTAATGACTCTAAAGTGCGGTGTGAGAGGTGCGGGGTGATGGCGGGGGGGTGTTGCATGGGAGGCTATGGTGCAGGCGGGGAAGCCCACGGGCGGTTCTCCTGAGCTGGGTTGTTGACATGCCAGCTGCTACTCGAACTTAGAGATGTAGGCAGAATAGACTGAGTCCTCCAGCCCGCGCTGCCCCGAGCCCATGCCGTAAACAGCATTTGCATCGCGCAGGCGTAGGCACCATGAGACGGGAGCGATCCACGGCACCTAACGCTACACAGTTACCCCACTTAGCCATCATTGGGCTTAGTTGTACTTCATAAGCATTGGCTTATAGTTTGGACGAATGCCCACTTGGGAGTTTGCCCTGACAGTTTTAATGGTCTTGTTAACTAGTTTATGTGCATGGTTGCACGTCAGTGTTATTTGGTTTTGGTGGTTTTCAATGCAGCGCTTAAGTTGGATATGTGGAGATTTTATGCCCTGCTTGACGGGGTGTCCCCCGACTCCGCCGCACTTGTCGACTATGATAGATTCCAATGGCCACCACAAACGTAATCACATGGAACGTTCGAGGTATGCATACACCAGCGCGTAGATATTCCACATTTGTGTACTTAGAGGCACAAGGCATCCATAGCCCTCCTTCAGGAGACACACATGACACTTGGGGAGCTGGGCAGGCTGCGCGCACGCTGGAGGGGTCAGGTCTTTGGCACCACTTACTTAGCACGTGCAAGGGGCACACTGGTCTGGATAAGGGCGGGCACACCATTCACATGCTTAGGGACTCTGACCCGGATGGGAGGTATACCCTGGTACATGGGTGACTTGATAGCCAGCGGATGGTACTGGGCTCACTATACGCCCCAAATATTGAACAACCCTCATTTCTCGCTAACTTGTCTGCGGTACTGGCGCCATATGTGGGTCTCCCCTGGTTATTGGGAGGGGACTTCAACTCGGTCCTAGATGTGTACCTGGATCGCTCAGGAATTGTCCGACTGGATGTCCCGCTGGGCGTTGGTGGATGTGTGGCGTAGTCTACACCCGGACACCCGAGTTTATTCGTACTACTCGGCGGTGCATGATCTTCATGTCCGTCTCGATAGGGTGGTGGGCTCCCACTTGCTGCTTTCCCGGCTAGTCCAGGAGGGATTTCTAGGTCGGACGCACTCGGACCACAACACCCTTAAGGTGAGTCTCCAATGGAGGCCGGATCGACCTCCGGTCCCTACGTGGCGCCTCCAGTCAGCGGCCCTGGAAGATGTAGAATTTCCGGCCTCATTAGGCACTGCGTTAGAACAGTTTTTCGATCTCAATGAGGGCACCACGAGCAGTGAATTGCTGGAGTAGGACGCCCACAAGGTCTGCATTAGGGGACACTGCTTGGGCGCGACGTGGAACATTCGCAGACAACTTGCGGGGGCCCTTACCGCCTTGGAGTCTCGCTTACTTTCACATGAGCTACACAGGGAGGGCGGCGGTCGCGAATCGGACCAACTGCTGCGACTTCGGGCGCGTCATGCCGAACTGCTGGAACGTCTGCGCTGCCACAATTATGCGGCCCACTCGGCTCGTGTCCATGCCACGTCGGACAGGGCGGGGAGGTTACTAGCCTGGTTGCTCCACCAGGAGGCGGCCCACGCACCGATAGACGCCATATGTGGCCCGGATGGATCGCTAGTATATTCACAATGGGAGATCCACCAGGCACTGACGTCACATTATGCGTCGTCGTATCGGTCGGCGGGAGAGCGGCCGACATGGGAACTAGATCTGTTCCTGGAGGCTGCTGGTTTGTCCGTGGTTCCGGATGAGCATCAGGAATCACTTGAGGGGCCCCTCACAGCAGAAGAAATCAGAGATGCGGTCACCGCCTTGGCCACCGGGAGGGCGCCGGGTCCAGATGGGCTTCTAGCAGAATACTATAAAACCTACAAGGAAACGTTAGTGCCCAAACTCCACACTCTTTATCTGGCCGCCCTGGAGGAGGGTGCTCTGCCCGGGTCCATGCGGAAAGCCCACCTGGTATCCCTTCTCATGCCTGGGAAAGATCCCACCCAATTGGGGTCCGATCGCCCCCTTGCCTTACTCAACACAGATATTGGCGAAGGTATTGGCGGAACGCTTGGCGCTGGTGGTACCAGCGATGATACATTCCGACCAAAACGGTTTCGTACCCAAGCACAGCACCTCTCTTAATCTGCGGCGGTTTTTCCGAGTGGGGATGGACAGTGTTCGGCCCTGGCCTAGGGTGGGCTGTCTGGTCCTGGACCTTGAAAAGGCATTTGATTGTTTGGAGTGGGGGTACCTGGTGGCAACATTGTCACACTTTGGACTGCACCTCGGTTTTCTTCAACTGGCAGCCCTTTTATACAAACGGCCTACGGTGAGGGTGAGAACTGGGCCGTATATCTGACGCCATTCCGGTGGGTCGCGGCACCAGGCAGGGGTGCCCACTGTCACCCCTCTTGTTTGCGCTCGCAATGGAGCCATTGGCGGCCACACTCCGCAAGGGGCTGACCGATGAAATCCCGCTAGGAGATGCGGTGCATCAGGTGTCCCTTTATGCGGACGATCTGTTGATCTTTGTCAGGGATGTGGCCCGAATCCCTGCCGAACTGGAGCGCATTTTGTGTGAATTCGAGAGGCTTTCGGGGCTCCGGGTAAACGCCGCCAAGTCCTGTCTGTACGCGTTCGGTGCAGATGTCGGTGATCCCAGCTATCACCTTGGTGGAATACGGGTGCAGTAGCGGCCGGATACCTTCCGCTATCTGGGTATCCAGGTGTACCGCCAACCGGCGGATCTCCTGGATGGCAACCTGGGAAGGGCTGTATCTGGAGTTAGGGCCCAGATGAAATTTTGGAGTACCCTTCCCCTCTCGGTGACTGGCCGAATAGCCTACTTTATTTTTTCAATAACCTCCCCATCTATGTCCCGGTATCCTTTTTTACGGGCTTGACGCGCTCTCTCCGAGACTTCATTTGGGGGGCTGCGCGACACAGGGTCGCGCTGCCCAAATTGTACCTCCCCGTCGGGCAGGGGGGACTTGCCATGCCTTGTTTTGAACATTATCATCTAGCGGCGCAGCTTCAATGGGTAGCACGCTGGTTGGCAGATAGAGGCCGCGAAGATACGGCAACAACCCCCCCCCCCTCTCCCGCTGAATAACCTTCTCGGGCTCTTTCACCCGGCGGCTGAGGTGGAGAGGCAGACACCACTCCTATTGGCAGGGCCTACAAATGTTTGCCTGTGTCTTCGCCTCACCCGGTCCGTGATCCCTTATGCACCGGCCATACCGTTGGAGGGCTCACCTGGCGGGCAAGGACCGCTTGGGGTTTCAGAACTGGACTGCAGTAGACGTGTGCACTTTAGGAGATCTGTATCGGGATGGGGCTCTTCTCTCGTTTGCCACCCTAGCGGAGGAGACTGGACTGACCCCTGGGCAGTTTCTTCGACACCAGGCCTTGGCGGAGCGGTGGGGAGATCTAAAGGAGGAGCCGGAGCAGCATTTAGTGATGCAGTACCTTCACGTGATGGGGCGTGGGAGATGCCTGGTCAGGTGGTTTGCTTCGGCGTTGCGTGCGCACGCGGCAGTGAGCCTGGCATCATTATGGGGAAAGTGGAAGGCAGATTTGGATCGTCCTCTGACCGATAAGGAGTGGGATAGGGTCCTGCAGGGTCTGCGAAGGGTCTCCCAAAACATGCGGTTCTGACAAATCCAATTTTTCATCTTACACCGGGCATATCTTACGCCCGCCTCCATTAACAGATACACACCGCACAGATGCTTGTTGCCCCCGTTGTGCGGAACTGGACGTGGATTTGATCCACATGTTGTGGAGCTGCCCCGTCTTGGGAGTCTACTGGTGGGCAGTGCGAGATGCGCTCAGCGAATGTACAGGGCGTGATATTCCCTTCGAGTGGTCATCCCACTTGTTACATCTATTTCACAGATCGCCTTCTACTAAGGTCACCTCTAGATTTCTTGATCTGGGGTTAGTGGTGGCGAAGCGACTCCTCACTAAACGCTGGAAGGCAGACGCCCCTCCGCATGAGAGGGCGTGGCGTGGCTCGTTCCTGGTCTGGGCAAAGGCGGAGGGCGTAGCCCTCCAGAGGGAGGAAACAATGGGGCTCAGGGCGACCCCCATAGCAACACAGTGGGAGTTACTGGTACAGTCCATATTGCGATCGGGGGACACTGAGGCAGAGGAAAACGGGGGACACATTGGAGAGGTCACGCTACCAGGCCAGGAGTTGCCCCGCCTGACAGGGTGCAGCGACACTTGATGTCATACCTCAGGCTGAGATGGTGAGCCATGGGGACGTAAATACTGCTGGTTGCGTACTATCTTGAAAAGAAGTTGGAGGGGGGGATGGGGGCTCCGGGAGGTGGCGGGGGGGGAATGCCTGGAAGAGCACCGGGCGCTGCTATTGAGTTCTACTATTGTTTCTCTGCAGGGGTGTTAGTTTCCCGGCTGCGTAGTTTTACTGTTAGAAACATACACTTATACTTCTGTTTATGAGCAGCTGTGAGACTGTGAATGCAGGTGTAATGCCTCCACCTGATAGTTCCCTGCACGGGGGAAGATCGCGATAAATAGTGCTTTCACGCTTGTGACCAGACTGTCGGGGCTTTCATTATGGACAAGCAATGTGCATTGCTCCCCACTATTACAGTCAGGGTTGTACCTACATGGATATTCTCATGTTTGTCAAAGATAATTGTGCATTATCCTGTTCTGTGATATGATATGATGTATGTCATCTAAACGTCAATAAACAGATTTCTAAATAAAATCAGAGAGTTCTCCTGCCCAGTCAGTCACCACCTAGGCCTGAGCCAGGCAATACTACCCGGCTGCAAACTGTAGTCAGGGGAAGCCCAGGTGAGCCGAGTCGCTGTGCGCCAAGAGAGGGAACATTAGCTGAATGAAGCAGGGTGCTTCTCGAAATGAGAAGACACCCCATCAGGTACATGTTGATCAGTGCTCAACATCAGGTGCACGTTGACATTGGTCACACCAGAATGGTTTGGTCACACACAGGTGCAAGTTCAGGAATGCTTCATGAGGTACACCTCCCACCTCCTAGGGTCACAACCTGTGAATCAAACACTGCACGCAACAAGTATGCATTTAGCCCATCGCATAAGAGTGATGCCGCACAATAGATTAAGCGGGTCACGCTGGGTCTCGCAACCAGTGGTTCCACTCCCCTCCAGCTAGACACTTGTGCATGCCATGGTGACCACGATGCAGGGGCCACACACCTTAGATGTGGGCAGACTTTGGGGGCTCCCACAAGGCAATCCAGACTACAGGCACAATTGTTAGCTCAACGCCATGCTACCAGCAGGAATCCAGCTGATGGGGCATGGGATGGCACTGCACTTCAGGTGTCACAGGTAGACTGAGTGGGTCCCTCTCAAGAGTTCCTTGATGTCCAAGCCAAGAGGGCAAACTATACCGTTGGAGAGAACTTCAGGGTGCCACACAGCAGCCGGTAGCTCCGTTCTGTCTGCTATGAGCACAGAGGCCCACTCCAGTAGGAACATTTCTAAGCGAATCATGACAAAGCCACCTTGACCACTGGCCAAGGGGATGTTGCTGTGGATCCAATGACCAGAAACATAATGAGGCTGCTCGACTGCAATCCACTATTGTAGCCGGAGTTGATTTTAACCACTTCCTCGTGTTAACCTATGGGAAGAGCAAACCCTAAAGGTAGCGAAAACACACATTGGTATTCCTCACTACCTGGGCAGGGGGCACGTGTACCTGCCCTGCCTTTCACCTGCCACTCACTTCACCCCTTAGGACACACCCTCCGGGTACTCTGGTGGAAGTGAAAGGCACTCTCAGGGTGGGTAGTGACTGAAACGGGCCAGTCTGAGTAAATGCGCGATTGCATGCAGGCTTGACACGCATTTAGGAGCAGCATTGGTGCAAATGCGCACACCAGCCTGCAATGGCAAGCTGGACACATGCTTAGCATACCCTCAGTGCCAAGCGCACACCAAGCTGGGCCCAGGTCTTAAACAATAGGTGCAAGAGTACACCCACCAGCTGGCCATGGCAAATCTGTCCAATGCTTTAGAACCTCAGGAGAGCACAACATGTATGAAGGGTGCACGCACTTTCCCAATGTAAGTGCAATGTGAAAGTGCCCTCATGGCCTTAACAAGAGAATCTGCCCCACCCAGCAAGTATCCCACATGTACCTACCCAGCCACTCACCTACCCCGGTTTGGTGGTAGTGAACAGCCCACTCAACGTTTGCTATAGAGTGAGACCAATCAACTTGAGCACGAGACATTAACAATGTTACAATCAAGGTGGTGTTCCCATTAGCCAATGGGGCACCGGCTGGGGTGTGGTGTACCATTTTACAGGACACTCACAGGTACGACACCTAACCCAGTCAAGTAAGCATCCTATCCTGGCATGTGTAGGAAGGGCACACACACTTTCCCACTGCAATAGGGTGGGAAAGTGCCCATAGTCCTAAGGTCAGAAGAGAGTTGGCAGTCTTTAACTGGGAGTTTGATGTGGATTTTCTTTGACCACAAAGTGAGGTTGAGGATTTAGCCAACAATCATTCTGGCTATTGGGGTTGTGCTCGAGGAAGGTTGTACAAAGTATCTCTATCACACACAATTTAAGTAAACTGCTGATGAAAATCACATTGGGTAATGACATGTTTGCATTGTATACTTTTCAGTATAACTGCATGTAAGTGCAAACGGAGTGGTCATTTCAATTGAAGATGTATTGTCTAATAACAGCACGGTATCGTGTCGCTGCACTACTCCCCACCATTGTACAAAACTCCATGACGCCACTCCTTGCCACCACACTATTCTCCTTACTTTTAGCCATGCTGAACAGCAGCTGCTCTGGTGCGCAACACTAGTAAAACATGCTGGAATAGCAAACATCTCTTGGCAAGGCAGGCCCCAGTGGCTGGGCAAATTGGTAACGACTAGCCAGGCAAAGGCTTCACCTCATTAGTGGCCGTCCGACACCCAAATACAGCAATACGCAACAGAAAGAGGAGATTTCCAACATGCAGCAACACGCCGCAGGATTTAGTAACCCCATGAGGAAATGGCCATAAACTAAAAGTTCTAGTGGTCCTGCCTACACCCAGCATAGGCTTCCGTGGCTCTGAGGGCGGCTTTAAGCAGGCCAGAAAATGTTAATGATTGGACAGCCAAAGTACAAAGATACGAGACCAACAAAGATAAATCTTATTCCATTACTACCTTGCCTGCTAACAATTCCAGTCGCGCCGGTATCCTCTAAACACTGCCTCGTCCAGCCTTTCCCATACTACACTAAAATCAAACTTACACCACCCGTCTCATCTCACCATCCCCTTAACCATTCCAAGGTTGGCTTAGACTCATCTTCCACTAAGCCTCTCCTTTGGACTCTGCACACATCTACATGTTTGGCCTTCTGCTACTGTGCCTTGCACTCAGTGGGTAGGAAACCCTACAGTAGTTCTCAATGCACACCAACAGGCAAGGTAGACCAAGTACCCCAATTGTGTCACCTCGATCTATAGGAAGGGCAAGTCCTAGCTTGGTCCATGGAATTCTACACTCAAAAGGAGTAACAAAAAGGAAGGCATGGTTAATCTCTCCTACTAAGCGTCAACAAGTTCTGAGTTACACGAACGAAGTCATGATTTAAGGGTGGTGCCCAAGTGGCACAGCTGGACATTATCTTGTGGGGTGTCAGGAGACTGAGCCCATAGCCCTCATTCCACCCATGGTCACCAGGAGGGGTGGCGTAGAACACCCTAAATAAAAGATACTTCCTAGCAGCCAAGGAACACATGCAGGTCAACTAGTGTCAAAGGAACGTTTGACGGAACACCATGGCACGGTACAGGTGATGCAATTGCAAACTGCCCCCCCCTAACCATTCTAACCTTAAGCTTGCATTGTAATGCACATCTGGGAGAAGCAGTTTTGTAACATTAGATCACTACCCATCACAAGAATGTGTGCCCCCCCCCCCCCCCCCCCCAATCTTCTAAAGATGGACCAGATAACATGCAGACAATGAACCCACAGGAGAGCCCCTCTGAGGAAACCTTGATCACCCATTCTCTTAAATTAGCACAGACACAATAATTCAGTTCAACACTTTATTTTGCAATAATGTGAAGCTGTGAAATGACACGGTCTGGCCACCAAAGATTTCCTCCAAGAGGCTTCCTGTGGGAGGAGCGTCACCTACAAGAAAACAAGAGGAAGAACGTGAGCGAAGACAGCTACAGCCACCAGAGATGTTCAAGCATCGAAAATCAACACAGGCAAACAGATTCTTTACAAGGTTACCCCAACCCTCTCGGCTGTAACCCAAACAGGTCAGTTTACTCCTCTCTCCACTCTAGGTTGAAGAACACCCTCTCAAACATGCCAGTATATTCAAGGTAAGAAGAAAAATGGAGTCCGCAGAGGTCACTGCCTTGGGAGCTGGTTGTAAGAGGACGTTTGAGGAACACACGCACCCTCCACACCCCATTTAAAACCTCACTCTTAAAACTTGAGTTGCGGGACCGCCCTTCGCAAGCAGAGACCACAGCATTTGGGAGCAGACGCATTCTTTCGAAGCCTACATCCCTCCACGCAGGGGGACGCCATTTAAGATCTTTGGAATCTTCAGCTATGGAAGCCCTAACAGCACGGGACCAGGTCTAAATGAACTTTTCCTTTAGTCAATTAATGCAAAGCAAGTGAGACATGTGCAAACAGCTAAATATCCCGATTGTTCCTGGATAACTTGCCACAAGGTGAACCCTCCCTCGCCATCTTGGACTACTTCATAGCCTGGTCCATTAAACCCTTCTAGATTTACCTCCCAAACCACACCCTCTTGCAAAACAGCAGGATCTGCCAGTCACAGACCTGGTGCAGCACATCTATTCTGAGAAATACTCACGGCACCATAAACTACTTACTCCACTTTCTATTCTCCAAGACCCATCCAGTCCTCACAGTAATATCACCCGATTCACTCTATTCCACCACCTCGTAGAAGTCTGGGGTCCAAACTCCTATATCACATGCTTTTCTATAGTGGATGTTACAAACCCAGAACTTATCTTTATTGCAAGCAAAGTAAGAGACTGAAACACCCTTTTCAGGACACAATGCAGTCAGGTTCTATAAAGGCAAATAGAACATCTGAAAATGTATTCCTCAACTGGGATTTAGTAAGTGAACAGTTTCCCCATTAATGCAATGTATGTTCTGTTCAGATACACTGCACTCTTCAGCACTCAAAATATTGAGTAGTAAATTATAGGTCATTAAGTAACATTTATTTAAAACTGGATTTCTAGGATTTAGTTTCCTCAGTTAATTTACATTCATTGGCATGCGTCATACACACCATGACTTACCCCTCAACCCTGCAGCTTGAATTGATGGGTTCCACGCAGACAACCACCATCTGTGCTTCAGGAATTGGAGCAGCGCGGAGACAGAAGAAAGCATCTAAAAATGAGGGTGATCTGCAATAGAGAAGGATAAATTGGTTCAGAGCTCAAGTGGAGAAACCAATATCGGGGGGGGGGGGGTGACAGATTTGTGCATCCTGTACCAGAAATAAGGCCTTCCAGCATCAAAGGTAGAAGCTTCTGCTCTGCATAAGGGTTTCTCCTCTAGTGAGTAGATTTCACTGCGAGATATCTGAATTGAGGCTTTCTGTACGGCCCTTGGGTGCCAAAATTCAGGCTATCTCGAGAGAGGTGACAGACCAGCGCCAAACTCTGTCACCTCTCCGTTGACGTCAGCACTGCAGCCGGTTCACCCAGTGGGACACCCTATATAAAAAAACGAGTGCCCACATGGGGCCCCGGCTGCAGTGCTGAGGTCGGGCTTAAATTAAAGCCACTTTTTTTTTTAATTTAGTCATCACATAATAGAAATAGAGGTAAGAAATAAGAAAGTAGAAAAGTGGGAAACAAAGGATAGGAAAGACAAAAGGCTGGATAATGGCCATTATGTGCTGGCCATTATGTGCTGGCCTGTAGCTGCAGTAGCCACCTCCCCCCACACGCTTTTTGCCTGTTTGATGCAGCTTTGAGGTGCACTGGGCTCCCGCTAACCTGGTGCCTCAGGGCTCTTTCCCCAAGACAAGTTAACTGGTCAATTGATCCCCAAGTGACCAGGCCTTTAACACCTCTAAGGCCCTGTAAATGGCACCCCAGGTACCTAGGGGGTAGGTACTAAAGAGATTCAATCAGATTTATAGAGCACACCACTCACCTCTGAGGGTCTCAAGTCGCCGGGGGGGTCAGGCAGCTCAGAGGTCATCCAAAGAGCCAGGTCTTGAGGTCTTAACTGAATACTTGGAGTGGGGCTTAATCTGATGCTGAGGGGGGGGGGGGGCTTGTTCCAGGTCTTGACCATGATGTATGAGAAGGATCTGCCTCCCTTTCCAGCTCAATGGATGCGGGGGATTTCAGCAAGGGCTAGGTCAGCTGAGCAGAGGTTTCTCTTGGGGGCGTGGAAAGAGATTCTTTCGTTCAGGTTTTGGGGGTCCAGTGTTGTGTAGGGCTTTGTAGGCATGAGTGAGCAGCTTGAAGGCAATGGACGGGGAGCCAGTGGAGGTCACGGAGGTGCTGGGTGATGCGGTCGTGCCGTGGGATGCAGAGGAAGAGTCTGGCTGCGGCATTCTGGATTGTCCGGAGTTTGCGAAAGATTGGTGAATTCGACGTAGAGAGCGTTTCCGTAGTCCACCCTGCTGGTGATGAGTTTATGGCGACAGTCTTCCTGGAGTCCCGCGGGGGGGGGGGGGGGTAAAATCGATCCATTTGAAGTTCTTGCAGAGTATGGGGAGGGTGTTGGAACATGTTGGACACGGTGTTGATCTGTCAGTTAATGGTGAGCGAGTAGAGCTAAAGCAGAGGTTGCCGGCGTGGTGCATGGGGATTTCAGGGTTTCAGGGGGCCACCAGGTGTCACCCCACGCAGTGGTGGTGGATCCGAGGGGGGGGGACGTCAGTTCTCAGAGTTGATCTTCAGGCAGCTGCTGCTCATCCAGGATGCGACGTCCTTCATTCCTTCCTGGAAACTGTGCCTGGTGACGTCGGGCTCCTTGGTGAGAGAGGATGAGCTGGGTGTTGTAGAATACTATGCGAAATCTGTTTCCTGACGAGTCCCCAAGAGCTGCAGCATATATTGTGCCACTCTAAGGGACTCAGAACTAAACTCATGCAGTGTGCATGACAAGGAGCTCTAAAAAGTGAGCATAGTGTCCTTGTCTCCTAATACTACATGTAATGTAAGTTACCCCTACAGCAGCCCTTATAGTGCAATATATTGTGAGACTATAACCGTGCAAGACTAACTGAGCCACACTGATGCTAGCGTCATTTAGTAATCCATGCATCCAGAGAGCTCCTTAGAGGGGACCCCTGAAAATCTACCAGATACTGGGGTGCCGATGTGCTGACTGGTTTTCACCAGCCTGCCACCCAAGAAGAGTTTGACCCTAGATCTGCGGGGTGGGGGCATAAACAAAGTCTGCTCGGGTAGAGGGTGCTTTGCACCCCCACCCACAGGATGATCCACGGATATGTATTCCAGTGCTGGGGAGCTTCTAGGGGGCCATCTTTAATGTACAAGTCTGGCTACTACCAAGAGGAGGTAAACCCCACTGTGTCTAGAGCCCTTTGGCACATGGACAGGCAGGAAAGTTAGCTACGCAAGACAAGTGTCCACCCTCAGGCAAGTAGCACTTTAATGCGCTACCTTACGTTGATGCAACTTTTCAGAAGTGATCATCTTGGTGATGGCAAAGGTGGGGTCTTTCGGATAGGGTTATGCCCACTTAGACCAGGAAGTGGGCATAAAGGGGGCGTAATGACCCCAGGGTAAATAGCCTATTGGCTACTATCATACCCTAAAGTTAGGATTTGGGGAGCCCTGGCACTAGGAAATCAGATCCTGATGCCTACAAAAGGACACTGAAGAGTAACAAGAGCAGGACACTGAAAAACAACTGTCTTGGCACCAGCCCTGCCAGCTTTTGTGCTGTTCCATCAAAACCAGGTAAGGTTTTATTCCTTACCTGGCCATCTTCACTTATCTGTTCGTCACTTCGCGCTCGGCCCTGGCAGAACCCGGATGTTAGCGGGTCCGCATCGCACAGGGGTTGACGCGCTAGTCTTTTTCGCTACCGGAAACTATATAAAATGCGCTGGGGCGGCCGCGCAGTGGGCGCACACAGCAGGCGCGCCGCTCAAAGCCCGTCTGCGCCCGGAGCGTGACCAGCGCCAGAACCCCTGGTCATAGCTATTATTCATAGGGAGCATTTAAAAAACTGCGGGTAGACACCATTAGGGATTTTCCGGCAGAAGCCCTACATTTTACCATTAATAATAATCCTCTGAATTTTCAGGGTCTACTAATCTATCATCCCCCCGGACCCAAGGCCTCATTTGCACAGTCTCTAATGACCCTTTTAGAATCCTACACAGACTCTGTCCAGTTTATGATTCTCGGGGATTTTAACTACCACTTGGAACTTGCTGATAATTTAGATACAGGTAGATTGGACAACCTGGCAACTTTTGGTTTCACCCAGTTGGTTTTAGAGCCCACTCAGGCTGGTCACATTTTAGATTGCGTCTTTTCGAATAATTCTGAGACGCTCGTGTCAAAAGAAGTACCTCTTCCATGGTCAGACCACCATGCGATCCACTTTAAGATCAGGGTCCCGCTGCCAACTCAGAAAACACAAGTAAAACCAACTAAGGTAAAGACCAGATGTTGGAACAAAGTCCATGCCAACGATATGATAGCAGCCCTTGGTCAAGGTACCCCGTCGTTGGCTAAAAATAACAATGTGGCAGGCTCTGAGTTTAATAACTGGCTCCGGACAGCGGCTGACCAGGTAGCCCCAGAAAAATTGTCAACAGTTAGGAGACTTAAGCCTTCGTCCCCTTGGTATAATCCACAATTGAAGAGCCTAAAAGGTAAAATGTCGAACTACTGAGCGTCCGTGGAGGCAAGATTATGGTAATGCTATGAAAATAAACTATAATCTTGCTCTCCAACAATATAAAGAGGCAATTCTTGCGGCAAAAAAAGTCGTTCTGTACCACTAAAATTGGTCACTAGGCATTGTTTACAAGCCTGGAGACGGCCGCGGACTGTTGGGCGCGTTTCTGCCAACAAAACCCCCGGAGCCCGTTTGAAAGTATGACTAATGCTGCTGGCTTGGAATCGTTTATCTCCTTGACGCCACCGGGGTACATTCATTGGACACTATGGGGCAGATTTATGAGCCCCTTGCACCACTTTTGCGTAACTTTTCTCATGTTAAAAGTGACGCAAAAGTGGCGCAAGGGGCTCATAAATCTGCCCCTAAGTGTTAAGATTACGTTGGAGACTCATATCCTCCTCCTTTGATTCATTAAAGGAACCACGGACCTCATTGCTCACTCCTAATTGATGGGTTGCCCAGTTCAGTCCAGATGAAGATCCGCAAGACCGAGGAATCAAACCCCCCCTTTGGTCACAAGTCGGAGCGAAACGTCGACGCCCAATTAATCTAGTCTGGACCCTTAACTATTTTCATGTGCCATCCTAGAATTGATTTCTAGTGAGAACTGATATAAACGTTTGTGGGAATACACTTGGGCAGACTTCAAAAGGACGGTGATTTGCAACCGTTCCTTTTGCTTTGACATATTAAATTTTCTATATATATATTTGGTTGAATTATTCTCCTTCACTTCACACCAGTGCACCCTGTTTCACTGCACGTCTCCTTCTGGAGCAACCTTTCTCAAATTGCTATTGATATTTATTGTCTGGTTTTCACCTAATTGCTTTAAATAAAAATATGGTGATCGATTTCATGGTCGTTTGTTGCACTTTATGTTGTGTAATTTATTCAATATGTAAAATCGAAACATTTGATTAATACAATTTAAATATAGGTCTAGGACCACTGTTTTTTGTATCACCAAAATTGAGGAAGCTGGCAATTCCTCTAGTGAGCTCTTTAGAACGGTAAATCTGCTCTCTAAATCACAGCTGGACCTTCCATCCGAATCAAACTATGTGCAATAAACTAGCAACATTTTTTCAGAATAAAGTCCAAGTTATCTATGATAACCTTCTGAAAGCACGAACGGTCCCAGATAAATTAGATCTATTACAAATGAAGATAGAACTATCTGATGTGGAGTTAACCAGATTACCAGTGATCAGTAAAGATGGTTTGTAAACTCCTTTCTATAAAATCTGGATCACCTAAAGACCCCGGTCCTGCTATGGTGCTGCATTTGGTCGCTAGCAGAATTGGCGCCGAACTGACGCCGTTAATTAATCAAGTCTTGGAGTCTGGTAGCTATCCAGCAGTCTGGAAAAGTGCCACGATTAGACCTATTCTTAAAAAACATACTTTAGATCCTACGGAGCCTAAGAACTATCAACCGATTGCCGGTCTGCCTATAGTGGCTAAGATTCTAGAGAAATCAATGAATAAGACACTGATGGATCATCTGGACACTAATGATTTATTATCCAACTCAACATGGTTTTCGATCTAACCATTCGACCGAATCAGCCTTAATTGTAGCAGCCGAGGAGATCCGGAGAACAGTTGATAGTGGGGGTAATGCAGTTCTTGTATTACTTGACCTGTCGGCAGCCTTCGACACTGTGAATCACACGGTGTTAGTGCAGCAGCTGCGGGAGGTCGGTGTTAGAGCAGCAGCTGCGGGAGGAAGGGATCGGGGGTTCAGCTCTGTCCCTCCTATCCTCATTCCTGGAGGGGAGAGTACAGAGCCTGGACTGGGAGGGCCTGCAGTCAGATCATTTTTATCTGCCTTGTGGGGTTCCCCAGGGTTCAGCATCATCACCAACGATATTAAATATCTATATGCTGCCCCTGGCCAGTCTCATTAGGAAGCATGGTTTTGCTTTAGTGTCATATGCAGATGACTCCCAGCTCATAATCTCAATGGCTAAACAGCCTGAAGATACAGTCATCAGGTTTCACACCTGTTTAGAGGAGATTATGACCTGGATGAACCATAGCGTCCTAAAAATTAATACGGATAAGACGGAGGTCATTGAGTTTGGTCAGGGGCGACCCCTGTGGTGGCCAACGACAGCTGGAGAATGCCCCAGTCCAGCTCCTAAGGTTAGAAACCTGGGAGTTTATTTTCGACCGTCAACTAACCTTCTCCGCCCAGGTAAGCAGCCTCACCTCTTCCTGTTTCTTTTTAATCAAAACCTTGAAGATGATGTTTCCCTTTATCAGGAAGGAATTACAGAAGACAGTGGTAGTGGCTCTTCTTTTGTCTAAGTTAGATTATTGTAATGGCTGCTCCTGGCGACCAACAAATTCCAAATGAGCAGGTTACAGTCATTACAAAATGCCGCCGCCAGACTACTCCTAAACATACCAAGAGGCCAACCAACCTCCGCTGGAATCCGAGCCCTTCATTGGCTTCCCATCCAGCGGAGAGTTGCTTTCAAGGCCCTATGCTTGGTCCACAAGGCATTTTATGGTGGAGGAGCCAAGGCCATTCAAAAAATGTTCAGACCCTATACTCCAGCTCGCTCACTAAGATCCAGCACGTTGGGTCTTCTCCATATTGATAGGATCAGGAAGGTGAGATGGGGTTGGAGAGCTTTTTTCCCCATTGTGCAGCGAAGCTGTGGAATTCACTGCCAACAGCCATGCGTTTTCAATCAAACAGACTAGTATTTAGGAAAGAATTGAAGACCTGGCTGTGTGCCATAACATAGGCATATGATATAGGCTGTAATACTTGTACTCACTCTAGCGCCAAGACGTCACGGCATTCGAGCGCTTTAAAAACATCTATCCTAAGACTGCACAATAGTGGTCTAGCCCTACAGCAGCAGTGCCTCTAAAGCCCGAGAGAACTGGATGCCTCCAATAAAGACTCAAGAACTGTGGAGCTGCTTCCCTGCAGGCACCTCAAAGATGAGTGCTCCGGACCACAAAAAGGTGATGCCACAAAATACAACTGCACTCGTACTTCCTAGCCCAAGCTGAAATGGTCCAAAGGTGCCGGTGTGGTCCTCCAGAGAGCTCACCTTGGACTTGCCAACTGTGGACTTCCAGACACTGCCTGCAGCTCCCCTCTACAGCAAGTGCTGAAAATCCGAAACGTAAAGACACCTCTACACGCACTGCCTCTGGAGAAGAGAACTAAAGGCGCCCCCAAGCATCACAAGTTAAGACCACCTATGGGTTCAGCCAGACTGTTCTCCCAGTCCAAGCCTGCAGCCTCTCTTCCCACACGCCCAAACGCAATACAGGTTTTACCTATAGAGGTTAACATTACCACAAAGTGCTTCAATTAAGATTTAAGTATCAAAATCTCCAGACGCTGAAACACCTCCGCACCTGGATACCCCAGTGCCTCCCAAGGTGGTCTGCTGGTGTGGCCTTGGACCTTGTCCCATATTCACCTTATGTCACGGCGAATGGTCCCACGAGTTGTTCTCAAGTTACTATACACAGCGTATGTTTTCTTCCCAAGTTAACATGGCCATGAAGTACTTCATGATTTAAAGACTTTTCTTTTAACCTGCTTTTTTTCGAAAGTATGTAGTGGTCAGCGATGGTAGTGCCTTAAGTTAAAGAAAATGAAGTTATTTTTATAAATTGGGGGGGGGGGGGAAGAGATCTCCTAGAGTTGTGTGCATCATTTATTGGCTGTGTGCACACAGATGTCAAAGACCGATACGCCCAAGGATGCTCGACCACCGTACCCCCTAGAAGAGAACCTTGGGATTGCTAAGGCTAGCCCCTCTCCACTCGTAAGGATATACCTGGACTCTGCACATTATACATCTGTTACACCATAAGGAGGCAGCTTCCGACTCTGTTGTAGTAAACGTGCTCTAAAGTTTCCACAAGCTGCACCTTCACACCAGGCCCGCCTTACATATTCTAGGAAAACAATGTTTAACATTGCCCTCAAACCACCACGTCAGCCTCTCAGCGCTGATGTCTCCCTTATAGAAGCCTTGAAAAATATGGCGCATGTTCAAGTCTACGCCATCACTCCTTGAAAGACTGCAGGTTACTACCATCCAAGCGTAAAATGCCCAGATCGGACGAAGGAGGTGAAAAGCGCCAGAGTAGCAGCGTTTCAACAGATTGCAGACTGCCCTCCAACGGTTCTCACAGAGACTACCAGGGAGCTGCAAAGTGCAGTCCAGAGTAACGATGGAAAGATGTTGGGTATGGATGTCAAAGCGTACTCATAATATATAAATACAAGCAGAGTGAGTCCATCAGGACGATTAGAACACACGTTGGTAACAATGCCCCTGAAGCGATTGGTAGAAGGCCTACAAGAACAGGGGATGGCAGGACGCTAGGGTCTTGCAATCCCTCGCACTCCAATAAAATGGACCCATTACCAAGACAACTTAAGCCACAGTTGCGTCCCTCACTCGGAAAGACTGGTCGGATGCTTGCTTTTGGTGCAGTCACAATCTGCTTTCCTAATCAACCCCACTCAGAGCAAATATACGGGGCGTAGATTCAGGAGGGGCTGCTACATCCCACCCAACCAAAAGCATTTAGGTAAATAGTTGGGTACAGGTGTTCAGTAGAAGGGCCCGTATCTGTACTACCAGTACCCGTGCGCTCCACTTGGCGCTCAGTATTTGAAAATGGCCAAGATTTTTTTTTGTAAAGCAGCAGTTTGAGGTGTGCGTGTGGTGAGCGCAAAGAGAAGCAGCTAGTCAATCACCAGCTGCTGAGGAGCGGTCACTCGTGGAGTCCTGTGAGCCGGTTTTCTAGTGGGTCTCGCCCGTCAAGTACTCCATGACTGGGACTTCCATTAAAAGACTGGCAGCTAATGAAAAGGCTTGAAACGCCAACGCAAACTTTGCCACCGCAGCTCTGCAACAACCTGAAAACGAAGAACAAAAAGTTAAAGCAACACAAGGCAAACCAGCAGCCCTTCAAGCAAGACTACTCCGTTTAGGAGAATAAGGGCACAGGGAACTCAAGACCGGATGGTCAATCCTGGTCAAGTCTGAAAACCAGCAACGGTCCCATCAGACGGTCCAAGCCACAGCTGTGCCCACCACACTGAACACTCTGCCAGCGGATCACATAGGATAAGAAGTTACAGGAGACAAAGAACCAGCTACAAGCCTGCATGGAGACAAAAACAGAAAATAAAGATGGAGGGCATTGTAAAGAAAAGACACGGAACCTCAGAAGCGCTCCCACCGACACCCAAGAAACCCCTCTCTTGTATAGAGACAAGTGTGCCCCCTACACAAAACAGCCTACCAACTGTGGCCCCTTGTACAGGTGCAAAGCAGGAACAGAACCCCTAAACAAGGAATATTTGTCCAACAGCCCCAGGACGTAAGCGATCTAAGGAAACTGATCTTTCAGGTCCATTCCTCCCCAGCAGCAAACACCAACAGCAGCAGAAACCCTCTGGGCACCATCTTCCCAAATGGATATAGCGTTTCGCGCCCTCGAAGCGCCTCTTCCGGTCAGAAAGAACACGTCCTGTCACTGAAATCTGCTCCAAGCCGTCAGTCTCTGATAAGTGCCCTTACAGAAGACCCGCCCTCTCATTTGAGCTCCACCGAAACAAACAAGCATTGGTGCCTCGACTTGGAGTCAGACTCCTGGGCTTCGAGAATCACCTGGTGGAGGAGAGAAGAAACATACACCAAAGAGCGTCACTGCACCATATAATCATTCAACTGACTTCAATTGAAAATCGCACTAAAACACTCCATTCTATACAATGTTCCCTCTTCCGCCGCCTTCAACACCTGTTCGAAAAACAAGCATTCAAACGCAAGGAAAGAAACCTTCCCCTCTACCCCCGAGAGTCACTCTTCTTGTGAGACTCGACACCGCTGCAGCGGAACCGGAAATTAGAAAATAAAATGATGTATCCTACTGAAGTGCTCACTTGATGGTGTTTTAAAGAACTCCAGTTCGCCCAGGCCCCTCGTTCCCTTCCAGTCAACCTTTTTTTCATGGAAGTTATTCCAGTTTAACTTCATAAATTACAACTCCCAGAACACAACACTGTTTTATTAGATCATGGTTTGTTATAACATAAAAAATAAAAAGAGACACGAAGGACGCAAATACCATTGGAGAAAACATACACTTTTTACAATAAACACTACAATATAAAAACTTTAAATACTAAAACATCTAGACAAATAAGAGAAGGAGTAATTAATTCGGGGGGGAGAAGAGAGAGAATGAATGATAGCATCTCAAAGACAAACAAACATTACCGGGTCAAAAATCATCTCCAGTCCCAGGAAGAGAAAAACTAACACAAACACCTACCTGTGATCGTCCACTCCCCCCAAACACGACCCCTCTTCAGCCTTCACCCGCTCCCTGGGCAGGAAACGAACCTCAAAGGCCTAAAACACAAAACAAAGTGCGGAAACCAAAATCACCCGGGAAGGAACAGCACCGATTAACACCACCAAAAACTGACAATATTTACAGCAGAACCGCTACAGCCACAATAAAAAACAAACAACCCCCAGGAGCTACTTACCAGAGTGAAGCCAGAGCACCGGGCCCACCGCCCATCTTTGAATCTGCTGTGCAGGTGAGACACCTGATCACGTGGCCTCCTTTGGACGAATCACAGGCTCTCCGGTAACTGCAGGCCACACCTACTGAGGTCACGTGACTCGCATGGCCAATACCCAGGCTTCAATGAAGAGGCAGGTGGGCACTGGAGGGATGCAGCCAGGTGAGCCCTCCACGTGCCATTCATCGGCTACCGAGGTATTGGGGTGACGGCGCAAGCAGTGCCTTTATCTCCTGGGGATTCTGGGCACCTGATGGTGGGCAGCTGACAGCCCCGTAGGTGGATTCTCATTGGTCAGAGGAGGTTCCCTTATCACCATGTTCTGTAAAAATGCCGCATCTCAAGAGAGGAGGGAAGTTGTCACCTGCCTCTGTTTAATTATCCCTGCTTCCTACTACTGGACTTTTCTTTGACAAGCTGGTGCTTTCTGGGAGTTGTAGTCTTGGTTCCCTGCAGATGTCTGGTGAACCTCGCTTTGTAAAAGGAAAGCTAGGCGAGACCTCATGGGTGGGTAACAGGGACAGATGTCAGGTGGGGGTGTCTCAACTCCCCCCCCCTTTAGAAGCTACAGCAGGGTGGTGTTCTTGATGGGCCTCTTCTGTCTGCAACTTGGCAGATACAGGCTCCTAATTACTGCAAAAGGGGGGTTGGTAGAGTGGATGGATGGGGGAGCGGAAGGGCGAGAGAGTGGGTGAGAGAAAGGGCGGGAGAGTGGGTAGCTGAAAAGGCGGTAGAGTGGGTGGATGAATGGGCCGTGGTTGCCCTGTCTGCGGTGCGGCTCGTGCTTGAGGACGGTGAGCTGATCGGGACGTAGAGACTCCGACCGCTGCCATCTGGTGTAGCCCGGCCGGGACGCTGCGCCGATTCGAGTTCGCCACTGGATGCATCCACGGAATGGGGGTTCCGAATGATCTGCCTGCCGATCGAATGTCAGCGCTAGAAAGTGGTAACGAGGGAGGACTGTTCCGTTCTGCCCAACGTCCTGGGGCTGGCACAGGCCTCCCTAGCTGGCGAACCCCTGCAGCAACCACAAGGCGGGCGGCAGCTTCCCATAGGCCCTCAGTGGAAAACAGCGACCTGTGCCTGGATATAGAAGCGGGGCCCACGGGGATCACTCTATATTCTTATGTAACTCAGCACTTACTTTCTAAGCGGAGCTCACGGGGCCTGACTCTTTATTGACACCCAGCAATGTATTTTCACCGGTATGTAAAGATGTCCCATCTGACAAGGGGGTCCGATGTTCCACTAGAATAATGGCCTTAGCTGAGGGAACAATCCCAAGATCTAGAGACAATACCACCTACAAAGACTTGGAAATCAACAGACTCGATTTGCCTGACCTTAAGATGGCTGCCAAGCTACACTCCCCTTTCTAACCTGCCACCCTTGCCAGCTCCACCAGCCCGTCTCTGGTCTCTAGATTTTTGGCCCCTTCCTGATCATCATTTTTTATCCAGCAGAGTCCGAAATGTATGTCCGATTCCCGGTGGAGCTGCTTCGACAGCTATAGGGGAGACAGGCTCTGGCACCCCGCTATGGCCGTCACCTACCCAGCCGGACCTCGGACTTATGTCTCGTCCTTTTCTCCACTGCTGACTCTCCCCCCCCCCCCCCCCCCCCCCCGTGACCTCCCTGCTCTCCCTGGCCTTTTTCTTTTTTTGTGGATCTTGTTTTTCAAGGTTGCTAATAACTCCTGCACTGAATCTGTAATTAATGTGATTATTTTTGTAACTTGTAACATGCTGTTCCTTATGTAAAGCGCTCTGATACCTCCAGGTCTAGCCAGGGCAATATAAAACTCTAAATAAAGGGTGGATGAGTGAGTGACAGGGCGTGAGAGCGAGTGAATGGATGAGTGAGTGAAAGGCCAGATGGATAGATGCACGATGAATGAGTGCAAGGAGGGGTGAGTGAAAGGATGGGTGTGTGAAAGGATGAATGATGGAGAAAGGGTAAATTGTTGGATGGTTGGAATGAAAGACTGGGTGGATGGAATAGATGACAGAATATACAAGTGAAATAATGGATATCAGTGGGTGAATTGATGAATGAATGGATGGATAGATTCTTGGATGAAAGAGACAAGCAACCTCTTATAGGGATGGTCGCGATGACTTGCTTCACTTGATTGGGCCATAAGAGCTTCATGAGATGGATGAGTGGAAGGACGGATGGATGAGTGGAAGGACGGATGGATGAGTGGAAGGACGGATGGATGAATAAGTGAGTGAAAGGATAGCTGAATCTGTGAGTGAAGTTATGCATAGGTGAGTAAAACTGTAGATGGATAGATACATGAATTAAAGGATGAGTGATGAAAGGCTGAATGGTTGGATGGATTAGTGGAAGGGTGAATGGAGAATAAGAGAAAGGATGTATGAGTGAAAGGATGGGTGGATGGATCAATGAGTGGATTGATGAGTGAAAGGGTAGATGGATGAGTGAAAGGGTGAATAGATGGGTGAGTGAAAGGGTGGATGGAGAATGAGAGAAAAGATGGATGAGTGAAATAGTGGGTGAATGGGTCAATGAGTGGATGGATGAGTGAAAGGCTGGATAAATAGATGGAGTTAAAAAGTGGTTGTATTGATGGAGTGAAAGGATGGATGAGTGAAAGGGTGGTTGGAGGGATGCGTGAAAGGGTGGGATGATGGTGGAGTGTGTGAATGGATGGATGAGTGGAAGGGTGAATGGATGGAGGATGAGAGAAAGGATGGATGGATAGATGAGTGAAAGGGTAAATGAATAGATGGATGGAGTAAAAGGGTGGATAGATAGTGTAAGGATGGATGAGTGAAAGAATAGATGGATTAGTGAAAGGGAGAGTGGATGGATGAGTGACAAAGTGGATGGACGAGTGAAAGAGTAAATGGAGGGATAGATGAGTGGAGGATGGATGGTTGGGTGAAAGGTTCGATGAGTGAAAGGATGGATGATGAATGGATGGATAAAAAGGGGTGATGGATGGCAAGTGAAAGGATGGATGGATTGGTTTCAAAATGGATAGGTGTGGATATGGATGGGTGGACAGACAGAATGTGACAGACTGAATGTTGGATGAATGACCGAATAGATGACGGAATATACAGGTGAAATGGTGGATAACAGCGGGTGGATTGAAGGATGAATGGATAGAGTCTTATATGAAAGAAACAAGTGTAGGAAGCTGGCTCTGTATATACTATACCAAAGTGAGGTATAGTGTGCACAGAGTCCAGTGGAACCCAAAACGTAGGCAGAGGTAAAGTGAGATAGCACCTTACTCTCTATTTGTGGTCGTGTAGTTGAGCAGTAAGGCTTTATCACAGGACAGTGTTAAGCTTTTGTTATACACACTCAGTCAGCATTTGTTATACACACTCAGTCAGCAAATGGATTCATACACTCATTGACTGAACTTCAGACCAATTGTTTTTGTATAAAAATAGTCTTTTAGTTAGTTTATTTTCTAGAACCAAGCAAGCCTGGCACAGGTAAGCGATAAGTACTTTACAGTAATAATACAATTGAAACACAGTTTGGATTGCAGTTGTATATGCACTTTGTTTAGATTATAAAACTGTAACTGAGAATGCAATGCTTTGGAAGTAGAGTACATATACTTTGTATTGGCTTTTTAGTAAAATGACCAGTAGATTACTTTAGGATCACTTTTCTTACTCAGGGCAGTCTACCTGGATACTGCATTTGGGACATTTCCTGTAAACAGGTGAGTAAAAGTGTTGTTATTTAGTTACAGGTTTAAAGGGTTTCTTAGATTTTCCAACTCCACAAACTTGTCACATAATTTTTTTTATGTTATCCTATGGAGGAAAATAGTGTTATCGGTTAACAGGTAAGTACTTTGTTGTGGGAGTTGGTATTCTGGGGTTAGACTCAGGGAACCCCCAGGGTCAAGAATGCACTCTTCTTACACCCTCAGCGGACCAGGGGCGGCCGGGTGCAGAGTGTTGAGACCCAATGTTATCCAATAGGGGATAGGGGGCTCCGGTTGGTGGCTGCTGATGAGCAGGCCACTAGGTTGTGGGAGCAAAGCTTCTGGACTTAAGCTCTGGGCAAATGGGGGTGTAGGCCAGCACAAAAGATGCACCCTCAGTGGCACTGGGGCAGCCAGGTGCAGAGTGCTGTTTTTGCGTTGGAAGCCCCGTAGCTTTCAATGGGGAGTCTCCGGTTTGCTAAAGCACTGCAGGCTCTGGGACAAAGGTCTTCTGGGTGCGACCACCACCTGGAGAGGTAAGTTGGGATGCTGGGGGTCGGTTGGGCCACCCAAGGCCGTGGGGCGCCGGGTGCAGGGGAGCCTTTTAAGGTCGTATCTTCTTACCTGCTCCTGGTCGCAGTTGGGGGGACCTTCTGGTTTGAGGCTTCAGGCGTCGACTTGAGGCAGGTCAGGGGTCGCCAGATCTCGGGTCGGGATCTCCGGGGGGACCTCTTCTTGGTGTTGGGCCACAAGAACTCGGGCCGTAGGCATCGGGTGCAGAGTGGTGCAGACTCGCGGATCCTTCTGTAGTCTGTTTGAACAAATCCGGTGTTCACGGGAGACAAGAGTTCCTTTAGTGAGGGCAGGCAGGTCCTCGGAGTTCTTGAGGCTGCTGGCTGCAGGACACACTGGGGTTTAGCTTCTGCAGGTTCGAGGTGGGGACAGGCCGGTAGGGCTGGGGCCAAGCCAGTGGGTGTCCTCCTCTTGTTAGCTTCGGCACGGCTGTTCCATCCTTCATCTTCTGGTTTCTTGTCTGAGGAAGCAAGGTTCAGGGGTGCCCCTAAATACTAGATTTAGGGGTGTTACAGGTAGGTAAAAAGGTTGGGACCAATGGGTCCCTTCCCTGGGGTGGGTACACACACTATTATCCTGAAATCCAAGGTGGGCTCAGTATGTGACCGTGGACCCAAGCTCTGCTTTCTGATGCAAAATGAATATTTTTGACAATTGACATTGATTTTCACATGGCCATACCACCATCTCCTTCAAGCGATTCCTTAATCCAGAGCTCTTTGTTGGTTCTGTCTGTGTGCCTTTTGGTGCAGACCCACCGCTGCCACAGGCTCCTTCAAATATAACTCACAAGATGATTGGGGGACGGTTCTTTCACCACAGTGGGGATGGCTTTTTGTTCTTTTTGGTGTAGTCCTTCCTCTTCGTGTGTTTGTCCCTCCCCTGAAGCGTGGGTGCATTACTTATGTCATTCCTCTTCTCACTTTTTCATGCTTTACGTTTTCTCTGTGTGTTTAAGCACTTTACTAGAGTGCGTCTTATTCAGCAGTCTCGCTCGTGTACTTCTACCTCCTCTGTGTTACCCCCGCCCACAGACCCTACGCTGTTGAGCTGTCGCCCCTGCCTCTCAGGCGCACCATCCCAGGGCTCTACAGGGAATGGAAAGGGGGGTGGCCACCTTCTGAGGAAGCTTCTAGCAGATAAAGGAGGAATGTCTGCCAGTAAAGCTTCAAAAGATATGAGACTGGAAAAGATATATTTTCTGCCGTCCGCCATTAACGCCGAAGATGGGGAGACCAGCTTTGGTATTCCGTGGGTGGAAATCAATGCCAACCAGCTTACCCACAGCTGCTGAGTTTTCAATGTTACAAGTGTAAACTTTTTAAAAGCTTGAACTGACCACTCATAGATTGTGCATTGTAGGTGTGGGAATTTCATAGATTGCTCCTCCCTCACCTCTTCTAGGTGCTATATCTGTTGGTGTTTTCTTCAGCGGTTTAAATGGGGAAAAAAACAAGTGCAGGTACGCACCAAATGGGCCTGTGGACAAAGGGTGGAGTTTGGGGCGGTCCAGGGGGCGGGGCTATGTCTATATTGAGGAAATCTGCATGCATTGTTGAGAAGCGTACAATAGAATGATCTCCGAAATTCTATCAGGCAGTGGTCAAACTGCATTAAAAAAAAAAAAGTAACGGCACTGTGTTACTGTGCACAATGACGGCGAGGGCAAAGGCTTGGCAAAAAAAACATATCCTGTAACGTTTTTCAACCTTTCACCTTCAGGTATGTACATATAAAATAACACACAGCTTAAATGTAATCTAAATGCAAGATTATGTAATCAGTGGGAAATGCACCATCCTACTTATTGAAACCTTTATATTTAATGCACGGCAGAGGTCTGTGTCTAGAGCCAAGGACCTGAATCCTGGTTGGATCACTGGAGAATACTTAGGAGGTAACACAAACCCCGCAGCCTCTTGGGCACAGGGGCCTGTGCTGCGCCTCTTTGAAAAGCACACAGCTCAGCTGGTTACTTATTTACAATACCATTCAAAAAGAATAAATCTGTGTCATCAGGAAGCGTCAAGTGATTCCATTAATGAAAGCCAATACCGGCCTCCAGGCACTCTTTAAATTTGCAAGTTGACCCGTTGAGCACATTTACATGGCTTTCAGGTAAACAGGCACCCTCGCAAGAAGGCTTGTTTAGCTGTCTGCCCCTTCCTCAGTTTCACAGCACAGGAGACTGCCAGCCTTCCTTTCAGCTGAAGCATTTCAGCTCTCGGAATTAACTGTACCGGGACGGTTGTCTTTTTACAGAAAGTAGGGGAATTGTTTTCCTTAAATTAAAAAAGTATGGTCACGCCATGCCCCGCCGATCCCGACCACTGCTGCCTGGTAATAAATAAGACTGACGCCCTATCTTCAGCCACAAAGAAAATCAACATCTGGGCTTGATGCGGCAGCAACTCCAAATGAAACATTCAAAAAGCAAATTGGCCGTGCCAGGAGGATGTTGACAGTCACCAAATTCCTGAATTAAAAAAATAAGAACATCCTAATAAATATATACTGCTGCATATGTGCTTGTTGCCGATTTATTTGAGGCACAGCTTTTTTTAAACTAAGCTCTCCACAATCACAGGATTTTGAGCCGAAGCCAGGACTCGAACCTTGTTCTACAGTTCCAAAGTTGGCACCTCTGGGATTGGGCCACATCGGCTTTGCTGCCCCGACACTGCTACGTCTCTGGTAACTTGTGCTGGAGTTTGGTGCTTGAGGGATATTCACTGACATGGTTTCAATTGATGTAAGTTTTACGTTGCACGTATAGCTGGTTAACCCTATGTTGTTCTTGCAGTACAACGCTGAGATACACTGCAGGCTAAACACAAAAAGCATGCACCTTTCATTCTTGCTACAAAAGTGTGCCACTTTACAAAAAATGCAAGTCTCTGTGCCAGTGGCCACCACAGGACTAGTTTCCTGCAGTTTACCACTAGATGAAGCATTCTTAATCTTCCAGCGTCCTCCTGGGATTCGATTGAGGGTCCCGGAGCTCGGTGGTAGTCGGTCTGATCTAGTACACATTTCGCCTAGCTGACCCTAATTATACAACAGTAAGTATAAGAAGCATCGAGGAACCGGTGCTGCGTAACGATAGTGTTATGCATACTGCTCACTGCGTGGTCCATCTCGGGTTGGGGGATCCATTGAATATCTGTAGCTGAGCACAACGTTGCCTGCGCCAATGCTGGGCCACTGTGAGGTCCGGCACTCTCCTTTGTCCTAGGAGAAGTTCCGGTACTCAAGGGGAGAAAACTAAAAAAGTGCTAGTACCCAGTACTGGTGAGTGCTGGCCCTTTAAAGTTCTGGTTTTAGTGAGGAGGATTGGACTGGACCGGACACAGGTGAGTTGCTGCTTCTGATCTTGTCATGTGCTTGAGGGTCCAGGAACACACAGACCCTCTGAAGTGTAAGCGAAGGGTCTGTGGGTCTGGATAGCTACTGAGCAGAGACTAGACCACAGCCGGGAGTCTGAGGACATAGACAAACCTACGCAGTGTTGTGTGCGGCAGGACTTGGGAGCGGATCCAATCTGCTTGTCGTGTGTGAGACTGACCATGCAGAACAGAGGAGTGCTCGTCACGTGTGGGACTGACCATGCAGAATGGAGGAGTGCTTGTCGCGTGTGGGACTGACCATGCAGAACGGAGGAGTGCTTGTCGCGTGTGGGGCTGACCATGCAGAACGGAGGAGTGCTTGTCGCGTGTGGGACTGACCATGCAGAACGGAGGAGTGCTTGTCATGTGTGAGACTGACCATGCAGAACAGAGGAGTGCTATTCGCGTGTGGGACTGACCATACAGAACGGAGGAGTGCTTGTCATCATGTGTGGGACTGACCATGCGGAATGGAGGAGTGCTTGTCATCATGTGTGGGACTGACCATGCGGAATGGAGGAGTGCTTGTCATCATGTGTGGGACTGACCATGCATAACGGAGGAGTGCTTGTCGTGTGTGGGACTGACCATGCAGAACGGATGAGTGCTTGTCGTGTGTGGGACTGACCATGCAGAACGGAGGTGCCTTGTGGAATGGAACTGTCACTTTAAGAAGCTATAACCTCAAGACCTGGCTCTTCGACTGACCTGGCCCTGCTCCCCTCTCCTCACCACAGCGTCTTGAGACCCTCACGGGTGAGTAGCACGCTGTATAAACCTCTGATTGATTGATCTGTGACAGATCCACATTTGATCATTTTGGCCTTATTTTAGTAATAAAATACTTTAATTTTACTGAAGTGGTCTGGGAGCTTCCTCTGAAGTTACCTTCCTTCTCAGTCCTGCCCTTCTAAGGGGTAGACGAGACTCTCTTAGAGAAAGAGTGTTTGCCTGGCTAGGAGCTGGCTTTGCAAGGTGGTGGGTAACCAGCTTCCCACAGATACAAGGGAAATGCAAGGTTCTTAATCCCATAGTTTTGTATGGTTACAAAGACAACAGGATGCAGGGTTCTAGAAACAACAGGATGTATGGATCTAGATGCAGAAGGAATGCACAGTTACAGACAGAATGTGGATGCATGGATACAGGTGCGATTACTGTGCATTCCTACACATACGATCTATTGAAAAGATGAGCTGGGTGCTGGACTAGACTTTAACATGAGTAGAGCTCACTTACGGGCGATGATCCTCTGGGTTTACTTCTCTGCTAAGTCTGCGTAGTGTAGTGCTTCGATCCTGTGCACCTGGGGAGACATAGAAAGTGCAAATCAACATAGTTTTTGGTCTCGAAAACCTTGAATTCGTATTTGGTTAATAATTCTCATGATTTTATTCAGCAGGTTTCAAACTCAATGGCCAACAGGAAGATTCCATGAGCAATGTCCATCGTCTAAGAGAATAAGAGATGACACAGTGGATGTTCCAAGTACATGGTCAAAAAGCGTGCGTAGCCACGAAACCGGCCTAAGAGATGCCGCATAATCACGCCCTGTGTCACGACAGGCATTCGGAACAAAAGATGGAGCGACTGCAGAGCGACTCACCTTGTGACGGACACAACAATCTGCCCAAACCAACATAAGGCCTTATTTGCAACGGGATCAAAGTGCGTAAATGCAGCATCTGCACCTTCTGACCTCCTGCAGAGCCCCAAGAAAAGCTTATCGGCCTGAGAGGAATACGGGTCAGCTGAACATCACCTATACAGTGTCGGTTTTTATCAGAGTAAAAAGGTGCAGGGCGGTTTGGGACAGAAATGGAAGACACAGGCGCTACGGGCACAAGAAGAACTAAACTTTGCCGGATACTGCAGAATGCTGTCTGTGGCAATAACAACAAGTAGAGACATGAGTGGAAGCAGAGGGGAGGAGAAGGGTAGAGATTGTGCGGAAAGAGGCACCGTAGCACCTATCGCCTGCTGGATGTGAAGCTGCCTAGGAGCACAGGCAGCAGGAAGCCGCACAGGCAGTGTAAAGTAGGTGGCCACCATGGCTACTCACAGCTTGTCCCAAGATCCAAGTGCTGCCCAGGGCTCCTGGGGACAACTGTACGAAGCTCTTTTGCAATCCAAAATCACAGGGTTTGCGACTGCAAAATAGCTTTTCTTAATGTACAAATTCTTTCCGACTTTAATAGGACTTTTGCAATCCTTTCTGAAAAACACTTCCATACCTGCCAACTTGAAGAATAATCTACCAGGCACCTTTGAACCCCATCCAAGCCCCCTCCCCCCCTAAAAAAAAGCTTGCTGTGGCCGTTGTTTTCACACCCCTTAATGGACATCATCAGTTCGAAAACGAGCTGGAAAAGCACAATTTACCGTGGTTTTCAGCTCATTTTCCCTGCCGCTGTGATATATCGGCTCTTCACCGGAAGACCGTGTGATGGGAGCCGATCTCGTGTGTCACACGGTGGCACCGTGAGAGTTGGCAGGTATGCAACTATGAAGAGGCGTGAAAGGGGGGGGCCCTTTCCAAATCGAATAGCTATGGACCTACGGTTTACGCCCGCATTGTGGTTGCAAACCATTGATGCCTGACTGACCACTGAGCTGGTACCTGAATCGGAATCAGGAAGGGGCCCCTTAGGAACCAAGGGGGCAGCTTCAGGGGGAGTGGGCCGAGGGCCAGGGGGTCGGTTCGCAAAATCAGAGTGGCTTTGCAAAAAACTGCTTTTTTAATCCAGTCTCAGTACATCTGGCCCTTGGTGGGGGGGGGGGGGGGGGGGGGGAGAGAGAGAGGGAGAGGGGGCAGTGCGTGGAGAGTTGTGACCAGAGGACACCGCCTTTTAAATCAGCATTCGCTAAAGTGCTGCAGACGACGTTTAATGAATAAACTGTGACAAACAGGACCAATCAGCGCCTTGATTCACATTCACGTCACACAAACCTACTTGAATGTCAGTTACCTGGAGACACTCTCACCTCTTTCTTTTACCGGTAACAGACATCCATCCCCCAGAGCTTGCAGCAGGCCAGAATGAGGCGACTGCAGCACTGCTGATTGATGGGAGAAGACTGCCCTCTCGTGGCTGCTTTACGGTACTGCTGCGGAGGGTGATTTAAATGGGCGACATTGGCCTAGATAAGGAAGCTGAGAGCTGCTCGGCTTCAGCGAAGACTTGATGTTGAATTCTGCTGTCAGTGAGGCAAGATAGGAGCAACAAGCATTGGTATAGCCAACAGGTCTCGCCTTTGGGACCTTATATGTGTTTACTTTAGGCAGATCTATTGGTTTTGCTAATGTTTAAGCCAAAGATGAAACTACAGTTTGTGAAAGGACTAGAAATCAGGGCTGAGGCAAGACAGTGAGAGTTCAGAAGAGCACTGAATGGACAGCAGAGGAAAGAAGGTAAACATTAGAGAAGAAGGGCTCAGGCGAAACAACAAGCCTCTGAGACTGCTTACAAATGGAATACAACTGCGAACACCACAACAAGAGTAACTCCGTAAGCAGGCAAAGTCACAGGAGTAACTCCGTAAGCAGGCAAAGTCACAGGAGTAACTCCGTAAGCAGGCAAAGTCAACCACGTTGAAAGCATCTTGCGTAAGAGCATGCCACCCATCTGCAAACCGCTTCGACGTATAGTCGGATAGAAAGCAACACGCAGATGACCTGTGCATAGATGCGCGTGTCAATCACAGGCCGTGTGAACATACATTGAGTGAAGCTGCTATTAGTAATGAATGAACGCAACAATAATTCGAGTAAGGTGCAAACATTTATCTGTTTCCTCACACAGCGGGCCGTCGTTTCTGTGCTTTCAAATTTACATGTGAGAAAAGAATAGCCCTGCCCAGGTCCGACTGTGGAACCAAAGCAAGTGGGCCAAAAAGCTCACCCCCTGCTCGCTTCATCTGCTTGCTCTATGTCCCTTCCAGTGCATCGATTCCCTCTCTTTCCCACCTTCTCCGCTCCTTGACCCCCATTCCTCAGTCCACCCCTTTCCCTTCGCCTCCACCTGAACTGCAAGGTGAAATAACTGTGGCTTGGGAGCCCCTACCCCCTTATACAGTACATCTCAGTGAGGAAGTTTTTTCCCGCATTGCAAATCCTTTATTCGCGCTTAAACAAATACAATGACTTGTGATTGTTGCGTTCGCTGCGGACCGACGTAAATCCAGGAATATTTGATGATAAATGTGTTTCATATAAATAACCAGGTCTATCGGTACTATAGCGCTAGGAAGGAGAGGGCTGGCCTGGATTTCTGAAGGAAGCCGGCCGTGCCCACAAGGAAACTCTAAGTGACACTGCTAGATCACAGCGAAAAAAACATGAAGCCGAGAGCGAGTCGCATGTAAAGGTCTCCCGGTCTGTGTTACTAGAATCTAGCAGGCCTGCTACACTCGGTGTGATGGTAATCTTTCGACCTCTGTGTGTGCGAGCACCGGGGCAGAGAAAACCAAGGGGCGCTTCCAGCAACTCCACGATCAGCAATGACTAGCGCAACTCTGGGGAGTTTGCTTTTGGATGGGGGGAGGGGGAGGGAGAAGCTATTAGAATTTCCAATAACGAACCAGCGTTTCCCGTAAACAAAGCTACCAGCACACCCTCCTACGTCACGCCAAACCAAGATGGCGTCGGCCTGTCCAGATGGGCCGTCCTAAAAGTGGACAAGGCGGTAACTCAAAAGCCCGGTTTTCAATCACCTGCCAGCATTTAACATAAACGATGACGCGAGCCAATTGAAAACAAGGGCGTGGCTTAAAGTCACTTCCGAATCGATTCCAAAAGCCCCTCACAGAGCGAGCAGCACATGCGCCAGGCGAGATCTAAAAATAGAGGAAAACAAGACATCAGAAAGCATCTTCTGCAGCCATGTGTCTGCTGGATAGGCCCAGCATACTCCACACTGCCAAGGCGTGCAGGTGCAGTCACTGGCCCCTAGGGCACACAGCCTTGTCCTCAGGGGCAGACATTCAGTGGCCTCTAGTCTCACTCTGCCAGGGCTCTCAGGGGAAGACACAGTCAGTGGTATTCGGCCTCACACTGCCTTGTCCTCAGGGGCAGTCCGTGGCCTGTGGCCTCACGCTGCCTTGTCCTCAGGGGCATACAGTCAGTGGTCTGTGGGTCACACTGACTTGTCCTCAGGGGCAGACAGTCAGTGGTCTTCGGCCTCACGCTGCCTTGTCCTCAGGGGCAGTCAGTGGTCTTCGGCCTCACGCTGCCTTGTCCTCAGGTGCATAAAGAACAATTGATGGACAAAATGCAGAACAATGTCATACATTCACCCCAGTACAGAGATCTGGGCCTAAATCCATCGTTGTTATGCTCACCATGAAATTCCAGTGTGGAACCAGCCATATGCAAATCAGCCTTGACCCTGCCCCCAATGGGAACAGTCCAGCCCGAACTGCCAGGCCAGGTCCTCCCTGGACTGGAAACAAGCATCCTAGGACTGGTTTCAGGGTTTCATCCCTCATCAGCCAGGATAGCTTGATTCCAGTGGCATGGAGAGCACGGGACCCATGTCTGGGCATACTCGTCCCACTCGGGGTGAAAAATGCAAAAAGAACAATTGACGGACAGAATGCAGAACAATGTCATACATTCACTCCATAACAGAGATCTGGGCCTAAATCCATCGTTTTTTTGCTCACTGTTGGACTTGGCCCTTTTTCCCTGATTTTTTTTAGTTTTTTAATGCATGTTAGATCAAATAACCAGAGTTTAGGTGCAGGGGCTCCCGTCTCCCAAGATGGCTGCCACAGGCCCCTGCTACTGCAGAGTGGTCTTTCTAGTAGCACCCTAGCCGCCAGGAGCTGGCTGGAACCCCACAACAATGTTGCAACACCAGCCCGCCTTTTTTTGTCCCATTGGTAGAATGGGGAAGCTCCTGGAATGTGCTGGAACCTTCTAGAAGGGAGGTGGGTTTTTTACTTTTGCCGCCTTGGAGAGAGGTCACCTGACCTAGGGCTACTTAACAGAGGGAGGGAACATTTTCTAGTCAGTTGGCCAGTTGGGGTAAAGCAGACCTGGAGAATCCACGCAGGAGTTTTAGGCGGTAGGGCCTAGCCAGGGACTTATGCCTCTGAAAGTGACAGGACTTAGGTACTGCCTTTTAAGTGAGTGAGGGATCCTGTACAGCCCACTGATCTAGCCCAGCGGTAGGAGAACCCAGGGGCCATCTGCCAAACTTGACTAGGAGGGAACTAGTCACCAACTCAGTCCCTACCCCCAAGAAACAGAACCCCTAAGGGCGCCAGAGACATCTGCGCCATTAAGATTGCTGAAACTGAATGCTGAAACTAAACGCTGGAACTTCATGATGAAACTGAATGCTGAAACTAAACGCTGAAACTGAATGCTGAAACCTAATGCTGAAGCTCCCTATTGAAACCTAAGCTGAAAGTGACTGCTGGACTGCTGGGGGATCAACCAGGTACTAGCGCTGTGACCCCTGTGCTCCCCGACCTTGCCTGGGATCCCCCCCGAGTCAGTCCCACATCGGGCGCTGAGCCCGCCGTCGCCCCTGCTTAATTTGTCACCCCTCCCGGCACGGGGACCAGAGGCGCACTCACCGCCGCGGCCCGGGACACAGAAGTCTGCTCCTCATCGAACCGGGGCCCGCGGAGAAGCCCGGGGCCCCGCCGCTGCCGTCGCGGCTGCTGCCTGAGTTGTGGAAGGCTGTGAAGCCGGCTCCTGCACCCACATGACGAGGGCGGACTGCGCGTCGCCGCCCCCGCCGCCCCCGCCGCTGAGCGCTCTGACTGCGGGGCCGGAACCGTGAAGATCCCCAGAGTGTCTGCCTGTGGAGGACGCCGAGATCAAGGTAACCCCCGGGGGCTGGGAGGTAGCGTGGCCGTGCTGAGGCCTGGGACTCACCCCCTTGCTCCCCCGGAGGTCTGAGTAGGACCCGGTGCGCCCCCTAACGATCGGGAGCGGCACCGCACTACTTGCGACCGCTTCCCGGGGCCCAACAGAGACTCTGGTTCCCCTCCGTGGGATTGCCCCCTTGATTCTAGACTGCCGCGTACAAGGGGACTGTTAGACGGCGACCTCAGAGGAGCCCGGAAAGGGGTCCTGACTTCCCTGAGTCCCACCCGTGTAGTATTGTAGCCGGGCACTGGCGAGAGATTCCCCCGGGGGAGGAATCTCGCAACTAGGATCGTACTTCTGGCACCACACGACACAGAGAGACCACACTGGGTATTCTCAGAACAAGCTTTATCAAATAGGTATCACTGCAAATATGTACAAGGTGAGCACGGGCTCAAGAGTCTCGGAAAGGTAGGGGGTAGCGGGACTGTCTCTGGTAACGGTTCAAAGCAGGGACGTATCCGGCGCACAGCTCACAATTCTCGAGCTGGGGGATACGTGGTCGGAGTTGGGGTCCGGCGGGACCGTGAGAGTCTGGGGGAGCCGCGAGTCACTCAGCAGGGCTCAGGTACAAGTTCGGAGGTCTTACGATCTTCAGGGAGCCGCGAGTCACTCAGCAGGGCTCAGGTACAAGTTCGGAGGTCTTACGATCTTCAGGGAGCCGCGAGTCACTCAGCAGGGCTCAGGTACAAGTTCGGAGGTCTTACGATCTTCAGGGAGCCGCGAGTCACTCAGCAGGGCTCAGGTGAGTTCCAGTTCCAGGAGCCGCGACCACATCAGCAGGCTCTCGTTGTTCCAGCGTCGAATCTGCCGGACAGTCTCAGAGCACCCCTTGTTATAGGTCGACCCCGCTTTGATGTCCGGAGTCTGCGCAGGCAGGGGTTTTGTCACCTGGGGGCCGCTTGTCGGGGTTTCCTGCTATTGTCTTTTGATCCTTTCAGGGCCGGGGCGGGAGGAGTCCCAGACACCCAGCAGGCACGGAGCCAGCCCGCAGGGAGGCCGGAGGGCCGATCGAAACCCATCGTCCCAGGGGAGTTCAGAGGTGCGATAGAAACTGCTCCTCCCTCTCTCATCCCCTGGAAGCGTGATGTCCTCCAGCCGGAGTGGCGCCTCGAGGCCCGGGTCGCGCTGGAGCCGGGCGGCCATCTTGTTGCAGGGAGTGGGCACGCGGGCCCGGGGTGGCCGAAAGGAGAGAGGCCATGGACGGGGATGTCCGGGGTTGGTGCAGGTGTCCTGGTGGGAAAGGTCGGCTGGGCCGCGTGCTAGGGCTGCAGGCACCAGGTTCCGGTGGTGCGGGGGCACGGAGGGCCATTCTATGAGGCCGGGTCCAACACGCGTCCCCCCCAGCTGAAAGCCGGAGAGAACTGCCCATCACCTTGGGGGGTTCTCTTCGCTGAGGCGGAAGAACCGGGAGAGGCCGTCAGCGTTGGCGTGGTCCGTACCAGGGCGGTGTTCTACGGTGAAGTCCATTCCCTGGAGGGAGATTGACCACCGCAGTAGCTTGGGGTTTTCTCCTCGCATCTGCATGAGCCATCGCAAGGGCCGATGGTCAGTTTGGACCCTGAAATGAGTGCCGAACAGGTAGGGTCGTAGTTTTTTGAGTGCCCAGACCACGGCAGAGGCTTCGCGCTCTATGGTGCTCCACTTCTGTTCTCGGGGTAGCAGCCGCCGACTGAGGAAGGCGACGGGCTGGTCTAGGCCTTGATCATTCACTTGGGACAGGACGGCCCCAATGCCATGCTCGGAGGCATCGGTCGGGACTATGAACTCCTTGGTGTAGTCGGGAGCCTGGAGGACGGGGGCCGTGCACATGGCCTTTTTTAGAGCATCGAAAGCTTCCTGGCAGGCAGCCGTCCATTGCACCTTCTTTGGCTGTTTTTTAGACGTGAGTTCAGTGAGAGGGCCGACCAGGCTGCCATACCCCCGAATGAATCGGCGGTAGTAGCCCGTGAGCCCCAGAAAGGCCCGGACTTCCGTTTGGGTGATGGGTGGGTCCCAGGCCAGGATGGCATCGATCTTTGGCTGTAGAGGAGCGACCTGGCCACTCCCGACTTGGTGCCCCAGGTAGACTACGGATCCTTGCCCGATCTGGCACTTGCTGGCTTTTACGGTGAGGCCTGCCTGGCGCAGGGCGGTTAGCACTCTCCGGAGGTGTTGGAGGTGCTCACTCCACTCTGAACTGAAGACAGCGATGTCGTCCAGGTAGGCCGCGCTGAACTGTTCTAGCCCGGCCAGGACCCTATTTACCAGTCTCTGGAAAGTGGCCGGGGCATTTTTCATCCCGAAGGGCATCACGCGGAAGCGGTAGTGCCCATCGGGGGTGGAGAACGCAGACCTCTCCTTGGCCCCTTCGGTGAGCGCAATCTGCCAGTAGCCGCAGGTGAGGTCGAAAGTGCTGAGGAACCGGGCGGCCCCTAGTCGGTCAATGAGCTCGTCGGCTCGTGGAATGGGGTGGGCATCGGCTTGGGTAACGTCATTGAGCCCCCGGTAATCCACGCAGAACCGGAGCTCGGGGGCGACACCGGGGGCCGCTGCCTTTGGAACCAGGACCACGGGGCTGGCCCAGGGACTGTCAGAGGGCTCGATCACCCCCAGGGTCAACATCTTCGAGACTTCGGCTTGAATACAGGACCGGACCCGGTCAGGAACCCGGTAGGCTCGGTGTCTCACCGGCGGGCTGTCCCCGGTGTCCACATCGTGAACACACCAGTTGGTGACCCGGGGGGTCAGGGAGAAGAGGTCAGAAAATTGTCTGAGGAGCTGGCGGCAGTCCGCTTGTTGCTGGGCAGTGAGGGCTGGGGAGAGGTTCACTCCCTCCACGGAGCCATCCTGCTCCTTGACACACAGGAGGTCCGGGAGGGGATCCGACTCATCTTCGGCCCCGTCATCGGTGGCCAGCAGGAGGCTCAGTTCTGTCCGCACGAAGTGAGGCTTGAGGCGGTTCACGTGCAGGACCCGGAGGGGATCCCGAGGCGACTGGACGTCCACCAAGTAGGTGACTTGGCTCTTCCTTTCAACCACTTTGTAGGGCCCAGTCCATCGGTCCTGGAGAGCGCCCGGCTTCACGGGGGCCATGACCCACACCTGCTGGCCCGGCTGGAACTCGACCAGAGTAGCATTCTGGTCGTACCAGCGCTTCATTTCTTCTTGACTCGCCTCCAGGTTGGCCTCGGCCAGTTCTCGGAACCTCCTGGTCTGGTTCCGGAGGGCCAGGACATATTGGAACACATCTCGGGGGGTGGTCTGGGGTGCTGCCTCCCACCCTTCCTTAACCAAACTGAGGGGACCTCGGACGGGGTGCCCATAGAGTAATTCAAACGGGCTGAACCCTAAGGACTTCTGGGGGACCTCCCGGTAAGCGAACAAGAGGCAGGGGAGCAGGACGTCCCACTTACGCCGGAGGGGCTCTTCTAGGCCAGCGATCATCCCTTTCAAAGTCCTATTAAACCTCTCTACTAGGCCGTTCCCTTGGGGATGGTACGGGGTGGTGAACTTATAGGACACCCCACATTGTTGCCACAGGGACGTCATATACCTTGATATAAAATTAGTTCCGCGATCGCTCACGACCTCGCGGGGGAAACCCACCCTGGAAAAGATCCCCATCAGGGCCCGGCCCACCACGGGGGCCGTAATGGTGCGCAGGGGAATAGCCTCTGGGTAGCGGGTGGCGTGGTCCACTAGGACCAAGATGAAACGGTGACCTTGGGAGGTGGGGGGGTCCAGTGGCCCCACGATGTCGATTCCGACTCGTTCGAAGGGGGTACTGACGACCGGGAAGGGTTGGAGGGGAGCCTTGCACTTCCCCCCACTCTTCCCACTGGCTTGGCACGTGGGGCAGGACTTGCAGTGTGCCTCTACCGCTGCTTTCATCTTAGGCCAATAAAAATGGGTCACGAGACGGCTGTAGGTCTTGTCCTTACCCAGGTGACCGGCGAGGGGGACATCGTGGGCTAAGCCCAGGAGGAAATCCCGGAAGCGGAGGGGTACCACCAGTACCCGTCCGGATCCCAGCTCCACTGATTTCTGCTCACTATACAGGATGTTATTCTCCCAATAGATTCGGTGCGTTCCGGTCTGGTCACCTGCGGCTTGGCCCTCGGCCTGGCGCCGCAGCCCGACCAGGGAAGGACAGGTGGCTTGCTCCCGGCAAAATTCTTCCCGGGTGGGCCCGCCCTCGTGGCGCCAATGGGCCAACTCGGGTAGATCCCCCAACTCGGGGACCGGGGCGGGGTCGGATGGTGCGGGTTCGTCGCTGGCGACGGACCCTTCCGATGGGGGAACGGGAGGACCCTCGGCGGGGACGGTGCGGGTTTCTTCGACCGGGGTGCTCTCGACTTCTCTCCGGGGAGTGAGTCGGGCGGTCATAGATCGGGTGGTGGCACACACCCACTCGGGGAGTCCCATCATTCCTAGGTGGGCCTTGCGCTCTACGTGCTTCCAGGGAGAACTCTCCAGGTCGTTCCCTAAGAGGCAGTCGACCGGCTGGGAGGTTCTTACGGCCACCTTGAGTTTACCTATCACCCCTCCCCACTCAAATGGCACCAGGGCTACCTGACACATACTTTCCCTATTGTCTGCAGATATTACGGGGCAAAAGACATTGGGGAGGATCTGCTCCTCGGGAACTAGGTGCCTGAGGACACCGGTGATACTGGCCCCGGTGTCCCGCAGGGCCTCTACCTGGTGGCCATTGATCTTGACGAGCTGCCCATATTTCTGTGTGTTGGACGGTAGGAGGCTACCAGGGATCATTTCCCTATCTCCCAGGGATACTAGGGCCATAGCGGCGGGTTCCCACTCCTCGGCTTCCTCAACCTCCTCCCCCAGGGCTACGTTGGCTATCTGTCTCGCAGGGGTGACTTGGGTGGCCATGGGGCACTCTGGGTCATTGGCGTAGTGCCCGGGTTTCTGGCAACGAAAACATGTGACGGTCACCCGGTGTCCTCGTCTCCCAGGGGGCCCTGTTACTGGTGGGGGGGGCGCCGGGAAAGGTGGAGGTGGTGTCTTCGGGGGGCTAGGCTGGGACTCTCTCGGCCCTCCCTGGTTCCCTCCCCCTCTCTGGCGGGGTGGTCCCTGACTGGTTCGGGGGTACTCTCCTACCATGCCCCGGGAGACCCGGGTGTTGGTCCAGCGGTCGGCCTCCACAGCCAGCTTCCGGGGATCTGTGAGCTTGCTATCCAGCAGATGTTGACGTGGCTCTACGAAGCAGTTCGCAGCCAGATGTTCCCATAACATGAGGTCAGTGAGTTCGGCAAGGGTGGTGACCTTGCTGCCCTTGACCCACCCATCGAAGGCCCGACTAAAAAAGTTTACATACTCCACCCAGGTGGTGCCCGGGATCTTCCTGCAGTCCCGGAACCGTTGGCGGTACATTTCTGGGGTGAGGCCGTATCTTGTGAGGAGAGCCTCTTTCATGTGGCTGTAGGAGGTCTGCAGGGAGAGGGGTAGGTCGAGCAGGGTGTCCCTTCCTTCGCTCAGAAACCGCCCCCACAACCCCGCCCCCCAGTCCTTCTGTGGAATCCGATGGGAGGTCATGGCGACCTCGTAGGCCCGAAACCATTGCTGAATGTCATCGTTTTTATAATATTCTTTGACCACATCCTTGGGGATGTGGACCTTCTGTTCCGCTGGGGGGGCCGTCTCTCGGTTCCCCGAGGGCCTCCCGTCCTCATTTCGGGCCTTGAGCTCGAGTTCTTTTAAGCTGCGTTCGTGCTCTAGTTGGAGCTTTCTTCCTTCGTGCTCCCGTTGGAGCTTCTTTTCTTCCAGTTCGCCTTGTACGCGCATTTGCTCTACCGCTAGCTTTTTCTCCGCTAACTTCAATTCGCCCTCGATTTTGAGTTTGGCTAACTCGAGTTCATGACTGCGGCTTCTCTCTCTGTCCGCGAGTTCTCCCGGGGATAGGCCCCCGTCTGGTACAATGCCTTGCACCTGATTGTCGCTGCTTTCACTTGGAGGGGGTTCGGCTTCGTCGGGGCGCTCCCCCGTGCCTTCCGGGCGGGATGCCCCGGTCTCCACCCAAGTTTTCAGTGCTTTCTGCAAGTCTTCCTTAGTGTTGAGGCCAGTGGTAGCTATTTTAAGTTCTTTGCAAAATTGTTTTAGCTCTTTGTGTGTGTATTCTTCCAGATGCTCCACCTGGAACACTCTGTTGGCGTTGGTTTCTGCGGAGCTCATGGCGCTTCCTTCTGCCATCTTTGCTGATCGTGCGTCCGTTGTTCTCTGTACGATCTCTAGGTGATGGGCCCGAATCCCGTCGCTTGCCACCAATGTTAGACGGCGACCTCAGAGGAGCCCGGAAAGGGGTCCTGACTTCCCTGAGTCCCACCCGTGTAGTATTGTAGCCGGGCACTGGCGAGAGATTCCCCCGGGGGAGGAATCTCGCAACTAGGTGTCAAGAATTCCTGTCATACAAGGGAAACACGCCCTTATGTAAACAGGAGAGCTGTTACATAACTCAAGGGAAACACGCCCTTATGTAAACAGGAGAGCTGTTACATAACTCAAGGGAAACACGCCCTTATGTAAACAGGAGAGCTGTTACATAACTCAAGGAAAACACGCCCTATAAAGGGAGGAACCGGGAGGTACAAGGCTGTCGGATATTGTGTTTACACCGACGTACCTGCTTCGTGAAGAGCAGTGTTCCGGAGTGGTGCTCCAGTAAGGCAAGAACGGAGGTAGGTCGAGTCGTTACTCCCTGGGCCGTGTCTTGCCCCATCGTCACCTGTGAAGGACCCGGAAGCTCTACCGGTCAACCATTGAGCTTCGCTTTTTGACTCGGCTGAGTCCAAGCGCAGTGGCGCTTTTGCTGGTTGGAGTCGTAACTCCCAGCCCGACCAGAGACACAGGGACTGCCAGCTGTAACGCACACCAGGAGGTGTTTGCCGCGTTACAGACTCGGAAGTCCACAGGATCGATCGAGCGGCTGCTCTCGGTTCAGTCTTCTTGCTTTTGATTGGGGTATCGGTGACGCATCACCAGGAGGTGACTCCGCGTCCCGGTGCAGTCTGAGGAAGAGGTTGAGCGGCTGCTCCCTTCAGGTAGAGACCCCGGCTGGGTGTTTCCCTGACTCCTCGATTCTCCCCAACACTCTTCGTGCCCCTCACAGCCTACCGATTGGCATTGTCGGCCATTTCATTTCTGCCCTCTGTTGGCATACGCCGGGATCGGCGTATATGCAGAGGACGGTTAGGACCATCCGTGCTGTGGGCTGGTAACGTACTTAGCCTGGAGGATTCCAGTGACTATAACTTTTGTTTGTTCTTTGTATTTTATTTGCCTTCATTAAAGGAACTAACCCTTCACAAGTGGTTGCGTCCTCATTGTCGTGTCTGTTAAACGATCCTGAGACGTTCAGGGCGTTACACTAGGATCGTACTTCTGGCACCACACGACACAGAGAGACCACACTGGGTATTCTCAGAACAAGCTTTATCAAATAGGTATCACTGCAAATATGTACAAGGTGAGCACGGGCTCAAGAGTCTCGGAAAGGTAGGGGGTAGCGGGACTGTCTCTGGTAACGGTTCAAAGCAGGGACGTATCCGGCGCACAGCTCACAATTCTCGAGCTGGGGGATACGTGGTCGGAGTCGGGGTCCGGCGGGACCGTGAGAGTCTGGGGGAGCCGCGAGTCACTCAGCAGGGCTCAGGTACAAGTTCGGAGGTCTTACGATCTTCAGGGAGCCGCGAGTCACTCAGCAGGGCTCAGGTACAAGTTCGGAGGTCTTACGATCTTCAGGGAGCCGCGAGTCACTCAGCAGGGCTCAGGTACAAGTTCGGAGGTCTTACGATCTTCAGGGAGCCGCGAGTCACTCAGCTGGGCTCAGGTGAGTTCCAGTTCCAGGAGCCGCGACCACGTCAGCAGGCTCTCGTTGTTCCAGCATCGAATCTGCCGGACAGTCTCAGAGCACCCCTTGTTATAGGTCGACCCCGCTTTGATGTCCGGAGTCTGCGCAGGCAGGAGTTTTGTCACCTGGGGGCCGCTTGTCGGGGTTTCCTGCTATTGTCTTTTGATCCTTTCAGGGCCGGGGCGGGAGGAGTCCCAGACACCCAGCAGGCACGGAGCCAGCCCGCAGGGAGGCCGGAGGGCCGATCGAAACCCATCGTCCCAGGGGAGTTCAGAGGTGCGATAGAAACTGCTCCTCCCTCTCTCATCCCCTGGAAGCGTGATGTCCTCCAGCCGGAGTGGCGCCTCGAGGCCCGGGTCGCGCTGGAGCCGGGCGGCCATCTTGTTGCAGGGAGTGGGCACGCGGGCCCGGGGTGGCCGAAAGGAGAGAGGCCATGGACGGGGATGTCCGGGGTTGGTGCAGGTGTCCTGGTGGGAAAGGTCGGCTGGGCCGCGTGCTAGGGCTGCAGGCACCAGGTTCCGGTGGTGCGGGGGCACGGAGGGCCATTCTATGAGGCCGGGTCCAACAGGGACCATTTGCTTAATGCTTGACTATGACGAGTAGCGCTGTGTTCTTAAGTTCTGCTCTGAAGTGTCTAATGCTTGATTATTACGAGTAGCGCTGTGTTCTTAAGTTCTGCTCTGAAGTGCTTAATGCCCGTTTATCCCGTGTAGCGCTGTGATCTCCAGTTTTGCTCTGAAGCGCCAGCGGTGTCATGAGTAGCGGTAAGCCCGCAAGTTGTGCCCTGAAATGCTATTAGTTTCCCAGGTGAGGCGCTACGTTTCCCAGTCCTATGTCAAAGCGCTGATAATTACTAGATACCGCGCGAGGTGCCCACGGCGGATTGAAACGCTAGTGGTGGGAGGGGCGCAGCGCGCTGGTTAACCGCTGTGTTTACCGCTCCCCCAGGTTCGCCAGGTATTGCCAATGGAACTATGATGAATTGCTGGTGAATCTGACGCTAATGTATTCAGGTACTGCCTATGGCACCATAATGAAATGCTGGTGAATCTAACGCTAATGTATTCAAGTAATGCCCATTGCCATCTAATCAACTGCATTTGCATCTAACTGCTTAGATAAACGTGATTGCTTTTCATTGAACCTGCTGTGTGGTGTCCATTATTGTGTGCGTTTCCTGCTTCAGGGGATGTGTGTGTTGTATGGTCGCTTTACACTTAAGCCTTCGGGTGCCCAGCCGCTCGAGTCACGTTACCCCCCTAGGGCCCGGTGACCCCAGGTCTTACACTCACCATGCCAGTCCAGTTTGGACCCAGCCATATGCAAATCAGTTTTGACCCTGCGCCCAATGGGAACAGTCCAGCCCGAACTGGCTGTTCCCATGAGGCACAGGGTCAAGACTGATTTGCATATGGCCAGGTCTATACTGGGGTGGCATGGTGAGCAAAAGAATGATGGATTTAACCCCGATCTCTTGACTGGGGGTGAATGTTTTGGTTTGTTCTTCATTCCCTCCATCAATTTGCCTTGTCCTCAGGGGCAGCGAGCTAGGGGGCTCTGACCTGATGCTTCAATTATTAAATATCAACAGAACCCCAAAATGGCAATACAGGGCCATTTTAGCGGTTATGTATTGTTTCATATTACATGTTTGTTTTGGGGTACTTATGATGCACTGATTATGACCTCACATATTACATCGCGGATGACGTGTTAAATGAAGGGCTTGAGGGCTCTGGCATTCAGGGACTCTTTCAGTGTCCATGGGTCTTCGGAGTGTGTAAGCAAGAGAAAATGCAGACAACAAAGATTTTGGAAAACATGTTGAGTCTAAGATCCGGGTCGGTACATGCCCGAATCCAAAAGTAAGCCAAGATGGAGTCTGTGCCCATACGCACTGCCCACTAAGTGCGGAATCACAGTGTACCCCATTACTCGAAATACAACTTGCAAACGTCCAAGCTCAGCACTAGTTGGCAGAAGTATGGTGAGCATGTGAAACTACAGCAACACATTTTTCGGACAATATTTAGGCTGTGAGATTTCGGTGCCGTACTGAGTGAGCAGGTGCAAGTGTATAGCATGAACGACCACCACAGTCCCCTCTAGGTACCAGAGACGCATCAGGTCCGAAATAGGCAACTTTTAGGTTGAGTACGACAAGATGACGAGGACTGGGCTGACAAAACTTAAGGCTAACGATATCAAACTGACTGGATGCTGTAAGTGAAGTCATGCTGCCATGGATAGTAACATGACCTTGGATACCAGGACAAGAGCCTGGCCTTGAGTCAAGTGCACCCAACGGGTAAAGCACATACCTCTTAATACATAGGAGGAGGTGGCCAGACTCTGCGTGCATCCACCCTGTAGGATACGCTGAAGTGCTTCTTCATAAGTAATACAACAAACAAATGATGGACGGAATGCTGACAATGCAGACATTCTCCCCCAGTCAAGAGATCTGGGTTAAATCCATCGTTCTTTTGCCCACTACACCACCCCAGTTTAGACATGGCCATATGCAAATCAGTCTTGACCCTGTGCCTCATGGGAACAGTCCAGCCCGAACTGCCAAGCCATGTCTTCTCTGGACCGGAATCAAGCATCCTAGGACCGGTTTCTGGCTATCAGCCGTCATCAGCCAGGATAGCTTGACTCCAGTGGCGTAGTGAGCACAGGTCCCACGTCGGCATTCCGTCCATCATTTGTTTGTTGTAACGCTTTTCGCCCTAAGTGGGATGGGTATTCCCAGACGTGGGACCCGTGCTCACTACGCCACTGGAGTCAAGCTATCCTGGCTGATGACGGCTGATAGCCAGAAACCGGTCCTAGGATGCTTGATTCCGGTCCAGGGAAGACATGGCTTGGCAGTTCGGGCTGGACTGTTCCCATGAGGCACAGGGTCAAGACTGATTTGCATATGGCCATGTCTGAACTGGAGTGGCGTAGTGGGCAAAAGAACGATGGATTTAACCCAGATCTCTTGACTGGGGGAGAATGTCTGCATTGTCAGCATTCCGTCCATCATTTGTTTGTTGCAACGCTCTTCATAAGTAATGGCGGACGTTATTTAGGTGTTGCGGATGTTATCACATCTTCTCAGTCGTCCAACAGACCTAAACCCCGGCCGAGGGGGGGGGGGGGGGGGGGGACATCAGCCAATACAAATTGTAACCATCTGCCCACCTCAATCTCCGTGGCATAGAAACGCAGCGCCTTACTGCAAAGCCATTCTATATTAACGTCAGTTGTATATTGTACAGTCTGCCATTGGGACGGCATTGCAGCACTGTCGGTACTGCAGGGATGATGTTTCAGAGAGTTCCGAAGGCTTGCTCACAGGTTAATTTGGGGCCAGATGTAGGTAAATCTGAAATACCGATTTCTTAATAGCGAATTTTACCGATTCGCTATTAAGAAATCGGTATTTCCAACGTAGGTAAAAATTTGGTAAAAAATACCGAATCCTTAAGATTCCTTATTACCGAATTGGTAATTGAGATTCGGTAATAAGGAATACCTACCCATTCACTATTAGCGATTCGGTATTACCGAATTGCTAATAGCGGGAGCAATTTCAAGGGTGCCAGGGTGTCAAAAGGACACCCTGTTGCACTCCTGAAATGTGCATGTGTGCACATGTGGCGCACATACATGCCCTAAGGGCATGAATGTGTGCCACATGGCACTTTAAAAAATCACTTTTTTGTTAAGGAAATCGGTAATTACCACCAACTTGAAGTTGGTGGTAATTACCGATTTCTTAAGGCTCAAAAGCACTCTTTAATGTGCTTCCTACATTGCATTTAAGGAATCGGTATTACCGATTCCTTGAATGCAAGAGCAGTAAGGAATTGGTATTTACTGATTCCTTACGTACATTAGGAATGGCTAAATATCGGTCGGTAACGCTGAAATTTACCGAAATTCGGTGTTACCGACCGGTATTTAGCCACCTACATCTGGCCCTTGGTGTCTTGTGAAGATGTGTTATCAGCACTGTGAGTATGATTGTTTTGATTACAGAAAGAGAGCTTGCACGGTTTATTTGTGTGTTCACACACCTCTTGCATGGTGGACACAGACTTCCAAGTTTCTTCGGAAATGTTGAATTGAGCACATTGTACAATAATCCACTATACTTAACAACTATTTTTCTGACTGTAGTAAAACAAAAAAAGAAAAAGGGACAATGTCCAAGAGAGTGCACATCCCTGCACATAGTGTGGAAGAAGCATCACATTCACTGAGCTCAAAGTGTGTGGTTAGGCAATCAGTTGCGTATTTATGTTTAATGCGAAAAACATAATCTATCGGTATCCACAAGTGCTCTTCAAATTGCACCAGTACCAAGTTGAGATTAAAACCTTTAGGTCATTGATGTCTTCTGCAAGACAATGGATAAAGATGGCCCTGCCTCTCTCCAAGATGGCCGCCCTTTTCTCTGTAACCATTTAAAGATGGCCTCTTCTGCAGAAGAAAGACAACTGTACAGAGGCACCCCAGACTCCAACACAGCACCAGTACTGAGGCCGACCGGCAGTAGAGGATTTGTATTCAAATGGAATAATTCTTACTCTATGTTATACTTTAATGAGAGAGAGATAGTGTGTGTGTGTGTGTATATATATATTCACTGAAAAAACCATAGGTTTCACACATGTTATAGTTAGCGGAAATTTTACTGATAAAAAACCAGTGAAATTCCCCCGTTATAGTTAGTGTAGGCAACTATAACTCACGCGACCGCAATCCTCTGCTGATGCTAATACTGTATTTAGACACTTATTTGCCCATGTCTTCTTCCATACATTTTTAGCTATACATATATTTCAAATATTTTTTTTTTCATAAAGACACATATGTCATCAGCAGAAGATTGCGGTCGCGTGAGTTATAGTTGCCTACACTAACTATAACGGGGGAATTTCACTGGTTTTTTATCAGTAAAATTTCCGCTAACTATAACATGTCTGAAACCTATGGTTTTTTCAGTGAATTTGCAAGGTTTTTTAAATGCTAATTCCTAACTATAACGTGTGTGAAACCTATGGTTTTTTCAGTGAATTTGTACGGTTTTTTAAATGCTAAGTTACTTTACGCCATTCGTGGCGTGCGTGCCCACTTTACGCAGTTAGTGCCGTGCACGCACGGTGGGCACGCGGTGCGCTACGCGCACCGCGTGCCCATGTTACGCTAGATGGGCCATGTACGCACGATGCGCTTCGCGCACCGTGCGCACATGGAGGACATATGATGCACTTCGTTTTGAAAGGTAATATTTTAATTTTTCGTAATTTTTATAAGTGGGGTGGAGAGAGTGTTGTTAATTTTTTCTTTTATTATTTTTGTTTAAAATATTGTGGTTTTTCACACATCTAATAAGCCCTGCACATTTGGTGGTCTTCGGCCACCAAAAGTACAGGGGGTGGGGTGAGTGTGGATAGTGTTTTTTTTTTACATTTTTTACCGTACGCGTACGGTAAGCGTAATCGGCTAAATTAGCGGAAAAATAAAAATTGCTTTTTTGGCCTTGGGGGGTCTTTGGGGACTCCCTCAACATGGCTATGTGTGTGGGAGCTGTCTAAACAGCCCCTTTACATGTTTATTGGTTTTATTTAACAACCTAGCTCTCAGTGCGAGAGAGAAAATGGCGGCCACCGCTTCCTGGTTTCGGCTGTTTGGAATGTTTACTAAGATCTAAGAGCCAATCAGAATCGCGCTCGCGCACGCCACCGTACACGTACGGTAAGCTTACGGTAAGCGTACCGTAAGCTGGCTCAGATATATATATTGATTTAAAGGCTATTTTCTCAGAATCTACTGAACAGATTTACACCAAACCTACAAAAGGCACTTCCTTGACCTGAGGACTACCTCTCTGCCAAATTTCTAGTAATTCTGTTCAGCCGTTCGGGCTGTAGCCCTGTCTAAAGGTCCTACGGAAAAATGCATGGGAAAAACGCGTTTTGGGACCCCCCTTTTATCTCAGCCCCCGCTTGACGAATCCCCCCGAGACTTTCAGGGTAGGAGCGGAGCGTAGCGCCCCACCTATTTTGAGAAATTCGCGAGGATTCGTCGACCGGCGCCAAAGTTATTCAAAATAGAATGTTGCGGATTTCCTATGGAAAAGGGGTCCTAACTATAACTACCTACTGGCGACCGCCAGTAGGTAATATATGATATAGTAAAAATCTTTATTCTGATGGTTTCATGGATAAGTATATCTTTATCCTAAACTAAACAATCTTATTTAAATAAATCTCACCTCGGAATAATTTTCGTTTAGAGAATTCTTTAATTTTTTATCGGATACGATAATTAAATAGAAATACTTTTTTTGTATGCAAGAACGAACCGTATTGGTATCTGAACATGTGGTCTGAGCTGGGATTGTTCACAGACTGTTTATTACAGGACTAGGAAATTACTTTCTATAAAGATGACACCCTGCGGGGGGGGTTAGACTGCTCCACGTATGTTGTGACATACCTCCATGTACTGTATAGTGTATCCTCTGTCTCAGACCTGGAATCCGTAAATTATTCAATTCAGCAGCTGTGCATTGAAGCGTCCTATAAGTCTGTGCCACAGGTGAGGGTGTTCGCGAGTTTAGTAGCGATGAAATTAAAAAAGAGCCTTCACCTGAAACTGACCTACCTCGCCCCCCGGGTGCCCAGTGCCTGGTTAAGTTGGCATGGGACCCAAGGCACCTTTTTTATAAATATTATACACAAGGAAGGTTTGAGAACTAGTCAGTTGTAGCTTTGTAGCATTACCCAAAATATACATTACATCATGAAGTACTGCATGGGAGGACGGGGGAGGAGCACAGAGATGCTGAAAGGTCCAATGAGGTGCGGTTGTAGTGGCTACCAAGTGAATCCAGAAAGAGGCGGGAGGTCCATGTGCCTCATTACTAAACAACGGATTCTCACTTCATGTTAATGCATCAGGCCTCTGTGTCCCAGCGGGATCTGTTGACACAAGGACACCTCTACCATCTCGTTATTTGGCATTGGTATAGCGCCCAGTTTGGCATCATAGTGCTTTATGACATAATTTGTGCAGAACTAGTGACCTCGTAATGCTGGTAGAAGGCGTCGATAGTCACACATAAGCAGTTTTTTCAATTTTTAAAGTGAACGCTCACACATGTAAGATTCATTGTAGAGCATTGTAAATGTCCAGAATCATAGGAAGGAGTCTCTCCAAACCCCTCCTCTCACAGATTCTGCCATTACGCTGTCGTGTAAAGACGCTGCCATTCACTGCAAGATGATAGCACAAAAACCACAACGCGAGCGCCTCTTGTTCTAGGCAATTGTAATCTTGTGTGGTTTTGGGTTTGTCTTCCATGAAATGTGTCCTCCCATCAACAATTGACACAAGAGGCCCTGCAGGTAAAACAACTTTTTTGCACTGCACATCATGTAGTTTTTCAGAGATTTTGCGCAAAAGCAAATGTTGCCACCTCTAGTGTGGAAGTTGTGTCTTTGCAGCAAGAGCAGGGAGTGACGGGTGAAAACAGCTGGGGAGTCATGGGCACCTCTTCCACACCATGTCGTCTTTGGGGTGCAGGAAGCGACACTCTACATGGAGGGTGCCTGGAAAGGGGCCCAGAAGAAAAAACACCTGTGTCCACAAAGTGGCGGCCTGGCTTGTAGGCAGGGACAGCTTAAGAGGAGGATGGAGGGAGAGGGGACTTGTTAGTGGTACCCGCCTGTGCTGCAAGCATCACTTCTAGTTGTGGGGCCATCAGCGGGGCAGAGATGCTGCCACCTTCCGATGCCCTACTTGAGCCCCGCTGCAGCAACAGATGATGGCCGGAATGCTGAATCAATCAAATATTCACCCCCAGTCAAGAGATCTGGTTTGAATCCATCGTTCTTTAGCTCATTTCCCCACCCCAGTTTGGACACAGCCGTATGCAAATCAGTCTTGACCCTGCTCCCCATGGGAACAGTCCAGCCTGAAGTGCCAAGCCGGGTCCTCTCTAGCTGAGCGAGGCCCGAGCTGCAGCTTTGTTTGCCCGGAGCACAAACAAAAGAGGAAGCCCTCAGAAGAGGCCACTTGTGCAAGCACGGGCCAACTAGAGCGAAAGGCAAAGAGAAGCACGAAAACCAGCGAAGCAGAAACACCCACCTCTCTCTCACACACAAACGCATCACAGAGGGAGCCTCAGGCAAGAGAGCTAGTGTGGGACGAACCGACATTAGTCAAACGACAGCCCCAGCTAGGAGCAGCGGCCTGATGGAACCCCCGGGCTAAGGAACCCATGCGGGATGGACATGCAGCTCCAGAACACTCGCAGGAAATGCGACACAAGGAGCCCCAGGAGAGAGGGTTCATGGGGGAACCATTGAGGTCTTATGACAGTCTCAAGGAGGCAGGACAACACCGAGGGAGTGTCTCCGAGGAACAAGTGACACTGAAAAATACCGGAGGTGGAGGCTGAAGTGTGCGAGCCACTGAAAGCTCGAGGACGATGCCTGGTTCAGCTCAATGTTCCCCACTTGACAAATTGTGTGATCCTTTTTCTGCTGTGTTTGATTTATTAGACTGTAATGTCGCTCTGTCTATAATAAGAATCTAGTCCACAAGTGGGGCACACACGCCAACTGACCTGCCTCTCAATTCATTAAGGACATTATCGTCATCGGTATTTGAGGGGGAGGGGCACAAATGTCCCTTAGTTCATGATTAAAATCTCTCACTTTTAATAAATGCCTCTCAATGGGGGATATAGTCTGATGTCCCATGGGGAAATGCTATTCACTATAGCAAAATACACTATATGCTATATGACATTTATTGCATGATTCACTTGCCAAATACTTCCAGGTCTCGGCTTAACACAACATCCTAGAGCACGGGCACTCATAGTACGGCCCGCGGGCCGCCAGCGGCCTGGCAAGCCTTCCTTGGCGGCCCGCGGACCTTGCAGACATCCTCCTGTGTTTAAAAAAAAAAAATTAATGGTGTTAGCAAATACTGCCGGTTGCAGCAGCCCGGACTCTGCTCTGTGGGTGCCGGGGATTCCAGTGATTGTCAAAGTGGAGATGCAGGGGCCTCAGAGGTGAAATACAACAAAGCTTTATTAACATGTAAATGGTCTTTTAAAGACCTGTGAAGTACTCGGGTGCTGCAGTGTGTGCGCGCTGAGAAGCTGTCTCAGCCGGGCTGACACACACACACACACATGGGTGAGATGAGGGAGGGAGGGGGAGACAGAGGGAGAGGGAGGGAGACAGAGGTTGACAGAGGGTGACAGAGAGAGGCAGTCTGGGGGAGACAGAGGGAGGGAGACAGAGGGAGAGGGAGGGAGGCAGAGGGAGGGAGAGGAAGGGAGAGAGAGAGAGAGGGAGGCAGGTAGGGAGGCAGAGAGGGAGGGAGACGGAGGGAGGGAGAGGGAGACAGAGAGGGAGACAGAGAGAGGGAGACAGAGGGAGACAGTGGGTGACGGAGGGAGACAGTGGGTGACGGAGGGACACAGTGGGTGACGGAGGGACACAGTGGGTGATGGAGGGACACAGAGGGTGACGGAGGGAGGGCGACAGAGGGTGACGGAGGGAGGGCGACAGAGGGTGACGGAGGGAGGGAGAGGAAGGGAGACAGAGAGAGGGAGGCAGAGAGGGAGGGAGAGGGAGACTGGGAGGAAGACAAAGGGAGGGAGACAGAGGGAGGGAGACAGAGGGAGAGAGACAGAGGGAGATTGACAGAGGGAGAGAGAGGGAGGGAGAGAGAGGGAGGGAGAGAGAGGGAGGGGGAGAGACAGGGAGAGAGACAGGGAGAGAGACAGGGAGAGAGACAGGGATTGAGATAGAGGGAGAGAGACAGACAGGGGAGGGAGGGAGACAGAGGGGGACGGAGAAAGAGGGACACAGAGAGAGGGAGAGGGAGACAGAGAGAGGGAGACAGAGAGAGGGAGACAGAGAGAGGGAGACAGAGAGAGGGAAACAGAGAGAGGGAAACAGAGAGAGGGAAACAGAGAGAGGGAGACAGAGAGAGGGAGGAGGGCGACAGAGAGGGAGACAGAGAGAGGGAGACAGAGGGAGACAGTGGGTGACGGAGGGAGACAGTGGGTGACGGAGGGACACAGTGGGTGACGGAGGGACACAGTGGGTGACGGAGGGACACAGTGGGTGATGGAGGGACACAGAGGGTGACGGAGGGAGGGCGACAGAGGGTGACGGAGGGAGGGCGACAGAGGGTGACGGAGGGAGGGAGAGGAAGGGAGACAGAGAGAGGGAGGCAGAGAGGGAGGGAGAGGGAGACTGGGAGGAAGACAAAGGGAGGGAGACAGAGGGAGGGAGACAGAGGGAGAGAGACAGAGGGAGATTGACAGAGGGAGAGAGAGGGAGGGAGAGAGAGGGAGGGAGAGAGAGGGAGGGGGAGAGACAGGGAGAGAGACAGGGAGAGAGACAGGGAGAGAGACAGGGATTGAGATAGAGGGAGAGAGACAGACAGGGGAGGGAGGGAGACAGAGGGGGACGGAGAAAGAGGGACACAGAGAGAGGGAGAGGGAGACAGAGAGAGGGAGACAGAGAGAGGGAGACAGAGAGAGGGAGACAGAGAGAGGGAGACAGAGAGAGGGAAACAGAGAGAGGGAAACAGAGAGAGGGAAACAGAGAGAGGGAGACAGAGAGAGGGAGGAGGGCGACAGAGGGAGACAGACAGAGGGAGGAGGGCAACAGAGGGAGGAGGGAGACAGAGGGAGGAGGGAGACAGAGGGAGACAGACAGAGGGAGGAGGGCGACAGAGGGAGACAGAGGGAGGAGACAGACAGAGGGAGGAGGGAGACAGAGGGAGGAGGGAGACAGAGGGAGGAGGGCGACAGAGGGAGGAGGGAGACGGAAGGAGAGAGACGGAGGGAGAGAGACAGAAGGAGGGAGAGAGACAGAGGGAGACAGACAGAGGGAGGGAGAAGGGCGACAGAGGGAGGAGGGCAACAGAGGGAGACAGACAGAGGGAGGAGGGCGACAGAGGGAGACAGACAGAGGGAGGAGAGCGACAAAGGGAGGAGGGCGACAGAGGGAGGAGGGCGACAGAGGGAGGAGGGCGACAGAGGAAGGAGGGCGACAGAGGAAGGAGGGCGACAGAGGAAGGAGGGCGACAGAGGAAGGAGGGCGACAGAGGAAGGAGGGCGACAGAGGGAGAGAGACAGACGGAGGGAGACAGAAAGACGGAGGGAGACAGACAGACGGAGGGAGACAGACAGAGGGAGAGGGAGGGAGGGAGAGAGAGGGAGGGAGAGGGAGGGCGAGAGAGAGAGAGAGAGAGATGTGTGTATGCCGGGTCTGGTGGCTCAGTGGACGAAGGCGTCTGCTGCAGGGACCTGTGTTCAACCTCATGGTCACAATTTGTTTTGCTTTAGCCCTGCCCCTTCCCCTCTGACCCCGCCCCCACCAGTGCGGCCCTCGGCCACAAACCACACTGTCAATTTGGCCCCCGAGAGAAAGTTTGTGAGTACCCATGTCCTAGAGCGACCCCAAGACCCCCCCCCGCTCGGCTCTTACACGGCATCCTAGAGCCACCCCCAGATGGCTCTGTCTCCCTGTTAGTCCCGCCCTGCTCCAGTGGTAACTACGGGGAACAGAACAACACCTCTACTATTTGTAGTGATAGAAAGCCCCAATACTTTTAATACCCATACTGACAGTTCAAGTAGTTTTCTTTTCCCACCCAACAGCCACCTCTTTTTAGCATGATATTTGCTTGGTTTTGTTTGAAGTCATTTCCCACCTACTCCTGGGGGTCTGTGACACATCTGAACTGACAATGACCTGAAAAGTATCCCCACTGAACTGTCTGAATCCTCTATCAAACCTACGCTCCACTCACGAGTGGGAAAGGGAAAAAATCATTTTTGTATATAACCCTCCCCCACTCCAGTAGTGGCATGCTTCATCATTGGGTTCACGCTGCCTCCTGAAGCCCAGCGTGGGCTCAACCTTATTCCAGAGAGCTCTTTTCTTGATTTGTAAACAAGTCGGGGCTTAACTTTAAAAATCCCTCACTCACTCCCAAGTATGCCTTTCATTAGCAGGGTGGCTGGGAAAGGTTAAAAGAGTATATTGGGGATGATGAGGATTTAATGGTCCTGTGACCTTAAAATACCGTTATGTTTTGGCCTCAGCAGTCCTGGGCTTTCTTCAGGGTGAATTCATACCAACATCACCCCCCACAGACGTCATTAACGCGTGTTGTAATGTCAGGCATGCAAACCAATTCCAAGTGCATTTTTTTTCTTTAACCGCTCTTTAGAAGCACACTTTAAAACTTAGCTGGTAACTCCCTTACAATACCACTCAAAATAAATAAATGAATGTCATCAGGCAATTTCAAATGATTCCATCAATTAAAGCCAATACCGGTTTCCAAGCACCCTTTACGTTTGCAGTTTGTCCAGTTGCACACTTTTACATTTCTTTCAGGGAAGCAGGCACCCTGGCAGGAAGGCTTGTTTAGCTGTCTGCCCCTCCCTCGGTGTCACAGCACAGGAGACTCCCTGTCTTACACTTCAGCTGAAGGATTCCAACTCTGGGAATTACCCTCCTGGGAGGGTTGTCTTTTCACAAAAAGTAGGGGAACTGTTTTTCTTAACTTAAAGGTATGGGCAGACGTGCCCCTCGGGTCCCGCCCACGTCGACCACTGCACTTTGGTACACAAGTGAGTAATTTGCTATAAAAGATTACACTGATACTTTAAAAAGTCTGTCCTTGGACTGTCTCCTAAGGGCTCCGGTGAGCTCCGTTCTAGTCAGCGGCATCAGATGGGACGGTGCTCAGGCGCCCCCTGCAGCACATCCTGAAGTGTAACGTCCACATCAAAGTGGGGGTGCAAAGGCACACGAGATACTACTGCACACCTGCGGGGGTCCAGTCAGTCCATCCCACCTCCCCACACACGTGACCACACAGTGCACGAGGAGCGAGCGTGAGCTCACAAGTCTCACCAACAAACAGGTCTTCGGCTGTGCTCAGGGCAGAAAGACATTTGAACTTTAAACACATTTTCAATCAGAACAGTGGTGGGTTTATTAAAAAAGCTCATGTGTATAATTAGATTTCTTACAAGTTGAGGCCCCACGCCTGAAAAGAAAGGTTCAAGTCAGTGCAGTTTTGAAGTCGGATCCGCCGAGCGCGTTAGTGACACCTACCGCAATCTGCCAATCGAGGGTTCGAGTCCCAGCTCTTCCGGGTCACTGCCCACTTCTTCCAGGTCAGGCTATTAAATAGATCGAGAGTGAATTGCTTATGAGCTTATAATGCTAAGATTGTGTTTTATGTCCCCAAAAATGGCGGTTGGGTGTGTGTGGCGGGGGTAAATACACGTGGACCACGTGACTGTGAGCTTCCTCCATCTGCCCCACGACCCAGGAACCAACGAAAGGACACTGGAGAGTAAAGGGCTCTTGTCCCAGCTTAACCCTGAAAGGGAAGGCCAGAAGTCCTGCCCCCCCACCATCTCCAATTCTCTAGCAGACTGCACCCCCCTCCTACCTCCCCCCAAATCCATATGCCTATTTGCTTGCTGCACTTTTTAGGTTTGAAGGGGCAGATTTACAAGAAACTGACATGTACAGATGCATCAGTTTCACTGCGCATCCATGCGAAATGCTTGCGCCACCATGGATGCACCGTATTTACAATACAGCAAACACAAAGATGATGGGCGAAGCACTGAAACTTTTCAGACACTCACCCCCAGTCACAGATCTGTGTTGAATCTATCATTGTTCGTTAGCTCACTTCGCACTACGGTGCACCATGGTGCAAGGATTGAAATCCTGACGCATCTGTTGGTGCAAAAGTCACGCATTGCTGGAGGCCTATTCCCAATACACTGCGTCACTCTTTACGCCTACTCAGAGCAGGCGTAGGGTTTTGACGCATTGGTGTCCTAGAAGTGCCGCAGTGAAATCTTGTAGACTTCACTGCGTCACTTCTATGAAGCTTTCATGCATGGGAACGCCCACCCTGCATACATTATACCCGACGCACGTATAATGTGACACAGGGCTTTACAACATGACGCATCTCCCTAGATGCGTCACGTTGTAAATGGGCTGCAACGTGGCGCATTGTTTACGCCATCACTGTCATAAAAAGTGATGCAACAGCGGCACAAAAAGTGTCGCAAGGGGCTTATAAATCTGCCCCCTAATGACCAGGTGGGCCCGCCGTCCAGTGTTTAATGTCATACCAGTGATGTAACTGGTACAGGCTGAGATGGGCCTGGGGACATGTTTTGAAGGGGGTTTTACATATTTCCGCAGTGCGGGTGTGTTTCGTGTAGTCCGGATTTCACATCGGACACGGTTAATAAATACACAGCTGGGCAACCAGGGTCAAGGGGATCACCAGCGCATTAGCCGTAGACGCACACAACCAGTCTTAGTGCCATTTTTGGTCCCAGGCCAAGCCTTGGGCCCCAATTTCTTGCAACACGAGGGTGTCGATGACCTTGTTCCCAGCATGCCCTCGGCTACAGAGGCCTGTGTGCGGTGGCCACGTACTCTCTGAGTGCACAGTGCTGCGTGTATTCCGGCGTTGGCTAGCAACCGCGCAGCTTCCTCTGGTGAGCCCCAGCTCCAGAGTGACAGTGCGTGGCCGTGCGCTCTTCCACGACATGTTAGCAGGCGCCACAATACTCCCTGCCTCTAGACCACGTGGCAGCCCCCCTTTGCTCTCTGAAACTCCATAAGGTGGGTCACAGCCTGCACTTTAGGGGGGACGGAGAGCCTGTGCACTACCATAAGTGCCACGCCTGCAGTAATATACTCCACATGATTCCTGCAGCATAAGCCCACGTCTTTTGTTCACCTCCAAGTCCCTCCTAGTGTACGAGCAGTGCTGCAGTCCGAGTCTCCATTGCTATCAAGGCAAATCTTCCTCCTGTTGAACCCTTCGTAGTAGAAGCATCATCCTCCATGCAAGTGCCGAGGTGGAGAGACCGGGTGGAGCTGTATTTTAAGTCCTCCGAAATTGCAGATGAAAGGAACAGGGCCATGATCCTCCATCAATGAGGCAAGACCATACACAGAATATCCTAAACTATTGCCGAAGCTGCCCAGAAGACACATGAAACCCTCATAACAGCCCTTAATGCGTACCTCAAACCGATGACCAATCAGGACTATGAAAGGTTTATCTTCCAACAGGCAACATGCAGAGGAAACGATAGACACGTTTTACACCTGAGTAAAGGAAGTGGCACGCACATATGTGGGTTTGCAGAAGAGAAGAAATAAGAGGCCAATAATCCAAGGCCACGTGTCAGCGAAGCTTTGAGAGCGCATCTTGCAATAATCAGGCAAATCATTAGCAGACATTCTAAACATGGGTAGGACTAAGGAACTATCCAAAGCCCACGCCTCTCACATGGAAGCTTGTCTGCAAAGCTTAGTAAAGACAGAACACGTCAAAGCCGTAGCGCAAAAGCAGAGTTCAGGAAAGCCACCGCAACAACGCTGCCATACCAGAAATGCAAGAGTGACATGGACGATAAGGAGGCTGCAGAGCATGCAGTTAACTATGTACAATAGTCACCAGCTACCCCAGTGCTAAGTGCACTTGATACTAGCCACTGTGGACACAGGGTCGCCCATTAATCTAATGTCAGCAGCGGCATACCAAACCGAGCCTGCTCGACCCCTCCAGAAAGCAGCGATCAAATTGTTTGCATATGGATGAGACAAGCCTCTACGCATGCGAGGAAAGTTCTGAATACCAATTGCCCGTGGGTCTGTCTATAGACTCCCTGGTCTACGTCACTGAAGAGGGACATGGCATACTGCTTGGCTGTTTCTCGTCAAAGCACTAGGGATTGTTACTTTTGCAATTGGAGTCCACCAAGAATGTGTGTCCAATATCCTGGTACAGTTCCCCAAAGTGTTTGAGGGCATCAGGTGCCTGAAATGGAAGGAGGTAAAACTACACAGAGACCGATCGGTACAGTTAGTAGCCCTGTGACAGACAAATCACTTTTTCTAGCTGAACCCTAAGCTAGAGAAGAAGTTGGAGGCAATGGGGATAATAGAAAAGGTGTCGGGCACACCCCTTGGGTATCCCCCATTTTAGTGACACGGAAGCCGAAGCACCCGGGTAAAGTACGCACATGAGTAGATACGAGGCTCCCCAATGTGGCGATAAAAAGGGAAACGCCACCTACTATAGATGGCCTGATAGGGGAACTGAGCAGAGCTAGTTTTTCTAAGGTAGATCTCAGATCAGGCTACCACCAACTCACCCTGGTTGAAGAGTCACAGTATAGAACAACCATCTCCACTCATGTTGGGCTGCGGCGCTACAGAAGTCTGAACTTCAGCATCTCGAGCACTGCTGGGGTGTTCCAAAATACCATCCAGGTAGGCCTGCCTGGAGTAATCCATGTGTAACGCCCTGAACGTCTCAGGATCGTTTAACAGACACGACAATGAGGACGCAACCACTTGTGAAGGGTTAGTTATTTTAATGAAGGCAAATATAATACAAAGAATAAACAAAAGTTGTAGTCACTGGAATCCTCCAGGCTAAGTACGTTACCAGCCCACAGCACGGATGGTCCTAACCGTCCTCTGCATATACGCCGATCCCGGCGTATGCCAACAGAGGGCAGAAATGAAATGGCCGACAATGCCAATCGGTAGGCTGTGAGGGGCACGAAGAGTGTTGGGGAGAATCGAGGAGTCAGGGAAACACCCAGCCGGGGTCTCTACCTGAAGGGAGCAGCCGCTCAACCTCTTCCTCAGACTGCACCGGGACGCGGAGTCACCTCCTGGTGATGCGTCACCGATACCCCAATCAAAAGCAAGAAGACTGAACCGAGAGCAGCCGCTCGATCGATCCTGTGGACTTCCGAGTCTGTAACGCGGCAAACACCTCCTGGTGTGCGTTACAGCTGGCAGTCCCTGTGTCTCTGGTCGGGCTGGGAGTTACGACTCCAACCAGCAAGAGCGCCACTGCGCTTGGACTCAGCCGAGTCAAAAAGCGAAGCTCAATGGTTGACCGGTAGAGCTTCCGGGTCCTTCACAGGTGACGATGGGGCAAGACATGGCCCAGGGAGTAACGACTCGACCTACCTCCGTTCTTGCCTCACTGGAGCACCACTCCGGAACACTGCTCTTCACGAAGCAGGTACGTCGGTGTAAACACAATATCCGACAGCGTTGTACCTCCCGGTTCCTCCCTTTATAGGGCGTGTTTTCCTTGAGTTATGTAACAGCTCTCCTGTTTACATAAGGGCGTGTTTCCTTGAGTTATGTAACAGCTCTCCTGTTTACATAAGGGCGTGTTTTCCTTGAGTTATGTAACAGCTCTCCTGTTTACATAAGGGCGTGTTTCCCTTGAGTTATGTAACAGCTCTCCTGTTTACATAAGGGCGTGTTTCCCTTGAGTTATGTAACAGCTCTCCTGTTTACATAACCTCTCAACCGCCAAGCATCCTGGGAGATGTAGTCCTTTTTCGCTGGTTACCGTTTTCCTCCCTTCGCATGACAGGAATTCTTGACAGTACATCCTCCCTCTCAGCGGCTCCCCACGGGTCCAGCGCTGGCAGGAAAACGCCGATGGAACAAGGAGACCAAGCGCGGAGCATGAACCCCTTCAGCCGGTTCCCATGAATGCTCCTCCGGGCCATAGCCTTTCCACGCAACCAGGTACCACAGCTTCCCCCTGCGCCATTTGGACGCCCGTATGCCCGACACTTCATACTCCACCTCCGACTCCACGCATACCGGCCTAGGTGTCCCAGACGGCTTGAAGGGCGCTGGTTTGAGCAATGATACATGAAAGACAGGGTGTATCCGCAATGACTGGGGCAAGCACACCTTCACGTTCACGGGACCCATACACTTGGTAATTCGATAGGGGCCCATGTACTTGGGATGGAACACACTGTTCTTTCGAAACCTCATGTTTCTTGTGGATATCCAGACGTAGTCTCCAGTGCGGTACAGTGGCCCGGGCCTTCTCTTCCTGTCTGCCGCAGCCTTGTATCTTCTCTTGGCCTCTATTAGGACAGCCCTTGAGCGCATCAACGTGTCTTTTATGTGTGCCACCCTGTCCGCTGTGGCGGGAATCCTGTCCTCTCTGAACGGATGTAGAAATGGCAAGAACCTGGGATGTTGGCCATAGTTGCTATAGAACGGAGATGACTGTGTGGAGCTGTGAGTGGCGTTGTTATAGGCTATCTCTGCAACCCATAGCAAGTCGACCCATTCTTCCCTGCCCTGGTCCACAAAACATCGCAGATACTGTTTGAGCGTTTGGTTCAGGCGCTCGGTTTGGCCGTCCGTTTGAGGGTGGTAGCTGGTGGACAGGGCGGTCTTAACATGCAGCGCAGTGCACCAAGTCTTCCAGAATTGCGCAGTGAACTGCGACCCCCGGTCCGACACGATCACCCCAGGTAATCCATGCAGTCGTACCACATTCTTTAGGAGTAGTGACGCCAATTCCCCGGCCGTAGGGACTCTCTTGCAGGGGATGAAGTGCCCCATTTTCGTCAAGTAATCCACCACCACCAGTATTGCCGTCATCCCCTGGTCTACCGGTAGGCCCACCACGAAGTCCAGTGATATGCTATCCCATGGTCTATCCGGGGTCGGAAGTGGATGTAAGAGCCCTTGGGTTCGGCCATGGTCGGCCTTCATGGTAGCACACGTAGGACACTCCTGTCCCCACCTCCTGACATCCACTTTCATGGTTGGCCACCAGAAATGCCGTCCCATGCTAGCCACCGTTTTTTCAAAGCCCAAATGACCTGCGCATGGAGAGTCATGGCACCAGATGAATGCTTGTTTCCTTAGCCTAGGCGTGGGTATCAATAGGCACCTGCCCTTCAGGGGTATCCCGTCCTTCAGCTGCCATTCTCTGTGACTGAGGAGCCACCTCCGCCATGCGAACGACCTGATCCCTCTCTTTATTCCCCTCAGGAAAGTATCCGGTTGGATAACCCCCAATACCATCCTCGGGGAAATGATGGAACGCTCGGTCGCAGGCAATGGTTCCTTAACTGCAGATTGACGGGACAGGGCGTCCGCCTTCCGGTTTTCCGTCCCCGGCCGATATGTGATGCGGAAGTTGAACCCCGCAAAGAAGATCATCCACCGCAGCTGCCTGGGAGAAAGGTGTCTTGTGGCCGTCATGAACTGTAGGTTCCGATGGTCCGTGTACACCGATACCACATGTCTTGCCCCCATCAACCAATGCCTCCATTCGGTGAAGGCGTCCTTGATTGCGAGAAGCTCCTTCTCCGCAATATGGTAGTTGCGTTCGGTGTCGTTGAGTTTGCGGGACATGTACGCAACGGGATGAAGCACCCCTGTGTCGTGGTTGCGTTGGGACAAGATAGCCCCCAGCGCCACATCCGATGCGTCCGCTTCCACCACGTAGGGGAGATCCGGATCGGGGTGAGCCAACACCGGCGCTTTACCAAAGGCGCTTTTCAGGGCCTCAAAGGCTTTGTTCGCTTCAGGGGACCAGACAAACTCCTTGGACTTCCTCAGTAGCTGTGTGATTGGGGCCACCAATCCCGAAACTCCATCTATAAACCGCCTGTAAAAGTTGGCGAAGCCAATGAAACTTTGGACGTCCTTCACGCTTTGGGGCACCGGCCATTCTTTCACCGCCTTGATCTTTCGTTCTGCCATCTCCTGTCCTTCTGGACTCAGCATCACTCCGAGGAATTCCACGGATGTGACGTGGAAGTCACACTTGCTGAGTTTACAAAACAGCATGTTTTCCCTCAGCTTTTGGAGCACAGCTTTGACGTGGTGTACGTGCTCCTCCACACTGGACGAATAGATGAGGATGTCGTCGATATATACGACCACGTAGATATCCAACTCCTCTCTGAATACCTCATTCAAAAAGTACTGAAAGGCTGCCGGGGCGTTGCACAGACCGAACGGCATGACGAGGTACTCAAAAAGGCCGAACCTGGTCTTAAAGGCGGTCTTCCACTCGTCTCCGTCCCTCATGCGCACCAGATGGTATGCCCCTTTCAAATCCAACTTGGTGTAGATACGAGCTTTCTTGACCTGTTCCAGAAGTACACTGATGAGAGGCAAGGGGTACCGATTTTTTATGGTGATCGCATTCAATGCCCTAAAGTCCACACAGGCTCTCAGCTCCCCATTAGCCTTCGGGATGAAGAAGAGTGGCGAGGCGGCCGGAGACTTGGACGGGCGGATGAATCCTAGCTTGAGGAGTTTATCCAGGTACCCCCGGAGATGCACGTTTTCAGGCTCCGTCAGGGCATACAGCCTGCCGCTGGGAATGCTGGCCCCTGGCACCAGGTCGATCTGGCAGTCAAACTGTCTATGTGGTGGTAGCACTTCCGCCTTCACCTCATCAAATACATCCTCAAAACTGTGATAAGCCTGGGGGAGAGCCACATCTTTTTCTGCCGCTGTAGCCACCGTCTGACTCCCGCTCTCATCTGCGTCAAGGGATTCCGTTCTTATTCCACAATGCAGGATGCAATACGGTGACGTCATTTCGATGCGATGTGTTGGCCAATCCACAGAGGGGTTGTGTTTCTGTAGCCACGGCAATCCCAATATGACGCCATATTGGGGGGCTCGGATGATGTTAAAATCGATTTGTTCCAAATGGTTCCTCCCATATCTCATCAGAAAGACCCCCGTGTGCTGCCCGATGGGCCCCGTCACCAATCGCCTTCCGTCTACAGCATAGACGTCTTCGGGTACAGCTTTGGGAAGAAGCACTAGCCCTAGCCTGCATGCCTCGTTGTGGTCCATAAACATGCCAGTGGCCCCTGAATCCACCATGGCCACAACGGGTATCCACTGGTCATGCACTCCCACGTGCACTGTGATAAACAGGTGTCGTTGTCCCTTAGTGACCGAGTTGGAAAGTGAAGGGATGGATGAGTGACTCCGAGATGCCCCTTCTTTGGTCTTGGAGTCCTCTAGTTTTCCGCCGGTATGTCCACCACGGCTGTTACTGACCGGTTGGCCCGATGACGTGACGTCTTCGGTTTGGCAGGGCATTCACGTACGTAGTGGCCTTTTTTGCCACAATATAGGCACAATCCTTGTTTACGGCGTGACTCTTTCTCCGTGGCTGTGAGGCTCGCTCGTATTGCGCCGATGTCCATGGGTTCTCCCTTGGATGCGGTGGAAGTTTCAGGACTTCCCACCGTCACATAGGATGGAAGGGATTTTCCTTTTCTCCCATGATCCCCCTTTCTTTCACTTAGCCTATGTTCCAGCCGTAATACCAGGTTGATAAGGCCCTCACATGTCTTGGGTTGAGGGTCAATATGAGCCACGGCGTCCTTCAGCTCATCGCACAGCCCTTGATGGAAGAGCGCCGTCTGTTTAGCAACAGGCCACTTGGTTTCCGCAACCAGCCTTCGGAACGCGTTGAGATACTGCACCAGGTCATTGGATCCCTGTCTCAACTCAAGCATTTCACGGTCCGCCGTGTACGAGTCAGCCCTTCTGTCGAATACCTTCAGGAATTCCTCGCGAAAAGCACCCCAATCACATAAGATGGGGTCGTCCCTGCTCACCAGAGGTACGGCCCAATGTGCCGCGTTTCCAGCCAAATAGGATATAAGGAAAGCCACACGAGCCTGACTCGTGGGGAACGCCCTTGGTTTGCACGATAAATGTAGCGCCACTTGTGTGAGGAATACCTGCACTGTGTTAGGATCCCCACTGTACCTCTCTGGTGTTGCCAAGGGGATGGCTACCGGCATTTCCACTACTACCGCAGGGGTCTGGTTCGTGAGGGAGGTGCTGGGCGTGAGCGGGTCCGATTGGATAGCATCCAGTCTGGCTTTTACATCGGCTGTTTCTTGCCTAGAGGCAGCCACTTCAACTTGCATGGCCGCTAAAGCAGCCAGCACATCATCAAGTGTTGCCATGTCTGTTATCGACCGGGAGACAGTTAGTGTTATTAAGGTCGGATGTTTTGTAACGCCCTGAACGTCTCAGGATCGTTTAACAGACACGACAATGAGGACGCAACCACTTGTGAAGGGTTAGTTATTTTAATGAAGGCAAATATAATACAAAGAATAAACAAAAGTTGTAGTCACTGGAATCCTCCAGGCTAAGTACGTTACCAGCCCACAGCACGGATGGTCCTAACCGTCCTCTGCATATACGCCGATCCTGGCGTATGCCAACAGAGGGCAGAAATGAAATGGCCGACAATGCCAATCGGTAGGCTGTGAGGGGCACGAAGAGTGTTGGGGAGAATCGAGGAGTCAGGGAAACACCCAGCCGGGGTCTCTACCTGAAGGGAGCAGCCGCTCAACGTCTTCCTCAGACTGCACCGGGACGCGGAGTCACCTCCTGGTGATGCGTCACCGATACCCCAATCAAAAGCAAGAAGACTGAACCGAGAGCAGCCGCTCGATCGATCCTGTGGACTTCCGAGTCTGTAACGCGGCAAACACCTCCTGGTGTGCGTTACAGCTGGCAGTCCCTGTGTCTCTGGTCGGGCTGGGAGTTACGACTCCAACCAGCAAGAGCGCCACTGCGCTTGGACTCAGCCGAGTCAAAAAGCGAAGCTCAATGGTTGACCGGTAGAGCTTCCGGGTCCTTCACAGGTGACGATGGGGCAAGACACGGCCCAGGGAGTAACGACTCGACCTACCTCCGTTCTTGCCTCACTGGAGCACCACTCCGGAACACTGCTCTTCACGAAGCAGGTACGTCGGTGTAAACACAATATCCGACAGCGTTGTACCTCCCGGTTCCTCCCTTTATAGGGCGTGTTTTCCTTGAGTTATGTAACAGCTCTCCTGTTTACATAAGGGCGTGTTTCCTTGAGTTACGTAACAGCTCTCCTGTTTACATAAGGGCGTGTTTTCCTTGAGTTATGTAACAGCTCTCCTGTTTACATAAGGGCGTGTTTCCCTTGAGTTATGTAACAGCTCTCCTGTTTACATAAGGGCGTGTTTCCCTTGAGTTATTTAACAGCTCTCCTGTTTACATAACCTCTCAACCGCCAAGCATCCTGGGAGATGTAGTCCTTTTTCGCTGGTTACCGTTTTCCTCCCTTCGCATGACAGGAATTCTTGACACCATGTCAGCGAGTACATTCTGGTGTACGCTGTGAGACCGGCCTCACGGCGTTGCCCTCTCCATCATCCCGCCAACCTGCAACCACCCTCAAGACACGACATCCCCGACTCCGGCCACCCCAGCCACCCCCGATCCACGGGCCGGCCAGAGACCTGACAGACTCAACACCCTACCACGCATGCCCAACCGAGGGAGCGGGAACCCTCGAGCCAGACCCAGAGGCGCCAGCCCAGTCACACCTCGGGTCGCCTTCCCCGGGAGGACTCAATCGGCCACCAGGCCCCTGGGGAGCAGGCGCCTCCCCTACCGAGCGTCTGGGGTCCCTCCCAGACCCACCTGAAAAGACCAAAGAAGTGAGCGGCAGGAAATCCCGCCGACCCCCCTCCGTCACCCCAGTCCCCCCCCTGCGAGCACTCCGGACTTCAAAGAACCAGCGGAGTATAACAAGGGGTGCCGGAGGATCAAGGACAGAGAAGACCTGGAACCATCTGAGCCTGCTGACGCTGTCGCGGCTCCTGAACGCTGAAGTCACCTGGGCCTGCTGAGTGACTCGCGGCCTCTTGCTATTGAACAAACTGAGCCCTGCGGACGAGGTCGCGGCTCCCGAACACTGATCCACCTAGGCCTGCTGAGTGACTCGCGGCCCCCCAGCTATTGAACCATCTGAGCCCTGCGGACGGAATCGCGGCTCCTGAACTCCGACCACCTGTGCCTGCTGAGAGACTCGCGGCGCTCCCCTTGAGGACGACTCGATAAGAGATCGTCCAGAGACACGACACCCTCCAGCTCGAGGATTGTGAGCTTCCGCAGGGTATTTCGCAGAGACACTATCTTGAAAGACTGTCCCGCTACCCCCATTCCCCACGACTGATTTGTGGTACGTTGTGCCACTGCTGTACTATTTGCCTTTTGGGTCATAAAGATCCCTGAAATCATCGATAAAAGAACTTATCGTCCTACAAAGAATACGTGTGGTGTCCCTCTGTTCACAGTGCAGATCAGGGTGTGCGCGCCTGGTTCGGCTTACTTGGGAGAGGTGGGTCGAAGGGGTGGGCAAGACGTGTATCGAACCCCCTTCCGGCGGGCGCCTTTCCAACATTTGGTGGCAGACGACGGGATCCGAGCCGACACCGAAGGAGAGCGTGCAGTAAACGACTGACGCACTACCAAACAGAAATGGAAGGAGAAACCTCCCTGGGTGCCACAGGTACCGAAATAAGCTCACCGTTCCGAGAAGATCAATTGGACTATTACACGCATAGAGAACTAAAACAGTTTTGCAAAGACCTTGGCATCGCTACCACCGGACTGAGCACAAAGGAAGACTACCAGAAAGTACTGAAAGCCTGGGTCGAGTCGGGGGCGCCCCCGACCCAAACGGAAAGAGACTCTACCCATGAACAAACAAGCACCCCGGCGAGAAACAACGGACCAGAGGGGAACCTGTCCTCCGAGGAACTAGCGGACCGAGAGAGAAGCCGCAACCACGAACTGGAACTGGCAAAACTAAAAATCGAGGGAGAGATAAAACTGGCAGAGAAGAAGTTAGCCGTCGAGCAGTTACGGCTACAAGGGGAACTCGAAGAGAAGAGACTCCAAAGGGAGCACGACGAAAAGAAACTCCAGCTAGAACATGAACGCGGCCTGAAGGAAATTGAGTGGCGGGCTAGACACGAAAAGTCACAGCCGCCCGGGAATCCCCAGCCCGCTCCCGCCGGGGAAACCAAAGTTCACATCCCCAAGGATGTGGTCAAGGAGTATTATAAGAACGATGATATCCAGCAGTGGTTTAAGGCCTACGAAGTCGCCATGACCTCTCACCGAGTCCCGCAGAAGGATTGGGGGGCTGGCCTATGGGGCCGGTTCTTAAGCGAAGGAAGGGACACTCTGCTCGATCTGCCCTCCGCGGTCATGAACTCCTACAGCCACATGAAGGAAGCCCTCGTGGGCCGGTACGGACTCACCCCCGAAATGTACCGACAACGGTTCCGAGATTGCAAAAAGATACCGGGCACCACGTGGGTCGAATACGTGAACTTTTACAGCCGAGCTCTGGACGGGTGGATCAAGGGCAGCAAGGTCTCCACCTTCGAAGAACTGTTCGATCTGATCGCCTGGGAACATTTAGCGGCCAATTGCTTTATAGAACTGCGCCAGCATCTCCTAGACAGTAAACTCACCGACCCTCGGAAGCTGGCCGCTGAGGCTGATCGTTGGGTGAACACCCGGGCCACCCGGGGCCCCGTGGGGGACTACGGCCGCAACAGTCAGGGTCCCACCGCCAGAGGGGCGGAGGGAACCACGGCCGACCAAGAGACTTTGCCGGGGGGGTCCTCCACCAGCCCCCCCAGCAGCCCACCAGCGGCGGGTTCGGCCCAGTCTCCAGCCAGCACCGGAGCCCCAGGACGACCAGGTCCACGAGCTAGGATCACCTGCTTCCGCTGCCAGCAGCCCGGACACTACGCCAATGACCCCCAGTGTCCCCAGTATCAGCGAACCACAACGACCAACCCCACGACCCGGCAGATGGCCTCCGTGGCTCTGGGGGAAGAAATAGAAGACTCCGAGGAATGGGAACCGGCGGCCATGGCCCTGGTCTCCCTTGGTGATCGAGAAAGGGTCCCCGGGACACCCTTGCCCGCCAACACAGAGAAATACCGACAGCAGGTGACTATCAACGGCCACCGAGTCGAGGGCCTTCGCGACACCGGGGCGAGTATCACCGCGGTCCACCACAGCCTAATTTCCGAAGACCAGATCATAGCCGGGGCCCTCTGTCCGGTCGTATCCTCCGACAATTCTGAGAGCCTCTGCCAGATGGCCCTGGTGCCCTTCGAGTGGGGAGGGGTCTCCGGAGAACTGAAGGTAGCGGTCCGGACCTCGCAGCCCGTAGACTGCCTCCTGGGCAACGACCTGGAAAATTCCCCGTGGGGGCAGGTAGAACGAAGAGCCCACCTAGAGATGATGGGCCTACCGGAATGGGTCTGCGCTGTCGTAAATAAAATATTACGCTCTCAGAATTTCAGTATATAAATAAGATCATGCATAAAGCAAGAGGCTGAGTCTGTGGTATCAGGTTCATAAAGGGCTTTATTCCAATAACTCGAGTCAAAGGGAGAATATTACCATCACCACAAGGGATCTGGAAGGGACTCAAAAGTATTCTCAATATTCTCAAAACATTATTCACAGAGTACAGTATATATACATCGGAAACGAAAAGAGCAAAAGAGAGTGAGATAAGAGCATGTGGGCGTGTAAGAGGGTGTGAAGGTGGGCGTCCATGTGGGCGTCCACTTGATGATAATGGGTAATTTGTCATGTGTGGGTGGATACCTGGAGGGGGTTGCGTGATCTGCTGGAATTGTACTGGAACTTTGCCTTACTTGTGCTCAACACGAGCATGACGTGTAACTGACGTGGGGAGGGTTGCTATGCAACCGGACAAGTCTGGAAGTGAGGCCTTCAGTGTCAGGACGACCAGCACATCTTGTTTTATCTGATATCTGATGTCTGGAGCAGGGACTGATTTGTGACATAGGTTGCTCATCACCAAAAGCCGATGTGGCATCTATTTCTTCATTTACTTCATTTACTGCAGAGGCCTTACATGGGGGCTATGGGCTTTTTACTGACGTGAGCTTTGCAATCTCACAAAGAGAGACAGAAAGGCTAGGCTTTCTCCTTTGCTGATCCCTCCTTCTCCAGGCAGGAATGCGGCTCTGTAGGAGTAAGCAGATAACCGTGCTCAATACTGTCTCGGTACCTTGTGACAGGGCCCCTTTGGCTGAGGCCCAAGTGTGTAAGGCCAAGGATACGCAGCTGCAGCTTTCTGAACGTCCGAGGCCTGAAACCTCTGTTCGAGTCTAGCTGAGCCACAAACACGGGTTTGTATGTGGTGCAGGAAAACATGATGCAAAACGTGTAGGCCTCAATACAGATTTGTCGTTTCTCTCATGGGGAACTGAATGATGACAGGCCACGTTATAGCATAAGTAACATGATAGGAAAGGCCATGGAGGGGAAATGCATAGGTTACATGCATGCGCACATAGGCGTTGGGGGGCACATGGGGACATATAGGCCTCATAGATTTTTATTTTCCACAGCGCCACCACCCGCTCCATGACCGCACGAGTGGCCCCCTCCAAGGGCGGTGAAGCCCTCTTACCGAACACTTTCCCCGAGAACAGGGGCCCCCTACCAGAAGCAAACAACCCTCCTTCCGAGAAAGAAGGAGACACTAACCCAGGGGAAGGACCGGAACCTTCCGCCCCAGAGGCCCCGATGGAACCCGAAGAACTGCCCGAGTTGGCCCAGTGGCACTGCGAAGGGGGGCCCTCCCGCGAAGAGTTCTGCCAGGAACAGACCACTTGCCCCTCCCTCGAGGGACTTAGACAACAAGCCGAAGCCCAGGTCGCCGGTGATCAAACCGGAACCCATTGGGTTTATTGGGACAATGGCCTCCTCTACAGCGAGCAAAAGTCCGCCGAGCTAGGCGCAGCACGAGTACTGGTGGTACCCCTGCGGTTCCGGAGCCTCCTCCTGGGCCTGGCCCACGATGTACCCTTGGCAGGGCACTTAGGCCAAGACAAGACATACCAGCGATTGGTGACCCACTTCTATTGGCCCAAGATGCGAGCGAATGTAGAAACACACTGCAAGTCCTGCCTCACGTGCCAGGGCAGTGGGAAGAGTGGCGGAAAACGCAAAGCTCCCTTACAACCGTTCCCCGTTGTAAGTACCCCGTTCGAGCGGGTCGGCATCGACATCGTGGGACCCCTGGATCCGAAGACCGCCCAGGGCCACAGATTCATCCTCGTCCTGGTGGACCATGCCACCCGCTACCCCGAGGCCATCCCCCTCCGCACCCTGACGGCTCCCGTGGTGGGCCGGGCTCTCATGGGGATCTTCTCCCGGGTCGGATTTCCCCGCGAGGTTGTAAGTGATCGCGGCACGAACTTTATATCCTGCTACATGAAGTCCCTGTGGCAGCAGTGCGGAGTCACGTATAAATTCACGACCCCTACCACCCCCAGGGCAACGGCCTGGTGGAACGCTTCAACCGGACTCTGAAGGGAATGATCCTGGGCCTCGAAGAGCCCCTGCGCCGGAAATGGGACGTCCTCCTCCCTTGCCTCCTGTTCGCGTACCGGGAGGTTCCCCAAAAGTCTCTGGGGTTCAGCCCCTTCGAACTGCTGTACGGACATCCCGTTCGAGGGCCCCTAAGCCTGGTCAAAGAGGGCTGGGAGACAAGCCCCCGGGGGACACCCCCAGATGTGTTCCGCTACATCCTGGCGCTCCGCAACCAGACGAGGAAGTTTAGGGAACTTGCAGAGGCTAACCTCGAGGCCAGCCAAGAAGAAATGAAGCGCTGGTATGACCAGAACGCAACCTTGGTCGAGTTCCAGCCGGGCCAGCAGGTTTGGGTCATGGCTCCGGTGAGATCCTGCGCCCTACAAGACAAATGGACTGGTCCATTCAAGGTGGTCGAACGGAAGAGCCAGGTCACGTATCTGGTCGACGTACAAGCCCCACGGAACCCCCTCCGGGTCCTCCACGTAAACCGTCTCAAGCCCCACTTCGTAAGGACAGAACTGAGTTTGCTACTGGCCACCGATGAGGGGGCAGAGGAGGACACTGAACCCCTGCCCGATCTCCTGTGCACAAAAGAACTGGACGGTTCCGTGGAGGGTGTGAAACTGTCGGACACCCTCACTCCCCAGCAGGCTGACGACTGCCGCCAGCTGCTCGGACAATTCGCAGACCTTTTCTCCCTCATTCCAAGGGTGACCGACTGGTGTGTCCACGACGTGGACACTGGAGACTGCCCGCCTGTGAGACACCGAGCCTACCGGGTGCCTGACCGGGTCCGCACCTGCATCAAGACCGAGGTACAGAAAATGCTCAACCTAGGGGTCATCGAGCCCTCCGACAGCCCCTGGGCCAGCCCGGTGGTTCTGGTCCCGAAGGCTGCCTCCCCAGGGGTCGCCCCCGAACTAAGATTCTGTGTAGACTATCGGGGGCTCAATGCGGTCACCCGCGCAGACGCTCACCCTATTCCCCGAGCCGACGAGCTCATCGACCGCCTGGGGGCCGCCCAGTTCCTCAGCACTTTCGACCTGACCTGCGGGTACTGGCAGATCGCTCTCACGGAAGGGGCGAAGGAGCGCTCTGCCTTCTCCACGCCAGATGGCCACTACCGCTTCAGGGTCATGCCGTTCAGGATGAAAAACGCCCCAGCCACGTTCCAGCGGTTGGTGAACAAGGTCCTGGCCGGACTCGAGGAGTTCAGCGCAGCGTAACTTGACGACATCGCCGTATTCAGCTCTCAATGGCACGAGCATCTCCAGCACCTCCGACAAGTACTAATGGCCCTGCGCCAAGCGGGTCTGACAGTGAAAGCCAGCAAATGCCAGCTCGGACAAGGCTCCGTGGTCTATCTGGGGCATCAGGTGGGGAGCGGCCAGGTCGCCCCTCTCCAGCCGAAGATCGATGCCATCAAGTCCTGGGAGCCCCCCACCACGCAGACAGAGGTTCGGGCCTTCCTGGGCCTTACGGGGTACTACCGAAGGTTCATTAAAAATTATGGTAGTATCGCAGGGCCCCTCACAGAGTTGACCTCCAAAAAGCTTCCGCAGAAGGTGCAGTGGACCCCCCAGTGCCAGCAGGCGTTCGACGCCTTGAAAACCGCCATGTGCACCGCTCCCGTACTCAAGGCCCCCGACTACTCCCGAGAGTTCGTGGTCCAGACCGACGCATCCGAACATGGCATCGGGGCCGTGCTCTCGCAGTTCGACGACAAGGGCATTGATCAGCCCATAGCCTTCATCAGCCGAAGGCTGCTGCCGAGAGAGCAGCGTTGGAGCACTATAGAGCGAGAGGCCTTTGCCGTAGTCTGGGCCCTCAAGAAACTGCGGCCCTACTTGTTCGGAACCCATTTTCGAGTACAGACGGACCACCGGCCCTTGCAGTGGCTAATGCGGATGAGGGGGGAGAACCCCAAGCTACTACGATGGTCCATCTCTCTCCAAGGGATGGATTTCACTGTTGAACATCGCCCCGGGACGGATCATGCCAACGCCGACGGCCTGTCCCGGTTCTTCCGCTTCGGCGAGGAGAACCCCCCAGTGGATGGGTAGTTCTCCACGCCTTTCAGCGGGGGGGGGGACGCGTGTGAGACCGGCCTCACGGCGTTGCCCTCTCCATCATCCTGCCAACCTGCAACCACCCTCAAGACACGACATCCCCGACTCCGGCCGCCCCAGCCACCCCCGATCCACGGGCCGGCCAGAGACCTGACAGACTCAACACCCTACCACGCATGCCCAACCGAGGGAGCGGGAACCCTCGAGCCAGACCCAGAGGCGCCAGCCCAGTCACACCTCGGGTCGCCTTCCCCGGGAGGACTCAATCGGCCACCAGGCCCCTGGGGAGCAGGCGCCTCCCCTACCGAGCGTCTGGGGTCCCTCCCAGACCCACCTGAAAAGACCAAAGAAGTGAGCGGCAGGAAATCCCGCCGACCCCCCTCCGTCACCCCAGTCCCCCCCCTGCGAGCACTCCGGACTTCAAAGAACCAGCGGAGTATAACAAGGGGTGCCGGAGGAACAAGGACAGAGAAGACCTGGAACCATCTGAGCCTGCTGACGCTGTCGCGGCTCCTGAACGCTGAAGTCACCTGGGCCTGCTGAGTGACTCGCGGCCTCTTGCTATTGAACCATCTGAGCCCTGCGGACGAGGTCGCGGCTCCCGAACACTGATCCACCTAGGCCTGCTGAGTGACTCGCGGCCCCCCAGCTATTGAACCATCTGAGCCCTGCGGACGGAATCGCGGCTCCTGAACTCCGACCACCTGTGCCTGCTGAGAGACTCGCGGCGCTCCCCTTGAGGACGACTCGATAAGAGATCGCCCAGAGACACAACACCCTCCAGCTCGAGGATTGTGAGCTTCCGCAGGGTATTTCGCAGAGACACTATCTTGAAAGACTGTCCCGCTACCCCCATTCCCCACGACTGATTTGTGGTACGTTGTGCCACTGCTGTACTATTTGCCTTTTGGGTCATAAAGATCCCTGAAATCATCGATAAAAGAACTTATCGTCCTACAAAGAATACGTGTGGTGTCCCTCTGTTCACAGTGCAGATCAGGGTGTGCGCGCCTGGTTCGGCTTACTTGGGAGAGGTGGGTCGAAGGGGTGGGCAAGACGTGTATCGAACCCCCTTCCGGCGGGCGCCTTTCCAACATACGCCAACTCAGTACAAGAACCCAACACCAGGACGCTGAAGGTTCTCCAGTGGATACAAGACTCCGGGCTCACCCTACATCAAAGCAAATGTTAGTTCCTGAAGCATCAACGTAACGTCTTTGGCGACACGTTTTCAGTGGAGGGCGTAGCACTGGATCCTGAAAAAGTGCAGGATCAATGAGGCGTCCCCACCTTCCACTGTGTCTGAAGTATGTAGCTTTTTAGGCGTGGTCAACTATTGTGGCCGATTCATCTAAGACTTTGTAACTTTGATGCAGTCCCTCCGTGACCTCAAGTTGGCAGTCCAATGGAACTGGAGCATGGAACAGGACCATGCCTTTCAGGCCACCAAAGGCGCCTCATCAGCAGACACAACCTTGATGTACTTTGAGCCTCAGAAAGAAACCACCATAGCTGTGGATGCAGTGGTCACCCCTCACCCCCCCCCACCCCCCCCCAAAAAAAACTGTAGACTAGAAAAAATAAAACTCGCTTTATTTCTCCTTTCCTGCAGAGTCACGGAGGCAGGATCGGGGAGTGGGGGGTAGTGCACTCCCTTCAACTGCTCATGACAGTTTGGCCGGACAAACCCTCACGCTCAGTGAAGCGCTCTCCAGCCCCAGCTGCATTGCTGAGGTTGGGGAAAGCAGGAACAGACTCCCAAGTCTGCCCTGGAGCACTAATCAAGAGCACACTCAGGACAGTCCTGAAGCTGCTCTCACGCGGGAGCAGCTTCAGGATTGGCTGCAGGGCAGGCCGGGAGCTTGTACCTTAAGAAGAGGAGCGGGATGCGGCCAGCCGAAGTAAACTTTCTTATTTTGCTCCCCTCCCTTTGCAACCCCTGTGTCCCCATCACCTCTCGCCCGACACTCGTATCAAACACTGGCCAATTCTGGTGGATGCCGGTCCAAAAGGCCTCGGAGCAGTGCTAATGCAGCGACCTGATTGTGGAGAATGGACCCCAGTGGCATTTGCCAGCCCGTCCCTCACAGTAACTGAAGAATGATATTCGCAAATTGAGAAGGAGGCAATAGCCATGGATTGGGGGTTCCATCATTTCCATTTGTATGTATACTGCAACCGTTTGTGGTCACCACCGTCCACAGACTACTGATTCCAATCTTCAGAGGTCGTGCTTCGAGGCCACAACCTAGAATTGAAAAGTGGATGCTCCAACTTCAGGATTACCACTGCAGGTAGAATACCACCCGGGAACAACTGACCCCGCAGATAATACGCAGAGGCAGCCGCCACTGAAGAAGAGGGAGCAAACGAGACAGAAGAATGCGTACGGTACATCACCGACCACTCCCACCCTCTTCCAATCTCTTTAAAATGCCAGGCCAAGGATGACCATCTTCAGAAGGCCCGGAAAGAGGTCAGTGGCATCAATCCAAAACCAACTGGGCTCAGCGCATGCCAGAATCTCAACATATACTCGAGTCTATACCATGTAGCTTAGGAATTAGATGCTGACACCCATGAGGACATAGTTATGTTACCCAACTAGTCTTACCAAGCAGTGCAGCTTGCTCACGCCAGGCACCAAGGAATAGTGAAGACGAAGAGTTGACTTTACGCTTCCTGCTCATGGATGAGCAAGTTGAGACAATGGCAAGATCCTGCCCGCGGTGGCAAGCTACCCAAGGGCGAACCCCTCCCACTCCTGTGATAACAGAGAGAGGACCCGAACAGCCATGGCTTTGCGCCACTTTAGACTTCGCGAGGGGGTATGCCATAATGATCGTTCACGATTACTCCAAATACCACGAAGTGGAAAACAGCCCCTCAAGGAGCGCAGGAAGTGTTGCCCAAACTGGAAACGACAACGGCCTGCTGAGGGAACGGAGGACCGACAATGGCCCACCATTTCAAGGACAAGAAGTAGTGGCGTATCTACAGTCCCTGAACATTACTAACAAGAAAGTCACCCCTTATTGGCCACAAGCCAACGGGGAAGTGGAACATTTCAGGAGGACTTAAAGTTATTGCCAATCAGCAACCCTATGGGTGGGTTATCTACTCTAGTATCGCCAGACCCCCCAATCCACCACAGGGCACGGTCCTGGGCAGCTCCCCATGGGGCGAGTAGTACAAGACACCATCCCTCACCACTCAGAGTGGACTCTGAGCCCTATTGATGATCAGAGAGTTGTCAAACGACGTGCCACCAATGCTCGTGCCAGTTGCCACCAGCACACAAAGAGATCTCATCTCCAAGTAGGCGATCTGGTGTTGGTAAATGGTAGGTCTCCCGGAAGAAAGCTCAGGCTGCCATTTGAACGACATCCCTGGACTATTGCTCTCATCCATGGTACCAAGGTGCCCGCACGTTGCAGAGGGGAAGTGACCAGGAACATTTCCCAGTTCAAACTGTTTAACACGTGGAATATACCTGACCGGAAATCCTGAGGCAGACGCTAAATCAGGTAATCTGGAAGATATCCCTGTTGCCGCGGGCACCCACCAGCCCTCCCAAACCAGTGAATGGAAGCAGCGGTGTGACCAGCCCTCCCGCAGCCTCTGCAGATGCGGGACTCACCCCGATACACTAGTGAGTCAACACTCGCACCAGGTATGAGCTGGTGAGTAATCCTGCGCCACCATCCCGCTTGTGGGAGCATGTGGGGTGATGCCCAGGACTGGCGATTAAAGTATCCGTAAGTTTTCTACATGTGCCTTGTTGGCTGGTGGGGTTAGAAGGTCACACCAGTACTCCAGGAGCGCACGGGGGTTTGAATGAATGCGATTGTTGCATTGGTCAGGCAGACCACCTGCACCCAGGGCCAGATAAACACACAACCTGTCAAGGTAATTACTGGTCCCAGGCCCAGCTCTGGGCCACAGTTCCACAACACTTTTAATCGTGCCGGCACGCCTCATCCCTCTGAGCGACCAACACAACATCGCTCTGTAGCACATTTTGACACTTGATGGCTCCCAGCAGCGACATCACTTTTAGGCGCTGCATTTGCCCCTCTTTTCAGATGGATGTTAAGAGGTAACAGTAAAGGTCCCAGGTCAAGAGGTCACTAATGAAGTGTGGACCTTTTTGGGGGATGTTACATTGGTGACAGGACACTAGGTTCACGTTTACACAAACCCATTCAGTTCTTCAGATATATATCCCCCTCAGGTTGGCAGGGTGGCCTCCAGGGCAGTAGAGTCACATCCTTGATGTACCCAAAGATTGAGGCCTCTGGCCTTGAAGTAACACTGGCCCCTCTATAAGACTTATTTGGACAGATAAAAAGGTCTTAAATACCCAGATATGCTTCAGACAGTAGCCAAACAAAGCAGCCAGGGGTGGGAAGTTTCCATGGCTATGTCTTTTTTGGTTGGAAGTCAAGCCAGGAACCTACGGTGCGTAAACGGCTACAGGATGTACCAAGGACTCGAGCGGTGGCAAGCACGTTAACTGCATTTTCAGCAATGAAATGTAAAAGTAATACCCATTAATTATTGGGACATTATACAGCTGGAATTAGACGCCAGATCTGAGGAACATACACATGGAACTCATCAGTTGTATGTATTAGATGTTTACATAATCTATGGATTAATGCCATTAAGTGGCCCACTCCTGGGCTGTGTGCTAAACTGACATAAGTATGTGAATGGTTACAAGAGGAGAGAGTTTATGGTTGAGATTTTTGGTTAAGAACGCAGTTTGTGGTTTAGTTTTTTTAATCTAGGCTGGGCATTAGGCATTTATTCCTGTAAACTTTATGCATTCTATACGCACAGTACAAGACTGTGGTCTGGCTTCTTTCAGCGGTTAACTTCAGACAATGCCAATCACATCCTGGATCAGCCCCCAGGAGTATTTCAATCTCACCTTTCATTTGGAAATATGCTTCCCTTTCCACTGGACGAGGGACCTTTAACTGAAAAGCCCATGATCACCCCACTTTTGAAGTATAATTTCCTGCAAGTGCAAATGGAGTGGTCATTTCAATTAAACATGTATTGTCTAGTGATCGGGTAGTACCATGCCTCTGCACTACTCCACTCTAGGCTACTCCCCAAACTTGCACCACTCCATGACACTCCACGACACTAGTTTCCTTTACCCCAATAACCTTTAGCCATGCTGAAAAGCAGCCGCTCTGGAGCACAACATTGCTCAAACATGTTGGGAAAGCCAATAGGCAGGACCCACTGGCTTGGCAAATGGGTGTTACACATGCAACCATTAGCCAAGCAAAGGTTTCACCTGATCAATGTAAATGATTCGCCAGTCAAAGTACAAATATCTACAAGACCCACAATCTGCCTCACATTACAGGTGAGGTAAACAGTACCTACTGTATCACCTACATATATAGGAAGAACACAAGTCAGAGCTTGGCCTACAGATCAGGTGTTTATTGCATGAACTGGAATTCGACTGTTAAAGGAGGAGGAACATTAAACTGTATGGTTAGTCTCCAAGCTCCTGCAAGTACTGAATGAAGTCATTTGTAAAGGTAGAGCTGCATGGGCCCCTACCAGTGGCATTTCTGGACATAATCGTGGGGTGCTGTGGTAGCGTCACCTGGAGGGTCTGGTCTGTAAGGACAGGGTCAGACCACCAATGTGCCTTGTGAAATACTACCTGGCCAGGTGTTGGCCAGAAAGGAGGCCATAAAGCGGGGTTCAATGCCGTCGGAGACTGAGCCCCAGAGCCCTCATTCCACCCATGGTCACCAGGAGGTGTGGCGTAAAAACACTAAAAAAGCCACTTACTAGCAGCCAAGTGCTGCTAAGATGCAGCCAAGGAACTCTTGCAGGGGCAACTTGTGTTGAAGGAACGTTTGAGGAACACCATGGCACGGTAAATGTAATGCAATTACAAAACAACCAGATTTCAAGAACCCACACAACTAACAGTAAGCTTGCGCTGAAGAAACTTCTGAGAGAAGCAGCTGGGTAGTGATCTAATTTTACCAATCACAAGAAAGTGCTTCTCTCCCCCCCACCTCCCACCCCCCCTAATCTTCTTAAGTAGAACCCAAATAGTTTTTGCAAACAATCGACCTATAGGAGAGCCCCTCTGAGGAAACCTTGATCACGCTTTCCCCTTCTCATAAATTAGCACAGACAATAATTCAGTTCAACACTTTATTTTACAATAATGTGAAGCTGTGAAATGAGACACGGTCTGTCCACCAAAGATTTCCTCCAAGAGGCTTCCTGTGGGGAGAATCATCTGCAAGAAAACAAGAGGAAGAACGTGAGCGAAGACAGCTACAGACACCAGAGATGTTCAAGCATCCAAACACAGGCCAACAGATTATTTACAAGTTTACTCCAACCCGCTGTGTTGTAAACCAAACAGGTAAGTTTACTCCTTCAACCTACAGTGGAGAGAACTGAGGTTCCGTATGAGACGGGACGGCACTTTTTGAGTGGTGACGAATATGGATGAGTTTGGTATCCCCGAACCGCAAATGACGAGTATAGTGGGTGTACGCAGTTTCGCTACGCAGCCACGTATGGTTCGTCTCATTTTTGGGTTTGTTCATCCGAACCCTCGGGTTCCATTTTAGATACAGCATCCATTTTGTTTCTTGCCCTCAGGTAGCCAGCGAACGGGCTTTTTGTCCGCTTCGTGACCCTGGGACTTTCAAGCTTGCACGAAGGACACGTGTTTCTTTGAGGTGACTTTTACGATGAGGGAAATGACACGAGTAAGGCAGATGGCCCCGCTCAAGGCTCATCTTGCCGCTCCGGTCTATTGTTTCAGCCACGCATACATTAGACACAAGGTCTTTGACCCTTCTATCGAGTTTCCTTTATTGCCCCTGACACTCTTTTCTAACCTGTTGTGTATTCTTGTCCTTTCCTTGCATCTGTTTTCCGTCCTTCCTCTTAATGTGTTTATGGTTAGGATGGAATGTGTTTATTGCGGAGGGAATATGTTTTTACAGTTGGGAACCGGCAAGACTGTTGTAATTATGTTCCGGCCTCTGAAACATGAACGCGACCCTTTTGAAGTTTATTGTGGGAACTGAGTTGTAACCTTTGTTCGCCATACTGTGCTATGGCAAAAACCTGTATAAAAGGAGCGATCCACTTCTACGAATTTGAAGCAGTCTCCGAGAACCTACACGCTGTGTACTTCTTGTGACCTCTGTATCCCTGCAGTAAATAAACGCTGATCTCTGACGTCGCTGGAAGTGTCCCGTGTCTGTGTTTGGTACGCCAGAACAGGTAACCCACGAAGGTTTCAGGTGTTGTTCCCTGGCACCGCTGGGTCTTAAGAATAACCCAGTCCTTCAGTTGGCGCCCAACGTGGGGCGACATCAACGGTACCGGTCCAAAGCCCGACGATCGTGAGGAACTTCGTGTGAAATCGCCGAGGGAAGGTGCACCCCGCTTCATCGATCCAGTTGTCGAAATAAGTGGCCCGACGTCTTTTCCCGCGAAGATCCCCGCCTCCTGACGGCTGCGACGGACCGATGCCCTGACTGTCGACCTGTTTTGGCGCCTGGCGTAGTCCTTTGTACGGCGAGACGCTCAACGGGCCTTCCTGGTGACGCCATTGTTCTCTCAGTTAAGTATTTGTGGGTCGCTCCCAGTGTTGCTTTGTTGTTTGCATGGTTCCATAGCATTCGTGGTTCTTAGTTGTTGGGTTTATTTGACGATTGCAATTGCCAAAAACCGAGGGTCTTGCATTTTTTTGCGAGGACATCGTAATTCGATAGCCCTTGAAGTTTGTATACTCGGTTAGTGTGCACGATGCCTGGCCGTAGTACTTTGTTTGGGTTTCTCAAATGTTGCAGCATGGATTCCCGGCTGGAGGATTCATGTCCGATACCTCCGGTTGGAACTCCAATTTACGAGCTCTATAGTCGTCATGGCGTGGGTCCTATCGTATATAATGAATATTGGGTCCGCTACACTAAAAATGATGGCGTCCTTAGTTGGCCATCTCATGGTAGTTTCGAGACTACCGTTTTAGATAACTTGGAAGCTAAATTATTTAAAAAGAAAGCTAGGCCGGCCATGTTTGATTCCTTCCGGTTATGGCGGAAAGAGGCCAAGCAGAGAGAAATCAAACAGAATAAGAAAAATAAAAGAGAAGGTGTTATCACGGTGATGCGCAATGCAGAACAATATCAGTTAGACAAAGATGAGAAAGAGCAGGAAGTTAGTGCTCGGCTTCACCATATGGCAGTGGATAAATGTTATCCGGTGCTACCTTCTAATATTGATAAGACAGGAGAAGAAGCGGTGGAGGATTCGCTCTTGTCTTATCTGATGAAATCACCACCTCCCTATGCTCCCGATGTTATGGGTCCCGTTCGTCCACCTCTTCCTCAACCCGCTGTTTTGGCGGCTGCTGGTCAGCCCGCCGTTCCTCCCGTACTCCCGAATCCCCTTGGGCCACAGATCGTACATCCTCTTGTTCCGGCTTCTCTCCCTACTGCGCCTTTCCAAGTCCCTCCTCAGCCTGTCATTCCTGTTGTTCCTGCTGCTGCGTCTACTTCCACTGTTTCCACCCCTATTGTTGCTACGCCTGCATCTTCTTCCTCTTCTCCTTCTGTTCGTAGTCGTCTCATGACTGCTGTTGCTTCTCTTTATTCTCCGCTTTTTGGGCCGATACTTGGCTCGACTCTTTCAGATGTCGCTCAAAGACGCAGTCAGCTTCCTGATGGTAGAGAACGTGAATCGTTGGTGAAAACGGCACGTAGATGGATTCGTAACCCTGTTAAATACACCCAACGTGTAGTGTTTGAAACGTTTTCTCAGTTTAATGTGCCCACGCAACGATTTGTGTTCGAAGAATTGTGTAAGTCTTTGAAAGAGGAGTGGGACGATGATATAGCTGATGGTATACCACCCGAAGTTTCCGAGCTACAGTTTCGGTTTGCCACGGGTGTAATCGTGGGTGACAAAGTTCGAGAGGCCCTAGAACGCTTGTTATCCTTTCGATGTACGGTGCAACCTCGTGCGTTGTTTAAGGACGTGACCGCGGAATGGATGGCACAACCTGGTCAATATCCCATGCGGGAAGTTCCCCCGGTATGGATGCCAGGTGATCCGGCTGCTAACCCTCCTGTCCCAGGCCATTTCCAGAGAGTGTGGATACACCTCCCTTGGAAACGATCGGAAGTTTTACAAGTAAATCAATCCTTGCCTGATCCCCGTAAGAATCCTGCGGGTTATTACAAGGAGCTGTCCCAATTGGTGGATGCTACTGTTATGAACCTAGCCGATATTGACATGTTGTTTGGCAATGTGGTGCCTCAGCCGATTTGGGCGAAAATTCGTCACGAAAATCACGCAGCCGACCTAGGCGGTGACTGGGCTGCCCTTACAGCGGCAGATGCCCGGCAGGTCGGTGGGGCTAAACCTGAACAGATTATTGTGGCTTTGCCTCAGAGGATAATTACCCTCATGAAAACACTTATGCCAGCGATGCGTGTCAATTGGGACAAATTATCAGCGTGCAAGCAAAAGAGGGATGAAAGCGTTTCTGATTTCTTTACGAGATTTGAGGAAGCGTTTGTTGATCATAGTGGTCAGGACATGGGTTCTGAGGGTGGTCAGCGGCTGTTCGTTGATAAGTTTGTATCGAACTTGTTGCCCGACCTTAGCAACAAGTTGAAGAATTCTGAGAGTTCGTGGGCTGTTTCTACCACTGCCCAAATATTGGCTACGGCCCAATATTACGAAAATAGAGAAAAAGAGGAAAGTGAGCGTGCAGATAAGAAAACGAAGGATCTTAAAACTAAGGTCTTATTGCAGCAAGCCTATCCTCCGCATTCGAATTTCAGTGATACACAGCAGTTAAACAGATCACAACCACAGTTCTCCAGATCGCAGACGCGAAATGCTTCGCCCGCACCTCGCTTTGTGCTGGGATATAATCAATGCGCATATTGTCGTGGGGAGGGCCATCTGAAGTTCGATTGTCCGGTTCTCCGTGATAGGACCAATGGTGTGTCGGCTCGAGGAGGACGTAGTGGTCCTCAACAGGCTTCCCGTGGTAGAGGTCGCGGAGTTACCCAGAATCAGGTCGAACGCTTTGCCACGTCTTCGGACTCGCACAATTGTTTCGATCGGCGCGAACCATCGTCCGGTCGGTCTGCACAGTATCATGTGGATGATTGCTATGTTGAGTGTGATGTTGATGCGGATGGTATCTACTAGGACAGCCATAGACAAAGGAAGGGAGAAGTATCAGTTCCGGTTGATCAGAGAGGGCCTTATGTTGCAGTAGCCACTTTGGGCGTCGTCGAGCCTTTTCTGTTGGACACTGGTGCAGCAAAAAGTTCCATCATGCATTCGAAACTCCCTGGCGCGCCTTTGTCTGGCTTAACGAATGTTTCCGTTGGATTTTCTGGCGCCCCCGTTAGCAATCCAGTTTCTAGCCCTTTGCCCCTTACAATTGGGTCTCATGAGCTAGAAGCTCCTTTGATTTTGACTACTGGTTGTGGTGAGAATCTTTTGGGTTTAGATTTGTTGAAAAGGTTACATGCGACTTTGTACTGTTCTCCTACGGGTGTGGAGCTTACGTTGGGTAAGAGCGTGATTTCCCCTATGTATTTATCGATCGACAAGCTCCCAGCGGCATTGAGATCTCTTCCGGATTCCTTGTGGGCGACAGGTCCCAATGACGTGGGCCTGTTGGATATACCACCTTATGTTGTCCAACTGAAAGTTGGTGCGCGTTTGCCACGTATACCTCAGTATCGTATTTCCCTTGATGGTGAAAGGGCACTGTTAGCGATCATTTACGATCTGATCGGTAAAGATGTTATTGAGGAGACACGGGGTAATGTGTGCAATAGTCCCGTGTTGCCTATTCTGAAACGAACGGATCCCTCCAAGCCTCCTGTGTACCGTCTAGTTATCGACTTACGGGAGGTAAATAAAGTCGTTGTTCCGCAGTTTCCTGTGGTGCCAGACATTACAGCTTTACTGACTCTGATTCCAGCCACTGCATCATGGTTCTCGGTGATCGATCTGAAGAATGCGTTCTTTAGCATTCCGATTGCTGAGGAAAGCAGAGATTTGTTCGGTTTCTCATTAGGTGGTCGCAGCTTCAGATTCAAGCGCGCACCACAGGGCTACTGTGAGAGCCCATCAATTTACAGCCAAGCTCTTAAGAGTCAACTTGATGCGTTTGTGTTACCGGCTGGTGCAGCCTTGATTCAGTACGTTGATGATTTGTTGGTCGCTGCTGACACTGAACAGCTCTGTAGAGCCGCTACGGTGTCTCTGTTACAGCATCTCTGTGCTTTACATCATAAAGTGTCACCTTCCAAACTGCAATATTGTTGTCAAGAAGTTACCTATCTAGGTCACTTATTGTCAAAGGCGGGAAGAAGGTTGACCCCTGAACGAATTGCAGCAATTGCTCGAATGACTGTGCCAACAACTCAGAGAGATGTGCGTGCCTTTCTAGGTATCACGTCATACTGCAGACAGTGGATCCCGAACTTTTCACTGTTAGCGAAGCCATTGGTAGCTCTCACGTGCAAGGACGTTTCGACTCCTTTGCCTTGGACGGAGGAATGTCAGAAAAGTTTTTCTGAACTACGTGATGCGTTGTGTTCGGCTCCTGTGTTAGGTACTCCTGATTACAGTAAGCCTTTCACATTATACGTCCATGAGAGGGACGGTTGTGCGTTGAGTGTTTTAACGCAACAATTTGGCGATAAGCAGCGTCCGTGTGCATATTTTTCCTCGACCTTAGACCCGGTAGCTAGAGCGTTGCCGAGTTGCTTGAGGGCGACAGCGGCAGCGGCGGCGTCTATTCGACAATCCGCAGGTTTGGTTATGGATAATATTCTCATAGTAATGGTTCCGCATGCAGTTGATACGCTCTTGAATCGGACAAAGACTCAACATCTGACGAGTGCAAGGTTGTCTGGGTACGAGTTGACCCTTTTGGCAAGTCATATACAGATCAAACGTTGTAATGTACTGAATCCGGCGACATTGTTGCCGATTAATATGGAATCAGATGATGTACTGCCACATGATTGTTATTTACGGACTGAGGAAGAAACAAAAGGTCGTGTGGACCTGAAAAACACTCCCTTGGCAGATCCCGATGGTACTTTGTATGTGGATGGTTCTTGCTTCAAATTGCCGAATGGCGATGTGACGACTGCGTATGCTGTGGTGACGTTGAGCACGGTTGTGGAAACTGCGAGATTGAATCAGAATTCCGCACAAGCGGCAGAGTTAATTGCATTGACAAGAGCGTGTGTTTTGTCGAAGGGAAAGCGAGTGAATGTGTTTACTGACAGTCAGTATGCATTTGGTGTTGCGCATAACTTTGGAAGATTGTGGAGAGAAAGAGGATTTATGACATCGCATGGTACGAAGATCCAACACGGGCATCTCGTGAATGACCTTTTGGATGCACTTACGTTGCCTAAACAAGTGGCGATCGTTAAATGCAGTGCACATCGGAAAGTGACGGATGATGTTGGTCGTGGTAATGCATTCGCGGATGAGATTGCTAAGGAAACGGCTAAGAATATTGCAACTCGAATGTATGTCACGAGTTCAGTGAGGTGGCCGACGGAGACTGGTATGTGTGAAAATACTGTTGAGAGTGTGAAAGAAATTCAGAACGAAGCTACTGAAGCTGAAAAGACCAAGTGGAAAGAAAGTACAGGGAAATTGGATATGCATGGATGTTGGGTTGACCTGACGGAATGTCAGAGGTGGATGTTACCAGATGCGTATGTATTAGCCGTTGTGACGATGGCTCATGGGTTGTCACATATTAGTGCGAAAGGAATATGTAAGTTCTTGTCCCCTGTATGGAGGAATGAGGGTATTGCTAAGTGTGCCGAGAGAGTGGTTAAGAATTGTATGGTGTGTTTGATGCATAATCCCGGAAAAGGCACCCCCACTCCGCCTGGTCATTTCGCCCCTCCTGTTTGTCCCTTTGAGGTTATCCAGTTGGACTTTATCCATATGGAGAGATGCAATAACCTGAAGTATGTTTTGGTTGTGGTTTGCGCGTTCTCCAGATGGATTGAGGCCTATCCTCTTAAGGATAATACTGCCCTGTCCACAGCAAAAATCCTGCTGAAGGAGTACTTTCCTAGGTACGGAATGCCACGGATCGTGTGGTCGGATAATGGAAGCGAGTTTGTGGGAAGTGTAATGCAGAGTGTGTGTAAGGGCCTGGGAATTCGACAGAAATTCCACAGTGCCAATCATCCTCAGGCAGCGGGTTTGGTTGAAGGGTACAATGGTACCCTGAAGCTGAAACTCGCTAAGGTCCAAGCTACGACTGGTCTGTCATGGCCTGATGCTTTGCCTCTGGCTCTCCTATCAACCAGAGCAACCGTACACTCTCGAGTAGGGCTTAGCCCATATGAGATTGTGTTCGGTCGCCCTGCGAATATTTGGGGAGTCCCGAGGCCTAGGGCTTTTGATAGTCTTGAGTATCCAATGTTAATTGATTACTTGCATGATTTGACCACTAAACTACGGTTAATCCACCAACAGGTCCTTGAAGCTCTACCGGCGCAGACAGAGGGTCCTGGACACCAGCTCCGGCCAGGAGACTGGGTGGTTACCCGAAATTTTGGTCGAAAGCGTAACTTGGAGCCAAGATTTGTTGGACCTTTCCAAGTCTTATTGACGACGAGGACTGCGGTTCGACTGGAGGGTCGGAAAAACTGGGTGCATGCCAGCCCCACAAAGAAGGTACCGATCCCCTTACCAACTGACGGTTGGGTGAGGACTGGGATTTCGGCCACAGAAACTGAGACTCCTTTGCACTTTGTGCCATTTAGCGACGCTCAACTTGTGGAGGAGGATTCGTCACTGCCAGATCCACATGTGGAGTCATCAGTAGCAGAGAACCCAAGGTCTGACTCGTTGTCCACTTCATCGAACACTGTTGCGTCAGCTGAACAATTGTTTGTAGAGCAAACTCGACCTGGAAGAAGTCGATACTTTCTTCGTACAAGGACTAATAAAAAGTAACAGTACAGTGGTTTTTGACATTATGGACAATTACATCCTTTCTTTTTGAGTTTTTTTGTGCTTTTCCACTGCTAAGAGACTTGTAATAAATTTGAACGTTTCGAGGAAACCTCGCCATCCGGGTCACCGTAGGGCCGTGCGGGTACTCCTTTCTGTTTAGCAGGTTTCTGACGCTAGGTTGGTTACTTTTGTCGATCTCTGGGAACTCCTGGGGATTGATAATCGCTACTCAGAACGTAGTGCGTCAAGTACGTCACGGACGGTTTGTAGAGGATGGCATTCTCTAAGCTGTTGGAAGAAGAAAGGGTGTTGGCACAGAGATCAGAATTATGGAGGGTTGTACGAACAAAATGTTTTTTGTTTCAGGTGTTTCTACTGTTTCTGGCCTTATCTATGTTATTGGTGGGTGGAGTGTATTTCGGAGTGCCGTTGTTCTTGCCTTCTGTTTCACCTACTTTTTCTCCTAACCTAAGTTCCCTCACCACTGTCTCCCCACATTCCTTTCATCCTTTGCCTCAACATGAGCAGGTTAGGCGTGCGGAATTCATGAATAATTCCTTTGTTCAACTTCTACATCAGCATCAGTTGGTGGTGAATACTACCAATTGTTGGGTATGTGGGTTAATGCCACACACCATGGATAGGGGTATTCCGTATTTGGTCCTTCCATACAGCTCCCAGGGTTCAGCTCGAGCATTCCAAACTATGTTCCGTAGTGCACTAGATTCCTACCCCAGTCGAGAGCCACGGTCTGTCAATTTTGGTCCTGGGCCGTACCACAAGCCTTTGGCGATAGCCATAGCACATCTGGATAGAGATGTTTTTGATGCATCACTCATTCCAGATGAAGAAGTGCAGGCCTATAAGGATCTGAGTGAGACTGAGTATAGTACGTCAGTGGGTGATAGACAGCTTAAGAGCTCGTCCCCAATATGGATTGTACCGCACCTTGGTAATTTCTGCTTGAAAGGTTTGGGTCGAAATCCGAGAGCACAACTTGGGAACAGTGCTTGCACTGATACGTATGTCCTACCGATGCTCTCCTCCCCTGTTTTTCTGACTGCTAAGGGCACCTATTTTGTATGTTATGAACGCGCGTATACATGGTTACCCCGCGACTTTTCGGGTACCTGTTATATTGCGAATCTTTTACCTCCGACTTTCACAGTTGCTTCGGACTACCACAAAACTAGAGTCGTGAGAGGCGTTATTAGTAAAGAGGATACTGCTGGTCAAGAAGCAGGAGACTTCTTTAAGGGTTTCTTGCCGTTTTGGGGACCTATGGTTAATAGTAGGAACCTAAGACAGTTGACCCGTGTGGTAGAGTCGACTGCTAATATTACTGCAAATGCCCTTGGTAATCTAACAGCTGAACTACAGGCGGATAGACTCATGACATTGCAGAACCGTATGGTTCTAGACGTTGTTCTTGCAGATAGAGGGGGTGTGTGTAAAATTATCCATTCGAGTTGTTGCATTTTTATTCCTGACAATGCTCCAACTGTTTACCAAGCCATCTCGAAGTTGCACAAGATTTCCGAGTCCATACACGTGGACGAAGGTAATTGGACGCTCCTAGGATGGTTTTGGGGCCTGATGTCAACCTGGGGTTGGAAGATTCTAATGATCGTAGGGGCTGTTGTAACGTTTCTGTTCACGTGTTGTCTTTGTGTACAGTGTGGTCCTGCCTTATGTGGCCTATGTGCTGCGACGTGTATAAGGCGGCCATCTGTTACCAAGGAGACGTTGATGAATAGGATGATGTTCCAGCAGCAGCTGAACGATCTGATGAATATTGATATAGATTCCGATCTTGACTAGTGCTTGCCTACATGAGGGCAAAAGGAGCGTCTGAGGTTCCGTATGAGACGGGACGGCACTTTTTGAGTGGTGACGAATATGGATGAGTTTGGTATCCCCGAACCGCAAATGACGAGTATAGTGGGTGTACGCAGTTTCGCTACGCAGCCACGTATGGTTCGTCTCATTTTTGGGTTTGTTCATCCGAACCCTCGGGTTCCATTTTAGATACAGCATCCATTTTGTTTCTTGCCCTCAGGTAGCCAGCGAACGGGCTTTTTGTCCGCTTCGTGACCCTGGGACTTTCAAGCTTGCACGAAGGACACGTGTTTCTTTGAGGTGACTTTTACGATGAGGGAAATGACACGAGTAAGGCAGATGGCCCCGCTCAAGGCTCATCTTGCCGCTCCGGTCTATTGTTTCAGCCACGCATACATTAGACACAAGGTCTTTGACCCTTCTATCGAGTTTCCTTTATTGCCCCTGACACTCTTTTCTAACCTGTTGTGTATTCTTGTCCTTTCCTTGCATCTGTTTTCCGTCCTTCCTCTTAATGTGTTTATGGTTAGGATGGAATGTGTTTATTGCGGAGGGAATATGTTTTTACAGTTGGGAACCGGCAAGACTGTTGTAATTATGTTCCGGCCTCTGAAACATGAACGCGACCCTTTTGAAGTTTATTGTGGGAACTGAGTTGTAACCTTTGTTCGCCATACTGTGCTATGGCAAAAACCTGTATAAAAGGAGCGATCCACTTCTACGAATTTGAAGCAGTCTCCGAGAACCTACACGCTGTGTACTTCTTGTGACCTCTGTATCCCTGCAGTAAATAAACGCTGATCTCTGACGTCGCTGGAAGTGTCCCGTGTCTCTGTGTTTGGTACGCCAGAACAGGTAACCCACGAAGGTTTCAGGTGTTGTTCCCTGGCACCGCTGGGTCTTAAGAATAACCCAGTCCTTCAGTACGCACCCTCAAACATGCTAGTATATTCAAGGGAAGTAGAAAAATGGAGTATGCAGAGGCCACTGCCTTGTGAACCAGTTGTAAATGGACAAACATGTATACATACACACATGTAAATCTTTACTCTTTGGGTGGCCCAGCAACTCCAGTTGCAAGCAGAGACCACAAGATTTAGGAGCAGCAGCATTCTTACGAAGCCTGCATCCCTCCACACAGGGGGACGTCATTTAAGATGCATTGGAAAACTTCAGCTATGAAGCACTACAAGCATGGCAACAGGTTTAAAGTTCCCTTTCCCTTTAGGCAAGTAATGGAATGCTAAAAAAACCCAGCGCTTCTGGGCAACATCCCACAAGGTGAGCCTTCCCTCACCAGCTCAGAAGTATTCTCATGGCACCATAAACGACTTACTTCACTTTCTACTTTTCCATTGCCCTCTACCGCCAGTCCTCACAGCATTACTACCATACTAGCTCCATTCCCCCACAGAGAAGGCCGTGATCCAACCTACTATAACAAACTCACATGTATAACATGCTTTTGTATAGTGCATGTTACAAACCCTTAACTTCCAGATTGCAAGCAAAGTCGGACACAAAAAACATCCAACACCCTTTTCAGGACACAAAAACGCAGTCAGGTTCTATAAAGGCAAATAGTACATCTGAAAATGTATTCCTCAACTGGGATTTAGTAAGTGAACAGTTTCCCCATTAATGTAATGCATGTTCTATTGCAGATACACTGCACTCTTCAGCACTCAAAATATTGAGTAGTGAATTATGGGTCATTAAGTCACATTTCTTTAAAACTGTATTTCTGTGATTTAGTTTCCTCAGTTCATTTACATTCATTGGCATGCGTCATACACACCATGACTTACCCCTCAACCCTGCAGCTTGAATCGGATGGGTTCCACGCAGACAACCACCATCTGTGCTTCAGGAATGGGTGCAGCTCGGAGACAGAAGAAAGCATCGAAAGAGGAGAGTGATCTGCAATAGAGAAGGATAAACTGGTTCAGAGTTCGAGTGGAGACACCAATATCAGGGGGGGGGGGGGAGAAGTGTGACAAATGTATGCATCCTGTACCAGCAATAGGGCCTTCCAGCAAAGGCAGCAGCTCTCTGCAAGAAGGGTTTCTCCTCCAGTGAGGAGTAGATTTCACTGCGAGATATCTGAATTGAGGCTTTCTGTACGGCCCTTGGGTGCTAAAATTCAGGCTCTCTCGAGAGAGAGGTGACATACCAGCGCCAAACTCTGTCACCTCTCCGTTGACGTCAGCACTGCAGCCGGTTCACCCAGTGGGACACCCTATATAAAAAAACGAGTGCCCACATGGGGCCCCGGCTGCAGTGCTGAGGTCTGGCTTAAATTAAAGCCAATTTTATTTTTTTAATTTAGTCATCACATAATAGAAATAGAGGTAAGAAATGAGTAGAAAAAGTGGGGAAAAAAAGGCTAGGAAAGACAAGAGGCTGGATAATTGCCATTATGTGCTGGCCTTTAGTTGCAGTAACCCCCCCCCCCACACACACACACACACACACATGCTTTTTGCCTGTTATTTGATGCAACTTTGAAGAGCACTGGGCTCCCGCAAACCAGGGGCCTCAGGGCTCTTCCCCCAAAACAAATTACCTGGTCAATTGATCCCCAAATGACCAGGCCTTTAACACCTATAAGGCCCTGTAAATGGCACCCCAGGTGCCTAGGGCATAGGTACTAAAGAGTCAATCAGGGATTTATAGAGCGCACCACTCACGTGAGGGTCTCGAGGTGCGGGGGGGGGGGGGGGGGTCGGGCAGCACAGAGGCATAAAAGAGCCAGGTCTTGAGTTCTTAAAGCTTAGTGTGGGGCTTCATCTGATGCAGAGGTGGAGTTAGTTCTGGATGGTCCAGAGTTTGCAAAAGATGTGTTAATTCCGACGTAGAGAGCGTTTCTGTAGTGCACCCTACTGGTGAGGCGTGAGTGGGCGACGGTCTTCCTAGAGTCGGGGGGCATCCATTTGAAGGTCTTGCAGAGAATGTGGAGTGTTGAAACATGGGGGACACAGGGGTGATCTGTCCGTTAATGGTGAGTGAAGAGTAGAGTATGAAGCAGAGGTTGCGGGCATGGTCCATGGGGATTTAAGGGCGAGGGGCCACCAGGTGTCGCCCCACGCGGTGGATCCAAGAATGAGGACGTCAGTTTTCGCCAAGTTGAGCTTCAGGCAGCTGCTGCTCATCCAGGATGTGACGTCCTTAATTCCTTCCTGGAAATTGTGCCTGGTGATGTTGGGCTCCTTGGTAAGGAAGGAGGAGCTGGGTGTCGTAGAATACTACGCAGAATATCTGTTTTCTGATGAGTCCCCAAGAGCTGCAGCATATATTTTACCACTCTAAAGGACTCCGCACTAAACGGAGACTGCATGACAAGGAACGGAGACTGCATGACAAGGAGCTCATGTAATGAAAGTTACCCCTACTATAGAGCAACTGTCTTGGCACCAGCCCTGCCAGCCTTTGTGCGGTTTGGTCAAAACTGGGCTAAAGAAGCCTAGCCTTACAGCTGCTGTGCCTCTACAGCCAGGGAGGACTGCCTGCCATCAATAAAGACTCCAGAACTGTGGAGCAGCCGAGCTGCTTCCCTGCAGGCCCCCTAAAGAGTGCTCCAGACCACAAAAAACTGAACACAAAATAAGACTGCACTCGTACTTCCTAGTCCGAGCTGAAGTGGTCCAACGGTGCTGGAGTGGTGCTCCAGAGAGCTCACCTTGGACTTGCCCACTGTGGATTTCCAGACACTGCCTGCAGCTCCCCTCTACAGCAAGTGCTGAAAATCTGACACGTAAAGACACCTCTACACACACTGCCTCTGGAGACGAGAACTAAAGGTGTCCCCAAACCTCACAAGTTTAGACCCCCTATTGGTTCAGCCCGACTAGTCCACCAGTCCAAACGTGCAGCCTCTCTTCCGACAAACCAAAGACTAATGGGGCACCAGATGCTGGAAGGCACCTCTGCACCCGGCTGCCCCAGTGCTGCCAGGAGTGAACTGTTGGTGTGGTCTTGGACCTTGCCCTGTACTGAACTCGATTCCTAAAGATTGGGCCTGGAAGTCGCCGTTGAGTGCATGTTTTACTTCCAGAGGTTAATATTACCACAAAGTGTTTCAATTAAGATTTAACTATCAAAGTCTCCAGACACTGAAACACCGCCACACCTGGATACCCCTGTATCTCCAAAGGTGAACTGCTGTGTGCCCTTGAACCTTGTCCCATAGTCACCTTAAGTCACAGGGAAAGGGTCCCGCAAGTCGTTCTTAAATTACAGTACACAGCGCAGGTCCCCCCCCCCCCCGCTCGTTAACATGGCCATGAAGTACTTCATTTATGGCTTAAAGCAGGGGTACTCATAGTACGGCCCGCGGGCCACCAGCGGCCCGGCAAGCCTTTCTTGGCGGCCTGCGGACCTTGCAGACATCGTACCAGCGTTTTTTGTTTTTTTTAACAGTGTCAGCAAACATACCCTGCTCTGTGGGAGCCGGGCGATTCAAGCGATGGTCCGAGTGGAGCTGCTGGGGCGCTAAGAGGTGAAATACTACAAAGCCTTGTTATCATGCAAATGGTCTCTTAAAGACCTGTGAAGTACTCTGGTGGGGCTGTGTGTGTGCCCTGGAAGGGAAGCTGCCTCAGCTGCCACACAAGCGGAGGGGGAGGGGGGGGGGGAAGAGGTGACAAAAAATGACAAGAGAACAGCAGGGTGTGAGAGTCGGGTAAGGGGACAGAGGGCAGTAGGGAGAGACAGAAACAGACAGGGACAGGCAGAGAGACAGAGAGGGAGGGCGACAGAGAGAGGGAGAGACAGAGACAGAGAGAGAGAGGGAGAGGGAGACGGGGAGAGGAAGGGAGAGGGGAAGAGGGAGACGGAAATGGAGGGCGACAGAGAGAGAGAGAGAGAGAGAGAGAGAGAGAGAGGGGGACAGAGAGAGAGGGAGACAGAGACAGAGAGAGGAAGACGGAGAGAGAGAGGGAGGTAGACGGGGAGAGAGAGGGAGAGGGGGGAGAGGGAGATAGATAGAATTTGTATGCCGGGTCCAGTGGCTCAGTGGACGAAGGCGTCCACTGCGGGGACCTGTGTTCCACCTCATGGTCACAGTTTTTTTTTTGTTGCTCTAGCCCCGCCCCCTCCCCAATGACCCCACCCCCAAGGTGCGGCCCTCTGCCACAAACCACACTGTAAATTTGGCCCCCAGGAGAAAGTTTGAGTACCCCTGATTTAAAGCATCAAAAACAGGTTTTTTTAACCTGCTATTTTAAAAATGACTTTGTGGTCAACAATGGTAGTGCCTTAAGTAATATAAAGTGAAGTTATTTTTAGGGCTCGCCCCTAGTGATGCAGTGCACAGCACTGCTCGCGCAGGAGAGAGCCCTTTTGTGGAGGGTTCCAAAACGGACCCTGGAATCGCACACGCTCGTGCTTTTCCTTTTGGGTTCCGCTATTGGGCTTTGCTTGCTTTTTTTTTTTTATAAAACAGCACGCAATAGGCCAAAAGGCGTGCGCATTGCTACGCCCATGGCCTATTGGTGTCTGTTACGCGCACCAAAGCCCATATGTTTTCAATTATCGTGCCCAGACACGAGGAGATTAAGTGATTGGCTGGATGGGATCAGACTCGAACCTGGTCCCTCTGCTTCAAAGTCAGCCGTCCTGGCCGATAAGCCACACCCTCTGATAAATGGACCGCTTCCTAACTCAAATTTGCTAGGTATTACTTTTGCGAATTATTTTGGAGGCTAAAACGTGCTTGTGCAATGTTTGATAAGAAGAGTTGTATAAGGTGGTGCCACGTGAAATTATGGGGGTGAAAGATCGTAACACTGATTTTAAGCTAGGATACTGGCTGAGATGCTCTGTTAAAAGGGCTGTTCCCAAGAAGGCTATTTGCTTTATATTTTTTTATAGACAACAGCAATTCTTTAACGGATTTGGATCACATTTTTCACATTGCAGAGATTCTTTTGTTGGTCTTATGTTGAGGATTGCTTCCCAGGCTTTAATCACTTTGAAAAGGAGGCTTCCTGGGGAAACAAAAATAAAAACTTGTCAGGCTGAGAATACACTGTGTGACATCCATGAAAAGGATTTGATTATTTTAAATACAAGCGCTGAGGCAACTCTTGCCTAATCATAACGGTCACTTAACACGCTTCTGGCGGATGAAGAGCTGCAGAAAGGCGCTGAGCAGTTCAAGCCCCTTTAGAATACCCGAGGTGAATCACTCTCTCCAGTAGTTAAGAGTTGGTTTGCCACTTTGCTAGATGCATTAATTTTTTTAGATTCTTTTTTGCAGTTGCTGCTCATTTTTAGAAGCGGTCTTCAAGAACAACAAGCATTTGCAATGCAATAGGTCTCGCATTATTAAAGTTTGAGCTATTGGTGTTGGATTATTTAGCAATGCCAATAGCTCAAACTTTAATAATGCGAGCCCCATTGCATTGCAAATACTAGTTATAAATTGGTGTGGACCTTCTGGAGTCGTGTGAATCATTTATTGCCCATATGTGAACACAGATGTCGCACACTCCTCTGATAAGCGCAAGGCTGCTCGACCAGCGTACCCCCTAGAAGAGTACCATGGGATTGCTTGAAGAAGCCCCTCTCCGCTTGTAAGGGGATACCTGGACTCTGCACAGTACACATCTTTGTTGTACCAAGAAGAGCCAGCTTCCTACTCTGTTGCAGTAAACGTGCCCCAAAGTTCAAAAGTTTCCACAAGCAGCTGCTTCACAACACCAGGCCCGGCTTAAATATTCTAGGAAAACAATGTTTAACATTGTCCTCAAACAACCAAGTCAGCCTCTCAGCGCTTCCATCTCCCTTATAGAAGCCTTGAAAAATATGGCGCATGTTCAAATCTACTCAGTTATCGCTCCATGAAAGACTGCGCGTTACTACCATCCAGGCATAAAAAAACTACGATCAGGGGAAAAGCGCCAGAGTAGCAGTGATTCAACAGATTGCAGACTGCCCTTCAACAGTTCTCACAAGGGGCAGACACGACCAGGGAGCTGCAAAGTGCAGCGTAACGATTGAAAAATGTTGGGTATGCATGTCAAAGCGTACTCCTAATATATAAAGACAAGTCGAGTGGGTCCATCAGAACGATTGGAACACAAACGTTGGTAACAATGCCCCAGAAGCTATTGCTAGAAGGCCCACAAGAGCACAGGATGCTAGGGTCTTGTAACGCCTCGCATCCCTATAAAACAGAACTATCAAGACAACTTAAGACACAGTTGTATCCATCATTACATAGCCAAGTCTGGTCGGGTCCCTGCTTTTGGTACCGTCCCAACCTGCATTCCTAATCAACCCCACTCCGAGAGCAAACGCACGGGCGTAGATTCAGGAGGGGTTGTTACACCCCACCCAACCAAATGCATTTTGGTAGATAGTTGGGTACAGGTGTTCAGTTGAGTAGGGTACTTTCCCCTGCTTAGGGGATCTGCTTCAGAGATTCAAGAAGTTCAGACCCTGCACCAGGGGGGGCCACAGCTGTGCCCACCACACTGAAGACTCTTCCAGTGGATCACACAGGATGAGAAGCTACAGGAGACAAAGAACCAGCTACAAGCCTGCATGGAGACAAAAATAGAATAAAGATGGAGTGCATTGTAAAGAAAAGACACGGAACCTCAGAAGCGCTCCCACCGAGACCCAAGAAACCCCTCTCTTGGATAGAGACAAGTGTGACCCCTACACAAAACAGCCTACCAACTGTGACCCTTGTACAGGTGCAAAGCGAGAACAGAACCCCTAAACAAGGAATATTTGTCCAACAGCCTGAAGACGTAAGTGATATACGGAAACTCTGATCTTTCAGGTCCATTCCTCCCCAGGAGCAAACACCAACAGCAGCAGAAACCCTCTGGGCACCATCTTCCCAAATGGATATAGCGTTCCGCGCCCTCGAAGCGCCTTTCCCAGTTAGAAGTCACACATCCGGTCCCTGAACTCTGCTCCAAGGAGTCTCTTCCCTCTGATAAGTGCCCTTACAGAAGCCCCCCCCCCCCCCCGCCCTCATTTGAGCTCCACCTTAACAAGCATTGGTGGTACCTCACCTTGGAGCCAGACTTCAAACTTCAGGAATCACCTGGTGGAGGAGAGAAGAAGTAAACACCAAAGAGCGTCACTGCACCATACAATCATTCAACTGACTTCAATTTAAACCCGCACAAAAACACTCTCCAATCGTAAAGCCTTCATTCTATACAATGTTCCCTCTTTCACCTTTAACACATGTTCCAAAAACAAGCATTGCAAACTGAAGGAAAGCAGCCTTTCCGTTTACCCCCGAGATTCACTCTCCTTGCGAGACTCGACACCGCTGCAGCGGAACCGTAAGTTCGAAATAAAAATAATTTTACCTACCATAGTACTTCGCAGAAAGTTTGAAGGACTCCAGTTCTCCCAGACCCCTCGCTCTTTCCAGGGCATATTTTTTTCCATGTGAGTTATTGCAGTTTATTAAGTTGAACTTCGATTTCCAGACCACAATCCGGTTTTCTTAAAACATTTAAAAGATAAATAAAAAAGACTACGCAATTAGCATTGGAGAAAACATACACCTTTTTATGATGTACACCACAATATAAGAACGTGAAATACTAAAACTTCGAGACAAATAAGAGAAGTAATAATTAATTCGAGGGGGGGGGGGGGATATGAATGATAGCAACTCAAAGACAAACATTACCGGGTCAAAAAACATCTCCAGTCCCAGAAAGAGAAGAGAAAAACAAACATACCAGCTGCGCTCGCCCGCTCCCCCAAACACGGCCCCTCTTCACCCGCTCCCCGAGCAGGAGACGAGCACCAGAGGCCGAAAACAAAAAACAAGCATTTACAATGCAATGGTCTCGGCAATATTATAGGTAGAGCTATTGGTATTGCTCATTATTTTTTTATCATTTTTGTATCCCTAAATAAATGGCATTGTCATTTCTATTGGCATTAGCTTTTTTTGCATATGTGATACCTATTGCATTAGCAGAGAGAGAGTGAGGTAGTGAGAGAGAGAGAGAGTGAGGTATTGAAATAGAGAGTGAGGTAGTGAGAGAGAGTGAGGTAGATAGAGAGTGAGGTAGTGAGATAGAGAGTGAGGTAGATAGAGAGTGAGGTAGTGAGATAGAGAGAGTGAGGTAGTGAGGGAGAGGGATGTTGTGAGGTAGTGATATATAAGCATAGAGTGATGTTGTGATGTAGTGAGATAGAGAGAGAGGTAGTGAAAGAGAGAGTGAAAGTGAGTTAGTGAGATAGAAAGAGTGAGGTAGTGAGATAGAGAGTGATTGAGGTAGTGAGTGAGAGAGTGAAGTTGTGAGGGTGTGAGCTAGAGAGTGAGGTAGTGATGTTTTGAGAGAGAGAAGTTGTGAGATAGTGAGGTAGTGAGATAGAGTGGAGTAGTGAGGTAGAGAGAGTTATGTAGTGAGAGAGAGTGAGGTAGTGAAACAGTGATGTAGTGAGGGAGAGGGATGTTGTGAGGTAGTGAGATGTAAGCAGAGTGGTGTTGTGATGTAGTGAGATAGAGAGAGGTAGTGAAAGAGACAGTGAAAGTGAGTTAGTGAGATAGAAAGAGTGAGGTAGAGAGATAGAGAGTGAGTGAGTGATGTAGTGAGTTAGAGAGAGAGTGAAGTTGTGATATAGAGAGTGAGGGAGTGAGAGAGTGAGGTAGTGATCTTTTTAGAGAGAGAAGTAGTTGAAAGTGCATTTGCTCTGAGCTCATTCACGAATACAAATAAGTGTTACAGTACTTACATTTACTTTTTAATTGTGTTCTAAAGTGGAGAACATGGACTTCATTATATTTGTGCTGAAGAATCGCAGGGCTGTGGCTACGAGAATTGGCCGGGAATGCGGTCACTGGTTCGAATACAAAGATTGGCAGGGTACAGAGACTGGCTGGGTACAGAGACTGGTAGCGCTGAGATTGGCTGAGGGTGCAGGGACGTGCTGACTGGCTGGGTACTGCATCTACAGAGGCTGGCTGGGGGTACAGAGACTCTCTGGGGAGCAGAGGCTGACGCACGTCATCCTTCCAATGGCCAGGCGGCCACTCCCTCACCGGAGAGGTAAAATAGTGACTCTTCACTCCACAAGTATGGTGATCCGAACCATATAATAGTCGTCGATCTCGTGGGGGTCAATACATGTCTATATTATTAGCCTCGGTGTTCTGACATACCGCCAAAGCGCCGAGAAACAATGCTGAACTCGATTTTTTTTCTCCAAAATGTGCCTCTTGCTAGTTTTAAGATGTTGGCATGTATGTTCTAGTATCACCGAAAGGGCAAGAAAGCGACCCAAAACTGCGCGCACTCATTGAGAGTTTTAGTTAATGCATGCAAGGGAGTTTTTTCTTCAGTTTTATATAGCGCGAACTCGATCCGGAGGTATTGGAGCGCTTTACACGAGCAGCAATCTCATTACACACAGATACATTCATTTTTGGTAGGCACGGGGAGATTAAATGATTTGCCCAAAATCACAGGATGTGGAGTCATCGCCGAGACTCGAACCTTATCAACTACACCAACCAAATCTTTCATGTCTCTGCTACCCAACAGGTTAACACAGCCCACCGCCATTTGTACCGAGCAAACAACGTCCATGGTAGTTTAAAAACACATACGATAATTAAAAACAACTAAAAGGAGAGAGAGAGAACCACATTCCTACTGAATGGAATAAACCACGCCAAGCACTGAGAACGCAAAACATCCTAACAGCGTGGCTGTACAGGTCCGAATACATGTGCAATTATTAAGAGCCCCGGGCGCGAGTGTCCTTACCTCTGTGTGGTCCCGAAGAGGGGTTTCTACCCGAAAACAACCTTTGTTCCGGATTGAGAGCCGGACTCGGCTTTCGTGCTCTCTGGTTTCAAACTCAGCAGTTCAACAGGTTCACCAGCCCCCTCCCTCCTCAAGCCAGCCCCCACCCCTCCCCCTGGCCTTGGGTAGCTAAAACACATAGCAAGGATACGCACGCCTCGAAACTTTTGTCTATATCCCTAGATGAATTTAGAGGCCAGATATTTTTGTCATAATGACGGCGATTCCCCGGTGCGAGCCTCCGTTAAAGCCAACGGGGCTATTAAAACAACTAATGCTCCAAGCGTGACACTTCGGTGAAACAATCGGTGCAGACCATTGTGTGTGCTTCAAGGCTGTTCACAGGGTGAGTCTCCAATCGAACCAATGAGTTAATTCGGATTCGCGACCTTTTTGCGCAAAGCTGCAAGGCACCGCTCAGTCAGTGGTGCTGTCCGAGTGACATGGTGTTCGCACACGCTATGTCTCATGTCGGGAGTGATTACTAGCTGTAAGGGGCCCCACCTACAGAGAGAGTCTAACAAGGGGGAAAGGCGTCCAAGGCACTGTGCGGATCCCTGCTCATCGAAGGGCAGCGCCGCCAACTATACTCACAACAGCACGAAGATCCTCACGGCCAGAGGACAGCAAAACAATGGCGGATGGAAGCTCCGAAACTTTTTCGGATTCGGGGGCGTGTTCCTGCTGTTCTAAAAGGGCGTGGCTAAAAAGTGGAAAGAACAGCAAGGAACACGCCCCCGAATCTGAAAAAGACGGAGCCTGTTTGGAGGGACGGCTCTCTCCTCCAATGGCGGGCCTCCGTTTAGGAAGCCAGCCAATGGAGGAGAGGCAAAAAGAGAGGCGGGCTAAGGAGCCACTCTAGGAAACATTAAATCTCGACTTCCGGTTCTGCCTTCGGCAGACCGGTAGTCCTCGACCTAACAAGATAAGTGCGGACACTAAAGTCACCCGGGGAGAAACAGAACCGATAAAAAAAACTTACACAAGAACAGAGACAATACTTACAGCAGAGAAGCACGACTCCTACAGCCCCGAGGAAGAGCACAACTTACAACACCCACAGGCGCTACAAACCAACTTACAGAGTGAAGCCAGAGCACCAGGCCCTCCGCCCATCTTTAAACCTAAAGTGCAGGTGAGACACCTGGTCACGTGGCCACCTTTGGGCGCATCACAGGCACTCCGGTAACTCCAGGCCACGCCTACTGCGGTCACGTGACAGTCGTGGCCAATCCCAGGCTTCCATGAGGCAGGGGGGCGCTGGAGAGGATGCAGCCAGGTGAGCCCTCCAGGTGTCATTCATTGGCTCCCGAGTGAGAGCGGGGCTCTGATTGGCCACGTGGTAGTGGGGTGATGGCACTAGCGGTGTCTTTATCTACTGGGGGCTTCTGGGCCTCTGAGGGTGGGCAGATGACAGCCCCCTAGGTGGATTCTCATTGGTCAGAGGAGGTTCTCTTATCACCAGGGCATTTAACTCCTCGGATGCTTCTTTAACAAGCATTGGCATAGCCAATAGGTCTCGCCTTTGGGACCTTATAAGTGTTTAGCTATGCAACAGTTGTTGTTGCACCAAGTATATTGTGCTGCATAACTAAATACTTATAAGGTCCCAAAAGCGAGACCTATTGGCTATGCCAATGCTTGTTTAAAGTCCCTGCAGCACCGTGGAATTCATTGCAAAGGCTGGTAAATACGGACTGTGGTGCGCAATGTAGTAAATACTGTAAAGATTCTGCAGTGTGTGCTGTGGAAAATATTGACTGCAGTGCGCATTGTACTACATGGTGTAAATATAATCTAGTCTAGCATACACTGAAGTAAATACTGACTGCAGGGTATATTGTAGTAAATATATTCCAGTGCAAGCAGCAAAAAAATATTAACCGCCGGGCATACTGCAGTAATATCGTCAACGTATAATCCACTGTGTATTATACTAAATAATGACTGAATTTCATACTGTACCAAACAGTATATATGTACTCCCGTGCATACTGTAAATATTAAATGCAGTACATGCTGTACAGAATACTAAAGACAATGACTCACTGCAGAACGTAGTAAAGAGTCAGTCAATCAATCAATCAAAGACATTTATAGAGCGCACTACCTACCCGTAGGGTCTCAAGGCGCTGGGGGGGGGGGGGGGGGGGCCGCTACTGCTCGAACAGCCAGGTCTTGAGCTTCTTCCTGAAGGAAAGGTGGTCTTGGGTCAGGCGCAGGTCGGCCGGGAGGGAGTTCCAGGTCTTGGCGGCCAGGTAGGAGAAGGACCTTCCTCCTGTAGTGGCTCTGCGGATGCGTGGGACGGCGGCGAAGGCGTGGCTGGCAGATCGGAGGTGGCGTTTGGGAGCGTAGAAGTTGATGCGGTTGTTGAGATAGCTCGGGCCTTGATCGTGGAGAGCTTTGTGTGCGTGGGTAAGGAGGCGGAAGGTGATTCTCTTGTTGACCGGGAGCCAGTGCAGGTCTCTTAGGTGTCCGGAGATGTGGCTGTGTCGTGGGATGTCGAGGATGAGTCTGGCTGAGGCGTTCTGGATGCGCTGGAGTCTCTTCTGGATCTTGGCGGTGGTTCCGGCGTAGAGTGCGTTGCCGTAGTCCAGTCGGCTGGTGACGAGGGCCTGGGTGACGGTCTTCCTGGTCTCTGTGGGGATCCACCAGAAGATCTTCCGAAGCATGCGCAGGATGTTGAAGCACGACGAGGAGACGGCGTTGACTTGCCTGGTCATGGAGAGGGAGGAGTCCAGGATGAAACCCAGGTTGCGTGCGTGGTCCGTCGGTTTGGGTGCGGTGCCCAGGGCGGGGGGCCACCAGGAGTCGTCCCAGGCGGAGGGCGAGGAGCCCAGGATGAGGACCTCCGTCTTATCTGAGTTCAGTTTCAGGCGGCTCGTCGTCATCCACTCGGCTACCTCTCTCATCCCTTCCTGCAGGTTGGCTCTGGCGGCGGCGGGGTCGTTGGTCAGGGAGAGGATCAGCTGGGTGTCGTCGGCGTAGGAGATTATGTTGAGGTTGTGTTGGCGTGCGATGGCCGCGAGGGGGCTCATGTAGACGTTGAAGAGAGTAGGGCTCAGCGAGGATCCTTGAGGGATGCCGCAGATGACTTCGGTGGCCTCTGACTTGTACGGTGGTAGGCGGACTCTGTGTTCTTCCGTCGATTCCGACGTTGCTGAGGCGCTGCACTAGGGTGCGGTGTCAAAAGCCGCGGAGAGTTCTAGGAGGATGAGGGCCGCTGTTTCTCCGTTGTCCATCAGGGCTCGGATGTCGTCAGTGGCGGCGATGAGGGCGGTCTCGGTGCTGTGGTTGGCACGGAATCCGGACTGCGATGGGTCGAGGGATCCGTTCGTCTCGAGGAAGGCGGCCAGCTGTTTGTTGACGGTCTTTTCGATGACTTTGGCTGGAAACGGGAGTAGAGAGATGGGGCGGTAATTCTTGAGTTCGGTGGGGTCTGCTGTAGGTTTCTTGAGTAGAGCGCTGAGTTCGGCGTGCTTCCAGCTCTCGGGGAAGGTGGCGGTGTTGAATGAGGTGTTGATGATGTCCCGCAGGTGGGGTGCGATGACAGCGTCGGCTTTGTTGAAGACGTGGTGAGGGCAGGGGTCGGTCGGAGATCCGGAGTGGACGGAGTTCATCATGTGGACGGTGTCTTCGGTGTTGACCGGGGTCCAGGCGCGGAGGGTGGTGGTGGGTGGCGTTGCTGCGGTCGTGGCGTGCGTCGGTTGAGTGCTGAAGCTGTTGTGTATGTCCGCGATCTTGTTGTGGAAGTAGGAGGCGAGGGAGTTGCAGAGGTCTTGCGATGGGGTGATGTCGTTGTTTCCGGCGTTGGGGTTGGAGAGCTCTTTCACGATGTTGAAGAGTTCCTTGCAGTTGTGTGCGTTGTTGTCCAGTCGGTTCTTGAATGCAGTTTTCTTGGCGGTGCGGATCAATTGGTGGTGTTTCCGGGTGGCGAGCTTGAGGGTGGTCCTGTTGTCCGGCTTGGGTTCCTTTCTCCAGGCTTTCTCGAGGGCTCGGCAGTTCTTCTTGGAGCTCGGCAGTTCGTCGGTGAACCATGGGGCTCCCTTATTGCCGGGTCTGCTGGGCGGGGTCCTCAGAGGGGCGAGTTCGTCTGCGCATTTGCTGATCCACTTCGAGAGGTTGTCGGCGGCCTGGCTGGGGTTCTCTGAGCTGGCCGGAGGGTGCTGGCTCAGGGAAGCTGCGAGCTGGTCGGCTGTGGTCTTGTTCCAGCTTCTTCGGGCAACCTGTTGCTAGTGGTGGTGGATCGTCGTTCTACTGAAGGTGAAGTGGATGCATCTGTGGTCCGTCCAGTGGAGTTCTGTGGCGTGGCTGAAGGCGATGTCTTTGCTGGATGAGAAGATGGCGTCGAGTGTGTGTCCGGCAAGGTGGGTGGGGGTGGACACCAGCTGCTTGAGTCCAAGGTTGGCGAGGTTGTCGAGCAGGGTGCTGGTGTTGCAGTCGTTGTTGTTCTCCAGGTGGAAGTTGAAGTCCCCCAGGAGGATGTAGTCAGCGGAGGGGAGGGCGTGCGGGCTGACGAAGTCGGCGATGTCCTCGCTGAATTGAGTGCGTGGTCCCGGAGGTCGGTAGATCAGGGTGCCTCTGAGGGTGGTCTTCGGGTCGGTGTGAATCTGGAAATGCAGGTGTTCGGCGGAGGGTGGGGTGTTGTCGGTGCTGGTCGTGATGCGGATGGTGTTCTTGTGGATGATGGCGATGCCTCCTCCCACCTGGTTGGCGTTGCGGTCCCTCCGGGTGATCTTGTAGCCTTCTGGGATGGCGATGTCGGGCGCTGAGGAGGCGTTCATCCAGGTCTCCGTGATGAAGGCAACGTCAGGGGCTGTGGCGTCTAGGAGGTTCCAGAGTTCGATGGCGTGTCTGTGGACGGAGCGGGTGTTGAGCAGGATGCACTTGAGGTGGTTGCTGCTGGTGTTTGGCTTCGGCTTGGCGAGGCAGGTCTGGATGCAGGTGAACTTGCAGGCGTGGCAGCTGAAGGGTCCGTGGGTGCGTCGTGGGGTGGCTTGGTAGCATCCTGGGAGTCGACCGGTGTTGAGTGCGCTGAGGGTGGCGGCGGTGTACGTCAGGCGGGTTGGCCGGGGTCCTCGTGGGCCAGGGGTCCTGGCACTGGGCGCGGTCCAGGCGCGGACGGGCGTAGACGGGCTTGCCTTTGGCGCGCCTTCGGCGCACAATCGGCGCGCCCGCTGCGCGTGACCGCTGCGCGTTCGCACGGTCGCCATATATGGCGAAGTGCGCGGGTGGGCGGAGCAGCTGGGAGGCGGGAGGGAACCGAAGGAAAAAAGGGGCGGGGTCAGCGGTGGTGGCGGGAAGCGGGGAGCGGGGAGGGAAGACGGAGGGCGGCAACAGGCGGGAAAAAGACAGTCAATACGGCGGAAAAAACAACAATGAGCACAAATACAGTTCTACAGGCAATACGGTGGAAAAACAACAATGAGCACAAATAAGCACAAATACAAGTCTGCACAGAGAACCAGGGGCACAGGGAGAGGAGCGCTGATCACGGACCACGCCGCTCGAAGGAGGGGGCGTGGTCACGAGCCGGCAGTCGGGCAGCGAGGCACAAAGGAAGGGGGGGCACACGCAGCAGCTGGTGGCCGTGCGGCGCGGGGGTGTCCTAAAACTAGGTCACACTCACCTGCGTCGCACGGTCGCCATATATGGCCAAGTGCGCGGGTGGGCGGAGCAGCTGGGAGGCGGGAGCGGGGAGGGAACAGAAGGAAAAAAGGGGCGGGGTCAGCGGTGGTGGCGGGAAGCGGGGAGCGGGGAGGGAAGACGGAGGGCGGCAACAGGCGGGAAAAAGACAGTCAATACGGCGGAAAAAACAACAATGTGCACAAATACAGTTCTACAGGCAATACGGCGGAAAAACAACAATGAGCACAAATAAGCACAAATACAAGTCTGCACAGAGAACCAGGGGCACAGGGAGAGGAGCGCTGATCACGGACCACGCCGCTCGGAGGAGGGGGCGTGGTCACGAGCCGGCAGTCGGGCAGCGAGGCACAAAGGAAGGGGGGGCACACGCAGCAGCTGGTGGCCGTGCGGCGCGGGGGTGTCCTAAAACTAGGTCACACTCACCTGCGTCGCACGGTCGCCATATATGGCCAAGTGCGCGGGTGGGCGGAGCAGCTGGGAGGCGGGAGCGGGGAGGGAACAGAAGGAAAAAAGGGGCGGGGTCAGCGGTGGTGGCGGGAAGCGGGGAGGGAAGACGGAGGGCGGCAACAGGCGGGAAAAAGACAGTCAATACGGCGGAAAAAACAACAATGAGCACAAATACAGTTCTACAGGCAATACGGCGGAAAAACAACAATGAGCACAAATAAGCACAAATACAAATCTGCGCAGAGAACCAGGGGCACAGGGAGAGGAGCGCTGATCACGGACCACGCCGCTCGAAGGAGGGGGCGTGGTCACGAGCCGGCAGTCGGGCAGCGAGGCACAAAGGAAGGGGGGGCACACGCAGCAGCTGGTGGCCGTGCGGCGCGGGGGTGTCCTAAAACTAGGTCCCACTCACCTGCGTCGCACGGTCGCCATATATGGCCAAGTGCGCGGGTGGGCGGAGCAGCTGGGAGGCGGGAGCGGGGAGGGAACAGAAGGAAAAAAGGGGCGGGGTCAGCGGTGGTGGCGGGAAGTGGGGAGCGGGGAGGGAAGACGGAGGGCGGCAACAGGCGGGAAAAAGACAGTCAATACGGCGGAAAAAACAACAATGAGCACAAATACAGTTCTACAGGCAATACGGCGGAAAAACAACAATGAGCACAAATCCAGGACAAAGACAGCTGTAAGCCTAATAAATAAGAAATAATACGCCGTATTAATTTACCGTTCTGCCTGCCTGTCTCAAGGCGCGTCATCTTATAAACACGACCAAAATAAAGGACGGATCAGGCAGACTGAAGACAATGAAAGCCATCAGAATAATAACAGAGCTGACTAGTTTTAGGTAAAATAAAACGTAATTGTGCTTATTTACAAAAGCATGCTCAGAGTCAGGCCACAATTAAATGATGAAGAAGACTGCTGCAGATTGGAATAATAGTGTAGACGCCATGAAATGCCAGAATGACAAATACCCAATATCCCCTCAATTAGTTACCGGGGGCCCACCATTTCTGAAACAATCCGAGCCCACTATTTCGCTGACCAAGCTTTTACCTCAAAGCAATTCGGAAACGGGCTGAATGCGAGATTTTCGAGTCGTTAGTTGCTGAATAATGCATTTGAAAAGGGCAAAAAAAAGCATTTATTCTCCTATGTCGAGTACCTCTTCGATCCTCGGATGTTCCTAAAAATGTTGGCACAGGCAGGTGACGTTACTTTCTGGGTGACGTCCCTTCCGGCACCACCGGATGTCCGCCCCGAAGAGCTGTAGAAGCGGGCTTGAAAACGCACAAATTATTGTAAATTGGTGGTTCAGCTGTTCGTTTGTTTTTTGCAGATTTATATAGCGAACTTGACCCGAAGGTATTGGAGCGATTTACATTAGCGCAGTTACGTTCATTGCAAAGGGTGGTAAATATGGAGTGTATAACATTCTTTATTTGGCAGGCACAGGGAGCTGGGCTGATGCCGACACTCGAACCGGTTCCCCAGCTCCAAGGTCGGCTGCTTTAGCCGCAAGGCTACATCTTCTCCCGTGTTGTTGCAGGTGGAGATAAACGTGCGTGGAAACAATGCAGCTGAATAAAGCAAACATTAGCCGCGCGGAATGCATAGATGGGGGCTGCAGCGGGAGAGAGAGGCGGAGGGAGTTCTGTGCACACGCGCTGCACACAAAAGCACTTAATGAGCCATGACGGCTCGATAAGAAAGGCAGATGGCGGCAGCGCGCGTTCACGCGCTCATGCACGCAAGCTTTAGGCCAGGAAAAGCTTGTGGGTAGCACTTTGAAAACCCCCTTACTTAAAGTTGAGCAAGTAGCGCATGCGCTGCTCTAGGCTCGCCCTAAAAATGGGCCCATCTCATGCATAGGGAGGTCGGAGGAGGGAGAATAAAGGAAAGTGGGGGAACGGTTCACCTGCCTCTCTTTCATCAGCCCCTGCTTCCTCCTTGTCAGGACCGTTGATTCTCCACAGAGGCAGAAGCTGCTTATTCCCAATTCCTTCCTCTCAGAACACACTGCGTTTAGCAGCTGCTCTAAGCAGGGGGAAAGGGGAGTTGGACAGAGAAGAGAAAAACACTCGAGCTGGACCTGAATTCCCTGGTCTTCTGTTTTCCTGTCTTCTGGATTCTAATGCACATAAGGGGAAAGAAGCATTCAAGTACACACAACAGTTCAGCTCATTACATATCTAAACACTTCTTGTCTGTCCTACCAGGTATTGCTAGAGTGTAGGCTCCTCTTCTGTAATGAGGTCTCTAGTTCCTACTGTTCTGGAACTGTAGCTTCCTAGCACACATGGAAGACACTACATTAGAATCTCAACAATACTTTCTACCTTTCCTCTATTAACTGAGAAAGGGACGTCTCCTACCTTATTGGAAGCTCGACCTATCACTTAGGTTTTCTCATAAAGGTTCGGGATGTTTGTTTAATTCATTGAAGTCTCACATAAGTCTCTTTTCCTGAAATCTGAACAGTTCTCGTTGAATTAGTGAAGGTAGGTGGATTCAGGGAAGAACGCGCAAGAAGGAACAAGGAAGGATAGAGAGGAAGGAAAGGAGAAGGGAAGCACGCTAGGAAGGTAGGGTACAATGGCTAATGCGCTTCTCCAAAGTGGCAGTCTCCTTAGCGCTGTAGCAGGGCAAATTCTTGGCTTACTTGACTGTGAAGATTCTCGGGCTCACCAACTCTGTACTCTCGGAACTCCTGGAAGGCTGGAACAACTGGCCTCTCGATGTACGAATTTATTAATATCCCAACTAAGAATTGGACACTTGAGTACTGAACCCATGAATGGGAAATAATTCCCTCTGAGAAATTATGTCTTTGAATAAGCGCCGCTTCCACTAAATTACTTGAAAGGAAGCGCGCTTCGAATTCGAACTTCTCTACCTCAGATTCAAATTGAAGTGCGCCGTTGAGCGCGCTCGCGAGCCGCTTCATTCCGAAGTGCCTTCGAAACTAGAACGTCTCTTCTGGAGCCTCTGATGCTTCGCGGGCAATGTGGCGGCCATCTTGAAGGGGTCTTTTTCACCGGGTTAACATTAACCCAATAATTTACAGTAGCCGGTTTTATTACCACTCTACGTTTCTTGGGATAACACTGCCCTATGGTAAGGGCACTCACCAGGTTCCTGACAGTACCCCCTCTCAATGACCGATTCATCGGTCTAGGTTTGAGAGGATTTTGCAAATGAAAGCGTTGAATTAATTGGGAAGCATGCACGTTTAAGGCCGGTTCCCAAGATCTCTCTTCAGGTCCATACCCCTTCCAATCCACCAGATAATATAGTTTCCCCCGAATCCTTCTTGAGTCTAAGATTTCCTTGACTTCATATTCAGTGTGTCCTTTGATTCTCACTACAGGGGGAGGGGTACCCTTGCGGAGATAGGGGACTGCTGGCTTAAGGAGGGATACATGGAATACACGGTGAATCTTTAATTGCGAAGGCAATTTTAGCTTAACTGTCACTGGCCCTAACACCTGTTCAATAGAGAAGGGACCAATATACCGTGGTTGAAATTTTCTATTCCCCTTCAATCGCAGGTGACGAGAGGATAACCACACTGAATCTCCCACCTGATACTGAGGGGCCTTCTTTCTGTGTTTATCTGCTTGTCGCTTATAACTCTCCTTAGCCTTTAGAATATTGGACTCTGCAGATTTGTGAGCTCGGGATAGTTCTTTCAAATACTGATCAGCTGCCGGGACCCCAAACTCTTCTCTACAACTGAAAGGATTTGGATGTCTTCCAAAATTGAGGTAAAATGGAGTAAACCCAGTGGAGACATTCTTCGCATTGTTGTGCGCGAATTCTGCCATCCACAGCAGGTCTGACCACTCACCATCCCGAGCCAAAAGGAACAGGCGAAGGTATTGTTCCAACTCTTGATTTACTCGTTCCGTTTGACCATCTGTCTCGGGATGATAACTGGTAGAATGCCTGACTTCTGTCCCTAATCCCAGCATGAAGGCCTTCCAGAATCGAGAGACAAACTGAGGACCCCTGTCAGAAATCAAGATCTTAGGCACCCCATGAATCTTAACTATGTGTTCACTGAAAAGTTTGGCTATTTCTCTAGCTGTGGGAACCCCTTTTATAGGAATGAAGTGACTCATCTTAGTAAAGGTGTCCACTACAACTAAAACGGTATCATACCCCTTACTCACTGGAAGGTCTACAATTAAATCTAATGTGACTGTGTGCCAGGGTTCTGTGGGAGTAGGTAGGGGTTGTAAAAATCCTTGGGGCGCTTGCCTACTGGTTTTCCCTCGAGCACAGATGTGACAGGATTCCACATAGCGTTTCACATGAGCCTTCATATCCGGCCACCAGAAGTATCGCTGGACTAAGTCAAGTGTCTTGGCCATGCCTTTATGTCCTGCTAATGGTTGATCATGACAGTCTTTCAAGGCTTGTTCTTGGATTGCTCTGGCTGGCAAATATAACGCTCCTCGATGGTAAGGCAAGGAGTTGACAATCTCTCGGTCTGTTTCTTGATTTGCCCATTCAGACATTTCCTCTATAGTCATTTGTCTTCCAATTTCTTCCTTATAGTTCGTGAAACTAAGAGTGCATACAATCTTGGATTCAGGAATAATTGGGCGTGATTCCACTGGATGTTCTGAGGCCTCAGTTTGAATTCGGGACAGAGCGTCCGCCTTGCCATTCTTACTGCCTGGGCGATAAGTAATCACAAAATCAAAGTCGGCAAAGTAAAGGGACCAGCGTAGTTGACGAGGAGTCAAGGTTCTGGCTGATTTCAAAAACTGAAGGTTTTTGTGATCCGTGAAAACTGTGACCTTATGCTGGGCTCCTAATAAATAATGCCTCCATTCCACAAAAGCATCCTTTACAGCCAGCAGCTCTTTCTCCGCAATAGTGTAATTCTGCTCTGCTGCATTCAACTTTCTAGACCTGAAAGCTACTGGATGTAGTTGTCCCGTAGATCGGTGTCTCTGAGACAGGATTCCACCTATGGCTTGGTCTGAGGCATCCGCTTCTACAAAGAAAGGTTCAGAAGGATCTGCATGAAGGAGAATTGGGGCCGAGGTAAAACTGGTCTTGAGATAGACAAAGGCCTGTTCCGCCTCTTCTGTCCATTGAAATTTTTCTCCCTTTTTTAACAATTTTGTGATGGGGAGAATCTTTTGAGAAAAACCTTGAATGAATCGACGATAGAAGTTGGCAAACCCAAAAATCGCTGGACCTCCTTAACATCTGTGGGAGATGGCCATTCGACCACAGCCTGCACCTTCCTGGTGTCCATGGTAATTCCGTCTGGTGACAGTACAAACCCCAAAAACTCAACAGTGCGAACACTGAACGCACACTTCTCTAATTTCACATAGAGCTGATGTTGTCGAAGTCTTTCGAGGACCAACTTCACATGCCTCACATGTTCTTGTGGAGTCTTGGAAAAAATCAAAATGTCATCCAAATAGATCACCGCTACCTTATCCAACAAATCTCCCATGGCATCGTTAATAAAATGTTGAAAGGCTGCGGGAGCATTGCACAGCCCGAAGGGCATCACCTGATATTCGAAGAGCCCGTACTTGGTTCTGAAGGCTGTCTTCCACTCGTGACCCTCCTTCATTCGGATAAGATGGTAAGCTCCCCGAAGATCTAATTTTGTGAATATCTGGGCCTCTTTGATCTGATCCAAAAGGACAGAAATCAAAGGTAACGGGTAGCGGTTTTTAATCGTTGCTCTGTTGATGGCTCGATAATCGATGCAAGTCCTCAAAGACCCTTCTTTCTTTGGAATGAAAAACAATGGTGAGGAGACCGGAGACTGGGATGGTCTAATGAACCCGTTAGCTAAGTAACGATCCAAATAATCCTTCAAATACAGGTTCTCGGCCTCCGTTAATGCATAAATCCGACTGCAGGGCAAAACGGCCCCTGGTTCAAGGTCAATGGCACAATCGTAAGAGCGATGGGGGGGCAATCGTTCCGCTTCACATTCACTAAACACATCTCCAAATTCCTTATATTCATCCGGAACAAGTATTGACTCGACCACCCCAATGAGATCTCCTGCGTAAGACAACAAGGTGGCTGTGGAAGGTTCTAGATTCTCTTCATCTGAAGAGAAACAATGTTCAGAACAGAACAAAGAAGTCATCTCAACAGTCCTATTCTCCCAGTCAATTGTCGGGTTGTGTGTGGTGAGCCACGGGATTCCCAGAATGATCTGAAACTGTGGGGCATCAATCAAGTTAAACTGAAGATATTCTCGATGTCCATTTGATTGGACCAATTCTAACAACTCCGTGTGATGGGTGATGGGACCCGATGAAAGATTGGTCCCATCTACAGCTCGAACCAACTCCTTCTTTTCCTTTAACCTCGCTTGGATTCCCATCCTCTTCGCGTACTTGATGTCACAGAAGTTCCCCGTAGCTCCGGAGTCAATCATGATGGCTACTCCTGTGATTTCTTGTTCACGGAACTTCAACGTCATCTGTAGGATCAAATGCGGTGCTTGAGTTTGAAGGGTGTTCATTATGCAATGGGATTCTGGAACCTTCTTTTCACATTTCGCCATCTGAGCGGCTCCTCCTACAGATGGTTTTGAGAGTTTCCCGAAACAACAGGTTTAGGTCTCTTTGGGCACTCTTTCACAAAATGTCCTGCAGCTCCACAGTACATACATAACTTCTTTGCTCTCCTCGACTCCTTTTCCTCTTTACTTAAGGGACCCCTCACTGTTCCTATCTGCATAGGTTCACTCTCTGATGTGGATCCATTAGTTTTACCCCCTTCAACTCTAGGTCTGTCAAAACGTGAAAAATTCCATTTAATATCTCTAGACTTCTTTTCTCCTTTTCTCTCCGTACAGCGAAAGTCGATTTCTAACACTAGGTCTACTAACTCTGTAAAATCTGTAGGTCGATTTGGAATCTGTGCAAGTGTGTCCTTTATCTCATCTCGTAAGCCTCTATAAAACAGTGCAGCCCTCTTCTCTGGTGGCCAGTTAGTTTCCATTAACAATTTGTTAAATTGCGTTAAATACGTGAGGAGATCTTTGGATCCTTGACGCAGTTCCAAAAGTTCATTGTCAGTGGCCTGGGAAATTCTTCTCCTATCAAAGATACGAAGAAACTCTGTCTTGAAGCGTTCAAAATCATATAAAAAAGGATCATCTCGGGAAACCAGAGGCATAGCCCAATTGGCGGCATCCCCACTAAGGTAAGACAAAATGAAAGCCACCCGGGATTGAGCATCTGGAAATAGGGTTGAGCGACACATGAAATGAAGGGAACATTGTGTGAGGAACAATTGGGCCTTTTGAGGATCCCCGCTAAACCTTTCGGGTGGTGCTAAAGGAATAAGGGGGGAAACTGAATGAACAACTTGGGCCACTGTTCGAGGGTTAGTTTCAGGCAAGGAACCCTTTAAATCTGCTACAGAAGGAGGAGAGCCTGAAGGCATCATCTCACTAACTCTTTGGGATAGCATCATTGTTTCCTGTCGTGAGGCGACCATTTCTTGTTTGAGACTCTTATTCTCTGCGCTAAGGTGTCCCACATCCCGCTGAATTCTCTCTAACATGTCCCCTAACGCCTTCAAACTAAAACCCTCTGCCATTCTGCCTGGGTGGAGTGAAATCGTGGGCACTTCAATCTGTCAGGACCGTTGATTCTCCACAGAGGCAGAAGCTGCTTATTCCCAATTCCTTCCTCTCAGAACACACTGCGTTTAGCAGCTGCTCTAAGCAGGGGGAAAGGGGAGTTGGACAGAGAAGAGAAAAACACTCGAGCTGGACCTGAATTCCCTGGTCTTCTGTTTTCCTGTCTTCTGGATTCTAATGCACATAAGGGGAAAGAAGCATTCAAGTACACACAACAGTTCAGCTCATTACATATCTAAACACTTCTTGTCTGTCCTACCAGGTATTGCTAGAGTGTAGGCTCCTCTTCTGTAATGAGGTCTCTAGTTCCTACTGTTCTGGAACTGTAGCTTCCTAGCACACATGGAAGACACTACATTAGAATCTCAACAATACTTTCTACCTTTCCTCTATTAACTGAGAAAGGGACGTCTCCTACCTTATTGGAAGCTCGACCTATCACTTAGGTTTTCTCATAAAGGTTCGGGATGTTTGTTTAATTCATTGAAGTCTCACATAAGTCTCTTTTCCTGAAATCTGAACAGTTCTCGTTGAATTAGTGAAGGTAGGTGGATTCAGGGAAGAACGCGCAAGAAGGAACAAGGAAGGATAGAGAGGAAGGAAAGGAGAAGGGAAGCACGCTAGGAAGGTAGGGTACAATGGCTAATGCGCTTCTCCAAAGTGGCAGTCTCCTTAGCGCTGTAGCAGGGCAAATTCTTGGCTTACTTGACTGTGAAGATTCTCGGGCTCACCAACTCTGTACTCTCGGAACTCCTGGAAGGCTGGAACAACTGGCCTCTCGATGTACGAATTTATTAATATCCCAACTAAGAATTGGACACTTGAGTACTGAACCCATGAATGGGAAATAATTCCCTCTGAGAAATTATGTCTTTGAATAAGCGCCGCTTCCACTAAATTACTTGAAAGGAAGCGCGCTTCGAATTCGAACTTCTCTACCTCAGATTCAAATTGAAGTGCGCCGTTGAGCGCGCTCGCGAGCCGCTTCATTCCGAAGTGCCTTCGAAACTAGAACGTCTCTTCTGGAGCCTCTGATGCTTCGCGGGCAATGTGGCGGCCATCTTGAAGGGGTCTTTTTCACCGGGTTAACATTAACCCAATAATTTACAGTAGCCGGTTTTATTACCACTCTACGTTTCTTGGGATAACACTGCCCTATGGTAAGGGCACTCACCAGGTTCCTGACACTCCTCCTGGGCTTTTATTTGACAGGCTAATGCATTCGGGGAGTTGTAGTGTTGGTTCCCCTGCACATGTCGGGTTAATCTCGCTTTGTAAAAGGAAAGCTAGGCGTGCCCTCATGGGTGGTGGACGGAGATGTGAGACACGGCCGTCTCACCCCCACCCCCCAAACCCCCTTTAGCAGCTACAGCGGGTGGGGTTCTTGATGGGCCTCTTCTGACTGCAGCTCGGTAGGTACAGACTCCTAATTACTGCAAAAGGGTGGCAGAGTGAGTGGATGGATCGGTGGGTGAAAGGGTGGGCGAGTGAATGAATGGATGAGTGAAAGGGTGAGAGAGTGGCTGGGTGAGTGAGTGAAAGGGCGAGAGGGTGAGTAATTGATGGGTGAGTGAAAGGGCGGGAGAGTGAGTGGATGGATGGGTGAGTGAAAGGGCGTGAGAGCGAGTGAATGGATGAGTGAGTGAAAGGGTGGATGGCTAGATGCATGATGAATGAGTGCAAGGAGAGATGAGTGAAAGAGAGGAAGAATGTATGAGTGAAAGGGTGGATGTGTGTGGAAGGATGAATGAAAGAGAAAGGGTAAATGGGTGGATGGGTGGAATGAAAGACTGGGTGGATGGAATAGATGACAGAATATACAGGTGAAATAATGGATATCAGCGGGTGGATAGAGGGATGAATGGATAGATTCTTGAATGAAAGCGACAAGCACCGTCTTCTAGGGACGGTCGTGATGATTTGCTTCATTTGTTTGGGCCATAAGAGCTTCATGAGATGGGTGAGTGAAAGGATGGATGGATGAATAAATGAGTGAAAGGATAGATGGATCTGTGAGTGACTTGATGCATGGGCGAGTAAAAGGGTGGAAGGATAGATACATAAATGAAAAACAGGATGTGTGTAAGGATGGATGAGTGAAAGACAGAAAGGATGGATGAGTGATGAAAGGCTGAATGGTTGGATGGATGAGTGAAAGGGTGAATAGAGAACAAGAGAAAGGATAGATGGATGCGTGAAAGGGTGGATGAGTGGAGAATAAGAGTAAGGCTAGATGAGTGGAAGGATGAGTGAAAGGGTGAATTGGTGAGTGAAAGGGTAAATGGATGGATGAGTGGAAGGGTGGATGGAAAATGAGAGAAAGGATGGGTGAGTGAAATAGTGGGTGGATGGATCGATGAGTGGATGGATGAGCGAAAGGCTGAATGAACAGATGGAGTGAAAAAGTGGTTGTATTGATGGAGTGAAAGGATGGATGAGTGCAAGGGTGGATGAATGACTTGATAAGTGAATGAAAGGATGGATGAGTGGAAGGGAAGATAGATGGGTGGTTAGATAAAAGGTGGATGGATGAGTGAAAGGGTTAATGGATGGATGCATGAAAGGGTGGATGGATGGAGGAGTGTGTGAAAGGATGGATGAATGAGTAAAATAATGGATGAGTGAAAGGGTGAATGGATGAGTGAAAGGGTGAATATATGAGTGAAAGGGTGAATAGATGGATGGATGAGTGAAAGGGTGGATGGATGAATGAGTGAAAAGATAGATGGATCTGTGAGTGAAATGATGCATGGGTGAGTGAAGGATAGATACATAAATGAATAACAGGATGGATGTAAGGATGGATGAGTGAAAGGCAGAAAGGATGGATGAGGGATGAAAGGCTGAATGGATCATTGAAAGGGTGAATGGAGAACAAGATAAAGGATGTATGGATGAGTGAAAGGGTGGATGAGTGGAGAATAAGAGTAAGGATAGATGAGTGGATGGATGATTGAAAGGGTGAATGGATGAGTGAAAGGGTGAATAGATGGATGGATGAGTGGAAGGGTGGATGGAAAATGAGAGAAAGGATGGGTGAGTGAAATAGTGGGTGGATGGATCAATGAGTGGATGGATGAGTGAAAAGCTGGGTGAATGGATGGAGTGAACATGTGGTTGTATTGATGGAGTGAAAGGATGGATGAGTGAAAGGGTGGATGAATAAATGGATAAGTGAGTGAGTAAGTGGGTGGCTATTTGGATGAGTGAAATAGTGAATGCATGGATGCATGAAAGGGTGGATGGATGGAGGAGTGTGTGCAAGGATGGATGAATGAGTAAGAGGATGCATGAGTGAAAGGGAGGAAGGATGGATGGATGAGTGAAAGGGTGATTGGATGGAGGATTATATAAAGGATGGATGGACAGATGAGTGAATGAATGGATAAGTGAATGGGTAAATGGATGAATGGAGTAAAAGTCTGGATAGGTGGACAGAGTGGAAGGATGAGTGAAAGGATGTAAGGATGGATGATTAAAAAAATAGATGGATGAGTGAAAGGGAGGGTAGATGGATGGCTGGATGAAACAGTGGATGGATGAGTGACAAAGTGAATGGATCGATTGATGAGTGAAAGAGTAAATGGAGGGATAAATGAGTGGAAGGATGGATGGTTGGGTGAAAGATGGATGATTGAAAGGATGGATGATGAATGGATGGATAAAAGGGGGGGATGGATAGCAAGTGAAAGGATAGATGGATAGGTTTTAAGATGGATGTATAGGTGTGGCTATGGATGGGTGGACCAATAGAATGTGACAGGTTAAATGTTGGATGAAAGACAGAATAGATGACGTAATATACAGATGAAATGGTGGATATCAGCGGGTGGGTTGAAGGATAAATGGATAGATTCTTTTTTGGAAGAGACAAGCAACCTCTTCTTCCAGGGAGGGTTGTGATGACTTGCTTCACTTGGTTGGGCCATAAGAGCTTTGGTTCAAAGTGGGGGGTATTTTCATTTTCTGGCTACTCCCTTGATGTCAGGTTTAGAAATATCAGTCATTGGCTTTTTTTTGTTTTGTTTTTTGTAATGGGTGTTCCAATCCCCAGACAAGATGTGTTCACTTTCCAAAACAAGTTTCAAGGTTGACACAATACACAGACTTACACCAATGCTTTCTTGGTGATGAAGTCCCATTACAAAGCAGAGACCCCAATCGGTATGGGGCAGCACTTTTATTGCGGTCAGGTCATGTCCTAGACAGCGCTATCAATGGGTAGGTACGGAGTACCTGCACTTAATTCATTTGAAGGGGAGAGTACCATCACTGGTGCATTACTTGTAATGGGAGAGTACCAGTACTAGTGCATTACTTGTAATGGGAGAGTACCAGTACTGGTGCATTACTTGTAATGGGAGAGTACCAGCACTGGTGCAGTACTTGTAATGGGAGAGTACCAGTACTAGTGCAGTACTTGTAATGGGAGAGTACCAGCACTGGTGCATTACTTGTAATGGGAGAGTACCAGCACTGGCGCAGTACTTGTAATGGGAGAGTACCAGCAATGGTGAAGTACTTGGTACTATTCTGCAATTGGCACCATTAACACAAAGATCCGTACAGTGGAAGCCATCAACTACCATAAATGAATGCCAGAAAAAGCAAAATAGGAAACTAACCACCCTCTCAAAAAAAAAATATAGAGCGCAAAGAGTCACTAGTGGAATAATCCCCTTGCTTGGCACCAAGACTTGTGAAATCCAAGGTGGGCTCAGTATGTGACCGCGGACTCAAGATTTGCTTTCTGATGCAAAATAAATATTTTTGACAATTGACATTGATTTTCACATGGCCATACCACCATCTCCTTCAAACAATTCCTTAATCCAAAGATCTTTGTTGGTTCTGTCCGTATGCCTTTTGGTGCAAACTCACCACTGCCACGGGCTCCTTCAAATATAACTCAGCAGATGATCGAGGGCAGTCCTTTCACCACAGTGGAAATGGCTTTTTGTTCTTTTTGGTGTAGTCCTTCCTCTTTGTCCCTCCCCTGAAGCACGGGTGCATTACCTATGTCATTCCACTGCTCACGTTTTCATGCTCTAGGTTTTTTCTGTGTGTTTAAGCACTTAACGAGAGTGCGTCTTTTTCAGCAGTCTCCCTCGTGTACTTCTACCTCCTCTGTGTTCCATCCGTCCACAGACCCTACGCTGTTGTGCTGTCCCCCCAAACGCAATCCCTCCATTGTTCCTGTTTGCCCCCCCTGCATTGATCGTGTTGTCACCTCCCTCACGCCCTTGTCTCCCCCTCCCACCCACCCTCCTGCCATTGTCCTCATTCCCAGCGCTGGTTGCATACCCTTTTTTAGGTCGAAGCCTACAAGGTAGCACAGCGTTCTGGTTTGCTAAAGACATCTTGGGGTCATTCAGAAAGCTTCCTTGGGAACGCATTTGCCCTTTGCTTACCACTGGCTTTGTTGATTGTAACTCACATTTTCTGGCTTTCTCTTTGCGGGTTTTATTTGTTTTAGGCTGTCCAGGTTCAGTTCATCCCTTCTAAGGAGCAAAGCCTTTTCACACCACCTCTCCTTGTATTCTTCCACGACTGCTCCTTCCTGTAATCGGGCCTGTAAATCTTGTCCTTATCTTGTCACATTTGCTGGGCATTCAAAGACCGAGGTCAAATGTCAGGCTCTGTCTCTGAGGGAGCTTGGTGTTTACTTTTCTTTCTCAGACTTCAAAGTGAGAGGATTTCTTTGACAATGTTGCTGGATACGGGGGTGGGGGCAGAAGGAAAGGGTTTTTGTCTAGAAGACATTTAAATGAACAGTGCAGGTATAACAGAATTAGCAAAGCACAAATGAAGCAAATCTTTTTTGTTACTTCTGAAGTGAGGTGGAAATAAATATTTTAATGTGATCAAAACAAATCAATGCACTAGTTGATATCATTTGCACACATTGTTTGCACGCTGTATGTTTTATTAGTGAAACTGTGTGTCTGTGCAAATGTAACAGTCATTTCAATTAAAAAAAATTGACTGTCATGGCAGTGTGCTGCCCAACCATACCTACTCCACTCTATGCCACTGCACTCTTCTCTGCACCACTCCACCTTACACCACACCACTGCACTCTACTCTACTCTGTACCACTCCTCTCTATGCCAGTACACTCTACATCACTCTAGTCTGGGCCACTCCACTATACTCTGCACAACTTCACTCTACGCCACTACACTTTAATTCAGTTCACTCTATGCCAATGTACTCTAGTCTGTACCATTCCATTAAAGACCCCTGCACTCTGCCAATCGAATGTACATCACTCTAATCAACTCTGCACCACTGCATTCTATGCCACTGTACTCTACCCTGCACCACTCTACTCTGAAACAATCTACTCTATGCCACTGCAATCTACCCTACTCAACTCGAAACCACTGCACTCTGCATCATTGTACTTTATCCCACTGTAGTCTATGCCACTCTATGTCAATGCGTGCTACGCTGCTCTACTCTACGGCACTCCACTCTGCGCCACTGTATTCTAAGCCACTGCACTCTACGCCACTCAACTCAAAACGACTGTACCCCACATCATTGCGCTCTATACTACTGCAGTCTACTCCACTCTACAGCACTGCACTCTGTGCTACTGAACTCTCCGATACTGCACTCTGCAGCACTCTATGCCACTGTAAACTACACTCGCTGCCACTGTATTCTATGCCACTACACTCTACTATGCACCACTCTAATCTATGCCGCTGCATTCTACGACGCTGCACTGCACACCACTATGCCACTCCCCTCTGTATCGCTCCAATACACAACACTCTATACCACTCCACTCTATACCACTCCACTCTATGACACTCCACTCTATGACACTCAATTCTTTGGCATTCCAACCAACAACACTCCTCGCCACTCTCCTCTACACGCCACTACTAACCTTTAGCCACACTGAACAGCAGCCACGCCGGTGTACAACGTGACTAAAACCCTTTGGCACTGTCAATAGCTCTTGCATAGGCGGGACGTATTGGCTTTTACAATGCTTGTTCTGTTTGTCATCTTCCCATCCTCCTCCTGCTCATAGCTGTTCCCAATTTTCCTAAACATCAGAAACTATCTGGTCCCAGAGGCTGGCAGTCTAATCTTCGATCAGCCCCACTCACATCAGAGGTTTTCACCCCTGAAGCAAGGAGTAGGAAAGGACATAGAAACACACTTTAAGTAAAAACCCTAAATTCTGCTTTGATCACTCAGTTTGAAGTTTATGATGTGGAGATCCCAACGAGGCCCTTTATAGGCTCGACTCCGTAGTGTCCTAAGAGTCAACTCGTGACCTCCCGGTGGAGGTTTGTAGGGATTCACACCAATATCCCTGGACCACCAACCAGGTCCAGGAGTGAGACCCGTGCTGCAGGGAGGGCGACTCAGCCAGAGAACCAGACTGGCCCAGACACCGCGGAGGCAAGAGACTGCGGCAAAGTGTAACGTGCTGCAAACGAGTGAACCTATAATAAGTGAGCCACCTTCTCAGATGACTGAAGACAAACTCACAGCTCAAACTAGCAGCAATGAACAGGACTGGCCACGTGGAAGAGAGACTAGTGCCCACTGTGAGAAACTGCAGACAGGAGCAGGGCTCACGCCAAAGGCGTGAGCAGTGTGCACGAAGTGAAACGTACTAGCAAGACCCCGCTCCAAGCGTGACACTCAGCACCGAGCAAGCTACAGAACAGGAGCTCTGCACAGTTTGCGAGGCTGTTGGTTTCTCCATAAATCCCTCCAGCGTCAGCGCCCACCCCCCCCCCCCCCCATGTGCGGCGTTCGTCACTCACTTGGGATCTCACTTTGTCAGGTCTCCTGTGCGGGCTCCCTGTGGCATGCTACCCTACGCCTTTGGAGAACCTCACACCAAGCTCTGGCACACTTGTGTCTAAAGACAGGACTTCGAAGCACTAGAGCCAGATGAGATCGGACAGGCCGGGTTCGTCTCTCCCTCTCAAGTGCACAGGGCAGCCATGTAAAGCTGCTCACCCTCCCCTCGAGGCTAGTTTTAGACGTTTGTCTTCCACCGGCGGTGTTACCGCCATTTAACACCCCTGCCTTGTGGAAATGTGGATTTTTCCTGATCAGTTATGTCCCCTATCTTGGACCCCAACGGTTTCATGTATGAATCACAAGTACATGTATGTTCCCTCCAGTTCCAGTTATGAAGACGCAAACACATGTGCGTCCACCGTCAACATGTCCTTTTTCAGATCCGCCATGAATGGGCCGGATATTCCATCCCTAAGTATGAAAGGCCACCGGCTTTATATGGTTCACTTATGCCATTTTACAGTCCAGGCAAGTAGGCCCTGATTCTGTCATCAAGCTTTTCTTGCCTTCTGCCTCTGAAAGCTCCAGTCTGAGCCTGCATCTGTGACCATGAACTTTGTCTCATTCCCTGCGCGGCTCACGGTGCCTGACATCAGCCTGTTGCCTGCCAAAAACTGTATTTCACCTTCGAAATTATCTGCTCCGCTCCCTGTCCAATGCATTCCTGTCTAGTAGTTTAAGTAAACATTCTTCCAGCTACCGAGCAAAAGGCCCGGCTTCTCTGTCTTTATGCAAGTAATTCATAGCCCTATTATTATGGAAGATTTCTGCCCTCGCATCTAGTGTAGACACTTAGACGCTTGTACACGCACTAACAGTCAGTATAGTCAGTATAGAATAAGATTCTACTCTAAGAGACCTCTCTTTTGGATAACATAGTTCTTTAAACATAGGATGTTAGATATGATTTGGGATTAGGTTGACTTGACCCTCCAGACTTCTGTCGCCACATGTAGAGCTAAATGTCAAGTCCCCTTCACCCCCTAGTTGCACGTCAATCATACGTCATGCTGCTGTGCGCGCATTTCTGCCAAGTATTTCTGCTGACATTGCGAAAATCTTTCATGGAACCACCCTATTATGACATCACACCTGATGACGTTCTTTAGTTACACCCAGTTACGCCCACTTTTGCTACGCATGTATGTTTTATCTTCACTATCAATTGTTACGCCTCCTGCATTTGCTTCACTGTAATGCCTATTGTATAAAAGTGATTACTTATCAATAAAGTATGTACTTCACTTCCTGAACCTCCGTGGTGATGGAACTTGGAGTCCACGATTCGAATCGTCCATTGGAATAAAGCCCATTCCGAACCTCTAATACCACGGATTTTGCCTCTTATTTTACTGAGCTATTTTTATTATTTTTCTGTATCAAATTAAGTCCCGGTAATTAAATTATTTACCACATGAATGGCGCCCGAACAGGGACACTTTCTCATCTCACGCGCCGGCGGTGCGTTGCAGGCCCGGTCTCCTGCCACAGCTGGACGGACAACAACGCGTACCAGCAGGATTTCCTGTATCTCCCTCCGGTCAAGCGGGGGCGACTGAGGCTGCGATCAACACCCAGACGAGGCGGTGAGAAGTGCGAAGTATCCCGACCAGAGCCTAGCTGAGAGAGCAAGATCCGAGGTATACAGAGGCCCACCAAGTTCCGAAGTTCCGAAGTTCCGAGGTTTCCGATGTTCCGAAGTTTCCGAAGTTTTCGAGTCGAGTCCAGTCCGGTCCAGTCCAGTTCAGTTCCGTTCCGAGGCCTTCCGTTCCGAGCTACCCGGTGAGTACCATTACTGGGGAGGCGTTCTGACGTGCACATAGGTTGTGCCGGTCAAGACGGGTTTGGGTACACAAATCCGGTCTGCACTGTTTTAGCAGTGTATCTGTACTGTTTAGCAGTATATCTAGTATATCAAGTATATAAATTCAGAATAATTCAGTTAAATGCCGAGTATTATGTTTAGTGATTAAGTTTTCTTAGATCATCATCATCATTGTTGCTCATTTAAATATTAAATGTTAAATGTGTTAATACGTCCTGCATATTGTGGTGTGAATGACTGTTCATTATTGTGTTTATTGTATTAATATTGTATTAAGTTTGTTCAAAGATCAAGTATCAGATCAGTTCTCAATATGCCGCTCTTTTCGAAATTAAGACAGATCACAACTAGAAAAGGGGTACTCGAAGAAGCTGTTCCTATTCCTCCTAGGGACACTCCAGGGTACTTCATGTATCAAAAACACGGCTTAGACGCTATATTATTTCTTGATTTTTGGGTAGACTACACCAAGGAATTACCAGAAAGTCAGAGGTGGCCCGCAGCTGGGACCTGGGATGCAGAGTGCATCATGAAAGTAGAAGAAGAGTTATGGAAAAGGAAAGCTAGACAGTCACAGAAAGACGCCGTTGAGTTATGGCGTAAAGAATCTCATAGACGTACAGAAAAAGCACTCAGACAGGAAGAGAAAAATAAAGAGAAATCAAATAAAGTCCGAGAAAATCTATTAATTGAAGAAGGTACACGAGTGAAATCAGAACAAGTAGACAGACAAAGAAATGCCCTTATGAATGGTATGTATCCCCTTCTGGCCGAAGGATTACCTAAGGCTACTCCAGAGATACCAAAAGACTTGCCACCCCCATTATTTCCAATAAAAGTACATCCTAAGAGGCATCCTAGAACCGCAGAAGATGTTTTTCTTTCCTTATATTTAGATGACGCAGCTCCCGAGTATGCTAACCCCGCCCCACATAGACCGTCTGCCGGGGAGGTTCAACGCCAAGATCCTGTATCTGTACCTCTACAACAACAAATCCTGACACAAGTTCCGGCAAGCACATCTGTTTCCACATCTGTTCCTACAGCTGCTTCTACAGCTGTGTCCACACCTATAGTTGCTGTATCGCGTTCAACGAATCCTTTCACGCCCGATACCCCAGACGGGGCTACCGGAGGTGCTACCAACATTTTTTCTACGCCACCCAGAATAAATAAACTTACTTTTCAAGAATCAGCACATCCACGTACCCCCAAACTCATAAATTCTCGCACGCTTAAGGAACTTCTTGTAGATTGTAGATATGACCCTGTGCCCGGCAAAGAGGACGAAATGATCATGGCATCATTACGTATCAGACGAGCTGCGGTGTATTTAGGGAAGCTACCAGGAATGACTATGCATCTAGATAATATATATCATTTTGTCCAAACAGGGCGAGATTCTGAATGTATTAACAGAGCTATGGAATACCAGAAAGTGGAGATACAGGGGGAACTGTTACGTTTCCTCATAAATTGTGTGATCAGAAATCAAGACCGACCGGGGGTAGATCCGGAAATAATGCAAACTCTTACCAGATGGAGCCAGAATATATCAGAAGGGAGACATGATAGGCAAAAATGTATAATAGCCATGTGCCGAAAGATCCGTAAAGAAATAGAACGCCTACACGAAGAGAGATTAGCGGTAGACCAGTTCGAACAAAACGAGGAGGAGGAAGGATCAGGACTGCCCACAGGACAGTCAGAAACCATAGCCTATGTAGGTAGAGGAAGATCTTGTAATAGTACTAGATGTTTCACTGACCCGATACGTCCGATATGTCCAGATAATAACAGGAATTTCCAAACACCTATAATAAATATAAGGTCCCCCGAGCATTCGTTCCAAGCCGCTGACAAATTACTCCGAGAACGAAGGGGTTATCATTTACTCGATTCTGTGGATGAACAAGAATTAGCCAGGTCAGCCGTTCATTGGGTTGACAGTCCCGGAAAATATGGTGATGATACAGTAGCACACACATTTTTGAACCTCACCCCAGATGAACAGCGTTTAGCTGGGATTTATATGATTCAACAACTTCTTATACTATATAAAAGTCAACATTCAGATCCTGGTCCCTTACCCGATATATTGACTGAATTACTCACGAATAGATGGAGAGGTTCAGGTACTAAGTTAATTAGAGAAATACTAGAATCAAGAAAGCAGTATATTCTTTTTGTATGCCCAGAACATGTCTCACTGCCCATCAAGGAAAGAACGACGTATTACATGGACAGACAGAATCCCTTACGAGAAGTACACCCAATAAAGGGCGAGGACAATCAGTTTAAACGTGTATTTGTATATACGCCCATATCGAAAATAGAATTGTTAGAAATGAAGAAAGTGGTACCCAGTTATGACAAAGATCCAGCGGGTTTTCACCGAGAAATTAAAGACATGTTACTCATGGGAGAGTATACCTATCCCGACATTATGACAATATTAAAGGTATTAATGCCTGCTGGCATTTATGAAAAACTCAAGGAAAAACAATGGGAGGTGGGAGACCAAAAGATAGACTGGACAGCATTAGAAAATGAAGAAAAGGCCCGAGGTCCAGGTTCAGGGCTTGGGGATAAAACTAAAGCACTACCAGGTTTACTAGTACAGGTACTGCCACGTTTATTAACTACGAAAAAGGAAGACTGGGGTGCAATCTCAGCCTGTAAACAAAAGCAAGATGAAGACACTAGTGATTTCTATGCCCGATTCGAAAAATGTTTTGGTATAAATAGTGGCATAAAAGCAAGTAGCAAATCTTACCCACATCTGTTTGTGACAAAATTAGTTGAAAATTCCTTGCCCCAAGTGAAGAATAGAGTATTAAAATTCGAGAGTACCTGGCAAGGTAACACCCCATCACAAATGTTACAAATGTTACAGTATCATCACAATAGAATTAGAGAGGAACAAGAACATGAACAAAGACGCATGAAAGACACAAAAATGAAAATGCTAGTCTCCCAGACAGTTCCAGCTGAAGGTCATAAAAAGGGTACGACACAGTCCGGTGATTCAGCAGGACCTGTAAAAGGGACATGCAACTATTGTAAACAACCAGGTCATTACATACACGATTGCCCAGTCCTGAAGCGTAATATCGCTACAGGTAAAACACAAGAAAGACCACGGCCACCTAGACAGGATCAGAATGAACAAGGAGCCCCGCAGCATGCACAGTCCATGCCAGCTCCACAACAGTCTATACAGTTTGTGCCAGCTGCACCAGCACTGCCTGTTGCTGCCACACAAACCACGACACGACAGCTGTACCAGACCACACAGTACGACTATCCTGATTATCAACGATACGCATGAACCAGCCTAGAGAGGGAAGTTGGCTTACCCCTTATCGAGGTCCCTGTAGACCAAGAAGGACCTTATGTACATAGTGAACTATTAGGCCAAGATAGAAAATGTTTACTTGATACAGGGGCAAGTCGAACAACCATAAAACGTAGTGAAGTTCCAGGGGCACCCCTCTCGGGCTCACAGAATATTTCCCTTGGTTTTTCAGGAAAACCTATTGTTAATGAAGTATCACAGCCTCTTCCACTTACGATAGGACCCTTGACCCGAACTACAGATTTATTGCTTACTAAATCATGTCCAGAAAACTTGTTAGGTATAAAAACACTGAAAGCTCTAGGAGCTATAATATGTTGTTCTCCGGAAGGAGTAAGATTGTTTTTACGTGATTTCAAAGGTCACTATGTGTCTCGAGACATGGATCCCCGACTGCAGACTTTACCTACACATTTATGGGCGCAAGGCCCTACTGATGTTGGTTGCATGAATATTACGCCATATCGAGTTACACTAAAGGCAGGAGTGGTACTACCACGAATGCGACAATACAAGTTACCACCAGATGCTATAGTGGCTTTACTGCAAATCATTGACGAGCTCATTGCCCAAGGAGTGGTTGTGGAAACAGACTCCAATGTATGTAATTCCCCGATAATTCCGATTCTTAAACGAACAGATCCAAAGGCCCCGCCAGTATATCGATTGGTTATTGATCTGCGCGAATTGAACAAATGCATTGTGCCACAATTCCCTGTGGTCCCAGATATCTCGTCATTACTGACAGCTATTGATTCCAAAGCCACGTTCTTTACTGTAATTGATCTCAAGAATGCCTTTTTCAGCGTCCCAATAGATCCGGAAAGCCAATACCTGTTCGGATTTAGTTTAAATGGACGTAGCTTTAAATTCACACGCGCACCTCAAGGATTTACAGAAAGCCCCAGCATCTATAGCCAAGCACTGAAACGAGAACTCGACAGTATCCACATGCCAGTCAACACTGCCCTGCTTCAATATGTCGATGATCTGCTGATCACCGCTAGAAGCGAACCTGAATGTGAAAAAGCATCACTGACATTTTACAATTTCTAGCCGAAAAGGGGCACAAGGTGTCCCCTTCTAAGCTGCAATTCTGTGTCCAGCGAGTTGTTTACCTTGGTCACTCGCTGTCCAAGGAGGGAAGGCAGCTTACACCATATCGCATCCAGCTAATTGCTAATATGCCAATACCAAAGACACAAAAGGAGGTGCGGGCTTTCATAGGCCTTACTTCATATTGTAGGCAGTGGATCCCTCAGTATGCATTTCTAGCAAAACCACTCATTCAATTGACGACACAGGAGGCAGCCACATCGACTGTTCTCCCTTGGACTCAGGAACATGCACAAGCTTTTGAAAGCCTAAAGAAAGCCTTATGCCAAGCACCTGTTCTAGCAACACCATGTTACAGTAAACAGTTTACACTCTTTGTTACAGAACGCGAAGGTACTGCCTTGTCAGTACTCACACAGGAACAAGCAGGATCACACAAACCATGTGCTTATTTTTCTAGTACATTAGATCCCGTAGCTCAGGCTTTGCCCGCGTGCCTAAAATCAGTGGCAGCAACAGCTTTAGCAATCAGACAAAGCGATGCCATAGTGTTAGGATATCCATTGACAGTACAAGTACCACATGCAGTAGAGGTTCTTGTGAATCGAACGCAAACACAACACTTGACTATAGCGCGACTCACTGGTTACGAATTAACATTGTTTCAGCCACATATAGAAATCAGACGCTGTAATACATTGAATCCTGCCACACTTTTACCTGTAATCGGAACAGACCCACTAGCTCACGATTGTATTGAAGTTATCACTATCACGACGAAACCCAGACAAGACTTGACAGATGTCCCATTGTCAGACCCAGACCTGACGTTGTATGTAGATGGTTCATGTATGAGAACAGGTACAGGAGAGTTAGTGGCCGCTTACGCAGTCACAACAGACACTGAAATCATTGAAACAAATTGCATAAATATCTTGTCCGCTCAAGCAGCAGAGCTCATCGCTCTGACACAAGCCTGTATTCAAGCCACAAATAAAAAAGTCAACATATACACTGATTCACGTTATGCATTCGGAGTTGTACATGACTTCGGCGTGCTGTGGCGAGAGAGAGGTTATTTAACTTCTCACGGTGCCCACATTCAGCACGGACCCCTCATTCATGCCTTATTAGATGCAATACATCTACCCACTGCAATATCAATTATGAAATGTAAAGCTCATACGAAAGTTACTGATATCATTTCTCAAGGCAATGATCTAGCTGACAAAACAGCTAAACAGACTGCTCAAACTCAAACATCCGACATGACAAAGACAATAGTCCCGACGCCAACACATTGTATGACGGTTAAGGATCCCGCTCTTGACGTAATTGACATACAGACACATGCTACACCAGACGAAATAAAGAAATGGACTGAATTAGGAGGGATCCAAACGGATCAAGGATGGATGACGAAGGAAAAATCTGTGTGGTTCCTTCCTGATTCAATGGTCCAAGTTATAATTAATACTGTACATAGTCCAGCACATCTAGGAGAAAAAGCTATGCTAGACAGCATTCAATACATTTGGTTCAACAAACATTTACGAGCAGCAGCTAAACAAAAAGTTCGTACCTGTATGATCTGTTGTCAGTTTAACCCAGGAAAAAGCATTCCCGTAGAACAGGGTGGATTTCAGCCTCCTGATCACCCTTTTGAAGTCCTCCAGATGGATTATATCCAGATGGAACGATGTCGAGGATTCAAATATGTTCTCGTAGTTGTCTGTGCTCTTTCCCGTTGGACAGAGGCATACCCGGTTTCAGATTACACTGCCCCGACTACTGCCAAACAGTTAGTTCAAGAATTCTTCCCACGGTACGGTTTACCACGTGTTGTCTACTCAGATAACGGCCAGCCGTTTTCATCCGAACTAATGAAACACGTTTCACTTTTGTTAGGCTATCAGTGGAAATTTCACTGTGTCCGACACCCCGAGGCAGCAGGTCTCGTGGAAAGACATAATCAGACCCTGAAAATTAGATTGTCCAAAATATGCAGAGAGAAAGGTGTCGACTGGGTAGTAGCCTTACCCGTTGCACTCTTTTACATGAGAATGGTAGCACACTCTCGAACAGGGCTATCCCCTTATGAGGTGATCTTCGGTAGACCACCAAATATGTGGGGGACGCCTATACCACGCAAAATAACTGATATTGACTGTAATATGCTGACAGATTACTTGGCTTCCTTGATGTCTGCACTACAATCTTGTCGTTCACAGGTAGCTGCAGCCTTTCCCGACAACACCGAGGTGAAACCACATGACGTAATTCCAGGGGATTTAGTTCTAGTGAGGAACTTTGATCGGAAGTCCCAACTGGATCCTAGGTGGAGGTCGCCTCAGCTCGTATTGCTAACGACGAGGACAGCCGTGAAGATCGAAGGTCGAAAAGGCTGGATACATTCAAGTCATATCAAGAAATTTCATGGACTACCGTCAGATGTAAATGACACACCTTGCGTGTCTTCCCCGATTGACTCAAAACTTCCTTTGGTTGAACTGAATAGCCACGAACTATACAAACTAAAACTCAGGTCTAACCAGTCAGGCAATTTGATTGTTTAAGTCCTCTCCAAGGTGAATCGGTCGAATTTGTCTCTGACATGTATCCCTTGGACCTGTATAGAGAAAGAAACAAAAGGATAAAACTGAAACGACATGCGTACTGTAAATCACTGCGTAGTCATTGCACAATGACGTTATTAATTTTGTTTTTCTTAAGTCTTTTAATAATTACTGCAAGTATATTGTTGCACATATATTATCCTATTTCTAGACATGTTTATAATGTTACTGCTGAACATTCTTTTAGTGAATTACCTCCGCATGAGTTGTCTTATAGATTTGCGCTGCGCAATAACACGTTTATTAGTATGTTACATCATTCCCATCAGGTTAGCAATGCTACAAATTGTTGGATATGTGGTCGACTCCCTCCCTATCAGAATTATCAAGGACTTCTACCTCTCTTTCCATACCCGTTCACACACAACGGCTCCTGTGGAGCATGGTTTAGTTTAATTAATTCCCTAGATTCGAATTCTGCAGTTTATCAAGACAACTGGGTATGGGGAAATTTGAACTTAGTTTTACTTAAAGTCTGCTACCCTAACAAGGAGGGACTTCCCAAAAGAACAGGAACTGATCTAGAAAATGAAGTGTATGGATTAGGTAATTTTACGCTTAATCTTATGATCCTAAATGTCGAATCCGAAGCTACTCCAATTTTGCCCGCTATGTCAATATTTCCAGTAAAAGGTGAATTATGTGTAAGAAAGAATGGTTCCATACATATGGGCCATAGTAGATGCACCACTGTAATAGAATTTAGTGATCAAGGCAAGTCTACATTTAGAGCTTCCCGCCATTCCTATTTCATATGTGGTCAGACGGCATATATACGTCTGCCTCTAGATTGGGATGGTACCTGCTACATCGGATTCCTTTTACCACCTGTTTTCCTAGCTCCTCCTGATTATCACAGAAATACTCATTTAGTACACAATAGAGAAAGGAGAGATCTCCCAATAGTCGATTACACTGAAACAGCATGGGAAAAATACACAGATTTCAATAAAGGTCTCTTTCCCTATATAGGTACCGTTACTAATAGTAAGCTGATACGTAGATTAACTAGAACCCTTGAAGCAGTAGTGAACGAAACCATTTCCGCCTTAGGCAATTTCACAGAAGAGCAGTCTGCTATGCGGATTGTTGTGCTTCAAAATCGTCTTGTCCTTGACGTCATCCTGGCCGATAGGGGCGGAGCTTGTAGGGTCATCAGATCAAGTTGTTGCATTTTCATACCAGAAAATTCGCCATCTGTATATAAAGCCATAATTCGCCTTCATAAGATTGTAAGCCAGATACACCAGAATCCAGGCACCTGGACTTGGTCCGGTTGGTTTTGGAGTGTATTATCTACCTTTGGATGGAAGATCCTATCCTTCCTAGGTATTGGCTTTCTCATACTATTCAGTTGCTGTCTATGTCTACAATGTGGACCAGCGATCTGTGGTCTGTGTGCCACATCGTGTATTCCACCACCAAGATTTCATTCATCCCAGAAGAAAAAAGAAGAACAAATGATGCTATATGAACAGATCAACGGATTGATGAAGATTGATATCTCTTAACGGGCAAGTAGGGGACAAGGAGGGAATGTGGAAATGTGGATTTTTCCTGATCAGTTATGTCCCCTATCTTGGACCCCAACGGTTTCATGTATGAATCACAAGTACATGTATGTTCCCTCCAGTTCCAGTTATGAAGACGCAAACACATGTGCGTCCACCGTCAACATGTCCTTTTTCAGATCCGCCATGAATGGGCCGGATATTCCATCCCTAAGTATGAAAGGCCACCGGCTTTATATGGTTCACTTATGCCATTTTACAGTCCAGGCAAGTAGGCCCTGATTCTGTCATCAAGCTTTTCTTGCCTTCTGCCTCTGAAAGCTCCAGTCTGAGCCTGCATCTGTGACCGTGAACTTTGTCTCATTCCCTGCGCGGCTCACGGTGCCTGACATCAGCCTGTTGCCTGCCAAAAACTGTATTTCACCTTCGAAATTATCTGCTCCGCTCCCTGTCCAATGCATTCCTGTCTAGTAGTTTAAGTAAACATTCTTCCAGCTACCGAGCAAAAGGCCCGGCTTCTCTGTCTTTATGCAAGTAATTCATAGCCCTATTATTATGGAAGATTTCTGCCCTCGCATCTAGTGTAGACACTTAGACGCTTGTACACGCACTAACAGTCAGTATAGTCAGTATAGAATAAGATTCTACTCTAAGAGACCTCTCTTTTGGATAACATAGTTCTTTAAACATAGGATGTTAGATATGATTTGGGATTAGGTTGACTTGACCCTCCAGACTTCTGTCGCCACATGTAGAGCTAAATGTCAAGTCCCCTTCACCCCCTAGTTGCACGTCAATCATACGTCATGCTGCTGTGCGCGCATTTCTGCCAAGTATTTCTGCTGACATTGCGAAAATCTTTCATGGAACCACCCTATTATGACATCACACCTGATGACGTTCTTTAGTTACACCCAGTTACGCCCACTTTTGCTACGCATGTATGTTTTATCTTCACTATCAATTGTTACGCCTCCTGCATTTGCTTCACTGTAATGCCTATTGTATAAAAGTGATTACTTATCAATAAAGTATGTACTTCACTTCCTGAACCTCCGTGGTGATGGAACTTGGAGTCCACGATTCGAATCGTCCATTGGAATAAAGCCCATTCCGAACCTCTAATACCACGGATTTTGCCTCTTATTTTACTGAGCTATTTTTATTATTTTTCTGTATCAAATTAAGTCCCGGTAATTAAATTATTTACCACAGCCTCCCTGCATGGCTTGTACCCTACACAATGAGGCAGACTGTAGTGTCCACCACACGATCCAGAGCCACCGGCACGCACTCTGACTTCTGCATCGTGGCGGACCCTACACGGGGTCTAGTAGTGTCAGTACTTACAGCCAGCTTTATATGTGGGTAGACCCAGGGCCGGCTCTAGGGCGGGGCGATCGGTGCCACCGCAACGGGCGTTGACTTGGGGCGTCATTTTGGAAAATGTATATTTTTATTTTAGAAGCACCTGCTGCAGCATTCCTGGCCTCCAGCAATTTTCAGACATCAATTAAAATGTCAGGCTAACGATGGTGATTAATCGTCTTACTGGCAAGAGACCGGAGGTTTGTCTTGGGGAAGTTTTGACTCATCCTCTTGTAGCCCAGAGGGTTACAATGCCTGCTGCTAAGAACGGGTTTATGCAGATCACAAAGGGCATATAATGTAAATAGATCAGTGGGTTACTGCTTCTGTAAGAGAGCTCCTTTTGTAACTTGTTATTTATAAGTCAAAATCCTAATATAGAACATGGAGTTATTAACTGTCATCAAAGAGCTGCGTGTAAACTGCAAGGTATATATTAGAGCTACATGTTTTTTGCCCAGTCTTTTATCCTCCTAATCTTGTGAAAAGGTTTCATTTGGGTTGAAAACAATTCTTATTATGAAAGACAACCCCTAACAATGATGTTACGTTTTAAATTCAGAATGTGTGATTTTCCAGAATAAGGAATCAAACTATATTGCCTACCAGTATCGATGACATGTCACTCCTACACTACACCTTGTAGTCCTGTCTGATGTAACATTTCCTATACACTGATTCACACATGTATGATTGCCTCTGTGCAATGTGTGTGTGATGTAAAGTGCTGCGACACCTTACACTGGTATGAGTGGCGCTATAAAACTAAATGAATCTGAGACAGCGGTTATGGAGACTTGAGGGGCACAGTTAAAGGGTGCTAGTGAGGGAATCCGTGACAGAGGTGGTCATGGGGGGGCACCAACAGACATCCCTATCGCCAACCACCCTGTAGAAGGGCTTCACCTTTGCCGCCTGCCTACAGATGATGACATCCATGATACGCGAGCGTCAAAGAGATAAAAAGTGATCCTTTTGGGATGAGCATGCTCTACATTGGAAACCCAGCTCTCTTCATACTTTCTATAATCATTTTTATTAACGAAATGCAACTTTAGGGGCTGAGTGAATGTTCCTCTCACTTACACCTCAATAGGGGAGTATGTTTGTAAGCGATGTACAGCTGCAAATTAAATCTAATCACCAAAAGGTGAGGATTAAGCAGGCTATTTCTATTTTGGCAGGGTGAGTAATACATAACTTCAGGTAAATCCTATTCTACGAGACTGGCTGTTCCCCTTTCCTTTAATGCCTTATTGCCCCGGCGAGGCACCAGTTTATCTGTGACTTAATGTGCGCCCCCCCCTTCCAGGGGCACCAATGATAGTCTGGCTAGTGGTATTTGAAATATCGCGTATAATAAAAAGAATAGAGAACATAATGCCATAATGCTTTAGGTAATAGACCGGGCCACTGGATCTAAGCGATTCTGCGGCTGAAGTAGTTTTCCAGATTATTATGCATTTGCTACATAACTGATGTGCTGCGTAAGCAGCAGATTGTAGCAAAACTAAATTTGATTCCAACTCAAACTGATCAAAAGTGACTAAAATCTAAGTGGCATGTTGCCATGCATTGAAAGGAAGTGGACGGGCCACCGTTCTGTTGTTCACTATAGCTGTATGTTAACGGGTACAAATTAGGTCAACTCTTTGCTCAGGCATTGCTAACTTGTTTAATAAAGAAAAAAAGACAAAATCTTGAGGCAATACTGTCACAAAATGTGACATTACATACTTCGCCCTTTCTTGCTAATGTAGTCAACCCTGCCACATCAGTTAGTCCCTCCATACTGCATAATTCCAACAGCCCTGGTTTAACAGTAAAAACAAAAACTGGTTGAGGGGTTCATATCCAGTGTAAGACAGATGTCTTCCAACTGGGGGGTCGGTGGGGGGGGGGGGCTTAAGTGACCCCTGTCTTAGGCCAAGAGAGGCATCATGCTTTGTTTTAAGTGTTAAAAACATGAGCGGCGCTCGGCCACCTTGAAATGGGCCATCACCAACGACTGTAGCCATTTATATTTTGGCTGGGAGTGCGTGCAAAAAGGGGTAACAGAGCTTCACTGCCAGGTTTAAATATGTTTAGACATATACAAACATTGCCAATTTAGCAGAATTGTGAAAAAATTGAGGGGGGCACCAGAATTTTTTTTAAATATAATTGGTGGGCGCACCATTAATAAGTTGGAATACAACCGGTGTAAGCGATGGTCACCTTTTCAATGCATCTCCCTGGATAAAAATAAATCAAATGTCCCTAGAGAACGCCTCCCTTTCGTTTATTGCATATGCGGGGGGCACCATGCCTACATTTAACCATGTCAAACAGGGTTACCAAGTTTAAGAAAGCTTGTGTGTGACATTTCATGGTTTACAGCAGCTTATGTGTGACATTTCATGGTTTACAGCAGTTAATGTGTGACATTTTCAGACCTCACATAGCAGGAATTTTCCCTGACGCACGTTCAAGGACCCTTTGTGGATAACTTACCCCAACTGTGTCAGGAATTTCACCAAGCAATACAATGGACTCCATTTGGACCTCTCACAGTATCACGACTCCCCTTTCAGCACTCAAGCCCTCACGGCCGCCTGTCACCATCATGACCTACCCAATAAAATCAAGAGCTTGATTCCGCGGCCCCTTAGACACTGCCCTGGCATCACTGGCTGCCTTGTTTACACCAGGAAGTATTTTAATTTGGAAAATAAAATAAGCAATGCTGCTGCACAGTCCTGCTATGGGACCTACCAGCAGGAAAACACAAACAAACTTTGTGGAAACAAAGTAGGGAAATGGCTTCCATACGCCATATGCGTACAATAAATGATCAATTAGATTGTACACAATGACCGCATGTTTTTCCATTTCGGCAAGTAGTTATGGGTACTTGCAGCCCTGTCTATAATGGGAAAAGCAAAACAAGTGCCAGGTTACAAAAAAAAAAAAAACACAATACATCAGACAAGAGAATGAGATCTCTGCTGCAGAATCCTGCAGCTTTATTTGGGCATCTAACTATTCAATTCAATGAATTTTTTCATGCAACAGTGTCTTTACTTTGATTATATAGAAGAAATGCATGAAGCCCTTGTGAATATTTCACTAAAGCTGGTCACTTTGGTTTTTTAACGCAGTACTTTTATCAGTATATTTTGGTCCATTATTTTAAACCATATGTACTGCATGTTGCTTGTAATTTTGGAATGTCGCATTATTCTAAGCATGATCGAGGGAAATAAGAGCCCTGGGTTTCCATCAGACCCTTTAATGGCAGCATTGTGAAATCAACTGCAATCATTCACGTTTACTGTCCTGGCAGGTATGTTTTTCCCCTGATTAGTGCATACTTTAAAAAAGCTACTGTAAGAAGAAAAGTCCTAATGACCCCTGAGTGATACCTTGGGTAAACAAAGACAGAAAGGCCACGCTAAAATAAATACAATTGTGCGTAGACCTTTGCACAATCTTAAAATGTGAAGAGGGAAGGGAGAGGATAGAGAAGGGCATAGAGTGTGCTGACCGGCGGTTCCGATTGCAATGTGATAAGTCCTATGTATCACGTGACGAAGGTGATCCTTTTGTGGAGGATCTGTTAGATGTGCAGCCACCCCCTCCTTATGCCCCGCAAAGGACATACGCCGCAGCCCCACCCGCACCCCATGTTGCCACCTCTGGCTCCCCTGCACCGGTCGTTTTGGATGGAGCACCCCTTATTTCCCCTTCGGCTCTATCGGCCAAGACTGCAGTGCTTACAGGCCATCTTGATGCACCGATTGCCCAGAGTTCTTCCCTGTTCCTCTTGCTTACACCCACCACACAGCAGACATTAGTGTCCTCGGTTCCCGTGACTTCTACGGGCGCGAGCTCTCCCCACCCCTTTTCCAACCTTGCTGTATGCTAGCACACCGGTGTGGGGAGTAGATGATGGGGACTGGGAGGCTGCCAAGGAGAGAATGGGGTGAGTGTTGATTCGGTCTGATGTGGGCAATGCGGAGAAAAAGATGGTGCTGACCAAGCCTCCCAGTGGGCCCGAAGCCAGATTTACATTGTGGAGGATGTGTGGAGTGTGCTGAAAAATCACAAGCAGTTTGTGCAGCAGCATGCCCATAAGCACATGTCGGCTACTTTGATTGGGCTATGGGAACAGTGCTTTAATGGTGTTGCCCCTTAAATTATTTATGATATTCGGGATAGTGTGTATGCGACTGGCATGGCTCCTAATGATGTATTCAGCAAAGTTGCCACACTGATTGGCTACCGAGGCAGGTTAATCCAAAAGCCTGGGAAGAGGTGTGGTGCAGCGACCAGGGCGACTGACGCTGGGGATCACGGTTCGATCCCCTGCACCGGCATCAGGTCAGCCCAGCACCATGTGACTCTGGGAAATAGCTCGCTTAATCTTCCCAACGGCCCCCAGTGCCGGGATGCCTACGGGTAGTTGTGCGCTTTACAAATCCTGGATTTACATTTTTTTTTTACAAAAGAGCCCGATTGCAGTGTCTCAGTTCCCAATGAGAGAAGTACATCCCACCCAGAGCTTCGAAGTGGGCAGGACCAAGTCCTACGGCAGCAGGTGGAGGGTCGTTTTCAGGAGCAGTGGGTTTATACTCCTTGGAAGAGGAGTGAGGTCTTATCTCTTAAGACCCAGTTGCCTGACCCTAGGAAGAATCCCACTGCCTATTATAACGAGCTGACGGAGGCTCCACGGTGATGACACTAGCCGACATTGAGATGTTTTTTGGTTTACTGGTGCCATTTGATATCTGGCAGCAGGTGCATATGCAGGACCATGTGGTGGAGTTGGGTGGCACTTGGGGCGAGATTAGGACGTGGGGCAAGGAGAGGAAGCCCAGTGAGAAACCCAAAGCTGAGAAACTAGCTTTGCCTGGACGAATCATCCCGTATATGCACTCCTTGATCCCACCGAGAAGAGTAGGTTGGGATAAATTAACAGCATGTCGTCAGAAGAAAGATGAGAGCGTGTCTGATTTCTTCACTAGATTTGAAGGGGTGTTTCTGGATTTCAGCGGGCAGGACTTGTCAATGGAGGGAGGGATCCGATTGTTTGTTAACCGGTTTGTTACGAACTTGCTTCCTGAGATCACGACTCGGTTGCAGGCTTCGGAGAGCACTTGGACTACCTCCTCCCCATCAGTGATATTAAGTATGGCTCAGTATTACAAGCACTGGGAGAATGAGGAGAAGATGAAGGTAGAGAAGAAAAATAAGGACTTGAAGACAAAGGTGATGATGCAGCAGGTGTCCCAGGACAGTGATAGAGGGCGTGGAATAGGTCCGGCCCAACAGTTGCCCCGCACTATCCGGAACACTACACCCGTGTGATCAAATCAATGTGCGTACTGTAAAGAAGAGTGGCATTGGCGCAGTGAGTGTCCGACGTTGTTGCACAGGGTGGAGGCTCCGAGAGGACGGAGGTCACAAGGGAGAGGCAGGGGCGCAGTTGGATATGGCGGGAAGTGAGGAACAGCCAGGTCGGCCAGAGCAGAACTAATTTGATGATCCAAGGGGACGCCAGTATTATCAAGATGATTATGACGAAGTGACGGGACTTACCCACGGCTAGGACAGCCAGGGACAGGGTGGGGGAGCAGTCCAGATCCCTGTGGACCAGCGAGGACCCTATGTCACTGCTGATCTACGGGGCTCACCAAAAACGTTCTTGGTGGACACAGGCGCAATGAATAGCTCCGTTTCTTGTTCACTGGTCCCCGGGGCAGCTCTGTCTGGCCAAAATAATGTTTCAGTAGGCTTCTTAGGCGTACCAATTGTGAGCCCCATCTCCGAGCCTCTGGCTTTGACTATTGGTCCTTTTACACTAGATTCACCCTTCCTATTGACATCAAATTGTGGTGAAAATGTTATGGATTTGGACATGTTGAAGTTACATGTGACTATTGTGTGCTCTCCGGATGGCGTCTATATGACCATAGGACCAAATGTGGTGACTTCTATGCAATGCTTGTCAAAAGATGAGCCTCTTCCTGTTGAGTTTAGAGAGGTGCCGACGACATTATGGGCTACGGGTGACACAGATGTGGGGTTATTGCAGATACCGCCGGTTTCCATCAAAATTAAGGACAATGCTGTCCTGCCTCATCTTTCCCAGTATAAGATACCAAAGGTGGAAGAAAGGGAGCCGCTGCAGATTATACAGGACCTGATTGTGTCCGGTGTGGTTGAGGAGACAAGTGCGAATGTGTGGAATAGCCCTAGTCTTCCCATCCTAAAAAGGGTTCCCTCAGGTTCCCCGACCATCCCGATGTCTACCACTTTGGGATTGATTTGCGTGAGGTGAGCAAGATAGTGATTCCCCAGTTCCCTGTTGTTCCCGACAGCACTGCCCTCCTGACAATGATTCCCCCTCCGGCTCCATATTTCTCGGTCATTGACCTAAAGAATGTGTTCTTCAGCCTTCCCATACATCCAGAAAGCAGGTATATTTTAGTATTTTCCCTAGCTGGCAGGAGTTTTAGATTCTGCTGTGCTCCCCAGGGCTACACTGAGAGTCCCAGTATATATAGTCAAGCCTTGAAAGCCCAATTGGACTCCCTCACTCTTCCCTCAGATAATGTATTGCTCCAGTATGTGGACGACCTTCTTGTTGCCTTTGACACAGAGGAAGGTTGTAAGAAGAGTACTGTTAAATTGTTGCAGCATTTGGCACACAATGGACATAAAGTATCGCTTTCTACATTTCAATATTGTCGACAGGAGGTCACCTACTGTCGAAGGAGGTAAGGAGACTAACATCTGAGCGTGTGGCTGCTATAACTAAGATGCCTATCCCGAAGATGCAGCGGGAGGTGCACACGATCATAGGCCTCACTTCGTATTATCGCCACTGGATTCCTAATTTTACTTTACTAATGAAACCCTTATATCAACTAATCACTAAAGATGTGCATGAACCTTTACCCTAGATGCATGATTGTCAGCATGCTTTTGAGCAGCTAAGAATAGCACCTGTGCTTGGCACCCTAGACTACCAGAAGCTGTTCGTGTTGTATGGCCACAAAACGGCTGGCTGCGCGCTGTTTTAATACAGGCCTTTGGTGGTAAGCAAAGGTCGTGCGCTTACTTCTCCGCTCTGCTTGACAACATCACCAGAGGTCTCCTGAGCTGTTTGCGAGCAGCCGTGGCCATTTCCATCCGACAATCGGCAGGGCTCGTCCTTGATACTAATCTCACAGTTATGGTTCCACATGCTGTGGACACACTTTTGAACAGAACGAAGATACATCACCTTGCTAGTGCACCTCTGACTGGCTATGAGCTGACCCGGTTTGCACCACACGTCACCATCAAACGTTGTGCCACTCTGAACCCAGCCACGTTACTACCCCTCCCTTCTGATAGTGAGGAGATAGACGTGCATGCTTGAAGTTACCGTACAGAAGAAGAGACGAAGGGACGGGTAGACCTGACTGATGTTCCCCTATCTGAACCCCAAGGGGAACTATATGTTGATGGCTCTCGTTTTAAATGACCAGACGGCACAACAACAGTGGCTTATGCTAACACGACCTTACACACTGTAGTTGAGACATCACAAGTTCCCTACCAATCAGCGCAGGCTGCAGAATTGGTGGCCCTCCTTCGTGCCTGAGGGACTGACTGTCAATATATATACTGACAGTACACATTCGGCGTGGCTCATACTTTTGGACGGCTTTGGGCAGCAAGGGGGTTCTTGACGTCGCATGGCACGAGGATACAGAACGGCCCATTAATACACAAACGTTTGTCAGCCCTGGCACTTCCTAAGAGACTAGCAATAGTAAAGTGAAGTGCTCACACGGCAATCACTGATGATATTGGAAGGGGGAATGAATTTGCAGATCAGACAGCAAAGGAGACAGCTCGGACTAAAAGGAAGATGATGTTTGTGACAGGTCCAGCTAGATGGGTGCCTGAAAATGAGATGTTTGAGGATACCTTAGAGAACGTGAAGGAAATCCAGAGTGAGGCAACAATTGAAGAATTAGAAACAAGACAGGAGAGCACGGGTAATTTGGATGAGGATGGGTGTTGGATGGCCAAATCCGGGAACCAGAGATGGATGCTACCGGATGTGTGTGTCCTTCCTGTTATTAAAATGGCGCATGGACCAGCTGTTAGACCCTGTAAGGTGAAACAACAATATTCCCAAGGTTGCAGCTCACCTAGTGAAGTATTGAATAGCTTGTTTAATGCATTTTCCCAGAAAAGGTACTCTCACTCCTGTTGGCAGCTTTGCACCATCCTTCTTTCCCTTTGAGGTTCTCCAGATGAATTACATCGAAATGGAACGGGTCAACAACTTGAAATATGTACTGGTGGTTGTCTGTGCATTCAGTAAATGGGTTGAGGCTTACCCCATGAAAGAGAACACCAGCATGGTGACGGCAAAGGTACTCCTGTAAGAGTTCTTGCCGCATTTTGGTTTGCCCCGTTTGATTTGGAGTGATAACGGCAGCCACTTTAATGCTAAAGTTATCCAGTTGGTGTGCAATGGATTACAGATTAGGCAGAAGGTTCATGCGGGAAACCACCCCCAATCCGCAGGCCTGGTTGAGAAGTACAATGGTTCTCTCAAGTTGAAAATGGCTAAGATCAAAGAGCACAGCATTGCCGTGGCCCGATGCTTTACCCCTAGCATTAATGTCTACAAGAGTCACAGCCCATTCTAGAGCAGGATTGTCCCCGTATGAGGTCGTGTTTGGATGCGCTGGTTCTCTGAAATACCCCCTGCTTATCGATCATCTTTACGAGTTAACCAAAAATCTGCGTTCTTTTCACCAACAGATCGCTGAGACACTGCAGCAACATCCAGAGGCTCCTGGTCATGAAATACGGCCCAACGATTGGGTGTTGACCCGGAACTTTCAAAGGAGCAGCTTGGAGCCATGCTGGAAGGGACCTCTCCAGGTCCTTCTGCCCACCAGGACAGCAGTAAAAGTCAACAAGCTGAAGAACTGGATACATAGCACCCACTGCAAGAGGGTGCTCCTTCCGCTGCCCTATGAACAGTGGGTCACGGACGGGATCGGGGACTGTGAGATGGAGCAAATGCCGCGCTTCATCCCTGTTGGAAATGGCCCTTTTTGCAGGGCTATCCCCAAACTTTTTGCTTCTTCCTCCTTTGTTTTTCCTGACCTGTGGTTGTTGGCTATAGGACTCTGGGCACTTTACCACTGCTGATCAGTGCTAAAGCGCATATGCGCTCTGTGTAAATTGTTATTGGTTATCCATGAATGGCATATTTGTCTTACCAGTAGGTCCCTAGTAAAGTGCACGGAGTGTGCCAGGGCTGGTAATTCAAATGCTACTAGTGGGCTTGCAGCACTGATTGTGCCACCCACATGAGTAGCACTGAAGAGGTCTTAGGCCTGCCACCGCAGCGCCTGTGCGCAGTTTGTTAACTGTTATGCTGACCTGGCTAGAGTACCCACTTGCCAGGCCTTACCCTTCCCTTTTATTACACATTGGACATCCCAATGGTAGGCCCAAGGTACCCCCCTGGGCAGGGTGCAGTGTATGTGAAAGGTAGGACACGTACTAGTGTGGGTAACATGTCCTGATAGTGAAATACTGCCAATTTCGTTTTTCACTATTGAAAGGCTATCTTGCCCATAGGACAGACTGAGGAATGCTGTGTAACATGTTTACCTGCATATCTTCCCATAGGAGTAAGATAGAAATGTGGTATCCTTGAACTCAGAATTTAAAAACAATCTTTTAGAAAGGATGGTTTTTAAATTGTGTTTGAAAATAGCCCTTTTAGAAAGTGGCTGTTTTCTTGTTCAACCTCTCTGTGTGCCTCTGCCTTTTTGTGGATTGTCTGTCTGGTTTGAGAGTGACAGGAGCTGGGGTGGCTCCAGGAGTCTGGGTGAGTCAGCACTAGGCTGAATAGACCCATCTGCATGTAGAGTGGTAGGGAGGAGTAACACCTGGGTCTGAATCGGGCTGTGCCTGCCTTCCACAATGCTGGCTCCACCTCCTGCGGTGTGTCTGATGGCCCTGGCCCACACTCACAAAGGAAGAAGATGTGCACTGGCAGAGTGCCCCCAGAACTGGTTTGAACTGGATCCAGGACCCCTCACACATAGAGAACAAGATTTTTGGGGTATAAATATGAGAGCTGAAACCCCTGAACTTTGGACTACTTCGTGATCAAGAGGAATCCCTGCCAAAGAAGATCAGCTGAAGAGACTGAGGAGAAGTACTGCCCTTGCTGTGTGTCTGGGGTTGGCCCGCAGTTTGCTGTTTCCGTTGAGGAGAGGACCAAGGGACTTTGCTGTGTGCTGTGTCCCCTGCTTGAAGAAGGACTTTGCTGTGTCCATCTGAAGAAATGTGTCCAAGGGCCTGAGAAGAGCTGGCCTCCTGTTTCTGAAGTTCCAGGTACAAAAGGACTTCACCTCCAGCTTCCCTGAACTTCCTTGCTGGGAGTTCCAGTCTGCCAGGAGGGTCTGTAACTGTGTGAGAGGCCTTTTTGCTCTTGGGAGCTGGAAGCGTGACGCAACGAGAGAGAAGCGTGATGCCGCCGCAGCAGCCGCTGTCGCATCATCAACGATGCGTGTTGCCACTGTTTTCCGTCGCATCACCGGAGAAGCACGCCGCCACCACAGAGGGCGCCGTCGCATAACCGGGAAAGCGTGTCGCGGGGTCTGTCATGGCTCAGAAAACCACCGAGTTTGCCGCACGGCCGTCTGGCATGCACACATTGCCTCCACGTTGTCGCATCACAGCAAAGATGCCATTTTGTCGCATCCCACCATATCGTCGCAATGCGTTAAGGCGCCATCGTGTTGCATCGAAACCGGAGCGCAGGAAGAATCGACGCATCACCTTCTCTGCAACCCTTTTGTTTGTTTTGCGTTACACATCCCAGGTACTTTGAGACTAAAGTGTCGCATTTATCATCTACAAGTTCATTTTTGCAACAACCCTTTTTACAGATATTCTACTGAGTATTGGTATGTTGGATTTTTGTCGTTTTTGTCTTGTTTAGTGTAGATAGATAGATTTTATTTTTCTAAACTGGTGTGGTGTCCATTTGTGGTGTTTTCACTGTGTTACTGTGAGTGTTGGTACAAATACTTTACACATTGCCTGTGGGATAAGCCTGTCTGCTCATGCCAAGCTACCAAGGGGGTGAGCAGGGGTTACCTAAAGTATGTATCCCCATTACCCTGACTAGAAGCAAAGGTCCCTATTTGGACAAAGGTATCTACGTCTGCCAATTAGAGACCCCCATTTCTAACAATCCCCTTTTAAGATGCTCACCTCACGTTTGCACTGACGGAAGAGGAGAGTAATGCAGTGCTGACTGAAGCAGGGCCACCTGAAATTCAGGTCATACAGGAGACCCAGCCTGCTGGCCCACCAGTGATCAAGCAAAAGACACACAATTGATGGACGCAATGCTGAACAAAGCAAAACATTCACCCCCAGCCAAGAGATCTGGGTTATCCATCATTCTTTTGCTCACCATGCCACCCCAGTTTAGACCTGGCTATATGCAAATCAGTCTTGACCCTGTGCCTCATGGGAACAGTCCAGCCCAAACTGCCAAGCCAGCTCCTCCCTGGACCGGAAACAAGCATCCTAGGACCAGTTTTGGGGTTTCACCACTCTTCAGCCAGGATAGCTTTATTCCAGTGGCACAGGACTCACATCTGGGCATACCTGGCACACTTAGGGGGAGAAAGCAAAAGACAATTGATGGACGGAATGCAGAACAAATCAAAACATTCACCCCCAGTCAAGAGATCTGGGTTAAATCCATCATTCTTTTGCTCACCATGCCACCCCAATTTGTTTGCTGTAACACTTTTCACCCTAAGTGGGATGGGTATGCCCAGACGTGGGTCCCTTGCTCCTTGTGCCACTGGATTCCAGCTAGCCTGGCTGAAGAAAGGTGACACCCTGAAACCGGTCCTAGGATGCTTGTTTCCGCAACGTTACCAAAGATAAGCTGATATCCTGGTTAGTGGTGGATGTCATGGCCCCTACTGTGTCCAGGGGGTTGAGGCCATAGAGAGGGGGGGGGGGGGGGAAGAGCAGATGCAACACCCCGATCCCGCTACCTAAAGTTTATTTTGTTTGTGAACCCCGTGGTTATGTTTGGCTTCCTGAAGGATGGTCGGGAAGGTGTTACCTTTCTTACCTTTTGCCACCTGTGTATATAGCCCCTCCCAATTACCATAGCGACCATCGTCTACAACGTAGATAGGCCCATGTACTCCGGTTTAAGAGTATGATAAGCACAGATGACATAGATAAGACAGACACAACATTGCAGCAGTTTTGGGGCCCTATGGCTAATAGTCTCAATATAAGTCGGCTTAAGAGGGTGGTGGAAGGAGTCATTAATATGACTGCAGGGATATTGACAAATATCACAGTAGAGGTCCAGGCTACAAGACTATTTGCCCTCCAAAACCATATGGTTTTAGACATTATCCTGGCCAACCAGCGTGGGGCCTGTCAAGTCATTGGTAGTAGCGGTTGCATGTATATTCCTGACCAAGCCCCCACTGTGTACGCTGCCTTACAGAAATTACATAAGATAGCATCAGAGATACACCAAGAGAATGGTACATAGTCATTCACTGGGTGGTTCTGGGGTCTTTTTGCTACTTGGGGTTGGAAGATTCTTACTTTCCTCATTGCCATAGCAGGCATCATCCTGATGTGCTGTTTGTGTATGTACTGTCTCCCTGCCTGTTGTGCTTGCTGTGTATCAACGTTCAAGGCACATCCCCAGACCCAGTGGCGTGATTCTACTGCAAAGGTTATGGTGATGCAGGGTGTTCAGGACTTGTTCAACATTGATGAGGGCATTTCAAATATTGATTATATGTGTTTGCATCCTGCAGTATTAGCTCCAACATACAATTCATAAGCTATGTTATTTCCATGATACCCAGAACAGAAATGCTTCCTTTTATATATTCCGAACTCTATTCCGTGTTAAGTTAGCATTCATGGCACCATCTTGACTGATGCACTCTTGTTATGTAACCAAGATTGAGCTTCTGTCTCATGATGCTTGCCTCAACATACAGGCCGCCTGCACCTCCAGCTTGTATTTCTCAAGGTTGAAGTTTCACTGCACTAATTAATGTATCATCTATTGTTGCATACCTTTGCTGTTAGTTAAACTGGTTCCCATTTCTCATAATGGTAGACACCGGCAGAGGGGCTTTGGGGTAGAGATAGCATGTACCCAGCTCTGTGCGTCTCATCCTGGTTTGCCTCCTTTGTTCATCATGGCCTAAGCTGGAAAATTCCAGTTAGGGCGGGACCTTAGAGGTGTTGGGAATGTACATTGTGTTACCAAGCGAACATGAGTCAGACCCCTCAGGAGTCATCTCAGAAGACTGGTCAGACTGGGCTCAGCTGCAGCGTATTTCTAATATACTGATTTGCATTCTCTACTGCCTAACCAACCCTTCTTTTATTGGAAGGCAAAGAGGAGGTCGCGAGTGACCCGGGTGACCCTATTTGGGTCACTACCTTCAACAGGGTCTAGTAGTGTCAGTCTCTAGATAGCTTTACATGTGGGTAGACCCTGAACAAAATGCTCTCAGCCGGTCCTTGGTTAGGGTAGACGCTTGCATGTTATAGAGAGTAATAATCCCCTTCTCTGTACTGCATCAATGTGGATCCTACATGGGGTCTAGTAATGTCAGTACTCCCAAAGCTTTACAGGAGGTCTTCCAACTTGGGTGTGGCGCCCACCCCCTCGGTGAGGTGAGGTACTATGTAATGGGCCACCACTAACAACTTTAGTCATTTATATCCAGACAGGGAGTACAGATAACAAGCACTGAAAATGCAATAGGTCTTGCCTTTGATTAAGTTAAAGCAATTTGCTTTGCTTGTGGTATTGTATTATAGCTTTGCATTATTTAGTGCACATTTGTGATATGTTGTAGTTGCATGTAGTTAGAATTGTTTTGTTAGCTGTGTAGTAGTTTAAAGCATAGCGTTAGTAGGAAAAGAGCAGTGTTTCAGATTTGGGAGGTGAAAGAATAGAAGTAGGTGTGTTAATTTTATATAGTGAGGATTACAATGGCATGAGGTAGACAAAAGGTGCGAGGGGAGAGAAAATGTATGCACATATCACAAATATACACGAAATAATGCAAAGGCGAGACCTATTGCATTTTCAATGCTTCGTTTGCAGGCTGAATGCGAGCGGCCACTGTGGCTCCTGACGCATGGGCCAGCACTCTGGGCAGGTGCCCTCAACCAGCATTACACGAGGGCAGCTGGTGAAACCTCCATGGCACACCTCCCCAGGACCCTAATCCAGTGAATCTGAAGGTAAGTGCTGGCCATGCCTGACGAGAAAGAATGGGAAGGCTGGACTTAATATTGACCGTTTTTCACAACTAGCCCCTGGCGAAATTTAAACCACAGCCTTGTAATTTCAGCAACCGGCATGAAATTCCCCCAAATTATGCCCGGTCACATAATTACGCTGCAGTTAACAACACAATTACAGCGAGGGTGATTGAAAACAATTAGAACAACCAGAACGTCAGCAGCTGTTCTTCGACAATTCTGTACTGCTCTGGAATCATTTTGGGCTAAAAATAAAGCTTTAAATGACGGGTCCCTATTTTGTGTAATTAAGTGTAATATCACATTTTCTTGAAAATCTGTGTAACTACACAAAAGCAACAACTTTTCCTGGTCCTGCCCCACTTCAGGCAGGCCTCAGACCCGTTTAAAGGACTAGTTAAGTGGGTGGCACAATCAGTGCTGCAGGCCCAGCAGTAGCATTTAATTTACAGGGCCTGGGTACATGTAGCACCAATTTATTAGGGATTTACAAGTAAATTAAAGGTGCCATTTAGGTGGAAGCCAATGTTACTATGATTTAGGGAGAGCGCACACACTTTAGCACTGGTTAGCAGAAGTAAAGGACACAGAGTCCTGAGGCCAGCAAAAACAGGACGATTGAAGGAAAAAGTTGTGGAACACCACACCAAAGATGTCAGGTCCAACACTGCTGAACTTAAATTTCTAATAAAAACATTTATAGCTGTAAAATGCAGTATCAACCTCTATATGTTGTTAATAAGCATCGCTCAAATATGTGTTGTCTAGTGATCCTGTCATGTGTCACCTCCAACCAGTCCTAGATTTTTAGCCAGCAGCAAGTTGTATTAGCAGACCTGCAGTTTTGTACCCTCCTGGTCACATCATCATACCTTCTCTGATCCTCCCTTTCTCTTACCCAGAAACCTCACTCCTTCTCTGATCTCTGCTTTCTTCTAACCAGCACCTGTGTCAGAGGGTGAGCAGACATCCCCATGGTACATGATGACTTCACTATAGGTCTGACTGACATAACCACAGAAGATATTGACCACATACAAAAAAGAATATGCTACTTACCAGTATGCATCTGTTCTTGGCATGTAGAGCTGCAGATCTATACACTGTGCATAGATCGCCATCTGGTGTTGGGCCCGGATGTTTGCAGTTTGTTTTTCTTCTTGGACAGTGTTTGGAAGTCACGAGTTCGTTGACTCCTCCTTCGGTCCGTACTGCGCATGGGCTTCGGCTCCATCCTCAGATTGTTTTTCGCCAGCAGGGAAAAGATGGAGCGTAGTGATAATAGTAAAGAAACCCATGTGTGTTGTATCTAAATAAGATAGACTGGAACGGATACAGGTAGCCGGGTGGGCGTGTATAGATCTGCAGCTCTACATGCCAAGAACAGATGCATACTGGTAAGTAGCATATTCCGTTCGAGGCATACGAGCTGCAGATTATACACTGTGCATAGATTATATAGCAGTACCCAACCCTAGCGGCGACCACCGGCATCCGTTGAAGTGGTTTGAAACAGTGTCTTTAATACAGCCTGGCCCACACTAGCTTGTTGTTTGGCATGCACGTCTACGCAGTAATGTTTTGTGAAGGTGTGCAGTGTTGACCATGTGGCTGCTTTGCAGATGTCATCTAAGGGTATGTTCCCTAGAAACGCCATAGAAGCCCTATCTTTCTTGAAGAGTGGGCTTTAGGTGGAACAGATAATGTTCTTTTTGCTTTGTGATAGCAAATTTGTATGCACTTTACAATCCACCTAGCTATCCCTGATTTTGAGATGGGGTTGCCTTTATGTGGTGGAGAGAACGAGACAAACAACTGTTTAGTCTTTCTGAAAGGTTGCGTTCTTTGTATGTAGTACAGTAAGGCCCTTTTAACATCAAGTATATGTAGAGCCCTTTCTGCAACAGATTGAGGTTGCGAGAAAAAAACCGGTAATTTCACCGATTGATTGAGATGGAAGGGGGAAATGACCTTGGGCAGAAATTTTGGATTTGTGCGAAGTATCACCTTATTGTGATGTATCTGTAGAAAGGGTTCTTGTGTAGTGAACGCTTGTATTTCACTAACCCTTCTAAGGGAAGTGATAGCTACGAGAAAAGCTGTTTTCCAAGTAAGGAACTGTAGCTCACATTTATGCATTGGTTCGAAAGGCGGTCCCATCAGCCTTGTAAGAACTACGTTTAGATTCCACACAGGGGAGGGTGGTGCTCTGGGCGGAATTACTCTTTTAAGGCCTTCCATGAAAGCTTTAATAGCAGGCACTCTGAAAAGTGATAAATGCTGCCTGTTTTACAGGTAAGAAGCAATTGCTGCTAGGTGTAGACGGATGGATGAGTATGCCAGGTTACACCTTTGAAGATGGAGCAGGTAGCATATGATGTGCTGTATGGATACATCTAAAGGGTTGATTGTATTGTTACGGCAGTAAACAACAAATGTTTTCCACTTTGCGGCATAGCATGATCGAGTGGTAGGACGTCTGGCTTCCCTGATAATGTTCATGCAATCAGGGGGAAGGTTAAGGTATCCAAATTCTAAGATTTCAGGAACCAGATCGCAAGGTTGAGCTGAGCTGGGTCCGGGTGTCTGATTTCTCCATGGTTCTGAGTTAGGAGGCGTGGGGAGAGGTGCAGTTTTTGGTGTGGTACTACTGAGAGTTGTAGTAGTGTGGTGTGCCACAGCTGCCTGGCCCATGTTGGAGCTACCAGAATGAGTGTGAGGGAGTGCTGTTGTAGCTTCCTTACCACTAATGGAATTAGCGGGAGAGGTGGAAAGGCGTATGCAAATTTGCCTGACCAGTTCATCCATATCGCATTGCCTTTGGACAATGGGTGTGGGTATCTGGCGGCAAAGCTTGGGCATTTTTTGTTTTCGTGGGTGGCGAAGAGGTCTATCTGAGGATGCCCCCACTGTTGGAAGAATGGGTGAAGAACTTGTGGATGCAGTTCCCATTCGTGCATTTGCTGAGTTTGTCTGCTGAGCAGATCTGCCATGGTGTTTTGTATCCATGGGACGTGTTGTGCCAGAAGAAAGACTTTTTGCAGGATTGCCCATCTCCATATGCTCTGTGCTAACCGAGAGAGCTGTGGAGAGTGTGTCCCCCCCTGTTTTTGAATGTAGTACATTGCAGTCATATTGTCTGTGCAAATTAGGACTTGTTTGGCTGAGATTTGTTTCTGAAATGATTTCAGGGCTAGAAAGATACCCAATAACTCCAGATGGTTGATGTGGAGTACTTTTTGCTGTGGCGTCCATAGACCTTGCACTGTGAGGTGTAATAGATGCACTCCCCAAACGGAGAGCGATGCGTCCGTTGTTAGAATTACCTGAGGAACCGGGTCCAGGAATGGTCGCCCTTTGGAAAGATTTGTGGTGTTCAACCACTGCAGAGAGCGATGGGTGCGACCATCCACCAACACCAGATCCGTCAGTTGCCCCTGGGCCTGGTTCCACTGGCGTGCTAGGCACTCTTTGAGTGGACGCATCTGGAGTCTTGCATGAGGCACTATGAAGATGCAAGATGCCATCATCCCTATTAGTTTCATAAACACTCTTGCTGGGAGAGAGTGCTGAGGAATGAATCTTTGACGCAAGGCTTGTATGCTTGCGATTCTGGCTGAATTGGGATAGGCTATAGCTTTTGAAGTGTCTATAGTGGCACCGAGGTATTGCTTTGTGTGAGACGGTATCAGCTGGGACTTTTGGTGGTTCACCGTGAAACCTAGCTGGTGAAGTAGTTGGATGGTAGTGTTTGTATGTTGCACACATTGGTTGTAGGACGTGGCTTTTATTAGCCAGTCGTCCAAGTAAGGGAAGACGTGAATGTGTTGTCTTCTGAGGTGTGCCGCCACTACTGCTAGGCATTTGGTAAACACTCTTGGTGCGGTTGTGACCCCGAAGGGGAGAACCTTGAACTGATAATGTTGGCCATCCACTACAAATCTGAGGTACTTTCTGTGAGAAGGGTGTATTGGAATATGAAAGTATGCGTCTTTCAAGTCCAGTGTGGTGAGAAAGTTGTTCTGGCAGAGGAGTGGGAGAACTTGTTGGAGAGTTACCATGTGAAAATGGTCTGAATGTATGTATGCATTTAGAGGCCGGAGGTCTAGAATGGGCCGTAGAGTCTCGTCTCTTTTTGGTATCAGAAAGTACAGAGATTAGACCCCTACATTTTGTTGATTGATGGGGACCTGCTCTATAGCCTGTTTTTGCAGGAGGGAGATTACCTCTTGTTTCAGCAATGTGGTATGTTCTTACGACATTGTACAGTGCCTGGGTGGAATATTTGGGGGAGGGTGGATGTTAGTTCGAGACAGTACCCTGACCGAATAATTTGGGTCACCCATTTGTCTGATGTTATGGTCTCCCAGGTTTGAAAGAAGTCTTGTAGTCTGCCCCCGAGTGGAATGGTCTGGGGGGAGCGGGGGAAAGTCATTGTGTGGGCGGTGTGGCAGAAAGGGCGTTGTTGGTTTTGCCCCTGCCTTTATTAGGGTTTCCTCTATATCCACCTCTTTGATAGCGCTTTGTGAAGGTAGTCTGAGGAGGGGACTTGTAGGATGTGGAGGCGTTATCGGCAGAGTAACCCATGCCAGTGCTTCGAAAGGAGGAGTGGCGAAAAGAGCGTCTAGGAGTGTGGGACTGTAATGCTCCCATAGACTTCGCCGTATCTATCTTTTTTCATTTTTTCCAGGGCTTCGTCTACTTTCGGGCCAAATAAGTGTTGGTCAAAAGGATGGTTCAGTATAGATGCTTGGACCTCCGGCTTAAAGCCTGAGATTCTGAGCCAGGCGTGGCGGCGAAGCAGAACACTGGTGTTTATAGCCCTGGAAGCTGTGTCTGCTGCGTCAAGTGCACATTTAATAGAGATGTTGGCAATGGTCTTTCCCTCTTGTATTAGTTCATGAGCCCTATTTTTATATTTTTCTGAGAGATGTTGCATGATAGTCTCCAGCTCATCATAGTGCGCTCTGTTGTACCGTGCCAACAGCGCTTGCGTGTTGGCGATACGCCACATATTGGCAGCTTGCGAGACAGTGCGTTTGCCTGACGCATCTAGGAGCTTGGACTCCTTATCGGGTGGTGGAGCCTCACACGATGACTGAGAATTGGACCGCTTCCTAGCTGTGGATACCACTAATGAGTCTAAGGGTGCAGGTCCTTTAATATAGGCAGGATCTGTGGGGGCGGCCTTATATTTTCTCTCTATTCTGGGGTTTATGACCCTAGCCCTGACTGGGTCTTTGAAAACATCTGCCGCATGTTTGGTCACCCCTTTAAGCATGGGTAATATGGCAGTAGATTTATCTGTGATGTCAAAGGTATCAAGTAGGAAGTCTTCCTCAACTGGATCACTAACTCCACCCCATGATAATGTGCCGCCCGTTGTAACAAGTGGTGGAACCCCAGGGAGTCCTCTGGTGGAGATGGCCTGGGTGGATAAAGATCATCCTGAGGCACATCTGGGACATCTGGATTATGATAATCCTCCCATGGGTCTGGTGTTCCCGGTGGGGTCTTGTGGGGCATCTGTTGGATCATAGTATGGGTCCCCTTGGTCATCAGGGTCTGGAGACAGGGTTGGAGAGCGAGGAGGCAAGGGTGGAGAAGGTGGGGGGGCGGAGATGGGGGAGGTGGAGAAGGTGGAGGCGGAGATGGGGGAGGTGGAGGCGGTGGGGAGGGTACTCTGAAAGGGTATGGGGCAGAGTCCTTCCGTTTTGGCGGTGGAGGAGGTGGCTTGTCTAAATGTCTTTTCTTTGAAGACAAAGTCAAATGTCCAGTCTTTGGATCCTTTGTTAGTCTTTTGTCGAGGATCTGGCGTGAATAGTTCCTCCGGCACCGATTGATCTGTTGGCGCCGATGTTTTCGGGGCCGACGGCTTCTTTGGTTTATCTGTGCCATGCTCTTTCAGGGCCTCCGATTTTTTGTTCGGTGCAGAGGCAGGTTTCGGCACGGGAGTTTTGGCGCCGAGGAATTTATGTTTGGTCGGCACCGAGAGGCCAGATTTCGACACAAATGGCTTCGGAACGGAGCTTGGTCTGGTTTTCTTCGGTGCCGAAGGGTGTTTTTCGGCACCGCTAGTAGGCTGGCTCGAGCCCGAGCCGCCGGGAGACTTATGATGCTTCTTCACCGGGCCCGAAGGTGGGGTGATGGAAGCGGTATGTTTGGTTTTGCCTAGGCCCGGAGGCGGAGGTGTAACCGGAGTCTCTTTCGATGTGGGCGCGGGAGTGGGGGGGGGGGGGTAGAGTACTCACGACCCTCTGCGCCGGTGTGATCTCCTCAACGTCGGAGTCATCGGCCTCGGAAGCGCTGACGAGGTCGTCTTCCTGTTCGGTGTGCTGCTGTCCCGAGGCTCCAATGTCTTCTCCGAAGATGTCAGGTGGAGCCGAGGTCAATGAGTGCGCCATGATGCGTCTAGCTCTTCGATCCCGAATAGTCTTTTTCGATCGAAAAGACTTGCAGGCGGGGCAGTCTCAGGCCTCGTGTTCGGGAGAGAGGCAGAGGTTGCACACCTGATGTAAATCGGTGTGGGGAAATTTAGACCCACATTTAGGGCACTTCTTAAACGGAGTCCTTTCCATCTGCCGAGACCGGAGTCGAGATAGGCCCGAAGGCCACCGCCGATGCCTGGAATCGAAGAAGTGCCGAAGAGAGAGCTAAAGATGATGATTTTGTCTGAAGAATCTCGATGGACGAGGATTTTTCGTCGAAGGTCGAACTGGAAAGGTTCGAAGCCGGAGCACGAAGTATTACATCCGAGCCCGATGGCGGAAAAAAACAATCTGAGGATGGAGCCGAAGCCCATGCGCAGTACGGACCGAAGGAGGAGTCACCGAACTCGTGACTTCCAAACACTGTCCAAGAAGAAAAACAAACTGCAAACATCCGGGCCCAACACCAGATGGCGATCTATGCACAGTGTATAATCTGCAGCTCATATGCCTCGAACACTGACATTCTAATAGGACAAGATGACTTCAGTATATGGCATACTTATTTTGTGAAGCATAACATCAGAGAGCATATTGGCATTAACATAGGACATAACATCAGCATTGGGTGGACTGACATAACGATAGGGTATAATGAAAATTGCATAGGACAGGCAGATGTCACTGTAGTACCCAGTCTGAGCCATGCAGCTATAAGACTGTTGATACCTGTCAATCTGTCGGCATCCATCCATGCGCTCATTCTTTGAACCACTTATCCAGCCCTCCATCCATGCATGTACACTCATTTACTCACTCATTCTTGCATACACGCACATCTGATTGTTGACTCACTCGTCCACCTAAACTGCCACACAACCACAACAGCACCCAACTCTGTGGAAAAGATACACTTTAAATATAAAAAAAAACAGACCTACCTGCTTGGCTAAAGCTTGTTTTCACATAAGCATTGCAGGTTTACCATATGTTACACTGTTGTATGATCTAAGACTGGCAGTAGTTTTGTGAGGATAGATTTGTGGAAACCACATTTCAGGCGGCAATTTCCACTCTAAATTCTAAGATGTATTAGAAAGAAGCAGACTAATAAACAAAATGGCAAAGCAAAACTCAAAAGAGTAAAGGGGTTCTTATTTCAATTGTAGTGTGGTGAAAATTTTAACAAGCTAAAGTTAAGTTTCTACACCGCTACTCGATGTGTGCTCTTAGACAAGCCACTTAATCTCAGAGTGTGAAAGGGGAGGGGCACTCCTAAATCTGTCCGAAATACTCATGGTATAATTGCTACTTCCGCTCTCATTTCCTGCCCGAGTTATCCACCTCACCATTCGCTGTTATGAACAAACGGTAGAGAGGGGGTATTAAAACGTAAGATCTGTGAGGATGCCGTCTGCCAGCTGACCCGTGACACCCAACTAATAAATAACAACGGCCAACAGCGTGTGTGCCTCGCATCTCAAAACTACACTCTGCATGGAGGAAGCACCGACAGCCGCAGCATGCTCAAACAATGCCCAAGGAAATCAAAGGCACACAGAGCAGCCAAACTCCCGCACCCTGACAACAGCGAGCAAAGGAACTCCCCAGGGTAGCATGCCGCGACCAGAGAAAGCAGATCTCCAGACTGAAAGATAAGACACATTTGGAATTTGAAGGCAGCTGACGTGTCTGATGATGCTGAAGGAGAGACCAGACATGCATATGCAAGTTGAAATTTGTCATTCTGGTCAGAGAGAGTGAGCGGGAGTGTGCAGAGCAGGATCAAGGTGCGTTTGTTGCAGCATCTGCTCCTCGCAGTGAGGAACAGAATGCAATTCTTAGGTTTAGAGGCGTGCAGCTGGGAACCGTGGCTGGGAAAGAAAAGACCAGGTGAGACTCGAAAAATACCCTGTAGGTAGGAAGAAAGACATGGTGAACGGACAGAAGATGTGCACGCCAGTAAAGCATCCAATCCCCAAGTGCACGCTGGAATCGTATTGATTTCAAAAGGCCTCTGCATGGCAGAGCAGCGCATGCGCTGCTTTCGCCAGGCCGAGACCTAAAAAGGGGTAGCAGAGCTTAACTGCAAAGTTTAAATAGGTTTAGCCACATTCAAACATTGCCAATTTAGCAGAATAGTGAAAACATTGAGGGGGCACCATAAGTTTAGTTTTTTTTCCACAGTGGGGCACAGCATTAAGAAATTTGAATACCACTGGAATAACCGATAAGTCACCTTTTCAATTAATCTCCTTGGACAGAAATAAATCCTGTCCCTAGAGAACGCCTCCCTTTTGTTTATTGCATATGCAGGGGACACTGTGCTTAAATTTACTATGACAAATAGGGTTACCAAGTTTAAGTCCGCTTATGTGTGACATTTCATGGTTTACAGCAACTAATGTGTGACATTTTCAGACCTCACATAGCAGGAATTTTCCCTGATGCACGTTCAAGGACCCTTTGTGAATAACTTACCCGAACTGTGTCAGGAATTTCACCAAGCAATACAACGGACTTAATTTGGACCTCACAATATCACGACTCCCATAACCCACTAACTTTCGCCTGGTCCTGCATTCCTTTTCAGGGGGGCTTTATTGACCAATTGAAGCAACTGCAGGGTGTAAAGGTCAAGCCATCTCCTGGTGTTTTGCTGCCCCAGTAAAACTCTGCATTTACAAGCTGCTATTAACTGTCCATCAGGCTTCGCATTAAACCAGAAGCCATTTTCTACCCAGCAGTCCGTACGTAATTATCTAAGCCGCAAACTTCCAGCCTACCCATCTATAGGTGGCCACTGAGCTACAAGTAGCTCTCTGGACATCTCGTGTTCGATCTGCATGTCCTGTCCTTGTGTTGCATTGCTCAGTGTACCCTCTAAATACTCAACACCAAGATAACAAAGGATGCACGTGACACGCTTCATAAATGAAAGAGTAATGAGCCCATGTAGGAAATCCACCTTTTCTGGCTTTACTACTGGTGTGCAGGGGTACAGTGCCCATGCACCTCTTTATAGATCAAATTTGCATATTTAACTCCCTGTAAGTCCAATATACGGTATAAAGAGTACTTTTGGCCTGGAAGTTAAGCCTTCTGAGTTTAAGGGTACATCATCTGCTTCAAACTAGATTTGAGTTGTATACGGAAGGACACTAGGATTACCAGAGCTCAGTCCACACACACCCCCCTCATCCCCCCTTCAGAGTCCAAGCGGAGTGCCATCTTGACAATGCATAACATGGGTAGGGTTGGGCCCCCAAGGACGTTTACCCTATTGGTTAAGGCTTGCTCAAGAGTCAGCTCCACCACACTAGCTGGTTCCAGGCATAATTGTGGCACCTCTAGGTATTCACTTAAGAACATTGCTGGGCCCGAGAAAGAACAGAAGACTGGGCAAATGCGTAATCCAAGGTCAGTTGGCTGACCCGAGTAGCTACAGGGAAACAACCAGCAGAGTCCTTTTCTTGGAAGTACTAGTCTGATCAGTGGTAACTGGACTCTGATGTTGCGGTATGCCCGACATCCTGTGAGTATTTAACCCCTTCGCCACGGGGGTAATTTCCCCACGCCGCACCAGGGGGGGGTGCGAGGCGCTCATGAGTAGGCCAGCTCGTCGTGAGGCACATTGGAGCTGTGCTCATGACGAGCTGGGCTCGTCACGATTCCACCCACTGATTGATTCTCCCGCACAGGGGGGAATCAATCGCGCGTGGGCGAAGCGCAGTCGTTATGACCAGCCCAGCTAGTCATGAGCACAGCTCCACTGTGCCCCATGACGAGCTGGGCTGGTCATAAGCATACAAGTGGTTAAGTCCCTCCATTGAGGTCCAGTGTGGTTTAGCATCATACTCCTATGGTGGATTGGGACTTAAAGGACTAGAGTAAAAAGGTAAAATCTTGGCTAAGAACAAATATAGTTGGTGTAATCAACTCGCGCTCCATTGTGGTCAGCCTCTATCACAACCATTGATATTTTGTGATTTGTCACTATTTCCACTTTAAAAAAACATATCTGGTTTCTATTGAATTTGTCATTTTGCTAATTAAATGTTTCTATTAATCAAATTTGGTTTTGGGATTTTTCTTGTTTTGCGATTACAGTTTTGTTAGCACAGAAATACTTTACACACTGCCCCAAGTTACCCCTGCCTGCTGTGTCTTAGCTAGCAGGGGGTCTAATTCAGGTTAATTTAGTCCCTTGAGGTGTGTAGTCACCCCCCACAAATAATCAGGTTTACAGTACCCTACATCCCAGAGGTAGGGCAAGCATTCAGGGTGGCCGCCCACACCTACCCTTCACGCCGGACTCTCATTTCCTGGTCAACACCTTCACCACTGCTCCGCCAACATTTGCTGTGCTGGTCTCCAAAGTGTCCATTGGGCTCTCCACCCCTCTCACTAGCCATTCTGCAGCCAGCCCCTTGTGCCCGCTTGCTTTTCCACTGATACACACCCACTCTCCACTGTAGCCTGTACACCACCGAAGCCTCAGTACACTGAATGCCCACTTTCCATATGCTGTATACTACAGATCTCACTGCCTTCTTTCCCCTCACTATTTTACTCCCCCCTTGCCTCCACATTATCCCTGGGAAGGAACCTCCCATCAAGAATCATGCTCTCCAACTTTCCTTTCTTCACTGGACGAGGACCTGCAGAATGTAAACAAAGCTGTGCTATGGACACCATGTGTTGGAAATGGTTCTTTTTGCAGGGTTGTCCCAAACCTTTTGCCTTCCTTCCTCCTTTTTCCTGAGCATTTTTTTTTTTGGGCCTTAGGACTCTAGTAAGCAGTGGTAAAGTTTGTGCGCTTCTCCTCTAAAACATGGTAATATTGGCATATACCAGATTTGCATATTTAGCTTACCTGCAAGTCCATACCTGCCAACTTACAAAACATGTGAGGAGGGGGCATGCCTGGTGCTGAGAGCTAAGCACTGTCCCCCCCCCCCCCCCCCCCCTTCACATCCCCCAAAAACAAAAAAAACCACTAAGGGTTATCGAGTGTCGCAGATGTCCTGGGGTGTTTTCACACCTTTTAACGGACATCAGCTGAACTCCTGCCGAAAAAGAGTTGGAAATCTGTTTACTGTGGTTTTCGTCTCGTTTTCCCTGCCACAATGAGATTTCGGATCCATTACAGACCATGTGTAGGGAGACGAAATTGTGCGACACGTTGTGGCAACGTTTGAGTGGACAGGTCTGCAAGTGCTTTCTAAAGTGGTATAACATGCACAGGGCCTGTAATCTAAATGCTACAAATGGGCCTTCAGCATTCACCCACACAAGTCGCCTGCAAACCCGTGTCAGGCCTCCCACTGCAATCTGTGTGAACAATTTACTGCCACTTCAAAGTTGTATTTAAAACCATTTGCCAAGCCTTAAACTCTTCTTCAATTACAGACAGGTCACACCTAAGGGAGGCCCCAAGTAGCCCCATGGGAAGGGTGCTGTGCAAGTAAAAGGTAGGACATGTACTTTTAAGTTATATATGTCCTGGTAGTGACAAACAGCTAAATTTGTTTCACTAATGTGAGGCCTACTCTTCACATAGGCTAGCATTGGGAATTCCTTAAAACACAAGCTTTAATTACGGATTACAAAGGAGTAGCTAAAATAATGTTACATATTTTTGGAATGGTGGTGATAAATCCTCTTTAGAGGTCAAGTCGGATTTAACATTACTATTTTAGAAATGGCACTTTTAGAAAAATAATATTGCTCTGCTCTTAACTTTGCTCTCTGTGCCTGTAGCCTGTCTCCAATACACGTCTGGCTAACAGCTACACTATGAGCATTCCCTCTATGCAGCCACAAACACAGGAAAGGTGGGTATTGCAGAGGTCTCATCTGCATTTGGTTGCCTTCCTGGGCAGGAAGAGGGACCTCACACATTTATCTGAATAGGCGGTGTCCTGTCTCCACACCAAGGACTGATTACACCTCCACACAGACAGCCAGGTGGGCATGGGATGAAAAGGGGGACTTGTGCACTTCAACGAGCTGCTTTGAAGTCCAGCCGATCCCCGCCACCCCCCTCCCCCCCAACATCAAAAGAACATTTGGGTTCAAGTACTGGGGTTCTGGCCCTACCAAATCAGTACACCAGGGACTTGGCAAGAGCTCTGCTGGAGTGAAGACTGCTGTGCTGTAAAATGCGCACTGTGTTGACTGAGGAACTACTTTCCTGAGCTGCTCTGCTGAGGACAAGGACTGGATCCATCATCTCACTTGAACTCCAAGGGCATGCTGGCTTGCCTCGTGTTTTCTTAAGTCTCAAGAAAACAAAAGACTTTCCTGCAAACCAACTGGACTCTCAAAGTCCTACCCTTGACGGAGGTGGCCCTCCAGTCCTGCGCCTCAGACGTGGGTTCTGCATTCAATTTCTGCAAAATTACAAAGTATTGTCCCAACTGTGTGAGAAATTCTGCTGCATCGTCCCTCGATGCAAAAGCAGAGGCTGCCCGACGACAGCGTATCCACAACCTGTGCGGCTCAATGACAATGCCCAACCCCCACACGACTCAACAACAAGGTAGTAGGCTCTTGACAGACTCGCTCCACACAATTTATTTCTTCAGCGGGAGCCGTCTGTGTCCTGTGTCCAGCCTGACCTTTATCACAGTCAGCCTGAACTTTGACTTTGCACCAGCCCCTTGTGAGCTCAAGTAACACGTTGACCACTAGTGACATCTAAGAACTATTTTCACATTTAATCTTTAAAAAAATCCTATTAACTTCAATTTATCATGTTGGTCTTGTTTTACATAGATATATATTATGTATTGTTCTAAACCTGTGTGGAGTCTATTAGTGGTGTTTACATTGTGTTACTTTGTGTGTAGCACAAATACTTTACACATTGCCTCTTAAGTTAAGCCTGCCTGCTCTGCACCAAGCTACCAGAGGGTGAGATCAGGATAATTTAAAGTGTGTACCTGACTTGAGTGGAGGTCCCTACTTGGACAGGGTGCACACCTCTGCCAACTAAAGACCCCCATTCCTAACACCATGCAATACCATTAAGAGTGTCAAAAAGCAAAGCATGTGGGGTTGTCGTCTTTAACCCAAGATTAATGCAAGAGCAGTCCAACCAGGTAAACCTTGCATCAAGAAAATATATAAGAAGATCCGTAGGGATGATGAGCTGGAGGAGGACATATGAGTTGGCAGTGTTCATGGGCAGCATGACTAGGGATAGAGGAGAGAGTTACAAAGAGAGGGAGGGGAGGATACACGACGAGGAGACATCCAGGAGACACAGCCACGTCAGGGCTAGCATGGGGGAGGTATAGCAGGACAATTCTCATGCATCAAAAGCAGGATCACAGGAGGGTAAATGGGGTTCTGTCCGGAGAATGTGTTGCTCCAGAGACATCGGAGAAAAGCCAGTGGGAGGAGAGAGGCCGCACTATAATGCGGGGCTGAGGGGGAAGATTGTTAATATATAGTTCTCCGGTTGAGGTTCTTATACACATGTAGGTGTATAAATGTGCTGCACAGGTGGACACATACATGACCAATGTAGCTTCAACAATTTGATGAATCTGTGTCAGACGTTCAATAAAAAGATGTTTTTAAACTTGCAACAAGAGAAATGCACCAAGCTTCCCATACTCCAACCTTGGGCTCAAGCATCTTTCACATCGCAGTATCAAGCATGTTATCCGGGACTGCTTTACTACGGTTGCCGGTGGCATCATAGTAACTTTTTCATCTTCACACTGTAGTGCATCATGACAAGACCTCGAAGATGGGTTTAAACTTGATATTCAAGTTTCCTCTCACATCGGTCTACATGGTTTATATATTTTTGCTCTCAAGACAAAAAAATGACCAAAGAAAGTTTACATCCATAAATCTTTATTGTGCCACTCTGCAACAGTGATATTTGTATGTAAATTACAAGACAAGGACCAACGGTATGGCTCTCACCCCAAGACAGTGCAAAAAACATATGTGCAAAAAAACACGTATCCATTCGGGTTTCCCCAGAAGTCAATGACCTTTACCCAGAGCACACTGCACCCACCTTCTCAGATCAGCTTCCCACTCACTATCCTCGAACACCCTTTAATTTCTGAAACATGCCTATGCCCCTCCCCGTGCCAAAGCCAACATCAACAGCAGAAAGAGACAACTATATTATAGCATACCCGACTTCTGAAAAGGTGTCTTTAGCCAGAACACTACTTTTAAGCAAGGGAAAGCTCAAGACTACAAACAGCCTTTAAGGGCGAGACTGTACTTATTTGACAGACGCAACACTTACTAAATTTGACTCCGCCTATAGCTTCATGGCACCTGGTGCAGAGCTTAGAGGCATCTCACTGACCAGAACACACCAAGAACATGTCTGCTTCTGCACCCCTCTGGACAGACTTCTGGATGTTGGCAAGCACCCCCTTCAGGGTTTGTCAGCTTCTGTCCTGAGGCACACCATGGGCCACACACACACACAAACAGTAGGACTGAGGCATTGACACTTCTGGTAGGGACTGGGCATAGCGATTATCCAATCGCATGCCAGGCATTTCAGATCCTCTCCTGGGGTGGACCAAGGGCCACAGACACTAGGACTGAGAAAAGGACTGCTGTGAAAATCACTACGCAATACAAACAATGGCAAATTACTTGGCCCCACTGTCTGGAGTGGGGTGCATGCAGACAAGGATACGGCGGGATGAGTTCCGCTACAGGGAGCCCCTCACCAAATCATGCAAGATGTGACGAGGCAACCTTCCTTCAGCTAAAAACTGCAGCAGAATTCACAGGTGGCAACTTGTGTGCTACCATTACAAGCCTACCAATTGGGTTTGTTAAAAAGGAGGTTAGTGTCATTTAAAAAAAGCAAACAGATTTTCAGGTGGATGTTAAAAGCGACCGGACGTTTCCTTTTGATTTTCTTCCGACTTCAATCACCTGGAGGGAGAAAAGAGAATTAGAAAGTAGAAAAAGTCCGTGACAATTCTTTGATTCTGTGGAGAAATATTAAATTGGCTATTAGTGAAGGTATGTGTACAGCATATCCTAAGCCATGAGTGATCGCATGTTTTACAAGATTAACCGCATACTAAGAAGCGCCTCTCATGCATTCTGTGGAAGCACAAATCTCCAGGCTGTGTCTTTTCGAGCTGCAGTTTGTCAAGAAGTCTGAAGACCTCCACTGACTGAAGTCAGTGGCTGCCAAAGACCAACATCACTCCTTGTGCTGTTGAATCCTCCCATCGCGTGGGAGCAGTAACTATCAAGAGGCAGTCCTAGAAGGTGAACTCATGCTCAACTATACTAAGCGCCAAAACATGGTGCAACGGCGGTGAGAGAGGGCTCCAACCGTTGGGAACTCCAAGCAGAGGAACTGGGCTAAGAAGAAAGAACAAGCATTTGCAATACAATAGGTCTCGCTTTCGCGCAAGTTTGGACTATTGACATTGCGAACAATGTCTTTTATTTTTGTTTTAAAAACAAATAGAAGGCAGCGTCATTTACAATGCCAATAGCTTAAACTTGCGTGAATGCGAGACCGACTGCATTGCAAATGCTTGTGTTTATATACCATTAAGGAGTGAGACTTCCTGAGGACTCCTGTCCCGATGTTGACTTTTTAGGGGACTGTGTAGCTAAGGAGGGGTGGGGGTGAATTGGTTTGCTCCAGAACCACACTTTGGTTATATGGAGCTGCCTCCTAGTGTCACAGCAAACAGTGCAGGGATACGCGGGGTATTTATTTCATTTACGTCATTCTGAAGTAGTGTTTAATAGATGTGCTTAGTGGGTTACTCCTGCTTAAGATCATATAAAAGTGAGACGCAGTCTGCAAAGTACAAATGCTTCTCCTCGCTTCCCCCTAATTATTTCACACGTCTTCCTTATTTTGTGTTTCATCCTCTTACATATCCATCCTTTCTTTCTCTCCCACGCCAGTATTTCCACTTGGATGCATTTTATTGGTTTTGTTTTTACAACCTAAGATAGTGGCTGGGAACGGAGCTCGGTTTCCTTGAACTCTCACCGGCTTGTGGCGACGCGCCAGCAAACAACTGAACATAACAGTGATTGCAGTTGTGCGTCAAGGAGCTTTACCGGATATATTTGGCAGTTTAAGAGCATTTTGTGTGTTTGAGGGACACAGGCTCACTCAGACAGCGGATAAGTTAGAAATGCATTTTCTTGCGAGGCGCACTCTGGAAGGCAAAACGTGCTTTGGTCTCACCTCTTGCCAGAGCCTATAGATCAAACGTAGTTTCTAAAGAGCCCGAATACACCCTCCAACTAAACCGCACTATCCTCTGTACGCGCATCATTGCTATTTGTGCCAGTGTTGCGTAAAGCCTCAATGGAGACTTCGTGCAATGTGTGTTTAGTATCGTTCCTGGAACCTCTGTGACATTATATAATGGTGTGTTATACATCTGCTAATCTGGGGTGATTAGGTACATGTGGAAGACTCATCGTCGGGGGGTAGCGCCCGCATAAAGGACACCGCGCTCAATGTTAAAGTCAGAAAGAAACGCTACACCCTTTGAATTGTATGTTTTTACTTTTCTTTAATGTGCGGGGCGCCTGTTAGGGACACCGTGCTTACTTTATCTTTTCGCAGCGTCCATTTCAGGAACACCGCGCTTTTAACTTTAACACTGAGCGCAGCGCCCGCATAAAGGACACCGCGCTCAGTGTTAAACTTAGAGAGAAAAAAAAAACAAGCAAATAATGAGGCTCGGGAATAACCTAAAGAGCTGGGGGAGGGGGGGGGGGCGGGGACGGGTCACTTCACTGGCGCCACGCTGCATATTCCAGTGCCTGTTAAAATATAAAAGTGCACCAACACGTGTGCACAGCCTGCACGTCTAGTAGCCCCCGGGCCCCTCTGTAAACGTCGGTGCCTATGGGCATTTAACCCAACTATTTCTCACAGGTACATGTGGCTCATAGATCATAGAGTAGATCGCAGCAGAAAGCCACAGTAGTCACACGCATGTTACCCCCGCAAGATGTACACTACGATAACTAGCACCTCCTCCTTCAGAATGTAACTTTCTATGCAAAAAAGCCTATAAAAGGCAGTCTGTTGACCAGAGACAACCGTAGAGTCACCTCTGCATATGGAATATGATCCTTTTCGCCCATAGCCAGGGACAATAGATAAAAATGTTGTTAGCTCAAGAGGACGCAAGTTGTTAAACTTGCTGCACACTGAAATGTCGCACCTCAGCCTTTGGACACTAACATATCACCCATCAGCTGTTAACTGCATCTTACAGACTTTGAAGAATGACAAAAATAAAACAAACATTAAAAACGCAATAGGTCTCTCCTTTTATTAAGTTAAAGCCATTTGCTTTGCTATACAATACCATTTGCAAAGCAAATGGCTTTAACTTAATCAAAGGTGAGACCTATTGCATTTTCAATGCTTGTTCTTTTCCCCTTTGGGTCAAAGTTTGATGGTGAAAAATACATCACGGTCCTCAAAAATAAGCGCCTGTGGCCACATGATGCAACCAGCGGCACAAGTTAACCACTGGAGAGGTGAGGTGCTGTGGCCTTTCACCAGAGACAGCCGCCGTCTGCCTGCTCCCGACAGCGCTCCCGAGAGGAGCTGGCGCTCCGCGCCCTTCACTGTGTATTCCACCTCGGGTGAGGGTCGTCTCCTGCTGTGTATTGCCGCAGTGACTCGCGATTACTTTGGACTGTACAAGATCGGAGTTAATTTGGACTAGTGGGTGAAAAAAGCATCCTCTCTTATTAGACTTGTGCTCAGTACCACGTGCAGGGACAGCGCTAAGGGCCAAACAATATTAAACACGGAACCCTGGGAGCGAGGACTGAATGGGGAAAGCATGGAGTGAAGATAAGGAGGTGTAGCAACGCGGGAGAAAGATCAGACGATAAGTACGAACTACGAAAGAAAACAAACAAGCATTTACAATGCAATGGTCTCGGCATTGTTAAAGTTAGAGCTATTGGCATTGCTCATGACATTATTTTTGGTTTAAAAACATCTCTCTCTCTCACAAAAAAAAAAAAGACTTATTTTGGTGACAGAGACAGACGTTTTAAAAACAAAAATAATGTCATGAGCAATGCCAATAGCTCAAACTTTAACAATGCCGAGACCATTGCATTGTAAATGCTTGTTATGTCTCGCGAGCGAGACTGCGCAAGCGCAGCCATCGCTAGCCGAGACCTAAAAAGGGGGGGGGGGGGGCGGCTTGGAGAGAAGCATTATTAATAGTGGGTCCACTCTACTGATAAATCATATGAGCCTGGACAGTGTAGGCGACAATCTTTAATACTACTCACTCCCTTATTTTGATACCGGAACCTGCGATCAGACATGGTTAACAAGTGTGAAAAAAATGAAGTTATACTATCACAGTAGTCTTTTCTTGCCGAATAATTTAGTCAACCATGCCGCATAATTTAGTTGTCTCCAACCACAAAATACTAGTGGCCCTACTCAACCAAACCGCCAAAACAGAATATTTAGGAGGAGGGGGACTTGAAATGCAGTACACTAAACAAAACGAGCAGTTATCTGGCCAAAGCCAACAGAGTAAAACATGACAATTTCAAATTAAGACGAACCCAAACGTGTTGTTCCATGAAGTGTTGACTCTGTACATAACAGATGTTTGTCTGAACTGCAGCCTCATTAGTATCCACATATTACCTGTACGCAAGTTATCCTACCACTCCTTACATGCTGATAAATTAAAGTTCTCCTCAGCCAAAACAGAGAACATAAGTGCCATCGCCACTATCAGACCTTCTCCTCCTAGACCATGTGCCCGCCAAGTCGCATCCATTCTCTCACGGTCTTAGGCCCCGCGATTAGCTTTCACAGGTTGTAATTGCCTGCAAACTCTGCTGCCCACTCGTTTGATATGGGATATGACGCCAGTTAAGGGGCTCCCAACACCTGCTCGCATAATAGGGTGTCACTAGCCAATTTAATAGCCCTTCTATGAATGTTTAAACTGTTTCCATCCTCTCGCTTTCAAATGGTTAACACCACCGCCCTTGCCCCACCAGCGCCTCCATTCTGCCACCTCACAAACTCCCAGCGCGCCCCAATCCTCTCGCTCCACAGTAAGGCCCACTCTCCTTTGACCGATTCTGTCCTGCGAGGTTCCCTCCACCCAAAGGCCTCCGGAGGTACCGGTACCAAGCTCCCATCCTCTACAAAGCCTGTGACTCTTTCTGGGGTTCTTACTTGTCCTTCTCGGTACCGAAGATTGATGCAAGATACTCCGCCATGTTCTGTTGCTGCTCCGCACCGCCGCCGCCGAAAACGAAACGACTTCCGGCCTCTGGTAGCCGTCACAAAAGCGACCAAACGTCACTTCCGCTAGATAGTTTTACTCTGCGCATTGAATTGTGGGTAACACAGTTAACGCCATTCGGGTAGAGAGGTTTTATTATACCAACGTTATAAGGAACTACAAGTACCAGAATGCATATTCTCGAATATAATAATTTGCAAACTATTTTATTCCTGACACTACGCCGCTACGCAAAAGAGATGCCATTTTGTTTGTATTTCAAAATTTTCTATTAAATGTGCAAAACAGAAAAATCACACATCACTGCTGCCGTAATGAAAACGCGCATCGTGTGAGAAAGGAACTGTACTACTGAGAAAGCCTTTTGTGTTGCCAGTTTACGTTATAACTTCAGTCAGCTCGGCCTAGCTCCCTTCGTGCACCGTCCCGATGCGCGTTTCCGTCTACCCGGAAGTGGCTTTCCGTGCTGGTGCGCACTAAGAAGAGGCCGAGGAAGGAAGGAAGGGATCGTCTGATGGTGAGTGAGTCCTGAAAGAGGTTCTGTCTGTCCCGGCGTATTCCGCTCTCTCGCTTTCCGATAACGTCCTGTCCCCTGAGGGGGAGGAGGCAGGGAGAGAAACAGTGAAGAGGGCCAGGAAGGGAGCAACGGAGGGGGCAGAATTAGATTGGACGGCGATGGGGGGGGGGGGGGTTCGGGGGACGGTAGAACGGGAAAGGCAGAAGGGGACATTTTAAGGGTCATTAGATTCAAAGGGGAGACTGGAAAAGCTCCGAAAGTAAAAGCGATAGCGTGTGTGCGCGGGAGCAACGCCGGGGCACCACCGCCTTTCTCCGAGGCACAGCAGAAAATGCCTCGGAGAAAGGGAGTGTCCTTTTCGGATTGGGGGGCGTGTTTTGCTGTTGTCTCCTCCCTGAGACTTCTTGCAAAAAACACACCCCCCGATCCGAAAAGGACGGGGCTTCAACGGAGTGACTGGACCTCTTCTCCAGTGGCTGGCCAGCATTTAAGAGGCCAGCCAATGGAGAACAGGAGAGAAGAGGGGCGGGTGCAAGCCCCTCTTCTCAAAGTCACTCAAACTCATTAAATCTCGGAGCGAGACTGCGCAAGCGCAGCCTTTCGCAGCCGAGACCTAAAAAGGAAAGATGCAGTAGGGAGACAAGGGAAGAAAGCTATATGGGACGATAGAAATGAGGGAAGGAGTGGCAATGAAAAAAAAAAGAAAGGGAGTTACAGTGGACACGTAAATAAAAGAATGAAAGAAAGTAGAAAAAAGGTTGAGATGCATTAAAAGAAAAGTTCAGGAAAAACCCGATGTGTGATAAAAGGAGTGATAGTGAAAGAGTGCTGGGGTTTGCAGCGGCACTCTCGCTCACCCTGTGCCTTTGAATTTAACTTTTTTCCCTTCGATCTTTTTATCCTCTCATCCATTCAGCACACCATTCTTCTCACTTCATTTAACCCCATCATTACTTTCACACTTCCATTCATCCTTTCACCATGCTTTCCTTTCACACTTTCTTCATTACCTAGCCCTCATTTCTTCGTTCAAAGCGCCCCTCTGCTCGTTTTCTTGCTTTTATGCTTCCTCTTTCGCGCCTTCTGTCTTGTTCTTCACTTTGTTCCCTTTTCTGATACTCATAGTTAGCTGATAAAACATGATTCACTGCCCCCCTAGCTAGTGCCTACTTGGCAGGTGTCAGGACTATCAATCCTCTTTTCCACCACCACCCATCTTCACTGCTGGACACAGCAGTACGACTTAGTGTAGTACGTCTCTAGCATGGTAGCGCCTCATGCTCCAGACGAGGCTCTGAAGCGCACCCAGGTGTTCTAGTAAGAGGCTGCCACGTCTGTGGTGCGAGGTTTAACAGCGTGGTCCTTTAACGTGGCCAGGTTATGAAAAATGTTGGTGCGGCCTGGTCAGTGATTCAAAAGTGTCTCAGTGACTTTGGGGCTGTGCCCTCGGATGTGTTGAAGTAGAGAGACCACGGTTTAAGTGGTGAGTTCGTAGCATGACCCTCTTCGAACGCATCTCCATTAAACTCGAACTACACACTGCTCTCGGTGGAGCCTGCACACGCTCAGCTGCATTTTCTGTCGCAGTCATCTAAATCTGCCTCTGTGAAAAGAGCACGCCAAGTTTTAGCTCATCTCAAGCTCCACACGCGTTTCTAGTGGCTCCATGCATCAGGCTCACGGCACCGTGTAGCTCATTCCATGCCTTTGCTATGCCCTCGGTGCACCACACAGGAATCCGGCGAGCGCCCTCTGTGCCTCTTTCCATACACAGGGAACACCTGTGATGGCATGCTTCTCACCGGAGGGACGCTTGTCTGCGCTCTCCGTGGGCCACAAACCCCGACCCCTCCGATAAGGTTAGGGTGGACTGGTATGCTACTACTGGGCACCCGTGCATGGGGACAACCACGTACACGAAGGCGCAGGTTGGACGCATGTGGCGCGCACAGGTGTGCTGAACAGCCACTGAATGCTTATTGCCTCAATTACCTACCCTAATTGCATTAGCTTGAGTACATTTTTAGCCGACTCAACGACCCCATTGAGGCGTGGCGACCTCATTATGTAATGAATGGGTAGAATGTTACGAGGAAGACACGCACTATGAGACAGTGGTAGATGCGGACGAGCACGTGCTCTGCAGGGGCACACCTGGGGGCAAGCGGTCACCCGTTCAGCATTTTGTCTCCACTGGTCCTACACTGTATGTGCTACTCGCTATTGCGATGTCTTGCTGTGCATTAGGCGTTCAGAGGCCGCGCTGCAGCACATCTGTACACACCCACAAGGACAGCGACATAACCCCACCGTGGTCTGGAGTCTGCATGCGGAGACCGAGCGCGTCCGCCAGTGCATCTGCACCCTCTGCAGGAGCGTGGAGCCGCAAAACAGCACACTGGGAGAACGTGCAGCACTCCTTGTAGGTGATAAAATGCGAGGCAAACACTGGCAACGGGATAGCATGGGGCGAGGACAGGTCAGAGCGAACGCTGGTGTCTGTGGGATGAAGTGCAAACTATTAAAATCCTATTATATTGCGTTTTCCCCACAGTGTGTCAGTAAACATGAAACTTCAGGCAGTGATTCTCTACTTGAGTTACATCACCTTTCTGGGCGCATATGCAACGAGACTGGACCGCATGCCTGACATGAGAAAAAAGTGAGTTTAAGAAAAAAAAAAGTTTGTACACCTACAGGTTTCGATCACATGGTTCATGCACGGCTTTGTGTGAATGTATTTGAGCAACTATAATGCTATAACCTTTTTAAAACTCAAGAGGTGAACAAACATGACATTTAACATGAATATTGTGTGGCTGTGCTTGCATTCAATTACAAGTGTGAAGTGAGCACTACATTAAAAACAAGCGCAGTACCGAAAGTGAAAGGACCGCGCTGCAGCCGGAGGATGGGGATCTGTCTTTATGGGGCCATGTGTTTCTAATTAGAAACACATGGCCCCATAAAGATAAGTGCTTTGCAACAACAGCAAAGCAGGCAACCCAGTCCGGATCGGAGGCGAAAGGGCGTCACTCAAAAACCCTAATTTCCAATGGCAGTCCATTGTTTAGCATAAACGGCGACGCTAGCCAACGGAAATGAGGGGCGGGGCTTCAAGCCCTTTTCTCTAACTCCTTGTTCACAATAAATCTCGCCAAGCGAGCAGCGCATGTGTGAAACGCTAGGCGAGACCTAAAACAAAATTCTATGGGCTGCCATATTCACACATGACTGGCACTTGATCAAATGGTCTGGTATGTCAGACAGGAATAATTTTTTAAGGAACAAATATCACGGTGCAAAATAGAGAGTTACAAGAACTTCTGTTAACAAAGTTGCGGGTTCCCATTTTAAAATGGGCCATGCAAGTCGGCCAATCTTTATTCTTTGCCACAGACAGGCATATCAAGTTAAGACAGTAGGTCGGAGCGGGTACTGCTCTCTTAGCTTGGGTATCGATGAAACCATGGCTTGTATAAGCTGGCGGGGAACCAATCAGTTATACAGGCTTTTACCAGATTTTTGCTCCAGTGAACCAAATCTACAAGTCAACTAAACTTGAGTTCACTGAGGTTCTCCAGCTTTTGCAGTATTTTCTATACAGCCTGACAGGGAGCACCCCGTAGGAGCCCCCTACGCACTAAGAGCGTGGGAACCGGGCCCCTCACACCAACCTGTACGCCATAGGTAGTGGTGATAAACAATTCTATTTGTGGGGTTCAGTACTTTTCACCTGTACTCAATAGGAAGGATCAGTCTGGTCCCTGTAACCCCATCGGTTTCACTGTAACAGAAAGAACTGCGGTGCCCATTTCACTACTGCATGTCCATGGATGGGCACGGTTAACTAAACAGGCTTCCCTTCACCCAGAGTAGATTTGACAGAATTCACACGCACTGTTCAAGAAGCACCCCCTCTCCGAGCCCCAGCGGTAAGACTTTTTGGGGGGCTTGGATAATGGGATTCCAATCTCGCCTTAGTGCAGTGCAAGATTCCCTTTTTTGTGTTGCCGGCTGTGAATTAACAGGTAGGGAGAGTTCTGAAAAACACCCTAAGCAGCCTAAACTAGTCAGACCGGGTATTCCAAGTTCAAGCACCACCACAAGTCCACAAAAACCAGACACAAATCAGTTTAACCCACTACCAACGCCTGCGGTAAGCAGTTACTGCTCGCCCTCAACGCTAAGGAGGCAAGGATGTAAAGGAAGTGTCCATCACCTACTGGAGTACAGAAGCCTGGATACCCCCGGGACCTCAGCGCTAAAGCACAGTATCCGCCCCCAAGGACCCCATGAGAAGGCCTTGTACGTTCACTTTCATCCTAGTTCATATACTGGACTATAATGTGCAATATCCAGGAAATTAGTTTAACTGCCCCCTACTCCACCTCCTTGTCCATTTTGTGTCTTCAAAAAACAAGAACCCATTGTTGACGTTTACAGAAAAAGTTCTCCATCATCAAGAGACTGTTCAACAGAATAAAAACATGGAAAGACTAAACATAAGTTAAGATGCTACCACATGGAAACAGAATATAAAGTATACATTTTAAATGTACTATAAAGAACACCGCGAGGAATGCATCCTCTTCCAGTGCAATTAATAACATTCAAAACAGTGTAAACAGCAGCGTGAAAAAATGCATCATTTTGCAAAACTGATGCCCCATGAAAGGGGGCTTGCGCCCCGGTTCAGACCTCAGCAGTGCCATTGCTCAGCCCGTGTCCCCTTCAATTGCTTGACGGCACAGAATATGCAACACCTATAATTCATTAAAATATACATAGAATATGTATATTTCACCCTGCTCAGAACAGTGGCCTTCGCTCGCCTCGTCCTATTGGCTGAATCATTCCACCTCCCGGAGAGCGCTTGCATTGCTATACATGGACTATGTCACATCGCAGAGTACACCGAGTCATCCCACATTAAACTCATTACAGAAAAGCAATCTTCAAAGGAAATATTTTGCTTTTTGGCCACTTCCGCAGACATTTAAATGTTTTGTTTTCACTTTTAGCGAGGACTCAAAATGCAAGCCAGACTTGCTGGGTCTACGAACGCTCCTCTTCAACTGCATTCATGGGTACCTTAATTTCATGAGGGTTACGAGAGTGATGGTTACTGACACCAGTGAGCAAGCACAAGTTTAGTGAAAACAAATACCTGGATTAAAAAACGTGGAGCGCTACTGCGTAAAAGCAGCTTCTGCTGTTAAAGGCAGCACCCAGCTCCATTCTACCCAGATCAATATTTGTTCATTAGAGCAAACACCGACCTCCAGAGTGACTGTACTCAGTGTGCACTCATGGCACCGATCAAGAAGACACAAAAACTGAGGGTGTCATTGGAGGCTCTTGGCATGTACATATTCCTTCCATCTCCAGCAGATTTACTAAAGATGCTCTTTTTGGACTAGATTTGTGGGCAAGAAGAGTCAACAGTGATCCCTGCAAAGGGAGAGGAAGATTTCCTTCAATATTCATTAAACTGGAGATGGAAAGAGAACTGTTGGATGTCAAAACCTCACTTATGTTCTTTAACTCCTCACTAATGCCCCTCTCCCAAAGAGCACCCTGGCAGATGCAGGCTGCATGGAGATGCCATCGAAGGATGGCCTGCAATTTCAGAAGGGCCTCAGATAGGGCACTAGAAACCAAACGACACTGCTGTTCTCTCCGACTGGCACGGTTCACTACACACATGCCTTTCCCAAAGCTCATAAGCATGCACTCTAGACTTAGAGATCATTAAACTTTCATATAAGACACTGGCTGATACTCCAAGCTTACAATGTTAGTGAACAAGCTTCATATATTCGTACATCCCACATCATTAGCGGGTACTCCCACCTCTACCACAGGTGTATACACACCAGTAGCCTACAACATCCGGGCCGAGTCACACAAGCAGAGGCGCACTGGTACTGCAAGCAGACGTGCACCTCAGTGCACACCCCCCTGTACTGGCTCATGCTTCACCACTGCTTTCCTACGTACACAACCAGCATGCACATACTCACCTCATCGCTCAGTTCGAGTTTCTTTGTCGCACATTGTCCTGACTGTTTGTGCCAGAGTTGCTCTTCCTGCAAGAGTCGAAAACAGTGTCAGATTTTAAAGGCAGAATTTGGCATCCAAAGCGGACCAGTCCACGATAAGCTGAAGGTACTCACAGAGGTGCTGCTCCCCCATCGTCTTCTTCAAGCGCCGCATCAGAAAAAAAAAAAAAGTAAATGTCAGACATTGCTTGAGGTGCACAGTAACTCACCCACCCAGATCCAAGGCCTATTTCAGTGCTCCCTTGGGAACTCCCAGAAGGGTAGGTACCTTTCATCAATCCCACACAACTGTCCACCACACACACACACGTGTCCACCCACCCAGGAGCCTCTTGTTAAATCACTGAACTCCCCTTTGCATAACTGCATAACGGTATGCCGATATCCTTCCTCCAACTCTCCAGCCGTGCACACTACTACAGTCCCCATGCCCTCTGCCCTGTGATGGGCAATCTAGTAAAAATCTAACACCCAAATGCAAGCAAAAAGAGCCCCAAAGCCGCCTCCTGCTGGCAGGATTGAGAGCGAGTGGACATAAGCAAATTACTTGCAGGGCCAACACATGCCCAAAACATGCCACGGGGCACTCCGGCTGGCACTTTGAGGTCATGTCAGGTGCATCACAGCAAACAGCAGTAAATGGAGCCCAGCACGTGATTCCAGAACATAGGTACCCCTATTCACTTACCATAGCAAAACCGAACTAGAAGCTAGCAGAGGAAAAAAGAAAAGATCATGCTTGTAAGGACAGGGCCAATGCCAAGCCCAACAAAATAACACTCTCCAAGATTAAGGGCAGTGCTTAGTTTGAGGCGGTGGTTCCTGGTGCTCAGCAGCAGCACTTAATTGACAACAGCGGCATTTATGCCAGTCTGCCACATGGTGGAGCACAACAGTTGTTTATTAATTCAATTTACATTACAAATAAGTGCAGCCCAAGCCATACATGTAGGTTGGGGTGGGTGTCTGGAATAGAATTGTCACTTGGAGCAGTGGGACGGTTTGTGGTTGTTGAAGTACCGTCGCTGGAAGCACTGGCAGGGGAAATGGGTGGTGCAGGGTGCAGGGCCTCCCAACGAGGGCCCGGACACTTTACACACACAAAACACAGAACAAGGGAATCTGATTCATTTCAGCTCTTGCCTCAACCACCGCTGTGCGCTTCCTGAAAAACAGCTAACTTCCTGCTGTGACCACTAAAACTGGAAGGTACACTTTACCCCTGAACCCGCCCCAGGCCAGCGGTTCTCATCTTCAGCTTGTTCATGTACGCAAAGCATTTCAAACCCTGCAGTGTGGCGTGCTCGCATCTCCGACGTGCACGCGACAATCTTTACCTCTAGCGAGAAGCTGCCCTATCAACCCTTCAGACTGGCACAAAATGTACAAGGAAGATTGAATGTTTCAAGATCTAAGTAGGCTCCTGATCTAAGCGGGATTGATTCAAGGTGGAAAACCCATCTGAACGAAAGGCAAGATTCTGTGTCCAAGGACAGAGTGGCACTTGCTGGAGAGAATGGAAGTTCACATCCACGGTTTGTCATCTCCCCACCTCAGGAGAGGGAGGGCACCAGAAAGGGTGAGTCTAGGCTCATGGCTGAATGTAAAACGAAGGCTAAGATTGCTTTCATCTGGTCGAAAATCAAGGTCAGAAAAAAAATACAACTAAAGGAACCAGGAGTTCCACAAGCTGTACTTTTCCAAACCCAAGTTACTGATTAACAGACATGTGAATCTGCAATAATTAAAAGTAGTAAACACCAGGTTAAGCTGGCAGAAAAAAGTACAGGAATCACTTATGCAATAAGCATAACTGCATCACCCCCCCAGCTCCTACAAGCGCCAGCCAAGCAGCGGAAACTGCCACCGTCATGAAGCACGTAAGTGAACACAGGAAGAGGCGTGGTTTGGCGATAGCAAATGTTCTCACAATCTACCAGAAATTCCAATCTCACGTCCTGTACTTTATTGCATAATCATTCTACCGGCTAGACTAAAGAAAACGTTTCTTAATGTGATGAAAATGACATGACATTCAATACCTCAAACTAACCAATGGGCATTTTAACAATGAAACCTGGTCCTAGTCTGGGGCGGATAAGTCCAGGCTGCCTGAAGGAGTGCACAGCGCTAAGAAACTCCAGATACAGGAGCCGGAGGTTTTCCGGAATGATGGGCACAATCACCAATTCGTTGGATTCCAGGGCTCTTATTAGAGAGACAAATAAAATAAACAGAAAATACAATATTGACTTTATAAGTGCCGGGTCTCCCAAAAATACGTATCATCAGTGTCCTCGCACCACTTATAAATTGCATGATTAAGTGATTTACACAAAGCCCTCCTCCCACGTTGGTACAAGCCCACAAGCAGCTAGACTGCCCCATCCACAAACCCTTCAGCGCATCAGTGACGATGACACGTTCTCACCATCTGGGACCTCGTCTGGCTTTCGCCTCTTCTCATAGATGAAGATGATGGTCACCAGCACCAGCACCTCAGCCACAATCCCCAGGAAGGGCCAGAGGGCGGCGAGGCGGCTGCGCACCCGCAGGGAGACTGTGGCGCCCCCGCTGCCGAGGAGGTTGGTACCGTTGCAGATGTATGTGCCTAGGTCGGTGTCCATGCTAAGGGCACTGATGCGCAGTTCTGATTTCGTGCCATTGGAGTTGATGTGATAGCGATCACCGGTGCCGTTCAATATAGGCTGAAAGAACAGCGTTTATTAGAGGGATTCTAACTCATGCCAACTTTACACGTGTCAGCACCAAGGGTAAACAAAATGCTGCTCACTCACCCTTATATTACCAGAAATACAGCACAAGTACAGCACTACCACGCTTCACAGCACTGCCAACGTTGCTTGGACACAGTCGCAACACAGGCAGCAGAAAACAAAAGTAACAAAAGCCATCTGATGCTCCCTTACTTCTTGACCCATTCAGCCGGCACGCAGAGACCCATCACAAAAAGAAGCATGGGAAGGGTCTTTACATCATCAGCAACAAGCCACCCCTTGAGCGAATGCCTGAGGCAACAAATGACAAGCTGCACACGAGTGAACTGACTTGGAAGTTCATCAAGGCCACGTGGAAGATAAAGAAGGCAGAGAACTAATGGTCTTAGGGGGGTCTTAAAAAATAAAAGACTACATACTTGCAGCTGCCATTGCCGACAACTCGACTTGGTTTGTCATGGCCAATAGGTTCTAGAACTCTACAAAGGTAGAGAACAGGCTCACGAAAGCCTAGCTTCAATACAAGCGAACTAGCACTGGTTTTAAATGGAACCCAACTTAACATCTTTTAAAACACTAAGGAAGGAGCTCACATGAGCAGACCTGATACAAGCATTGAAAAGGGAAGCACATGCCTATGCATCAAGCAAACACTGAAAAGATTAGGTCATATGGACACCTCCTGTGCAAGCACTGAAAGCACATGTCCACGCCTCTCAGAAGCACTGAGAAGATCTGGTCATGTGCAAACCTCTGAACTATACAGAGGAAGTGACACCTATCAGGAACCCACAACACTTCTTGACAAAAACTCGACTTTGTGATCTTACAATTTGGAATCCCATCCTAGGTCGCTATCCCTAAAGCAATTCTTCAAGTGCACATCCACCCGCCACACCCCCTAGTAACACTGAACTTTGGACAAACCTCGTTGGCGCCGTCCATCACCTTGTACCAGTTCCAGTTCTCCACCGGGGGGTAGGATTTGCTCTTACAGGTCATGACCCCGACGTCACCTTCATTGCCATGCTCACTTGGCTTGTATGCAACCACGTGGGGTGAAACTAGGAGAATGGAAAGAGCGCACAGGTAAAGAGGCAGCCTGGCCAGGGAATTAATCAGCAATAGTCTATTTCACTACAGACATTGGCCCAAAACCTGGAGAACAGGCAGCGATGGAGAGAACGCGGTGGTGCATTCCACGGCAGGACCGGACATACCCGACTACCGAGTCATGATACAGAGTGTTAGTACTACAGAGGCCTCTCAAACTGGAATAATATTTATTTGAAGTGGACGCCATGCTTTGCACGATACAAAACTTGTATGCATGTCCTAAGAGCCCACACCCGTCTGTAATGAGCTTCACAGCAATGAATAGTGCACTAGAAGGCACAGGGGGGAGGCTTCAGACCCCTCCAGACTCCCGCGCCCTCAGTCTGCTTACTCCGTTCGCTCATAAGGGCTGTATACTGCACCAGTCACCTGTTCCTTCAACAATGCATCAAAAACAAGCACTGGCATAGACAATAGGTCTCGCCTTTGGGACCATAAGTGTTTAGCCATGCAACAGTTGTATAACTAAATACTTATGAGGTCCAAAAAGCGAGACCTATTGGCTATGCAAAGTGGCCGTGAAAGTAATCGCGGTAAATCGCGACACGCGCGCACATGCACTGTAGCTCTAGGCTGGCCTGGTAGCACTTTTTGGAGCCCTCTCAATAAGTCTCGCCAGACCAGTGCATGAGCTGGGTCAGGCGAGACCTAAAAAGCACTGGAAAGAAAAGTTTGTCTGGAAAAAGCCCCATCCTGTGTGGCCATCTAGAAAGGGGTTCAAGCACAGGGATCCGCCATATCTGCTTACCTGCAACCTCGATGGTTCCAGACACAGGTGGGTCCGTCTTGAAGTGGCAGGTGTACACACCAGAAGTGTCTGAATTCACCTGAGACACACTAGGAAGAGAAACATTTGCAATTAGGAGCAACCTTACAATGGAACAAAAGATATTTTTAAGCCGTTCATCTGCTCAGAAAAGGCCTCAAATTCACAGGCAACAGGGTATTGGCCAGCAGCCCACCGCCCCTCCCCTGGAGGCCCCGAAGACCTGGCCATAAGCCCAGCACAGGCCTTCTCACTGCAGTAACAGGGCTAACAAAACAGCGGTGCTATGTACAGTCACCCACGGAAGTCCAGCAGTCCGGACACCTGCAATGCCACTTTTTTCTAGCAAGCCCATCACACCGCTGCCAGCACCGACTACAACCGATCCAGCGGGCACAGCTAGATGGAGACTAGAAAAGCCGACACTTTGATACCTTTACATTTCCATGACCACACTAACTTCAGATGAACAATTCTGCTTGCTTCTGCTAAAAGAAAGTCTTATTTTTCAAATTGGGAACATGAGATCTATTGGGCACCACACGGCTACAGTCCTTCTGCAAAGCGAGCGGAAGTCAGAAGCGGAGCCCCTTTGAAGGGGTGTTTCTGGCATCCGCCCGGCTCCCTCCGCCCTGCGCTGCCATCTGAAGCCGCGGGGTTAACAGGGAGCGACAGGGCGGTGGACCGAGGCCGCGGCCCCGCTCCAGCGCCCACTCCACAAAGGATTAAACTACCTCAGTGGCGAAAGGGGCCACTGTTCTCAGGCCGCTCCTCTTTCCAGCCCGCTGGCTCTCCAAGCAGGGATCAGTGTGAGAGCAAACTCCAAAGCAAGAGTCACTTCTACAGCACAATCGGGCAGAACTCGCAGGGAACTGGATTCGCATCTCTTGGTTTATATGTGCATACACAAGGGGCGCGCTGGTAAACGGATGCGGCGCGAACAGCGGTGTTGGAAACTTTTAGAAGAGGCAAACGGTGGGTGGCAAGGGCACAGAACCAATTTATTACAAAACCTCCAGAATGCCAAGAGGTGGGACTCCGATGAAGGCAGAAGGAAGGCTACAGTGAAGGTACCGAAACGCGATGCAGTGCGCTGCAGCGCACACACAGCAAGGGGGCAGGCTGGCAAGATCAGCATGAACAGGACATGCAGCGGATTATCTTAACAAGGGTCAAAGGTTAGAATGTGGACCTATTGTGGCCAGACAGATATCTGCTTGAAACAGAAGTGGAGAAGGTGGCAGCCTAGAGGCTGGGGTGGAGCGAAACTAGGAAGATGGTTCCGTCATAGTCACCCCAACATTATTGGACTCGCCCCTGGCAGACCCCCCCAAGCCCCCAAAGGAGTTTTATGTTTTAGAGAAAGGAATAAGTGGCAGGTGTTTGGCTCCTCCTGCCGAGAGTCAGAAAATCCTATCTGTAGGCAAAGGAAGTGGAGTCCAGCGTTATACTTTCAACTGATCAGCGCGCACCACGGGTAGTATTTCAAAATGGTTTGTTGGTTTAATATTCAGTACATGTCTAGAGGGTTCTCACAGGCCACACATTTTACAAGCAGCTCTGCAGGTAAATAACCAAATTAGGGCGAATACGAAAGGTGCCAATCATTTCATCGTTCGTCCATAACCTATTAGTCCTAGGCCAGGGTTCTCCAAAGTCAGTCCTGGAGGGCCAGACCATGCCAGAATTTTAGCATATCCCCATGGAGATAAACGTAGTTACCTTTGAAATCTGGCACGGACTAGGCCATCGTAACTGTGTTCATTAAGGGTGACTGGGTGAAACCACAATCGCTAGATTAGGCCCGATTGGTTATCCAACATACCTTACAGCCGCAGGTTGGAAGTGTAAATACTAATGCCCCCTCCCCTGTAGAGACGAGAGTCAAGGAAGGTGGTGCGAAGAAGGGACCCAAGCAAACCCTGGCCTGGAGCGAGGTGGCTTTTGTGGTCAGCGGAGTCGTTGCGCGGGAGGAGCACGAGGACACAGCCGCCGGCAAGGAAGAGATCTTTTTAGTGTTGTGCCGGAGAGGCTTTGGTAGGAGGAAACTTTACAATATATGGGTTGAGAGACCCAAAAAGAAAATACATCAAACAAAAGTGGAAAGGATCAACTGCAGGGGGCATACATGGCAAACTTCGAAGTGCGAAAAACACTCCTGAAGGTCGAGAGCCTCAAAGGAAGATCTGAAAGGGCAGAGTTGTCATTTTAGAGAGTTGACAAGTCGACTGAAGTCTTGCATCTCAAGCATTCTGGGGGAGTGGCGACAAAGCAGTCCCTATACTGCCAAGAGGTGAACTGTAGGTGGGCGAGGGGTGAACTTCATACCAATGTGAAGCGCTGTTGGTAGTTTCCAGAGAAGTGTTACATCGGGAGGTGCTGCGGTGATTCAGAAACAAGCTCCTTGGCAGGGATGTTGGAGGGTTGGTGAGGCACAGGGGAGGTCAGCGGACCAGGAGATGTTCACTTGGGTTACAGAGCAGAGAACGCGCGTGGAAAAAGACGACATTTGATGCGGTGCATATATGGCGAAGAGCAGTGCACATATGTGGACAGATTTCAGAAAGGTCACTGGACAGTGTGAGCTGTGGACTGAGGGCTAATACCACTGCCCAAAGACTAGAGCAGGGAAAGACGTCAGTGCTGCATGGCTGCCAGTACCCTGTACATCACAATGTTTTGCACTCTGCACTTACTTGTAAGTGGTGCTAATGTCGTTGGAGTCATCTTCCCGGAGTGTCTTGTCACCCTTCATCCATTTGTGGCCGGTGATGTTTGATGGAGGCAACGTGACGTTGCAGAAGAGAACAGCACTGCTGCCAAAAGTGAACTCTGAAGGGCTGGTGAACAAAACAGGATCTGAGGGACAGAGGAGAAACCAGCATCAATATACCAGGCAGAAGAGCTCCAAATCCTGTCCCTAGTGACTGCAAACAAAGGAACAGCCAACGACTTATCCACCGGACTCGGGCACAAACTGGCCCTCCTCACCCTCTCTATAAAGGACGGTTTAAAAACCATGACTCTGCACAAACTAGAAAGAGAAGCATACTCACGACTGGACAAGTACAACCTAGAAAACTTATCAGTGAGAAAATGCAAAAAGCACTTGCAAATGTTTTGTGACAAATTACTATAGTTACCCAAAACACGCTAAAAAAATAAACTAAAGTAGATTAGTGAGCTAGCTTAGCAAGGAGGGTTCGAGGCAAGAGGTGTCATGATGTGGCTTCTGTAAGTGGAACATCCCTGCCTACCTAGCCCTGGCTGGAGGACACCCACTATCACCCAGCCAGGTTCTCTTTTGGCAAAAAAACCACAAAAAAGTAGTCTTGTGCACAAATAAAACGTCTACTGCACAGCACCACAGTCAGGGAGCAGGAGGAAGGAAGACGTAGCATACAAACAGAGGGTCTGCTCCATCACAGCGACGAAGCCTGACTTTAGAACTAGGAAACAGCATTGGATACCTTGGAGCAAGGTAGGGAGGGTAACAGTGTTTGGAGATCAACAGATGAGACAGATCGGTGCAGTCCCGCCTAAGCAGGTCTGTGGTGGTAGGCTTGCAGGAGAAGGGTTCACAAGGGAGGGAATCTCGTGGTTCTACACAAGGTGGTTCAGGAAGGAGTCTTCATAGGTGCCACAACAGGGGGAAAATCACAGTAGACTTAGGCATCCAGGTGGACTGCACGCCACCACAGTCCAGTTGGCCACTCACATTCTAGCACGATAACGTTTGCCTGTGAGCGGATCCACTTGACTTTTGGAGTCTTCCAGAGGTGGTTGCGGTCTGGGTCATTGCTCGCCCGGCACTCGTACGTGCCGGTGTCTTCCACGAGAAGGGCTGTAATGTGGATCGCACTGGTCGCGTGGACATTGTAGGTGACATGTATCTGGACGCGGTCTTCACGAGCACCTTGCCAGAGGTGAGAAAACGTGGCATTGGGTTCATCTGCTTCAAACCACCACTGGATTTCAGGAATGGGCCGGCCCACAGCTTCGCAGTGCAGCTCCACACTGTCGCCACTCAGCTTCACCTGGGACAGCGGAGACTTTATGAAACCAGCTAGGGAGGCGGAAAGTGTTAGTGCAAAAAAAGGTTAGTAGAAGAGCGAGTGAGGCAACCAGAGCGGTTAGAGGTCAGACACACCCGTTAAATCAAAGCCAACATTTACCAAACTGAGGCATGCCTAGGACAGCAACCACAGAACTGCTTTCAAACACCACAGATCTGCAGAAGCAGGCAGATACAACAGACAGGGCGGATTGTGAATGCACTGCTTGAGCGGGCTACAGAAGTCACATCTTCAAACTCCATCTGAGACACCAGGCGGTGCAAGGGGCACAGCTGGTGCAGACATGCCAGTCTGTGCTGTGCAGCAGTGGCTCTAAACCAGTACTCTGAAATTAGACTAAGAGTAAACCCTTTAAACATTTCTGGTTAATTCTACACTTTCAGGATTAGGCAAGAAATGTAAAGGAATTATGTGGGACAAAAACCATACAGCTTATTCGACAGACATACTATAAATACTCCGACAAACTCCAGATGCAAACAGGCAAGCAGCACATCACCGAAGGAGATGGCAAATGTGCTTCAGAGAAGACCAAGAAAAAGAAAAGGAACTGCCCAGATAGAAAGGGATGCAAAAACAACAAATGGACAGAATGCTGAACAATGTTTAACATTCATCACAGTACAGAATCTGGGTCTAAATCTATTGGGTTTTTTGCTCCAGTTTAAAAGCAGCCATTTTCAAATCAGTCTTGACCCTGCTCCCCATGGGAACAGTCGTGCTCGAACTGCCAGGCCAGGTCCTCACTGGACCAGAAACAAGCATCCTGGGATCGGTTTCGGGATATTACCCCTCATCAGCCAGTCTAGCTTGAATCCAGTGGCATGGAGAGCACGAGACCCACTACTGGCATATCTGTCCCACTCGGGGTGACATGTAAAAAGAACAGCTGATGGACATAATGCTGAACAATGTCAAACATTCCTCACAGTACAGAGATCTGGGCCAGGATGCTTGTTTCCGGTCCAGGGGGGATCCGGCCGGGCAGTTCAGACTGGACTGTTCCCATGAGGCACAGGGTCAAGGCTGATTTGCATATGGCAGGGTCCAAACTGGGGCGGCATGGTGAGCAAAAGGATGGATTAATCCCAGATCTCATGACTGGAGATTAATGTTCGATACAATCTGCATTATGTCCACCATTTGTTGCCGCAGCACAGGTAGAAAGGAACGCACAGAATGAGTGGGTCACAAGACAACCACATGTCCCCACTGTCCATTTCCTACTCTCCTTGGGACCGGGCAGTGCCTGAAGCTACTGGAATACCAAGTAATGCAGCCTTGGACTCAAGGGCCACACAGTCCTACAAGACACCGATTGGATTGCAAGATTTAAGACTGTGTATATGGTTGGTGTGGTGCCCTAAAGCAGTGACAATTGAGCTGATAAGTCTGGATTTTGAGCAAAGGCTTTGGGTGTGCCAAGTGTGGTGGGGTTAGGTGGAGAGTTGTGCCGGTGGATGTGCGACTGGCGTCACGATGTGTGGTATGGGGCAGTAGTGCAACGGTGTTACGATACGTATGCTTTGCAGTGTTGGTTAATTGACGTATGTGTGGGATTGTGCTGTATACACTGATGGGGTGTCATGAGATGGAGTGTCGGAAGTGGAGAGTCTTTAGGATATTAGCTGTTTATTTTGTTGCAAGAAAAAGTTGTGATGTTATATTGCGCGGCTCAACAACCATTTAGAGCAGGACATCTATCCGAGTGGAGGACTTTTGGATGAAGAAACATTGTGTTATATATTGTTTGTACCCTTGGAACATGTTAAATAAGGATATGTTCTTTTACAGTTCTCTCCTGGTCGGCAAACTAGTATCTTTGGTTGTTTTTTTATTGACCGGACACTTTGATGCTTGAATGCTTGAAGTGTGGGATTGACTCTGTATGACTGTTCTGCCAGAGTGCGAGTTTTGTTTAAGTGAGGTTGAGGGTGGTAGGTTTTTTTTTTTTGGGGGGGGGGGGGGGGGGGTTCTAGACATCTCTTCACATAGTAATGTATATATTTTTGATGTTTGACTGTATTTGTCTAAAAAGGAACCATCTTTATATTTGGTGGGCGGTACTATTACAGGCTGCTTGTTTGGATAGATTATCCTGGACTTCGTTTGTTTTCGATGACCTGCCAGGGTTGGTTTCGTTTCTATAATGTTATATCGTGCTGTGTTTTGTGGCGCGTCAATCAATACTGGGCGAAATATAGGGCTGAAAGTGCTGCATGTACAGGGTGGGGCACTGTGTGTGTACCTAAATGTGGAACAGGGAGGCTGACACTGGAAGCCTCGTGAAAGGGCCACTGCCCTGTGAATCTTCATGGCGAGTTGGGACTGTTCCCTGGTGCGTTCGCCGGCGCTCAGGCGGGCCCTGGGCCTCGCAGGCGGCAAAGTCCCTGCTGTGAACCCAGGCCCCCACGGAAGCGCGTGACCTACAAACCCTGCGGGGTAAAGTCACCTTGGCAGCCGGGCACGGCCTCGGAGCAGCTGAGCTGTAATCAGAGGCAAGGCCGGACCCGCCCAGGGACGACGTGACTGCCCGCTCGGCGAGCAGCAGGTCTCAGAGAGAGTCTACAACCACCCGGAGTGACGAGAAAGAGACAAACAAACACGACTCCAGAGACAGGGAAACCATAGACACCCAGTGTGACGAGAAACAGCAGGCCTTCAGAGACAAGCAGCCTACAGCCACCCGGTGTGACCAGAGACACAGCAGGCTTCCAGAGACAGCCTACAGTCCCCCAGTGTCACGAGACACAACAGGTCTCCAGAGACAAGCAACCTACAGTCACCCGGTGTGACAAGAGGCAGACAGCAGGCCTCCATTGACATGACAGCTAGTCTATAGTCACCCGGTGTGACAGACGGCAGGCCTCACAAGAGACACCAGGACTCTAGAGACAGGCAGCCTAGTCACCTGGTGTGGCACGAGACAACAGGCCTACAGAGACAGGCAGCCTACAGTCACATGTGTGACGAGAGACCGACACAGCAAGCCTTCAGAGACATGCAGCCTACAGTCACCCAGTGTCACAAGAGAGACAACAGGCCGCCAAAGACAGGCAGTCTACAGCCGCCTGGTGTGACGAGAGACAGACCCAGCAGGCCTCCGGAGACAGGCCGCCTATAGTCACCCGGAGTCACAAGAGAGACAGACCCAGCAGGCCTCCGGAGACAGGCCGCCTATAGTCACCCGGAGTCACAAGAGAGACAGACCCAGCAGGCAGGCCTCCAGAGACTGGCAGTCTACAGCCGCCTGGTGTGACGAGAGAGACCCTAGAGATGTACACGCGTGGCCACGTCATCTGCTGTGCAGGGTCACCGGGACTAGGCATCGTCACTGCGGCCTCCAGCGAAAGGCCAGAGAAGAATCTTTTGCCAAGTGTGATCGGGGCAGAGGAAAACAGCGGGATTGCAGAACAAGCATTTACAATGCAATGGTCTCGGCATTGGTAAAGTTAGAGCTATTGGCATTGCTCATGACATTTTTTTTGTTTATGTTTTTAAAACATTTCAAGAAACGGCATTGTTATTTACAATGTCAATAGCTTAATCACTCTCCAGTGCGAGACCTAGTGCATTTGCACCCACACACAGATTAAGCTATTGACATTGTAAATAACAATGCCGTTTCTTTACATGTTTTAAAAACAAACAAAAATAATGTCATGAGCAATTCCAATAGCTCCAACTTTAACAATGCCGAGACCGTTGCATTGTAAATGCTTGTTTAGCTTACCAACCACCATTACGTTCTTTTTATTTTTTAATTTATAAACTTCCTTTTAGATTTTGTGCTCAACTAATACTTCTGCGTCCCCCTAGTCCTGATGATGACCGCACAGTAACCAAGAGGTCGAAACGCCATCGACTATGGACAAAACATAGACCCTTCTGACCCCACTCTTGAAAATAGCTCTTGGAATCAAGAGTCATGAGTCTCCCTCATCTGTACTTGTCCCTTATTCACCCATTCTGCACCGAGTGACCCCCGTCAGAGCACCTTCTTGAATACTCTACCTGGACTCGCAAATAAGTTGTATTAAGTAATATTTTCTGTGGTTTTTGCAAAAACATTGATGAGTATTTTCTTCACAAATCTTTCCTAAATGTTTCCTGAGGGGATAGATGTTGCATTCACTGGTTAAATACGTTTATTATCCTAAACAAGTCAACAGTGAACCGCTGCGGCGCTGCACGAGGCATCACCAACGTTACCAAAGGACAGATATATTTGATTTACAGCCACAGAGGCCATTTACAAACTGCTCCCTCGTTTTGTTTATTTAAAGTGCGTGCTCTAGTTTTCCCTTTTACTGCTGGCGAGCTTTATTCCGCTTCTTTCATGTGGTCGCTGGACAGGAACATCTGAAGTGAATACTTGCACTGCTATCGGCTCCGTGTGTTTGCTTAGCTTGTAACACTTCAGTTTTTCCTTTGAGGCCTTTATGAACAACTGTTTGCCAGCGTCCCGGGGCCTGCTGGAACTGGAGCCGATCTCGAGCGCAGCGGATGTACCTGCCTCGCGCCTTTGAAGTGCGCTGGAGGAATGCAGGGGTTTGCTGGGGCCGCCCTCTCTCCCAGGCATGCAGGGGAGCTGCGGGGGCGAGGCGTGCAGAGTGAGCGGAGTGGACAGCTTTCTGAGGACAGTGAAACAGGGGTATGTCTTGTGCCTTCGCTGGGCAGACAGAGCCATGAAGGTGGTCCCATCACACCCGTCCAGGCAGGACGGGCACTTCAAAGCACAGACCTGCTTTAAATGCACTAATTACCGCGGCATATTGCCTGCCGCCCAGAGTGATATTTATAAAGGAGACCCGCGCCCGAGGATTAGAGAGGCTTAAATCACCCAGATAGGACAGCTCACTCCGGCACGCATCAGCGCGCACCAAAGCAAGCACACAAACAGCTGAATCCGAATAAAGAGATCAGGTGAGGGAGCAACGCCGGGACACCACCGCCTTTCTCCGAGGCACAGCAGAAAATGCCTCGGAGGAAGGGAGTGTCCTTTTCGGATTGGGGGGCGTGTTTTGCTGTTGTCTCCTCCCTGAGACTTCTCGCAAAATAACACGCCCCCCGATCCGAAAAGGACGGGGCAGGATTAGAGTGACGGGACCTCTTCTCCAATGGCTGGCCAGCATTTACTAGGCCAGCCAATGGAGAACAGGGAAGAAGAGGGGCGGGTTCAAGCCCCTCTTCACCCAAGTCATTATGTCTCGCGAGCGAGACTGCGCAAGCGCAGCCATCGCTAGCCGAGACCTAAAAAAGGCAGGCGGTCTGCAGCTACTCAGTAGGACCAGTGAAACACCAGACCTCCAGAAACAAACTGCCAGAAGTAAGAGGTCTGCAGCTACACAGCAATACCAGAAAAGAGGCCGAGTAAAACATCAGGTCTCCAAAGACGAGCAGAAAGATCACCTTCTGCCCAGTGTGACCAGGCCTCGGAGCACTGGAGACAGGCAGACAGCGTGGGTCTGCACATACGTTTATCAGGGCTGGGCAGAGTAACTGGGCGGTGCACAAGGGCAGCCCCTGCTACAACGTACACAAACTTCAAAGGATACCCGAGAAAGGCAGGAAGGACCAGGCTACTATAAACAGCAGGCCCCACCTGCCGTTCCTCCCAACCGTAGTACCAAAACAAGCAGAGAATCCACACAAGGCGCCGCCTCCAAACAAGTTGTCAGATCAGAGACCTCCTGCAGAACCCGGTAACTGGGCCTGCAGTCACAGCACTGATGACTGGAGTGATGCCAGACTGTCTCAAACTCGGCCAAGTCACGCCACTCTTCCAAAAAAAAAAAAAAAAACTGGGAGCAGACCCAAACAACCTCAACTTCAGACCAGTCCCAAATCTCCCCTTCCTAGCCAAAACCCTAAAATGATGTGCTCTCACAACTAAACCAACACAGACAACTACAATCTCCTAGATACTCATCAATCGGCCTTCAGAAAGGGCTGCAGCACAGAGACAGCTATTCTGAACATAGTGGATGACCTACAGAAGTCCCTGGACACAGACCATGCTGCCTGCTCATGCGCCTAGATCCATCGGCAGCCTTCAACATGGTCGACCACAGGCTTCTCTTGGATACTCTACAAAAGAGGAGTGGTGCAGAAGGGGTGGTCCTTAGCTGGTTCACGTCTTTAATACAAAACCGCTCTCAACAAATAAAAAATAAGCAATGTGACCTCTGAGACAATGACTATCACCGTGGGTGTCCCCAATATTGTCCTCTTGTCTACCTTGTTCAATGTCTACATGGAGCCCATCACCAACATTCTCAACCAAGCAAACATCCCCTTACACCTATACGCAGATGACAGCTGCTCTATTTGAAAATCTCCTCACTAGGCTATGTACACAGACTAAATGCCACCCTCAAAGAAGTACAACCCTGGCTATTTTGCAACCACCCAAAACTCATCCAAGCTAAAACAGAAATTCTACTCATCAAAATCAGAGCAATCCCACCATATAAGAGAATGGCTAAACTCCATAAGCATTCTTGCCTGCAATCTTACCATATTCAACTCCGCTAAATCTCCAAGAATCACATTAGATCGCAAAATGAACATGAAAGATCAAATAAAGAACAGTGTGAAGAGAGCCTTCTATATAACATGAAACTTCTAAATAATATCAAACCCTACCTACTGCTGAGCGACTTAAAAACTGCCCCACAAGCAATAATGTTAAGACTAGAAATGCCACCTTAAAATGTAAATTGCACCCCTTAGTACTACTCTCAATGCAACAGCCAGAACGGTCACAGGTCCAATAACGATCACATCTCCCCTGCACTGAAAGAACTGAAATAGACCCAATTGAAGCTTGCTGCAGCCTCAGAACTGCATGCCCTCACTCACAAAGCCACACACTAGGAAACCAGCTTACCTTGCCTCAAAACTAACAAGCATTGGCATAGCCAATAGGTCTCGCCTTTGGGACCGTTTAAGTGTTTAGCCATGCAACAGTTGCGTAACTAAATACTTATAAGGTCCCAAAAGCGAGACCTATAGGCTATGCCAAGCGGCCACAAAAGTGATCGCGATCAAACATCAAAGCGGCCGTGCGGCCGAAAAAGTGAAAGTGAAAGTAATCACGGTAAAAGCGGCGCCCGCGCGCTGTAGCTCTAGGCTGGCCTGGTAGCACTTTTTGGAGCCCTCTCAATAAGTCTCGCCAGACCAGCGCATGCGCTGGGTCAGGCGAGACCTAAAAACAAAAGGCAGGTCAAACAAGAAACCTAAGAAGCTCAGATACCTTACTTGTCTTTCCACCTAAAGCACACAAACAAAAAATCCTGGCTTGTTCCTTCGAGCAATGTCCCTAAAATCTACCTACCTGTGCGAACCTCTCCTCCTCGAGCTTCAAGAGACCGCTAAAGGATCTCCTCCTCAGACATCTCAACTAGCAAGATGTCACTCTGCCGTCAAGACAACCTCAGCCCTCAAGTTTCCCGGTTTCCGTCCACTGCTACTATTCCTCCCCCTTGCGGAACCAGACTTATTTGGATTTTATCCCAAACGTGTGATTTTACTTGCCATTTGTATTGAACATGCTCTGATGCCCTCAGGTCTTGCCAGAGCTATAGAAAACTACCTTAAAATAAAAATAAAGAATATGTAATTATGGCAGCAAAACTCCATAGCTCCAACCATGGGCACCAGGTCAGGGCCACAAGGTCTGCTCAGAAGTGACCAAGGAGGGGACTCCTGCGGTTCTTTCAATAAAGGGAATCCGTGATTAAACCAAACATGCCAGGTATGACACCTATCGCAAATTTGAGGCTACACTCTATTGGTCAGACAGACTCCAAAGCAGATATTTTTGTCGTACAGAAAAAAAAGCAAGGGTCCATAGGTAAGATGGAATAAAGCTGCATTACAGGACATGCCTCTACCCTGTCTTTATACAAAGAGTTCATTTATCACCAAACACCATCTCCTGTCCGTTTTCTGGTACAAGACAAACTTACATAGACAACGTGGCTTCATAGCACTGGAAGCCAGACGTGAAAACAGTGCAGGATACATAAAAAGGCATGAAATCGTGCAGAAGATATACAGCAAGAACTCATTAATTGTTTGCGAATCAAAGCCAACGTGGCCCAGTGGAATGAACAACAAAAATGCCAGGATTATGGAACTGCCCGCTGACAACCATCTTCCAAAGGGACGTCCCTGAGCATGTGGTCACCAGAGCAAAGTATCATGAGATACACTGAGCAGGTGCCACAAGGTGAAGGAAGGTCAAGGAGATGACCTTACATAACCTTTGAGCAAGGACTGCCAAGGCGCACAGCTAACCAAGCATAAAGGTTACAATCCATTTCGGTCTCAATGAGAAGTGTGAGAAGCAATCTGGAAAGGCAACTTAGCAAAACAAGCACTGGCAAAGCTAATAGGCCTCATCTGTGCAAGATCTATTGACGGTCACGGTTTTTAAGGCATGTTGCAACAGCAACACGAGGGAGTAGGCAGAGAACACAGTAACAGATTGTGGGAGGTATACGGAAAACAAAATGAGGGAGGCATAGGAAAGGAGGGAGTACCAGATGGGGCAGAGAAATGGTGGGGGGAGATTAAATGAGAAAAAGAACCTCAATCTCGTCTGGAGCAGCTACGGGCACCGATTAAGTTGAATCAATCTGTGCTTGGTCCCTGGTCCGCAGAAAATAACAGAAGTGACCATTGGCCCGCGCTGGCCAATTAGGGGTCTGCAAAGAGGGACATTGAAGCCAACAAATGGTAAACAGTGGGCAGGCTCCATGGCCTTTATTTCATACAATAGTGCCTCAAAAGTGAGCGCATTCGCGTCAAAGACTCAACCTAACTAAAAAAACAAGAAAACCAATGCGCCGTAGCCTCAGACCCCACTCTTAAAAACCTATATTGCAGAACATTAATTCGAACTATTCTGGCTGCTTGCAATTAAACTGTGAAATTTACTCGTGCTACTAGTTTGCAATAGGGTCTGGTTCACCTCATACTCAAGCTACTGAGAAGGCTCTGCCTAGACATGCAAGGGCTTCAGATACTAGCCAGACTTAAGTTGAATCTTAATTCAGACAAGCGCAAAAGTGGAAAATGCAATGATGGCAAAGTAGTACGAGTATGTGCGGAAAAACTTAGTGTTGCAACATATGCTCAGTGAAAGTAATGTGATCAGCAGCCAAACACGTAATGGGGTGTAACCACACCTCAATCACCACCCCTACATCAACCCCTCACTGCTGGGGCATACCTTAGGTGGAAGCAATATCATGCAACTATTTCACAATTAGCTGTCACAAACCAACAGAACCGGGAAATGCAACTTAACAGGAAGCAAGATCAACATTTCCACTTGAATGGCCTCCTATGTGCGCAACACAAGCTTCCATATACGAGTTTGCCCCTGCCCTTAAAAATAGTATTTCACTGTCTTTTTGATTGGAGGACTTGTATCATTCAATGGCTTACACCATATTCTTTTGATCAACGAAACATGCTTTCTTGCTCTCATCCTCATGTGCTCTTTCCTACCTCACATCCCTGCCCTTACGCTCTTGTTCCGCTCATTCAACACTAATCTGTAAAAGTACCACTACAGGTACAATTGAACAGGTATGGCCGAAGAGCCGAAGATTTGTTTCATCTCCTGCGCTCTACAAGACTCAAAATCCAATACCTTAGCACACAAAGGATGTATTTATGATGCTGTAGAAGGGCGGGTTGCTATAATTTCACACGGCCTTTAAGGCAGGAGTCATATTTAACTCAACTGGGGGGAAAAAATAGGTCTTTTCTCCTGAAGGCCCATAAATCTGATCTCCGTGCTGCTCCAGAGCATTTAATTGTACAAAACATTTGTTCCAAGTTAAATGGCGAGTAGAAAGATTCGGCATTGGCAAGCCTTTCTGCTTTCCTTGGCCCCAGAGAAATGATATGTTCTTACAGATATGTACAACCATTCCTTTGTTTTAAGCTGGATCACGAGAAAAACCTTTAATTCGGTTCAGAGTCTTCCTGCTTTAAAGGTATTTGAAAAAATCCAGTGGGGGGTGGCAGCTACGTACTCCTGTCTAACAAAGGGAAGGACTTCGAGAGAATCAAGGTCCAGCATGAATGCTCAAAATAATCTTATAAATGTATGTGGGGTATGCAGCTACTAAAGAAGAATGAACGTCTGTGGGTCAACAACTGTTCTGTAGGTTATGCAGCAGGCGTGACCCTGCAAGAATCAAATGCATTCACACCTGGATATGCTTCATCAGAGGACGTTTGCTCCTCGTAGGGCTGGCGCTGCAATGCCCGACAGGCAACCTCAATGGGGGCTCTTTGCCAGAGATTATCTTGTCAATCGTTTGGTGAAGTGTGGGGGCTTAAAGAATAACTTGGTATGAGGTTAAAAATAGGTAATTCTCAGGAAAAACAAACAAGTTTTCGTACCTATATTAAAAATGTGTGGTGATATCTAATATAATTTAGTTATCTTAGCTATAGGGCAACATGTTTCTAGCTTCCATGTACTCATAACAACGATCTAGTATCAATTCATCAGGAATATTAACCTAATCTACCTAGTGATTGAAGTTCAAATATATGGGTTTATTGATTTTCTCCCAACACATACCTTGGTTTCGGAATTGATTTGAAATTTATTTAGCCATGACCTGTAGCTCAAAGACACAGTAAAAATATAATTCAATAATTCCAAATCATTATTTCCAGTGTTGACTGATTCGCAAATCATAAAACATGTGCTTGTGTTACAAACGCATACTTTTTTGTCTCAATCGCATGCTTTGTACCAAGTATGTCAGCAAGCTGACAGCCAAATGGGTGTCACTACCTTTACATCACAATCCAACTAGATATGCAAGATAAACAAACATTAGACAATTTTAAAAAACAGGGCAATTATCTATTCCAACCAGCAAGATTTGCATTCAAACGTACAAAAAAAACTTGAGGGGCATGTTAATGCAAACACGTCCACAAGAGATGAAGGTGTCAGAGCAAAGACCATTGAGGGATCTTCCACCAGGGGTAGGTCATTTCCCTTGAGGTTCACGTGTAGCTTGTGCCTCCACGATCACCAGCGGAGAGGTACAGCTCAGGACGGACTGGGTATGGAAAGTAAAAGTACATGGAGCATAAAAAACTATCCACCTGTTAATGTGAAAAACAGTATGTAGGAATCTACCAATAAAAAAAATAATCCATCCAAGTGGGAGGCTATGTAGTGAGTAGAAACTGTGGCTGGATGATGTGCAAGGTACACCTGAACAAGTTCACGATTTCCTTTGCACGCACATAATATGCCATTCACCATGACGTGAACATGAATGTGTGCTTAAAGTTCAACATTATGAAGGATCCCTTTAACTGAGGTCCTACACCAATCACCGAAACGAGGGTCAAAGGGAAGATTCGGGGGCGGGGGATAGTTGTAAAGTATTCTTGAATTTCCAGCAGTAAGTTGCACAGTCTAGTAAATGCATCTTCATGGTGGATTGAGAAGGATGGTTCGCTACAAGTGTCCTTCAACCCGCGGGTTGCAAACTCGGATGTCACCATTACTTAAAATCTTATTGGAGCCTCCTGACCTTTAATCCTGTTCTTGGCCACGCATGGAGTCAGAACCCAGGTTACACATTACACATTAAACCAGCAGAAAGCGGAGCCCCAGGAACAGGAGGAGGGATGAAATCAAGGAGAACATACAGCAAAGGAAGGACAAAGTGTTCTAAACTTTGGACCAAGGAAAGGGTCAACTTTTAAAGAACTGGGACTGAAGCCCCGATAGTCCTCATAAGTGACTTCTGCTTTGGAACGCGGCTTCTAGGCGCCTGATCCGCTGGGAAGGCACGCGAGTACACCACCCGCTAAGAAGGGTGCCTGGTAAAATAGAGTCAATGTGTGTAAATAATAAAGCACCAACGGGAGACGAAACTCGCCAGACCAGTCTATTGCATCATTGCCCCGTTTTAGCACCAGTGCCCATGAGGGGATCCCTGCAGTTTGTGTCCAGGCGCATCTCATCATCGCAGGTGTCACGACTCAGACAACAGCCGCACACCTGCCCACCCGTCCACGAACAGTCAGTGTGGTCAGCACCCTGCGGGTCACGCGGGGGGTCACGGGCGTCTCAAGCACGGAGCACACCCCAGGACTTTTATTTTTTTTTGTAATTAATTAGTAAATTAAAAGCATTACCATAAATCACAGTTTTAAGATACATACAAAATCGATAACGGGGGGCTGTATTAGTTGCATGACAAATCTCATTTCTATCCATTGTGTAGGCATCTTTAATCTATGTGGTTTTGTTTATGGTTTCAATTGACTAATGAACTAATTAACTACCACCACCCGAGGCCTTGCAGGACAGAACTGAAAGACTGATTATTACCATCCCGGCCGTCAGCAGCCAGAGGAGGCAGCGCCGGGCACAGAGAGGGAAGAGGCTCGAGCGCCCACCGCCCGCCTCTAGGCACTGCCACCCCCTGCCGCGTGAGCGGCTGCAGCACCCGTGCATCCCAGTCAAGCGCTCGCACCCACCGGAGAGATCGGCCCGGGCCCCGCCGAGCAGCAGGAGGCAGGCGGTGAGAAGCAGCAGCGGCGGCTCCATGGCGCAGGCAGCAGTCACTGTCAGTTTCTCGTCTGTTTCTCTGCCGACGCGCGCCCCCACTCGGCCTTCTATACAGCTGCGCGCCGTGGAAAGAGAAAAAGGACCAGGGCGTCCCGCCTACGCAGCGAGCAAGCGCGCATGCGCCCGCCCGCAGTAGAACGAGAGGCGGGACAAGGACTTGTGTCTATCAGCTGCGCACGACCCGACCCCGAGAACAGCGGATAGACCGGGCCATAGAAGTAGAAGAAGGACAAGGGCCGGGCCCGCCTGCGCTCGCTGGTACCCGGGGGGCCCAGCTCGATGGAGCTGCGCGCGCCTGCCACTGAAACCGAGGAAGGACTGGCGGCGCGTGCCCGCTCTGGGAGGAGCTGAGCCCGGCGGCCATGAGCTGCGCGTGCCCGGACGCTCCCGTGTAAACAAGAAGCCACAAGCCCGTCCGCGTGCCGGGGCAGAGGCATGGAAACACGGGAAGAGCCGCAGAGCTCCAGGCCTCCTCTGTGGCCGGTCGGAGGCGAGGGCAAGACCTTCTGTACTGTAAATCAACAGAGGCCAAAGCCAATATACATTAGAAAACCACATATCCCAGCAGCACCTGCGATTGAAACTACAAAACACGTGACACAGCACCTTCAGTGGCGCTCTACACAGCCAAAGCCTCTAACATCCTTAATAACTAGATCTCTGAACACCCTAATGCAGTGTAAATATTCCATTTATTTTTTACTTTTTTATGAAACATCCGTATGTGTCTCAATGACTTTTAGCCCACATATAAAAGGGGCTCTTATCTGATTTTTATAATAAAGTACACAAGCAGTCAGGTCGTTGAAATGTGGGATTGCATATGCACCTGTCATAGCTTTTTGACATGGCCTGGTGCCAAGTGTGAGCTTGCGAGCGCTTGGAAACTGGAGCACATGAGGCCCACCAATAGCCTTCTCAAAGGAGATGCATGTGGCCATCATATTCAGCCTCCTCAACAAAACAAAAAAAAAAGCAGTTAACCACAAGTATGCATGGAACTATCACAAGAGGCAGGAAAGGTTCGTAAATTTGACCAAATGAAGAAAGGAAGGAATATATTAAATAGTAAGCATTTGTTTGTAGCATATAGTGCTTTAGATTCAAATGCACGGTACACTTCTACTATCTAGTGTTGGGTACAAACGTTTGCAATTAGTTTTTCTTAGAAGAAGTATTCGAGTCATGGTATGTACGGCTCCCTTTAGATGGCAATGAGCATAGGCATCATCTCTATTGTTAGATTGTTTTTTTTCCACCTTTAGGTTCGGACGTACATCAGGTTTCGTGTTTGGAGCCCGAGTGCCTCCGTCTGACCTTTTCAATCCTTCCATTCCTATTGTCCAGGAGCAATCTTCACAGATCCATACTCGCACTTCATCTTCGCTCTATGATCCCCAAATCCTGTGCTCCATATGATGCCCTACAGTGGGGACTCCGCCCCCCACCCCCCGTCTCTGGTGCCTAGCAATATATAACAAACAAAACAGCCTGCAAGTAAACGAGAATAAGACACAGATAGTAATCTTTGGCAAATATCTCCACAAAAAGCGAGCATCCTGGATATTGGATGAACACCGAATCAGGACCACAACATCCTATAATTACCTGGCGAACAGAGAAGGCCACAGCAGCCAAACACATAAAGGAGCACATTTGGAAAATCAACAGAATAATCCTTTCACTCACACGCCTAAGTCATCGCCTAGCAAGTCCATCTGCAGAGCCCATGCTGACAGTACTCAGGGCAAAATTAATTCCAGCATTTAACTATGGCCACCTAGCCTTTACGGGTGCACTAAAGAAAACCATCACTGCTACCCAGTCAAAAGCTTACAAAGCCGTGCTGCAAGTGCCTAGACACGCCAGGAACACCAGGCTAAGGCTGGAAATAGGAGACTAAACAGACCAGATCTGGTACTGCAGGGGGATTTAATAAAATGTTATATCAGGGTGCTTAAAGCCCCTAACACTTCCCACAAACATTTCCTGAATAAATCTTTTAGTTCTGAAGGATCCCCATGGTGCACTAAGCTGGACCAAGCAATAGGAGTACTGAAAATAGAGGCAGAAAGTATGCCCCTACATAAAATCCCACATACTGCCTGGACTAATGCAGTAAAGCGCCAGGTCCTGTCCATCTCGTTCGAACTGGATCGCGCCTCACTCCGGTACAACTCCCATACACTAGCACTTGATAGCTTGTACATCTCTGGGAAAGCTCAACCTTACCTGCGAGATGCACTCTCCATCCAAGCCAGAAGGAAAATTATGTTAATGCGCCTCATAGCCCTTAAAATCCTGAAATTCAACCCAACATGGGCACGAAAAGACAACAGAGTCACCTGTCGGTTATGCAACTACCATAGAGAATCCTGGTTACAGCTCCTGTGCTGCTGTCCCACTCTGGCCAACGATCGCAATCGTTTGATAACCCCATCTTAAAAGACAAGGGCTTTAGAACTTGTAAGGACGCTTAGGACTGGTGCTTTTTTAAAAACAACCACCTGTCTACTTGCCAGAGTAGACAAGTATACTCACCAAATTAGAATCGCACTTGACATCCAGGAACAGGCAGCAGAACCCAGGGGCGCCACCATTCAGTAACCAATTCAGTTGGTGCCCTAGCTCCGCAAACACTCGTTGAATGTCACTAAACCCAGGGTTATCCTCACATGCACAGCCAGACTATAATAGTGGTTGTGTGGCCCGGTTGAGAGCTCACCGACATCTTCCATTTTAGACAAGTACCGCAACAGAGGTAACAACCTCAATGGATCTCTAAAACTACTGACCTTTTAGCAGGACTAATCAAACAATTGGAGTGAATTATCAGTACAAAGGAGCTAACTTCATATTTTAATTCATTTTCTAATAATTCTTGTATGAGTTTAAAATGACACAAAGTAGCATCAGGGCACATGCAGGAATTGTGCATTTTAATCTTGAATGCTTGGAAACTCCATGGGGGAGGGTGGATGGGTGAAGGGAAGCTTCTCATGTGTTTTAATCTTTAAAGATTTTAAGTAATCGGATGGTTAACAATAATAAAGTTTACTCGAATGGTGCCTACTTGTCGACAATGCCAGATAAGCAATGGAAAAAAACACCCTTCCAATACAGCCCCTAATGTCACTCAAAATACCCCTGGACTAACCACCATCAAGTCTGCACCCTCTGCCTTTCGTCCCAGCATGACAAGCCACAGCCAGGCCTTCTTCACCTTTCTTTTGAAGAAGACTCTTCGATACCAAAACTAACAAAGGTGGGCCCACTGAAAGATGCAAAGGCAAGATGAAGACTACACCCCCGGCATCTTCAGGGAGTGCAACAGCGAGGGGAAGAAAGAAGTCCTCCTTTCTGGGGCACAGCTGTTGCAGTCTAGCACAGAGGAGAACTTGTCACTGAACCTGAGGGGGACCACCAACACGATCCACAGGCTCCATGACTCAAAGCCTTAGGCTGTCCCAACCCACGGCCGCACAATGGCCCTGTGCAAGATTACTGTGAAAACAGTCGAAGGTGACAGTCACCGCTGCTTGAAATTTCAGTTTGACGTCAGCGAACTGTAAACACTGATCGTCATGCAAACAAAAGCTTTGGGATGAGGGGGCTCTCTGCCTCATCAGTCTGAGGTGGGTCGCTTCCCCTTCAGCCGAGGTGGGGCTTGAAGAGCAGCAGTAGAGGGAGTACCTGCCTCCATGTTAGGAACAGCGGGAAATAACCATGGAACACTAGTAGTAGAGCTGACGACATGTCTAGTATGTCAGTAGCATACAAGGGGTTAATGTGCATTGTAGTTGGCGTGCTGTAATTATGCTTAAGAAACCCATATTTCAGAGGGACCTGTGATATATTTTCGATACTTCAAAGGCACCTATGAAATATCTTCTATATTTTGCAGGTCTGTTTGAACAGAGGGTTTTAGACCAATGCATTTTGTGGAATACAAAAGCTAAAAAATATACAGTCGTGCCATTCCAGGGCAAACACACTGGCTCAATAGAACACATGTAATAATAAACGTAGATTCACACAATTATCCCTGTTATACAAAATCGAATTCCATAGAATACTTTGTAACTGATTTAAGAAATTAATGCTTAATGCCTCACTGATTCCATTCTCAAACCCATTTACTGAAGAAAAGTTGGGGCCATACTCATAAGGCCTAGGTAATATAACGTTATGTCGCAGTCATATTTGTGCTCTGGTAATCGTTAAATAACTCTATTTATATAAGGACATCATGGTATCAACCATATGTGCGGGTACACTGTGCTCTTTATTGCCATTGCTGAAGGGCTGCCTGAGGAGCAGTAGAGCCAACTGAACCGCAAATCTGAGTGCACCGGGCGTTTCAAAGATTTAGCAAGAAGCCCCACTATGCAGCCACTAATGAAGACAAAATGCATAACCGATAAACATAACAGATTTATCGCTTTTCGAAGAGGTCATATATTCAGATTCAGGCAATGGCTGTGAAACCGCAACAAAGCCAAGAGAGTCACCTTGACCTCGAGTTAGGTGGCAAAGTGTTTGCAATGTAGAATCTATATGCTAAACTGTATAGCAAGCAGGCTTTTCTGCAAAGCACTCGCTAGCAAGATATCTACCACTGCCATCCTAGGAGCAGAAGCGGGAGGGAGACCGGTACAGACACCCCTTCCCACGAGCAGGTGAAGCATCAGGGACAATGAATGCGAGACTCACACTTGTAGCATTTAGCAGAAAGGGGGGGAGCACAACCCCAGTTCTCTGCCAGCCCGCAAAGGGGGAACTGAAGGAAATGAAAGAGGGATGGATAGACTTCTTACCGCCCAAAAAGGGCACTGCATGGAATGGAAAAGATTTGCAAATATTTTATCTGGCCAGCAGGGGTCACTTTCTTAAATGGACCTGAGATGCATAGTCCTAGTGAAACTATGATCAGAGAACCCTTTCCATCAATCAGCAGCGGGGCACTGACGGGGACGGACACGAGATGCAGAGACCCTATCCATTCAGTCCAGCCAGCAGGACGCAATGCTAGGACTAGAGAAGAGATGCACTGACCTCTTCCAGCCAGCAGGGGGCTGCGAGGAATGAGACACAAACAGAGATATCTTCCAGTCAGCTAGGGCATGCTGGGATTAGAGAAGAAATAAAGAGACCTCTTTCGGCCAGCAGGGGAGTTTGCCAAAAATGAACATGAGATACACATACATCTTCCATTCAGAAGAGAGTACGTCAGAGACATATGGAAATAAACAGAACTCTTGAAGGTAGCAGGGGATTGCAGAAAGAATGAACACATAGAGAGGTTTCTTTCAGACAGCTGACGGTTGTCAGCAACAAGAAAGTGGCAGAGAAATCTGGAGACCTCTTCCAACCAGTAGGAGCGCTGCAGGGAACAAAGAAGTGATGCACAGATCTCCTCTGCCCGCAGGGGATTAGTCAAGAAAAGGACAGAGGATTAAAAAACATTCTAATTAACTGAGGTCACAGTAATACATTGAAAGAGATACTGGGATCCTTTCAGCAGGTGGCGCTGCAGAGAATGGAGAAGAACTGCATAGACCTCCTAAGTCAGCAGGAGGCGCTTCAGGATATGGAGACCAGATTAACAGGCATAGCATAAAGGGTTGCGCACATATCTTCTACTCGGAATGGAAAGAGATACAGAGACCTTTTCCAGTCAGCAGTGGGTGCTGCAGGGATTGGAGTAGAGCTGCATAGACCTCTTACGCCACTAGGTGGCACTGCAAGAAAAGAGGACTATATTACCAGACTTATTCTAGTCAGTGGAGGGGCGGACATATCTTCTAGTCAGCTAAGGCCACGGCTTGGAATGAAGAGAGATGTGGAGACCTCTTCCAGCCAGCAGGGGACTCTGCAGGGAGTGTACAAGAGATGCATAGACCTCTTTGCCAAAAGGGGCTACTGCAGAAGACAGCGATGAGATTAACTGACATATCCTACTCAGCAGGCACTGGCATAGCGAAACTTGAGGAGGCCCCCCTGCAAGGTACGTGGAGGGGCCCCTCCAGACTCATTCAGGAGCTCTCCGGCTAAAGTATTGTGCTGAGGGGGCCCCCTGGAACTTGGGGGCCCGCCACACGGCGGGGGCTTGGGGGCCTGTGTTATGCCACTGTCAGCAGGGGGCACACACATCTGGTAGCCCACAGAGGTAACTTCCTGGCATGATGAGAGACACAGAGAGCTCTTCCAGCCAGCAAGGGGTACTGCAGGGCGTGACAATGAGCGTAACAGGCATATTACAGTCAGCAGGGGGCAGTCATATCTTCAAAGCAGCAGAGATCACTGCCTGGAATGGAGAGAGCTACAGAGACCTCCTCCAGCCAGCTGGAGCTTTGATGGAAATGTGACAGAGTTGGGAAGACATCCTTGAATCTGTGGAGTACAGAGCAGGATCTGCAGGCCTCCTCCAGCCAGCTGCAGGGAATGTAACATAACTTGAACCCATTACAATAGAACTGGTGCTGCAAAGGAAAGTAACTGAGATCCAGAGACTTCTTCGAGTATGCAGGAGGTCTGTGGTTGAGTATGCAGGAGGTCTGTGGTTGAGAATGTAGATGCATAGACCTCTTTCAACTAACTGGGACAGAGTGAGAAACACAACTACTGAGTCCTTGTACAAGTCCCAGATAGAAGAGGGAGGCTCTCTGAAGACTCTTATTTTGGCCAGAAAAATAGCGAAATAGACACTGAAGAAGGGACACAGACTATCCGGCCACAGGAGGCAGCGCTGCCAGAACAGAAGAGTGAATCTAAATGTAAATATCCTGTACCTCGTAAGAGTGAAGTTAGGGCAGCGGAACAACTTCGCCTGGGCTCAGCAAGCAAAACTACAGGAAGTGGAACTGGGACAACAGGGTTAGAACGCCCTGATCTAACCAGCGATGGAGCCAGGCGTTGTGTCTGTAGACTGTGGTTCTAGGGCCTGCTTTTGAATACACTTCTATATATTACAGCTCTAGGCATTGCTTCTGTTGGCTACAGTTCTTGGTGTTGATTCAGGGACAATGAATGCGAGACTCACACTTGTAGCATTTAGCAGAAAGGGGGGGAGCACAACCCCAGTTCTCTGCCAGCCCGCAAAGGGGGAACTGAAGGAAATGAAAGAGGGATGGATAGACTTCTTACCGCCCAAAAAGGGCACTGCATGGAATGGAAAAGATTTGCAAATATTTTATCTGGCCAGCAGGGGTCACTTTCTTAAATGGACCTGAGATGCATAGTCCTAGTGAAACTATGATCAGAGAACCCTTTCCATCAATCAGCAGCGGGGCACTGACGGGGACGGACACGAGATGCAGAGACCCTATCCATTCAGTCCAGCCAGCAGGACGCAATGCTAGGACTAGAGAAGAGATGCACTGACCTCTTCCAGCCAGCAGGGGGCTGCGAGGAATGAGACACAAACAGAGATATCTTCCAGTCAGCTAGGGCATGCTGGGATTAGAGAAGAAATAAAGAGACCTCTTTCGGCCAGCAGGGGAGTTTGCCAAAAATGAACATGAGATACACATACATCTTCCATTCAGAAGAGAGTACGTCAGAGACATATGGAAATAAACAGAACTCTTGAAGGTAGCAGGGGATTGCAGAAAGAATGAACACATAGAGAGGTTTCTTTCAGACAGCTGACGGTTGTCAGCAACAAGAAAGTGGCAGAGAAATCTGGAGACCTCTTCCAACCAGTAGGAGCGCTGCAGGGAACAAAGAAGTGATGCACAGATCTCCTCTGCCCGCAGGGGATTAGTCAAGAAAAGGACAGAGGATTAAAAAACATTCTAATTAACTGAGGTCACAGTAATACATTGAAAGAGATACTGGGATCCTTTCAGCAGGTGGCGCTGCAGAGAATGGAGAAGAACTGCATAGACCTCCTAAGTCAGCAGGAGGCGCTTCAGGATATGGAGACCAGATTAACAGGCATAGCATAAAGGGTTGCGCACATATCTTCTACTCGGAATGGAAAGAGATACAGAGACCTTTTCCAGTCAGCAGTGGGTGCTGCAGGGATTGGAGTAGAGCTGCATAGACCTCTTACGCCACTAGGTGGCACTGCAAGAAAAGAGGACTATATTACCAGACTTATTCTAGTCAGTGGAGGGGCGGACATATCTTCTAGTCAGCTAAGGCCACGGCTTGGAATGAAGAGAGATGTGGAGACCTCTTCCAGCCAGCAGGGGACTCTGCAGGGAGTGTACAAGAGATGCATAGACCTCTTTGCCAAAAGGGGCTACTGCAGAAGACAGCGATGAGATTAACTGACATATCCTACTCAGCAGGCACTGGCATAGCGAAACTTGAGGAGGCCCCCCTGCAAGGTACGTGGAGGGGCCCCTCCAGACTCATTCAGGAGCTCTCCGGCTAAAGTATTGTGCTGAGGGGGCCCCCTGGAACTTGGGGGCCCGCCACACGGCGGGGGCTTGGGGGCCTGTGTTATGCCACTGTCAGCAGGGGGCACACACATCTGGTAGCCCACAGAGGTAACTTCCTGGCATGATGAGAGACACAGAGAGCTCTTCCAGCCAGCAAGGGGTACTGCAGGGCGTGACAATGAGCGTAACAGGCATATTACAGTCAGCAGGGGGCAGTCATATCTTCAAAGCAGCAGAGATCACTGCCTGGAATGGAGAGAGCTACAGAGACCTCCTCCAGCCAGCTGGAGCTTTGATGGAAATGTGACAGAGTTGGGAAGACATCCTTGAATCTGTGGAGTACAGAGCAGGATCTGCAGGCCTCCTCCAGCCAGCTGCAGGGAATGTAACATAACTTGAACCCATTACAATAGAACTGGTGCTGCAAAGGAAAGTAACTGAGATCCAGAGACTTCTTCGAGTATGCAGGAGGTCTGTGGTTGAGTATGCAGGAGGTCTGTGGTTGAGAATGTAGATGCATAGACCTCTTTCAACTAACTGGGACAGAGTGAGAAACACAACTACTGAGTCCTTGTACAAGTCCCAGATAGAAGAGGGAGGCTCTCTGAAGACTCTTATTTTGGCCAGAAAAATAGCGAAATAGACACTGAAGAAGGGACACAGACTATCCGGCCACAGGAGGCAGCGCTGCCAGAACAGAAGAGTGAATCTAAATGTAAATATCCTGTACCTCGTAAGAGTGAAGTTAGGGCAGCGGAACAACTTCGCCTGGGCTCAGCAAGCAAAACTACAGGAAGTGGAACTGGGACAACAGGGTTAGAACGCCCTGATCTAACCAGCGATGGAGCCAGGCGTTGTGTCTGTAGACTGTGGTTCTAGGGCCTGCTTTTGAATACACTTCTATATATTACAGCTCTAGGCATTGCTTCTGTTGGCTACAGTTCTTGGTGTTGATTCAGGGACAATGAATGCGAGACTCACACTTGTAGCATTTAGCAGAAAGGGGGGGAGCACAACCCCAGTTCTCTGCCAGCCCGCAAAGGGGGAACTGAAGGAAATGAAAGAGGGATGGATAGACTTCTTACCGCCCAAAAAGGGCACTGCATGGAATGGAAAAGATTTGCAAATATTTTATCTGGCCAGCAGGGGTCACTTTCTTAAATGGACCTGAGATGCATAGTCCTAGTGAAACTATGATCAGAGAACCCTTTCCATCAATCAGCAGCGGGGCACTGACGGGGACGGACACGAGATGCAGAGACCCTATCCATTCAGTCCAGCCAGCAGGACGCAATGCTAGGACTAGAGAAGAGATGCACTGACCTCTTCCAGCCAGCAGGGGGCTGCGAGGAATGAGACACAAACAGAGATATCTTCCAGTCAGCTAGGGCATGCTGGGATTAGAGAAGAAATAAAGAGACCTCTTTCGGCCAGCAGGGGAGTTTGCCAAAAATGAACATGAGATACACATACATCTTCCATTCAGAAGAGAGTACGTCAGAGACATATGGAAATAAACAGAACTCTTGAAGGTAGCAGGGGATTGCAGAAAGAATGAACACATAGAGAGGTTTCTTTCAGACAGCTGACGGTTGTCAGCAACAAGAAAGTGGCAGAGAAATCTGGAGACCTCTTCCAACCAGTAGGAGCGCTGCAGGGAACAAAGAAGTGATGCACAGATCTCCTCTGCCCGCAGGGGATTAGTCAAGAAAAGGACAGAGGATTAAAAAACATTCTAATTAACTGAGGTCACAGTAATACATTGAAAGAGATACTGGGATCCTTTCAGCAGGTGGCGCTGCAGAGAATGGAGAAGAACTGCATAGACCTCCTAAGTCAGCAGGAGGCGCTTCAGGATATGGAGACCAGATTAACAGGCATAGCATAAAGGGTTGCGCACATATCTTCTACTCGGAATGGAAAGAGATACAGAGACCTTTTCCAGTCAGCAGTGGGTGCTGCAGGGATTGGAGTAGAGCTGCATAGACCTCTTACGCCACTAGGTGGCACTGCAAGAAAAGAGGACTATATTACCAGACTTATTCTAGTCAGTGGAGGGGCGGACATATCTTCTAGTCAGCTAAGGCCACGGCTTGGAATGAAGAGAGATGTGGAGACCTCTTCCAGCCAGCAGGGGACTCTGCAGGGAGTGTACAAGAGATGCATAGACCTCTTTGCCAAAAGGGGCTACTGCAGAAGACAGCGATGAGATTAACTGACATATCCTACTCAGCAGGCACTGGCATAGCGAAACTTGAGGAGGCCCCCCTGCAAGGTACGTGGAGGGGCCCCTCCAGACTCATTCAGGAGCTCTCCGGCTAAAGTATTGTGCTGAGGGGGCCCCCTGGAACTTGGGGGCCCGCCACACGGCGGGGGCTTGGGGGCCTGTGTTATGCCACTGTCAGCAGGGGGCACACACATCTGGTAGCCCACAGAGGTAACTTCCTGGCATGATGAGAGACACAGAGAGCTCTTCCAGCCAGCAAGGGGTACTGCAGGGCGTGACAATGAGCGTAACAGGCATATTACAGTCAGCAGGGGGCAGTCATATCTTCAAAGCAGCAGAGATCACTGCCTGGAATGGAGAGAGCTACAGAGACCTCCTCCAGCCAGCTGGAGCTTTGATGGAAATGTGACAGAGTTGGGAAGACATCCTTGAATCTGTGGAGTACAGAGCAGGATCTGCAGGCCTCCTCCAGCCAGCTGCAGGGAATGTAACATAACTTGAACCCATTACAATAGAACTGGTGCTGCAAAGGAAAGTAACTGGGATCCAGAGACTTCTTCGAGTATGCAGGAGGTCTGTGGTTGAGTATGCAGGAGGTCTGTGGTTGAGAATGTAGATGCATAGACCTCTTTCAACTAACTGGGACAGAGTGAGAAACACAACTACTGAGTCCTTGTACAAGTCCCAGATAGAAGAGGGAGGCTCTCTGAAGACTCTTATTTTGGCCAGAAAAATAGCGAAATAGACACTGAAGAAGGGACACAGACTATCCGGCCACAGGAGGCAGCGCTGCCAGAACAGAAGAGTGAATCTAAATGTAAATATCCTGTACCTCGTAAGAGTGAAGTTAGGGCAGCGGAACAACTTCGCCTGGGCTCAGCAAGCAAAACTACAGGAAGTGGAACTGGGACAACAGGGTTAGAACGCCCTGATCTAACCAGCGATGGAGCCAGGCGTTGTGTCTGTAGACTGTGGTTCTAGGGCCTGCTTTTGAATACACTTCTATATATTACAGCTCTAGGCATTGCTTCTGTTGGCTACAGTTCTTGGTGTTGATTCTGTAAACTGTGGTTTTCTTGGTGTTAAGTCAGTAGACTGCTGTTCCAGGCACTGTTTCTGCAGGCTGCTTTCGTTAATGTTCCTTTAGTAGTCGCTGTTCTCACTGTCGCTGCTGTAGTCCTCTCTAGGTGAGGCCATCGTCTTCCTGATCCAGTCAAGGAATTTGGTAACCGCTGTTGCCACAGGGGGCTTGGATTTTACATTGCACCCCCTGAAGCTGAATGAGACGAGTCCTTGTAGCACGCCATTCTTGCAAATCACCGGGTCACCTGAATCTCCCTGTGGACACAGGACACAAAGCTGATGAGGACAACAGAGTCTCGTTTCCAAAACCCTTACATCACCCAACACCCCTCATGCCTTTGTTTCTGCAACAGAACCCACAAAACATCCAGACGAGGATCTGAAGCCTTGTACGATGCAGTGTAACTTCCTGGGGGGCCCCGGCTGCAGTTATTGCCCCCTGCACAGGAGTGGCTCCTCCATTAGGACAGAGAAGCGTTGCCCCACTGCCAAAAATGCCCCCCAGGAAAGTCCCAGAAATGAAATAAAATGTTAATTAAGTTAATTTATTACCATTTTATTTTTCATCCACCCGTCCTGAACAGAGTGTCAGGACAGGGCAGGACCATTGCTGCTGAGTGGCAGCAGCGAGCTGTGCACTTCCGTTTAAAGGGAGTCTGTTTTTATAGCCAGCTGCCTTGCGACTGCCAGCCAGACGTGTACATTTTAAACTTCTCTAACCTAACTGTCTTGGACAGCTGGGGTATAGAAAGCACAGTTCTCCAGTGTTCTTGAGAGCGCTGAAGGAGGCCGCTCCCTCCAATCCTGGCGCTGCACTCATGCTGGTTACCAGTATGAGAGCAGCGCCAGGATTGGTTAGGGGAATTTGCTGGCGAGAGAGCAGAACACGGACAGCAGTGAGGAGGGCGTCGGACATCATGCAACAAGCCAGGAAAGTGGTTATTTCTTTTAATTTACTCACCACTCACCTTGCATGCACGCACCGACCACACATTTGCCCGCCCCCCCTCCTCTCCGCCTACCTGCCAGCCGCTGCTGCCTCTGCAGTAGACTGTTTAAAGACACTGCCACATTCAAGCTTCAGATTAGAAGGGCTTAGAACATCTTTCACACAGACAGGAGCTGACATAATTAGAATGTAATCTGTGGAATTTTGCATAACAGTTGTTGTGTGAAGTTCATTAAATTATGTCACATCATGTAACTCCACTGCTGTTTGCTACAAAAGTATAGTGTGGGATGGCGGAAAGAAAAACAAACTAAATGCGAGCAGCAGCTGTTCGCGGGAATTGTGCTTCTCACACTATCTTTTTGTGAGAAATGTGCTCATGTCAGAAACTGATGCGAAGATGCAGTCCGTGGTAAAATAGGACAGGTTTGCATTTCTTGTTATTATGCGTAATTTTGCATAATTTTCCTGAAATTTCACGAATCGCAAAAAAGCTAATTATGCCCATTGAGCATACCCAAATTAAAGGAAATCGGAATGTTTACACCAATAGGTTGGCGCCTCTCCAAGGCCTCTGACGCTGGCCTAGTCATGAATGACGTGTACCTGACAGAGAATGACCCTTCCTCAGCTTGACCTGCCCTCCAGTGCCCAGGCATGCCTGCGATCTCCTCACTTCCCCATTAGCCTGGCCTGTTACATAGCATTCCTGTGTCACGTGACAGTCAGGAAACATCACCTAGAATTCCAGTGTCACATGACAGTCAGGAAACATCACCTAGTATTCCAGTGTCACGTGATACTCAGGCAACATCACCTTGCACTCCAGTGTCACATGACCGTCAGGAAACATCACCTTGCATTCCAGTGTCACGTGATACTCAGGCAACATCAGCTTGCATTCCAGAGTTACGTGATACTCAGGCAACATCACCTTGCATTCCAGTGTCACGTGACACTCAGGCAACATCACCTTGCATTCCAGTGTCACGTGATACTCAGGCAACATCAGCTTGCATTCCAGTGTCACGTGACACTCAGGCATCATCACCTTGCATTCCAGTGTCACGTGATACTCCGGCAACATCACCTTGCACTCCAGTGTCACGTGATACTCAGGCAACATCACCTTGCATTCCAGTGTCACGTGATACTCAGGCAACATCACCTTGCATTCCAGTGTCACGTGACACTCAGGCAACATCACCTTGCATTCCAGAGTTACGTGATACTCAGGCAACATCACCTTGCATTCCAGTGTCACGTGATACTCAGGCAACATCATCTTGCACTCCAGTGTCACGTGATACTCAGGCAACATCAGCTTGCATTTCAGTCACGTGATACTCAGGCAACATCACCTTGCATTCCAGTGTCACGTGATACTCAGGCAACATCAGCTTGCATTTCAGTCACGTGATACTCGGACAATGTCATGTGATCCTTTCATTCCTCTTCCGTTATCACCAAGGGCCCTCCCTTCACTGACATCATTAACACTTCCCTTCATAACAGATACCTCCTGGAAGACCTGATAAAAATATCAAATACATCCCCCAAAGAAAAGGGAAAGAGGAACCCTGCCAAGTCCTACTTTATCACTCACCTACCCTCCTGGTTCAGAAGATAAAACACAGCAGTTACTACACACCGACCTACATGAGCTACTGTTACCCCCCCTAGTCTGGCTCGGTACCCGCCACAGCACGGAGGCTGCAACCCTATCAGTCACCGGTGGTGAATCGCACACACAAGGCACATCCCTGTCTTCTACAACTTCCTTACCCCTGGGCTTTTAAACCCTCAAACATTATCTTACTGCTGACCCTCTCAGCACTCGTATCACACACAGCCCTACAAATACACACCAGCACATCCATGTGGCCTCCTCAGAATCCCATTGCACCTAGTGAAATGTGGGGTCATCCCCTAAATCTGTGCCACTAACCTAGGGTGACCAGATTCTCAAAACTAAAAATCCGAACAGGTCATAGACACAGAAGTAGGACTACAGTTTTCAGTAACCGTCGACATAAAAGTAGGACCATTTGACAACTGTCATAGACTTAGAAAAAGGACTACAATGACACAGATAAAGAATTACAGACTACAAATCAGATTTGTGAGACAAATTTAGCTTTAACAATGCCAAGAACGGCCTCAAAACTACTAACTTGCAAAAATGGCAAAAAAGTTTGCCCCATGCCAGAGGCCGAGAAGGGGAAGAGGAAGAAGGAAGAGAAAGGGAGACAAAAGGCACTACGATGCGGGAAAGGCTGAGGAGGTAGGCCTGTCTATGTCTCTGAGATGAGGGGGGACGAGAGAAGGCCTTCTGTGCCTCTGAGATTAGGGGAGGGCTGAGAGAAGGCCTGTCTGTGCCTCAGAGATGAGGGGAGGGCTGAGAGAAGGCCTGTCTGTGCCTCTGAGGTGTGGGATAGTCAGTGATTATAAGCCTGAATGTGCCTCTTAGATGAGAAGGGGGGAGGGGGGTCTGTGGCATTTCTCCGGTACAAGGCTAACTCTAAAATAGATGCAGTATGTTACTGGTGATGTCCACTCTGTACATGCTGTTGTCGTACATAAGCGTCTCCTGTTGAGCAGCTATAAAAACACCTGTAGACACTGTGTATGCATCCATTCTTTGCTGTGATAAAACCCATGACATCATAGTGCTTAAAAACAATTACCCAAGTGCATTTTGGGGAGTGCCTTTCTTCAGGGGGCAGTTACTGTCCAATTACAAGCCAGCACTTCTGGTCATCTGGTAGAACCGTCCAGCGCCAAGCTTCCTCCCTGGTAGGCGGTCTGAGCAGTGCGGAGAAGGATACTACAGCATGGACATGTTGTAGGTCACAGCAAGCAGAGCTTGCCTCTGACCCTGTGTATCTCACCCAACCATGTCCCATGAGACAACTGCAGCCGCAGACGTCTCACCGCTTCTACATCACACAGGGCCTTCAGATGTAGCAGAAATACTACCCGAGCAGGCTTGGAGGCTGCAGTAACTTGACCACATCATCACTCATCACGCACAACACCAGAGGTTTCCCCCATACTCCCTTCAACCACTCATGCATCCTGTGCCCTCCCAGCGCTCCCAAACAAGGCAGCACACTGAAGGCCCATACAGCGCTCTATAAAGACCAGGTGTCATGACAGATGTGGGATGAACAAAACTGGGGGATCTCTCAATGGGGCGTGGCCGATGTAATTAAGGGCATAGCTTAAAACATATAAGCTAAAAAATCTGTGCTTAGCATCGTGTCCCGCCCAAAACATTTGCTGCTTCTCTCACTTTATCCAGATAAATAATACAACAAGTAACAAAACACCTACAACAAGCCATGACTATTAGCTGTGTCAATTGTTAGCTGCATAAGCTAAATAAGCAGCAACTATGGCTTCGTTGCACATAACATTGAAAATGCTTCAGTTCTGGAACGATGAGACTGTGATAGAACGGGTCTCTTCGAAAGCAGTGAAGGGTGGTACTGCTGCAGCCCTGAGATTTTTTTTTTCACCCCAAGGGCAAAAATGGAGAGCACAATAGAAACCCGTCTCAGCACCTGTGTGAAGTAAGCAGGCGCACCGAGACACTATTTAAAAACCAGGACATTTCTCTGTTCAACCCGGGCACTGCACAAAAAACTGGACATTTGTTTAATTCGGCGCAAAGTGTTGGGACACGTCTGGTCAACCTACACTAACCCAGCTAACCAGATCTACAGATTCCACTGGGTGGGTGCCTATGCTGCTTTCAAAACAGCTCTATGCACCCGTGCAGACAGGCCTGAGAATCAGAGATCAGGGACGAGCTAAAAGACGGAAGGAAGGCATACTGCTGCACACAGACAAAGAAGGTCCTCAAGAATTATAAAAATAAGCTAGTACATTTTAAGTTTCTGGGCCGAGCATATTTCACCCCCAAGAAACAGCAAAGAATCAGCCAAGGAGGGATTTGTAAAGCGCTGCAAATCACCCGTGAGGATCTCAGGGCGCTGGAGCTGCTAGCTGCTTCGTGGTGATCTGTTCATTCGATCAGCCAGGTCTGGAGCCCTCTCCTGATCTGCTGGAGCGATGAGGCGGTTCTGAGGAGAAGTGATCCCTCTGGATCACATTACTATTCGAGCTCCGTGAGGGATTGTTCCATTTCGTCTGGCCTTGCACCCTGGTTATTGATTACTGGCACACGATCACCTCAACCATCTCAAGTATGGCTGGGAGTCGTGAAGAGCTGAAGCCATTGATGGCTAAATTGGGCTACGTTAGACCGATCCCGGAGGGACTAAATGATTCACAGCAATAGTCCTACTGTCAGAGAAGCGCAGACTCGCGATGCGTTGCTGCCGGAGCACTATACCCCAAAATAAGTCTGATGTAAAGACCTGGTCACATACAACAATAGACCAGAGCCACATGTGCCACTACAGACACACACACACACACATCTAAGCCCAAGGACATATGGGGCCCAGTAAGGGCATACCTGCACCAGCCAACACTGAAGGGTTGCCCGTCCGGGCGGACAGTACCACAGGAACGTCTGAGACACCACTGCAGCGTCAGATATGCTGGTACACACGTCTCACTCACTTTACATGGCAAGGAGAGGTGGAACAAACATGGGAGTGTACAATATATGCAATTCTTTAAAGTTCTCCTGTTTGTTAATCACAGGATGAGCTGCAGTGTGTTGTAAATAAAAAGCGAAATGTGAGTACAGTGTAAATTATTCTTGTGAACATTTTTGGCTGTGTTGCTCTGTAAGTCACTGAAAAGTTTAAAAGAAAAGAAACAAACGTTTCCCTGCTTATTACCCCCTTGACATTCAACCTAATTAGGGAAGCTCCTTCTGTTATCTCTCACCAATCCTGACCTCATACACTGTATAAAATGCATGTGTTTATTCAGGTGTTTTCTACAGCGCTTTATTGCCACCTACTGGTCACTGCAGAGCTATGCACACACACAGGAAGAGCACAGCACATAGAATATTTAAGACCGTAGATTTCAAAGAATGATTAGACATCACTGGGCTATTCACAGAGGTAATTACACTAGTAGTAATTCACGTGTATAAATGTACCCTTACACTTTTGAGTAACTTTAATACTTTTGGCTAGAGTTAGTCACAAGCATAGACTTACACATCTCCATCCTCCAAAAAAGGGCGTGGAGCCTAACTTAAAAGTGTAAGTTACTACTAAAACAGCAGTAACAAGTCTAGCACAATAAATTGTCAAACCCTAGTAGTGCAACACCTTCCCATTGAAAATAATGGAGGACGGGACTTGAATTGTAAAACCCATAAGAAATAAAGGTAACGTAAATTAGATTAATTAAAATATTTAAAAATATAAATACACGGGGCATGGTCTCGCGACGCGAGAAGATGGCGGCTTGATTTTGAGCTCCGCTCGAACGCGGAGATATTCTGCTTGTTGCAGCCTGTTGTTTGGCCCCTGGGGGCCCCTCGAGGATGGGTTTGGAGCGCTGAAGGGTCGGTGCGGCGATTTTGGTCGTTCCGACCCTGGATTCTGCTTTCCCGGACCCGGTAGCTGTGGCGGTGTCTTCACCTCAGTGGAATACGAGCGTCAGCCGCCATTTTGTGCTGGCCGTTCGCAGATTGCTGCATGTTGTGAGGTAATCCGGCGTTTCAGGATATGAACGCGCGGCAACGTTTTCTTCTATTTTTCATTCCATACCACTTGCTGTATCAAAATAAGGAATGATTGTTGCCTGCTACCACGCCTCGCAGCAGATGGTGATTATGCTCTTCCCTTCATCACCTCGTGCTCAAGTCGCAGCATGTTATTTTTAATATAATTTCAGAGACTCTTCAGAGGTGTTGCCAGTTGCACTCTTTTCTCCTTTCTCTGGCTCTCTATTTTATATTTAGTATGTGTCTATTTTAATCTTTTTGATTTATTTCTGTCATATTTCCTAGCCTCTTGGTGATTTGTCATTTTTAGTTGTGACGCTGTTTTGCTCACGAGTGTCTACTATCATCAGAGTGCGGACGGAAGGTGATGTTCTTCACTTGCACATGCTATTTTTTTTTTTGTGTGGCTTTTTTCATTTCTTTGGTCTCCGAAGACTTGTTGAAGAGTGTGGTGTTTTCTTCTGACGGATGGGCAGACGGAAGTCCTTATTGAGAATCACCTCTCGTCCGTCCTATCATTTCAAGATGGCTAGCGAAGCTTCACATGCGGCTAGAGCAGTTTCTTCTGGTACCAAACCCAAGAGAGCCAAGAATGACCCTCCCTCACCCATTCTATCCTCTCAAAATCCTGTTCTTGACACTATTTTGGATGAAGTAATGGGACTTAAGTCTTTCATGGCTACTACTAATGAGAAGTTCCAACTAATTGAGGATAGATGGATTACTATGGAAGCTAAGGTGTTCGATATGGAGCAGCATATTAGTGATGTTCAGGATATTTCTACTAAAATTCCACTTTTGGAACAGGAAATCCAACGTCTTAAGCTTCACACTGAGGACCTTGAAAATCGCAATCGGCGTAACAACCTGCGCCTTTATGGTTTACCAGAAAATCTGGAGGGTCCTGATTTGCTTCTCTTCCTGAAGAAATTTCTGTCTGAGCTCTTAGGCATTTCCCCTGATCCTGCATTAAATATTCAACGTGCCCATAGACTTGGTCGTTTTCAACCTAATGCTTCTAAACCTAGAGGTATTATCATGTTGTTTTGGGAATTTACTGATTTAATGCGAGTCCTTTCAGCTGCCAAAATAAAACGTCAACTTACTTGGTCAGGTCACAACATCTTTATTTCAAAAGACTTATCTAATGCGACCAACGCAAGGAGGAAGGAATTTCTGGCGCTTCGTCCTCAAATGAGACAGTTGAATATTCGTTATGGCGTCCTCCATCCTTGTTTGTGTAAAATCACACATGAAGGCTCCACTCGTTCTTTTGATGACCCTCTTAAACTGAAATTGTTTCTTCAAAACCTATCTTCACTCCCTGCAACTGGCTCTCCCTCTCTTCCTTAATGTCCTCGAATCTTTTAGCTCTCTCTTTTAGTATGGCTGTTTCTTAGTTTTCTAGTCTTACCTTTTTCTCTGTCGTTCCATCTCTCGTCGGTGCTGTTACACCCCATGCATCTGTTTTTGTTGTTGTCTTTTAGATCTGGATATCTTTCCTTGATCTATCTTCTTTCACTTCTTTTTCTATTCTCTCTTCCTTTTTTCGCTTTGTTACATTTTTTCGCTTTCTTACATGTCCTTTTATTCATTTGATAATGTGCTGTTTATCGCATATGTCCTTTGGAACTGTGTATTGTTTTACTGTATACTTTTTTTATTGTGATCAATTTTGGTGTCTCTTTTTTTTTAGCTGTATCCCTGAAGTGTATCATCTCCTTACGTATTGTACCCCTCCGCTCCTCCATTATGTGTAATTGTGTCACATGGAATGTTCGTGGTCTTGGCAACCCCGTCAAAAGACAGAAGGTACTTTCTCATTTATCCAAATTAAATTCTCAAATATCTTTCATTCAAGAAACACATTGGACTGAAGCGGAATCACTTAAGTTGAAAAGACAATGGGTAGGTCAAGTTGTCTACTCCCCTGCCTCTAGTAAGAAAGGGGGTGTTGCTATATTGTTTCATAAATCTTTGTCTGTGCAAATTGTATCTACGCAAAATGATGCTGATGGACGATGGGTAATGGCCAGGGTTGTTGTGCAGGGCAAGGATTTGGTCTTATTGAATATTTATGGTCCGGTTAAACCTGACCCCAAATTTTGGCATAACATTAAGGTTCTACTTTCCTCCTTTGACTGTCCTAATATTATTATTGCTGGTGATTTTAACCAATGGATCGACCCCTTTTCTGATAGACAATCTAAGTCCAAGTTTCATCCAGACATATCCCACAAGGCTTTTCAATCGGCCATTACCTCTTGTCCTTTATTTGATGTTTGGAAAACATGTAACCCGGATTCTCTTGAGTTCACGTTTTTTTCCAATGTTCACCATACACGGTCCAGGATTGATTATATTCTAGTCAGTAAATCCCTACTCCCGTATTTTCAATCCTCGGAGATTGGGTCAATTTTCATCTCTGACCATGCACCAGTCCTTACTGTTTTGGATCTTTCGTTAAGCTCCCAAAAATTTAGTCGTTGGAAGCTTAATAATGTTTTACTATCGGATTCTACTTTCATTACAGAAGCTACTTCCTTTGTTAAAGAGTTTTTCATGTTTAATAATCCCTTAGCAACCTCTGTTTCTAATAATTGGGATGCTTTTAAGGCCTCCTTTCGGGCATTTGCTATTTCTTATGTATCTAAGAAAAAGAAAATTGCTCGAAATAAATATTTAGCTTTACTACAACAGCTCAAATTATTGGAGCATAATTACTTCACTTCCAAATCACCCTCGGCACTTCATGAGCTCATTAAGGCCAAATCTGAAATTAACAAACTTGCGACAGTTGAAGCTTGTAACATCCTCCTTAAAATTAAATGTAAATATCATGGTGGCCAAAATAAAGCCGGTAAGATGTTAGCCAACTATTTAAAGAACAAATCTGAACGTAAAAATATTGGTCCCATCTTAAATGAATCCACTAAACGTTTAGTGTCCTCAGATGACGACATTGCTAATATCTTTCATGATTACTATGAGTCCCTTTACTCTGATGACACGAATCCTTCTAATCAAAATTTAGATATTTTTTTTTCTGGCCTTCCTTCTCACCATCCTTACCCAGTGAATTTGATTCATTGGAGGTTGCGGTTACTGCACAAGAGATTATTAAGGCCATTAAATCTTTAAAAAAATCAAAGGCTCCAGGACCGGATGGCTTTTCGGTTGAATTTTATTCTACCTTTGCATCGATTTTTGTTCCTAAGCTGCTGGCACTGTTTAATTCCTTTATTAATGATGCGAAGGCCTCTGTCTCTTTTATGGATGCTTTAATAATTATTATTCCCAAACCTGACAAAGATCACTCCCTGTGTAAAAACTATCGCCCTATTTCATTAATTAACTATTACTGTAAGATATTTGCAAAGATTCTTGCTATTCGTCTTGAGAGTCTTCTTCCATTATTGGTTAAGACTGATCAAGTTGGATTTATTAAGGGTAGATTAGCAGCAGATAATGCTCGAATGTGTGCAAATGTTATCTCTCATGCAAAAAAATTTAAATCTCCTCTTGCAGCGCTGTCGCTAGATGCCGAAAAGGCTTTTGACCGTATTAATTGGCAATTTAGGTTTAGAACCCTCCAATGGTTTGGTTTTGGTCCAACTTTCATTTCCTATATTAAATTATCATACTCCTGTGCACGGGCCAGTATTTTTGTAAATAATCACTTTTCAAAATCTTTTTCTTTGTCTCGTGGTATGCGTCAGGGCTGCCCTCTATCCCCTTTGTTATTTGTTCTTTGCCTTGAACCCTTTCTCGAGCGTATTCGGGTTATTGCTCATATATCTGGCTTTACTTATAACTCTTTAGAAATTAAATTATCAGCATATGCTGACGATATATTGGTATATATGGCTAATCCTCTTACATCCCTTCCCCCCTCCTTGGATGAGGTTCGGTTATACTCCAGCATTTCTGGTTATAAGTTAAATCTCTCTAAGACATAAGTTTTACCCCTGAACTCGTTATGTTATCAATATATGTTTAATGATACTAATTTTACATGGTGCCCCACGAAAATTAAATACCTAGGTATTTGGTTTTCTGCTTCCCTACCTGCCACAATTAAATATACATTTGCAGCATTAATCTTTGCTTCTTACCTGGACCCCACTTTATCTTTCTTGGTGGGGTAGGTTAGATACTATAAAAATGATGATTGTACCTCATGTCCTTTATATATTTTGATATATTGTCTATGTTCCCTATTCGCATTCCCATTTCATATTTGTCACAAATTAATTCCATTTGTGTAAAATGTTTATGGAATAAGAAACACCCACTTATTTCCCTTATAAAACTTAAACGCCCTAAGTCTGAAGGTGGAGTACGTTTTCCCGATTTTAAGGCTTATCACTCAGCCTTTATAATCAAACAGTCCTTTGCTTTATCCTTTGATTTTGCTGATACCCCTATACCAAGATGGATTGTTTTTGAGCGTTCCTCTCTAAAGGATTTTTCTTTTCAGAATGTGCTTTATATGTCTAATTGTACTTTCATCTCTAATAACCCTATTATAAAATATCCCCAAAATGTATTGTATAATACATTCACTAAGGGTTAACTCCATTTCAATGCTTTCTATCTTCTACTATCTGGTATAATAAATTTCTTAAATACAAGGGTAAATCATTCTATTACAAACACTGGAAGGAGAAGGGTATTATTTTTGTGCATCAATTAATTCTTCAACACTCTGTTATTCCCTTCCTTGATTTGCAAACACGATTTCAACTTCCTGATATCTCTCTTACCGAGTATCTTTTAGTTTCAGCTGCTTTACAATTACAGTTGGCTTCTTTTGACTCTCCTGCAACCCCACCATCCCTTACTCCCCTAACACCTTTATACAGTCTATTTCCTGTGCATAAACCTAAAGCCGCTCTTGTTTATAAACTATTGTTGTTGCATAAAACCGAGAGACCTAAATCTCCTACTGAACTTGCTTGGGAAATAGACTTATCCCTTTCATTTACTATCGATGTCTGGGATAAATTATGGTCTAAGTTATTTAAAATTTCTGCTGCTGTCCGTATAACTCAATCCTTGTATTTTATTTACAATAGAGCTGTTATTACTCCTGTTTGCATATCCAAGTTCTCCCCTTCCTCATCTCCACTATGCTGGTCTTGTTCTAAGCATACCGGCACTTTGAGACATCTACTTTGTGATTGTTCCAATGTTTTGATTTTTTGGGAATCGGTTTGGTCAACTTGCATGAACATTTTTAATTGTAATCTGAGTTTGTCATTTCATAATGTTTTTTTAGGTTCCTCATCACCTGATTTGGATGACTGCACTTTTATTTCTTTATTGTTTGATCTTTTTATTGCATTGGCATTCAAAGTCATTTTATCTTCTTGGAAGGACAATTCGAAAATATCTTCATTAATGTGGTGGAATTTTATTTGCGATGAACATCGGATTGCCAGTGTCTCTTCTTCTGTCCTTTCTCAAAAAATTAAATCTGATCTTCTCTGGTTACCTTTTACATCTCATCTTTCTTCACATGCTCCTCTACCCTAATCTGGTTCTTTTTTCTGGTATCTTATGTGGTTTTAGGACAATTGGTATTCTATGATTTATATTCTATGATTTATGTTCTTTATTTCTTTGGTCTCTACCCTCCTTTTACTTTTCTTTCCCCTTTCTCTTTAGTTCTTTTTCTTTTCTTCTTTCCCGTTACTGTTTGATCATTTTATGGGATTTTTAAATTGTTTATTAATTGGCTTCTATAATTTGTAAGTACAATTTTGATTTCCTAATTGATTGTATTACTTTTGTATTTTTGTGTTTTGTTTCTCTTGAAAACTCAATAAAAATTCTTAAACAAAAAAAAATATATATATAAATACACATAATTTGACAGTAAAAAAATAAAAATAGTACATATTTTTCATTTATTATAAAATATTTTAATAACTTATTTGTATTTAGAAATTAATGTAACAAATGTTATTAAATATAGACAAATTACTTAAAATAACTCAATAGATCACTTATTAATGCATAATAAAAAGAAATCTTTTTTAACTGTAGGTAGGAATTTGTTTTCTTTTACTTTAACCTTGAGAAAGAGAATTGTACTGTAATTTAATATATTTTAAATAATTTATTTTTCAATTAAGATGGTAGTTAAAAGTGCTGTATCATTTTTTCTTTAGTTCTACATTTAAAATAAATATAAATAAAAATGTAATGTTAACCATATTTGAACTACTTTTGTGTAAGTAAAATTTTTTTTTTTATACCTTGTACCATATTTTATTATGCAAATATCTCCACCCTGACTGCATTGAATTATATTTATTTATATTTTTAATTACTTACATTAATCTCATTTACCATTATTTCCTATGGGTTTTATTTTAAGTCCCGAACTCAATTGAGTTCTATGGGGGGGGGAGGGGGGGGGGAATACTAGTGGGGGGCAGTGTGTGGTGCTGGATTCGCTCCAGCTCTGAATTAGAGTAGTTTACTACCATTTTGGGTCCCTCTTTGATTGCATTAACTTTAGAAGTGCAATTTGTGAATAGGAATGGGCTTATTCTTCTGTGGGAGAGTAGACATCCCTTCCTAAACCCCGCCCTGACCCTCCCATAACCCCTCCTTACTCCACCCTTAACCCCTCCACTTCAGAATTAAGTAGTCTTCATTTTCCAGCCACTCCCGTCTGTCCTGCCCACAGTCAGTACCAAAACGTACACCTGCTTGCACGGAGACTCTGCACTCAGGATGTAGATCTCAGCACAGAAAAAGAGAGAAGAGGCTGAGGTGTAAACTTGCACACAGGTTTGTGAATAGCGTTTTGTAGTACTACAAAATGCAGATGGTTAATAGGTCTGACCTTTCCAACATGAAGGTCTCCCAGACACATCTACCTGTTTAATAATGTTGTTTAATTCTATTCACTTTTGTTTTCAGTGGTGAATTGTAAATTTTTGCTCTCTGTTTATAGCTTCAATGTCTCGCATAAGGAAACGCTATATAAATCTGACAAATAAAAGACATCTCACTCCATTAATAATAAGTGAGCAACACACACCTGTATCTGATACTTTTTTCTACCACATACATACTGCACTTGGAACACTGTCTTTGCTTTGTCCAACAGATGCCACCCACTTCACTAAAACTGAATCCCACAATCAGATTGAAAACTGGCTAAAGGGAGTGCTTTAAGTGCATCTAGATCAGCTCGATCCATACAACCGCCCACCATAAAATCATCTTCACTCTTCTTCTCATCCCCCGCCTCCCTCTTCATCACAGCGTTTTAAGTGTTCTGAGGTGTCAGGAGCACTATACCAGCCCTGTTGTGACAGGACATGCTATCCAGACTTCTGCTTGAGGCCTGCTGGCATTCCTGCCGACATAAAATCAATCAAGTGCATTGATACACTAGCCCAAGCCTGTGTAGGCCATTAACAGCTCATAGGATCCAGGAACTCTGATCTTGGCACTGCAAAAAACACACACGTTGAAATACAGCCTTCCTTTACATTGAGTGGTTGTGTACTGAAGAGCTGGAACTCACTAGTCAGTACAACACATACATTATAATACAAGTTTTGCTTGTGAGGCCTCACCTGGCAAGGGAAGCTGCCTTCCTTCACTCCCTGTAGGCACATCATGGATTTAGAGATTTCTCCATTCCAGGCCTGGCTGCTGTTGCACACACGGCTGTCGATTACCTTAAGCGTCATCTCCTGTAGAGCTTTAGATGTTGGCCCATTATACTTCAAGGAGCCCCAGCCGGCCACGCTGCACACTACACCAGGGGCCACACGTCTGTCTCTCCCTGGAAGCTGGAGAACAGTCACATTCTCATTCAGCTGTGCCTTCCTGCTCAGCTGCAGAGGGACAGAGAAGTAGGGGTTTAGAGTGTAATATCCAGAGAGGACCCTGAAATCTTCACCCTAGACTGTGGTGCATATGCATAGCTTCTTGGTCTGTATAGAGGGGTTTAAAGTGCTACAAGCACAGAACCCCCTAAAATCACCACTCGGGTCTGTATTGAACATGCACGCCTCCTTGGGGTGCATGGAGGGGTGTAAAGTGTCACATGTAGAGGACCCCTTCAAAGCACCATTGTATAATGTGGCGAAAGATTCAGACTTGGGCTAAATGGCCTAAGAAAAAATGCAGGAAGAATACAACTATTTGCCGAGAAAGAGAGTTTGGCTCCCTGTATTGGATCGTCTACAAATATTCCTCAATCATTTGCTTCATCTTACAGATTGAATTGTACACAGACTGTCAACACCAACAATAGCAAGATAGCAGACTATCAAGGGACAAAATACTGAAAGGGAAGTACAGATTTACCGTTCCTAACTCCACATCTTTACACCTTGAAGATATATGTACAGCGTAGGTATATATATGTGGAGTTAGCTAGAGAAAATCTAGACGTACTTACCTGGCGATATTTTATAATCAATATTCTGTCCCATTTATATTGTGACTCTGTTCTTGCTGGTACAGTGTTTCTGCACACTTTCCTCACTGCTGATCAGTGGTAAAGTGCAAGTGCTCCTGTAACATCTTATAAAGATAACTTGCCCAAGGAATTAGGTAGGAAAATAAAGTTTAGTATGCCTGAACTCAGAATCTAAAGATGCATCTTTCAGTTAAGGTGATTTTTATATTCTGTGTTTGAAAATACCGTGTGCCTCTGCTGGAATGTGGATTGGCTGTTTGGGTTTTGGATGACAGAAGGCTGGGGAGCAGGAGTGCTCCAGATAGTCTAGGTTGCTCAGGAAAGGGCTGAATAGACCTGGGCTGTAATTAGGGAAGAGGGAGGAGATTTCCTTGCACCTCAAAGGGCCTGGTCTGCCTCTGACCATGCCGTCTCCACCTCCTGCCAGGAAGTCACACCAGAGAAGGCAGAACTGGTTCTGGCTGGGCACAGACACTCTCTGCCTAAGAGATCAAAGGATTTTGGGATATAAATATTGGGGCCCAGACCCCTGACTTTTAGAACTCCTTTGGACCAAGAAGACTGCCAAGAAGAAGAGGAGCTGGAGAAGCTGTGAGGAGGAGCTACAACTTTGCTGTGTGCTTTGCTGTGTTGGCCTGCAGTGGCTGCTTCTGTCTTGGGCAGTGAAAGGACTGGACTGAACTTTCTGCAATCTACTTTTGTGAGTTTCGCCAAGGGCTTGAGGGAGAGCTTGCCCCCTGTTCAAGAAGTCTCGGGAACAGCAAGACTTCAAGCTCTTCTGCCCTCAGCACTGAGGACTGTGTGTTTTGTGCTGCAACAGAAGAAAAAGCAACCCAACGCTATCTACGACGCCACTGCCGACTCCGTGTCCAGAAGGCACCGCAGAGGGAACTGCCGCAACGCCGCACTGCGACTCTGGTCTCACAGACGCCTGCTGATGCCGCCACCGAGCCGCTGCTCACACCGCGACCTGTGGGCACCGCACTCGGCCCCGCCTCGCTTCACGCCGCCGCCTTGGTATCCCCGACGATGCTGCTCCACGCCGCAATCTACGCCGCTGCTTGCACTGTGGTTTGAGGGCACCGCTCGTAAAGTTACACAACGCACTGCCCTCATCCCGCACTGCAGCCCTGGCCTACCGACGCCGGCACCACCAGCGCTTCAGCCTCCGCGACGCCGCTGCTTGCACCGTGACCTGCCAGCACCGCGACGAGCACCGCCTTCACCTCGCACCGCGACCCTGGTCTCACCAACTATGCCATCTGACGCCGCCACCGAGCGGCTGCTCACACCGCGACCGGAGGGCACAGCACGTCGCAGCGCTGCACTTCGCACAGCAGCACCCGACGCCTGCCGACGCCAGTGCTCCTGACTTCAACAGAGGGGAGTTCGACCTGCAACGCGTGTGACTTCAAGAGCCTTGACGACTCCTGCACCGACCTCCGGAACCGACGTCTACGGATGCCATGCTTTCGGAAGCTCAACGAGAGGTTGCCGTCGCCTTGCATTTCTTAAAGGTACTGTTTGCGGGTCTTCCCGACACCGTAGCTGGCCCGCGATGCTGCAGTCATCCAGAACTGTTTGGATTTGTTTGCTTACGAGGCCGTGATAGCCTCGGACGGAGCTATTGACATCAAGGAACAATTTTTCAAGCATATTTTGATAATTGAAGATTTTCAAGTACTGCATTGTGGATTTTTATTGTTTTTGGTCTTGTCTTAAATATATAAAATTACTGGATATTTTTCTAAACTGGTGTAGTGTCATTTTGTAGTGCTTACACTGTATTACTGTTGGTTATGTGCAAATGCTTTACACACTGCCTTTAAGATAAGCCTGGCTGCTCGTGCCAAGCTACCAAGGGGGTGATCAGAGGTTATTTTAGGAGGGTAACTCCCTTATTCTGATTAGAGTGGTGGTTTCTGCCCGACTTTGGCACATGCCCTAGCCAACCAAAAATCCCATTTCTAACAGGCTTCCTATGTACCAGTTGTGACATTGTAATAATCATGCAAGTCGTAGTACTAATAAGGTTTCACCTTGTTTACAAGAATTTTTCAATTTCCCCCTCGTATTGATCCGATGGTTCCTGCAGTTACTGATCATCTGATTAATCCTGGGATTTCCGTCTGATGTTGCCTCGCACTTTGAAGATTAATCCAGTTTTTTATTATTCTCAGTTGAAGTAATTTTCCTGGACCTCAGCCTTCACCTGTACCACCACCAATCATGGTACAATGGCAAACAGAACAGGAGGGTCAAGAAATCTGGGTCTCACTGATGCTTTAAGGCAGTGGTGGAACGATAATTGAGGGGGCCCCCCTGCAAGGTACGTGGGGGGACCCCCTCTGGACTATCAGGAGCTCTCCGGCCAAAGTGCTGGTCTGAGGGTTCCCCTGGAGCTTGGATTACCTTTAAGGTAATCATGAGTTCTTAGGTCACTTGAAAAATTACCCAACCGGTGAGCATTCTTGGGAAAATACTTGAGCTGTGTGTGCTCGCATATTATCTCGTCAGTTCTTCCGATGGCCTTCTTTCAAGTCTGGAGCCTCAGGAGGGGCCCTTACTGTCACATGTATCCCAAGACCTTACCAGAGGTTACGAGCGTTCAGAGGCATAATGCTATGTGCCACTTGACTGCGCTTACCGCAAAGTCAGACGGTATGCAGAACGCAATGTTCCGCACGTGGCCCTGCTGTAACTTACGTAGACATGGAGGTGTGCTCTACCACGAACAAGGAAGCGTCCGACAGGAAGGGTACCGACTGGAGAGCGGACTTCTGCACTTGGCAAAAAATATCAAACTTGGGTGTTTTGTTCTCGTAATAAGTCGACGCAGTGAGCTATGGAACGGGGTGTAGTTAAATCTTATGAACTGCACTTTCCAAGATGGTGGCCTCAACAGACTATTGTATCTGAGGTGCCCCATCAAAGAGCAAGTTGCGTCTTTTCAAATGATGCTAGTTTTATTTGAATCATACATGAAGGCGTTGACAAGCAAATGAGATATCACATTGCATTTGTTCCCATATTTTTTTTGTTGAGCTCTTCAATACCATGCTCCTTATTTCATCCCAGATTTTTAGGTCTCGCCTGACCAGCGCTTTAGCGCTGCTCTGGCGAGACTTATAGTAAGCGCGTTTTGGAAGTGCAAACAGTGGCTTTGCAGGCCTCCAACTACAGTGCATGTGACCCGTCCGGGCGCGCGCACCATTTGGAATCCTGCAACCACTTGTTTGCTTTCACTTTAGCCGTGATTCATCGCACCATTTGGCAGCCTGCGTGCCCGCCCCCACTCCCCCTCCCACTCCGTCAGCTTCAGTGCGCGCTTGTTAACTATTGAAGCTACAAGGGCTCTGCGTACTTGATGCTGTTTTAAACTACTGGTTAATCTTGACGCTATATTGGGGATACTGTGTTGAGCCTTGGGCTGCTATTGACGCCGAATTGTGTGCTTTTTGAAAATGGTGGTTGGTCTTTGCATTATATTGGCTGCTGGTTAATACAATGGCTGCTCTTGGTGCTGAGTTGCTTAATGTTTTAAGACAGCATTTACTCTAGGCACTACATAGCCGTGATTCATCGCACCATTTGGCAGCCTGCGTGCCCGCCCCCACTCCCCCTCCGTCAGCTTCAGTGCGCGCTTGTTAACTATTGAAGCTACAAGGGCTCTGCGTACTTGATGCTGTTTTAAACTACTGGTTAATCTTGACGCTATATTGGGGATACTGTGTTGAGCCTTGGGCTGCTATTGACGCCGAATTGTGTGCTTTTTGAAAATGGTGGTTGGTCTTTGCATTATATTGGCTGCTGGTTAATACAATGGCTGCTCTTGGTGCTGAGTTGCTTAATGTTTTAAGACAGCATTTACTCTAGGCACTACATGACTGTTTCCACCCAGTGGCCGGGATTGACACCACGTTGGGTGCTGTATGATTCAGTATTTGCTCTTGGCACAGCTTCCAGCAATTTTAATTGCTTGTGACTTACCATTTGCAGCACCCCTCAGCGAAGCAGCTCTTTACTACTGTGCACTTTTAAATCAGGCATTTCTATTTTTCTTTACACAATTTAAATCTTGAATACTTCTGGGCCAATGGCCAATCATTCACTACACATGAAACAACACCATCGCCAAACACGTGTTCTTGTTTTACGTGGATTAAACCAATATGACGCTTTACAATCTGATTGAAAGTTGCATGATATCCTTTAATAAGAAATACAGTAACCTTGTGTGCTGCTAGACGCCATAGGCAGCGCGCCTGTAAAAGATTTGTTATTCAAGAGATCAGGGCTGAAGTGTTCGCCAGCCCCAAAGCTTGCCTTATGCAGGGCAGTGGGCTGACTCTGTCATCAAAAAGGGTTGCGGTTTACGAGTCTCGCTATACTAGCCTCAAACTGAAGAGTTCAATGGCAATATGTAAACCCAAATGTACAATATCTGGTGCCAATAGTATGGTATACTAGAGTACAATAAAAATGTTCTCTCAGCCCCACCCGCAAACTCCCCAGTCACATGGAAACTGATCTGGTTTAACAAAGTATTAAACCAAGATGTTGTAAACCTGTTGTAAGTATGTAAAGCTCAGATCAATACTGCCTTAATTTTGGGAGGTAGAGGTATCCTTTCTCCTTAAAAAAAAAAAATGAAATATAGGAAAGCCAGCTAAGGATCAAGTGCGTAGGAAAAAAAGCATTTGCAATACAATAGGTCTCGTATTTGTGAGTATTTGAGCTACTGGCATTGTAAATGACAATGCCTTTTATTTATGTGTTTTGAAAATCTGTGAGTAGTGTGTACTTATGGTCCTTGCTTACGAGAAGCAAGGCTGGCATTAAAAGACATGCAGTTACTGCGAGCCTTGCTTCTCGTAAGCAAGGACTATAAGTAAAATGTGCGTATTTATGCAACATTTGCAGGTTTGCAAAACACAAAAATAAAAGGCATTTTCATTTACAATGCCAATAGCTCATACTCTCGCAAATGCGAGACCTATTGCATTGCAAATGCTTGTTAATCTTTGCAGCTGGATTTCTGTTGGGATTTTCTTTTTGGATTTCTTGATCGTCTCTTCCATTTGCCTGAAGTCAGCGAGAGCTCGGATATTGCCCGTCTACTGTTGCATTTTTCTTCTTCCACAATGAAGAACTTTATGATTGTTAAGGAAGTTTTTCACACTTCCCCCTCCCCTCACCCGACTAGTGACCCTAAGGAGACTATTGAGACTTTTCACATGTATATTAAACACAAGGTGGCCCAGTGGCTACTGAGAGGACTCGCCCTCTCCTCAGGCAGTCAAGGACACCTAACCGACCTTCTCCGCATCATGCCCTCAACACTCTCTTCTTCCACAGACTACACCTGATACAGCGGCTGCAAAGCAGATGCTGGCGGGATCAAAGTATGGTTGGTCCTACTTTCAGGCCTCTCGATTGACCGCTTCCCATCCCTCCCTGGGCCGGGGGCGGCTTGGCGCGGCCTTACCTGGAGCAGCATGATGTCATTCTCTTTCGAGAAATCGTCAAACCCAGTGTGAGGGTAGTAGCCCTTGACTGAGATCTCCTGGTCCTCGGGGAGCCGTCTATCGATCCGATGAAGCCCCAGCACCGCTCGGATCGGCCCCAGGGTTCTGCATTGGAGAAATAAACTAAGTAAATACCACATACAGGTCTGAATGGATCCCCCCTCTGAGAACCACGCCGATTCAGCCAAACACCACAAAATGGAACTTCTGAAGCATTGCTAACTTGTAATGAAGGAAACAAGGTGTTCTGAAATGAAAGTGTGCACTAGGGTTCAGAGAGAACAGACTGATTTGAAGAGGAAAGTGAAAAGATAAGAAGAGCCACCGCCACCAGCAGCACACATACAGGATGCCTGCTAAGAAGAACCACCAGCAGCACACATACAGGATGCCTGCTAAGAAGAACCACCAGCAGCACACATACAGGATGCCTGCGTAAGTCTCTGGTAGTACACACAACAGCAGGACCTGCAGGCCACCCGCTCAGAGGCACAGCTACAAAGGTCTGGACACGCTATCAACCTCCAAAGGGTTTTTGTGTCCATGCTGCCACCACGGATGTCAGTGCAAGACCCAGGGCAGGGACGGTAGTGCTCGCGGAGGATGGGGTACGCTCCATTCCCCCCTTCCACAGCACTTCAAGCAGGGGTCCAGCACAGCTTTGGTAGGCTGGGCAAAGGTGGCAAGAAGCACTGTGTGCAGGTGCAAAGGGGGCAGAGGAGGCGGAGTCTGCAAGAAGGGTAAAAGAAAAAAAAAACAGCATCTACCTTTAGAGATGGGAGGATGCAGAGTTGTGGCCTCTCGAACCCCAACTTCAGAAAGTGTCCTCGTGATCTGCTTTCACAACGCGACACCTCACCCCCCCCCCAGGCTGCACACAGGGGGCTGCATCGAGTAACCTTTCATGGTGGTGCCGAAAATCACACATTTGCAAAAGCGACATGCGAACCACACACATTTCACACCTTTTCTTCCACAGCCTAGTCAGGCTCATGAGGCAGGGTGTGAAAGGCTGCGGTCGGGGGGCTTGGGTGAGAAGGGGAGGGCGGGGGGGGGGGGCAGGCTCTCGTCACCACACATACAACTGTCAGTTTCACTCGGCCCAAAGGGATAGGAAAGTCGCGCGCCCTGCAAACAGACCGACAGCAGTTCTTTCACCTACATGTTGGGGAAGCAGTGAGCCACCGTCAGCACCCACTGTGGGTCGACCAGGGCGCCCCCACATTTGTGGACCCCCCCGACCTGTAAGGATACCATGTAGGGTCTGGAATGCGGCTTCGCCTCACGACCTCCGATGATCTCAGCCTCTGATCTGGCGGCTGCAAGAGGAAAGACATGGGTGGAAGTCGTGTGAGGCGAACAGAGCCACCCCCCGCCCCAATGTTGAGGTTCTGTACTGCCAGCAGCCCCCCAGAGCGGCACAAGCACCCGGCGTTTGTGGCCTACCCAATCTCTGCCACTCTCAGCACATACTACCCAGCCCTCTCTGTCACCTGCACCCAGTGGCTGTACCAATGGGCCTCTATGCCAGCCTCAGACAGGCCTGTGGGCAAACTGAGAGAAGTCTGCAAGCTTCAGTGATGACTAGATGGGGCAGCGGGAACCTATGGCCATCCCTCACACTCAGGCCATCGGCTCCACTTCAGCATCCTCCTCTCTGCCAGCCCCACCATGTATAAACCTCTCCCTCTCCCAGACCCACCATGAACAAATCTCTCCCTCTCCAGACCCCGCCATGTACAAACCTCTCCCAGCCCCACCATGTACAAACCACTCCCAGCCCCACCATGTACAAACCGCTCCCAGCCCCACCATGTACAAACCGCTCCCTCACCAGACCCCGCCATGTACAAACCTCTCCCAGCCGCACCATGTACAAACCACTCCCAGCCCCACCATGTACAAACCGCTCTCTCACCAGACCCCGCCATGTACAAACCTCTCCCAGCCCCACCATGTACAAACCTCTCCCTCTCCAGCCCCACCATGCACAAACCTCTCCCTCTCCAGCCCCACCATGTACAAACCTCTCCCTCTCCAGGCCCCACCATGTACAAACCACTCCCAGCCCCACCATGTACAAACCGCTCCCAGCCCCACCATGTACAAACCGCTCCCTCACCAGACCCCGCCATGTACAAACCTCTCCCAGCCGCACCATGTACAAACCACTCCCAGCCCCACCATGTACAAACCGCTCTCTCACCAGACCCCGCCATGTACAAACCTCTCCCAGCCCCACCATGTACAAACCTCTCCCTCTCCAGCCCCACCATGTACAAACCTCTCCCTCTCCAGCCCCACCATGTACAAACCTCTCCCTCTCCAGCCCCATGTACAAACCTCTCCCTCTCCAGCCCCACCATGTACAAACCACTCCCAGCCCCACCATGTACAAACCAATCCAAGCCCCACCATGTACAAACCTCTCCCAGCCCCACCATGTACAAACCTCTCCCAGCCCCACCATGTACAAACCACTCCCAGCCCCACCATGTACAAACCGCTTCCTCACCAGGCCCCGCCATGTACAAACCTCTCCCAGCCCCACCATGTACAAACCTCTCCCTCTCCAGCCCCACCATGTACAAACCTCTCCCTCTCCAGCCCCATGTACAAACCTCTCCCTCTCCAGCCCCACCATGTACAAACCTCTCCCTCTCCAGCCCCATGTACAAACCTCTCCCTCTCCAGCCCCACCATGTACAAACCACTCCCTCTCCCTGCCCCACCATGTACAAACCTTTCCCAGCCCCACCATGTACAAACCTCTCCCTTTCCCAGCCCCACCATGTGCAAACCACCCCCTCTCCGAGCCCCACCATGTACAAACCACCCCCTCTCCGAGCCCCACCATGTACAAATCTCTCCCTCTCCCAGCCCCACCATGTACAAACCTCTCCCAGACCCACCATGTACAAACCTCTCCCAGCCCCACCATGTACAAACCACTCCCTCTCCCGGCCCCACCATGTACAAACCTCTCCCTCTCCCAGCCCCACCATGTACAAGCCTCTCCCTCTCCAGCCCCACCATGTACAAACCACTCCCTCTCCCAGCCCCACCATGTACAAACCACTCCCTCTCCCGGCCCCACCATGTACAAACCTCTCCCTCTCCCAGCCCCACCATGTACAAGCCTCTCCCTCTCCCAGCCCCACCATGTACAAACCTCTCCCAGCCCCACCATGTACAAACCACTCCCTCTCCCAGCCCCACCATGTACAAACCACTCCCTCTCCCAGCCCCACCATGTACAAATATCTCCCAGCCCCACCATGTACAAACCGCTCCCTCTCCAGACCCCGCCATGTACAAACCTCTCCCAGCCCCACCATGTACAAACCTCTCCCTCTCCAGCCCCACCATGTACAAACCGCTCCCTCTCCGAACCCCACCATGTACAAACCACCCCCTCTCCCAGCCCCACCATGTACAAACCTCTCCCAGCCCCACCATGTACAAACCTCTCCCTCTCCAGCCCCACCATGTACAAACCTCTCCCTCTCCCAGCCCCACCATGTACAAACCTCTCCCAGCCCCACCATGTACAAACCACTCCCTCTCCCGGCCCCACCATGTACAAACCTCTCCCTCTCCCAGCCCCACCATGTACAAGCCTCTCCCTCTCCAGCCCCACCATGTACAAGCCTCTCCCTCTCCAGCCCCACCATGTACAAACCTCTCCCAGCCCCACCATGTACAAACCACTCCCTCTCCCGGCCCCACTATGTACAAACCACTCCCTCTCCCGGCCCCACCATGTACAAATCTCTCCCAGCCCCACCATGTACAAACCGCTCCCTCTCCAGACCCCGCCATGTACAAACCTCTCCCAGCCCCACCATGTACAAACCGCTCCCATCTCCAGCCCCACCATGTACAAACCGCTCCCTCTCCCAACCCCACCATGTACAAATCTCTCCCAGCCCCACCATGTACAAACCGCTCCCTCTCCAGACCCCGCCATGTACAAACCTCTCCCAGCCCCACCATGTACAAACCTCTCCCTCTCCCAGCCCCACCATGTACAAACCACTCCCTCTCCAGCCCCACCATGTACAAACCTCTCCCTCTCCAGCCCCATGTACAAACCTCTCCCTCTCCAGCCCCACCATGTACAAACCTCTCCCTCTCCAGCCCCACCATGTACAAACCTCTCCCTCTCCAGCCCCATGTACAAACCTCTCCCTCTCCAGCCCCCTCTCCCTCTCCAGCCCCACCATGTACAAACCTCTCCCTCTCCAGCCCCACCATGTACAAACCTTTCTGTACAAACCTCTCCCTCTCCAGCCCCACCATGTACAAACCTTTCCCAGCCCCACCATGTACAAACCTCTCCCTTTCCCAGCCCCACCATGTACAAACCTCTCCCTCTCCCAGCCCCACCATGTACAAACCGCTCCCTCTCCAGACCCCGCCATGTACAAACCTCTCCCAGCCCCACCATGTACAAACCTCTCCCTCTCCCAGCCCCACCATGTACAAACCACTCCCTCTCCAGCCCCACCATGTACAAACCTCTCCCTCTCCAGCCCCATGTACAAATCTCTCCCTCTCCAGCCCCACCATGTACAAACCTCTCCCAGCCCCACCATGTACAAACCTCTCCCTCTCCAGCCCCATGTACAAACCTCTCCCTCTCCAGCCCCACCATGTACAAACCTCTCCCTCTCCAGCCCCACCATGTACAAACCTCTCCCTCTCCCTGCCCCATGTACAAACCTTTCCCAGCCCCACCATGTACAAACCTCTCCCTTTCCCAGCCCCACCATGTACAAACCTCTCCCTCTCCAGCCCCACCATGTACAAACCTCTCCCTCTCCCAGCCCCACCATGTACAAACCTCTCCCTCTCCCAGCCCCACCATGTACAAACCTCTCCCAGCCCCACCATGTACAAACCACTCCCTCTCCCAGCCCCACCATGTACAAACCACTCCCTCTCCCAGCCCCACCATGTACAAACCTCTCCCTCTCCCAGCCCCATCATGTACAAACCTCTCCCTCTCCAGCCCCACCATGTACAAACCACTCCCTCTCCAGGCCCCACCATGTACAAACCTCTCCCAGCCCCACCATGTACAAACCTCTCCCTCTCCAGCCCCACCATGTACAAACCTCTCCCTCTCCAGCCCCACCATGTACAAACCTCTCCCTCTCCAGCCCCACCATGTACAAACCTCTCCCTCTCCAGCCCCACCATGTACAAACCTCTCCCTCTCCAGCCCCATGTACAAACCTTTCCCTCTCCAGCCCCCTCTCCCTCTCCAGCCCCACCATGTACAAACCTCTCCCTCTCCAGCCCCACCATGTACAAACCTTTCTGTACAAACCTCTCCCTCTCCAGCCCCACCATGTACAAACCTTTCCCAGCCCCACCATGTACAAACCTCTCCCTTTCCCAGCCCCACCATGTACAAACCTCTCCCTCTCCCAGCCCCACCATGTACAAACCGCTCCCTCTCCAGACCCCGCCATGTACAAACCTCTCCCAGCCCCACCATGTACAAACCTCTCCCTCTCCCAGCCCCACCATGTACAAACCACTCCCTCTCCAGCCCCACCATGTACAAACCTCTCCCTCTCCAGCCCCATGTACAAATCTCTCCCTCTCCAGCCCCACCATGTACAAACCTCTCCCAGCCCCACCAGGTACAAACCTCTCCCTCTCCAGCCCCATGTACAAACCTCTCCCTCTCCAGCCCCACCATGTACAAACCTCTCCCTCTCCAGCCCCACCATTTACAAACCTCTCCCTCTCCCTGCCCCATGTACAAACCTTTCCCAGCCCCACCATGTACAAACCTCTCCCTTTCCCAGCCCCACCATGTACAAACCTCTCCCTCTCCAGCCCCACCATGTACAAACCTCTCCCTCTCCCAGCCCCACCATGTACAAACCTCTCCCTCTCCCAGCCCCACCATGTACAAACCTCTCCCAGCCCCACCATGTACAAACCACTCCCTCTCCCAGCCCCACCATGTACAAACCACTCCCTCTCCCAGCCCCACCATGTACAAACCTCTCCCTCTCCCAGCCCCATCATGTACAAACCTCTCCCTCTCCAGCCCCACCATGTACAAACCACTCCCTCTCCAGGCCCCACCATGTACAAACCTCTCCCAGCCCCACCATGTACAAACCTCTCCCTCTCCAGCCCCACCATGTACAAACCTCTCCCTCTCCAGCCCCACCATGTACAAACCTCTCCCAGCCCCACCATGTACAAACCTCTCCCTCTCCAGCCCCACCATGTACAAACCTCTCCCTCTCCAGCCCCACCATGTACAAACCTCTCCCTCTCCAGCCCCACCATGTACAAACCTCTCCCTCTCCCAACCCCACCATGTACAAAACTTTCCCAGCCCCACCATGTACAAACCGCTCGCGCTCCTCACTTCATGTTCCTCCGGCACTCCCTGCCCGCTGTGCTCTCCATCAACCAGATGCCTCTGGGTGTCTACCCACACTGCTGTGGCACCACCACTCTAGGGCACTCTAACTCTTTCTCCCTGGTCGCTTCCCTCCTCTAGCTCTCAGTACTTTAAGGCAGCCTGCCATTCGTTTTAAAAAAAGTTTTTTCAATTGCTTTTTGTATCTTTGGGTTTTGTGTTTCGCCGTATTGTGGGGGGCTCAAGCAGTAAATTGAGTTTTAGATTTATGTGATGCATCAGTGGTTTTAAATGTAGGGGGGATATGACATTCTGATATGCTCCATGTTGATTTGATGTCATTGTAGGTGCATATATATAATATTAAAGCTTTGTGAAATTTTTAACCTTGGTTTAGGGAAAAAGTCTACAGCACATGCAGAAAGGATTTGAGTGATTGAAACTTTATTAGTGTGCGAGATAATCTCTCCGAGGGGAGTGTCTTCCCACTAACACAACATACCACACCGGACATAACCCAGTCTAAACCACACAGGCTACCTTAACATGACACAGTCCAACCCATAGTCCACTCTAACATCCCCCTTTGCACAGAATGTTTTATTGCTGCTATGACACTGCCACAAATAGGACTCCGCACAGTCAGCATGGTGACAAGTTTTTATTCCCACATCCAGCGGTGTTCACAGCTAAACAATCATAGACCATGTGGAACCATCACAGGTCTGCCTGGACTTTTGCCAGAGTATAACTCCACGTGGAAGTACAGGTTGTAGCAGATGCGCGTGTTGCGCTCGATAGGACATTATTTTTGGATTTCAGCCCATCTCACCCATCTGGGAAGACCACCGCCCTCATGGGTCGCTATGCCTTCCGTCCGCCCTTACGGCCTCACACTTGTCTTTCTCTTCCAAGTATTTTTACTTGGATTACATTTTGTTATATTTCTTTTTGCTGACTTTATCCCAACACCCCTCTGCAGAGAAGTGGCATAACGTTTGGATTGTTACAAAGTGCAGTTTTAACAAGAATGACGCTTTCATTCTCAGCGCAGCAGGCAAATAGTATTTTGATTATGGAGAGCTCCCCTGACACCAGTAAAAAGGCAATGGGGCAAGGTGTTGTAAGATAGCTTACCTTGCTTCATGGAGGCCCACCATAGCTTTAACACAGTGAAGTCCTTACCTACTTCACTCTCACGCGACCTGATGGGAATACCCTTTTACTGCCTGATTTCAACAAAGTGAAACCAGAACACCTGGATAAATCGTGGATTCTCCGCTTAAATTGTGTGATCTAAGGCAAATACTTTATTTCACCAAAACTTTTTTTACTTCAATACCGCATATGAAAGTGCTTTCAAATATGTGTGTCCAGGATACAAATTACACAAAAACCTATTGCGTTTGGTTTACTACACTATAATGTTGCTCTATAAGAACCTAGGCCAGCACGGGCTTTACGCGACAGCTGTCTCGCCTCTCAGTTCACTAACAGTTCATGTTTAAAAACCATCACTTTTAATATAGTACTTTTCGGTGCAGCGCTATAACGTGTTGGATTAATATGTTAATGTAATGTAATGTAAATTGATACTTGTATAGCGCACTACTCACACGCAAGGGTCTCAAGACGCTTGTACGAATACCGCTGTGGAACCCATCCTGGCTTTCCCTGCGAGGCGTCCACTCCTGGGCACCCCCAAGGTGGAGGCCAGGCATCCTTAGCGTTGTGGGGGCCGTTGTGGAGATTAAGCAAGCTATTGCCCAGAGTTGCAGAGTGGGACTCCATGATTGGAATAGGCACCGAGGCGAGAATTATCAGGTCTGTGGAATTTTTTAATACCAAAGCTTACACGTGTTAAAGAAATACACTTGCTTGAATTTTGAAGAGACTGTGTTATATTTAACGAGAGGTTTGTTTGCAATATGAACCATACATTTTCAGGGCTCGGCTCGTGAACAGGCTCTAAGAACAGAGCCAGACCCTTGGCTCAGCTTGGCTCTACCCGTTAGGTTGTTGACTCACCCACCTCTACCCTGGAAGAGAAATAGGAGTTAAAGGGGGTGCCTTCAACTGTTGACGGACTCATGCCCCCACACGCCTACTGAGGTGATACTCAGCTTCCTGTAGATGCTATTTCCATCTTTTTTTCCCCAAGGTTTTGTATAGTGGGAACTTGACCCGAAGGTATCAGAGCGCTTTACATGAGCACCAGTTACGTTACATGGGGACACATACATTTTTGTCGGGCACAGGGAGATTATTTGATTTGCCCAGAATCACAGGATGTGAAGCATCCCTGCCGAGACTTCTTAATGCGTCAAATAAAATCTCGATCTCCGGACAATTCATTAATACTGGACTACACATTAGAATTTGGGCAGAGCATCACACCCACCGTTCTTGAATTAGCCAACCCCCTGCTGAGCACTGCAGAAGTAACATTCCTTTGGCGGTCCCTCTTCTAAAGAAGCCCTCGTTAGATGCCACTCAGCCAGAAAAACTCTGTCCCAATTCCCTGCTACCATTCCTGTTCAAGGTGTGGAGAAACATGCTGATCTCCAAACCAACTTTCTAGAGCAAAACCACATTTTAGATGGTTCCCAAGTGGTTTTAGACCCTCACACAGCACTGAGACTGCTCTCCTAGCAGTCACCGAAACTCTTCGCAGCACGGCAGATGCGGGCAGACCCCAGGCTCGGATACTGCTAGATTTGAGTGCGGCTGTCAGTACAGTCTCTCATAGGACTTTACTATCGCGCCTCAATGAACTTCATGAAAAGGAATTTACAGTAGGGTTGCCAAAAGAAAAATGCCAGCCATGTGTTGTTTAAAGAGTCTGCAAAGACCTCCTCTTGTCACTAAATAGAATAAAAAAGTATGTATTAATTCGTTATGTGACTTTTCTGTCTTTGTTCCCTTTAATTGTCAGCCATGGATCATTGAGGCAGCCCCAGAACACAATTAAAAGTGCTTTCTATTTATATTTGCTGTTCTAAGTATGCACAGATAAGTGCTGAAAATACAGCTTTAGGTGACTGCTTATTTTTGGACCGTCTGCCATCAAAATAGCGTGCTGGCAACCCTAACCATAAGACTGGAAGTTTGTTGCAAGATCAGCACATTATTTCCTCCACCCTCGATACCTGATTAATGCCATAATAACAATAGTTGTAACTTAAATATGAAACCCTATGCCAGCCCTCAATGACATGCTCAGTTACTCCAAGTGTCTGGGAATGCACCCTGCATTCAGACAACTCACTCCTCGTTCTCACCCTTCACTTTCACGCTCATCCTGCACTCACAGGGATCACAATGCACGCACACTGACCACCATGCACTCACATCATTCACCCGCTCACCCTGCACTCGCAGTGATCACTCGGCACTCACAATGAACTTGTACCGTTCACCCTGTACCTCACCCTGCAGTCACACAAGCACACTACTCACCCTGCACTCATGTGACACTTCACTCACCTGTCCCCCTCACTGCTCACTCTGCACTCACAAACCCATCACTAACCATGCCTTCATTTGTGCAACTCTGCACTTACATCCACCCAAATTCATATGGTCACCTCACTCACCCTGCAGTCACTCCTCTCACCCTACTCTCACACTGTTGCCTTCGCCCCCTGAAGTTCGGGTCTAGTGGCTCCCCTGCTTCTACCTATTATTATTATTTACATTTGTAGTGAGCTTCTGTTACCAAAAGGTGTCCTGGGGCCAATAACCATCTGCTGCCTGAAGGCAAATGAGAAACACACAGAAGGGGAAGGAGAACCAGCCAAATGGGGTAACCTACAGAGCATAGAGCCAGGTTTTTATATCTTCCCAAAGGATAATAGATTCTTGGTGGAGCGAAGCAAAGGAGGGTGCACGTTCCACAACTGCGCGGCCTGCACCAAAACAGCGAGACAGACATTTCATGCCTTCCTGAATTAGGGAACAATAATCCGAGTGGCTCAGGCCGAGAGGAGCATACGGGTCCGACCCGTGTGCTCGGTGAGGAGAGATGAGAGGATTAGAGAGGACAGCAAGGGAGTGAGAGAATTCGATTGAAGAGGTCAGCGATGAGGAGAAATGTGAACTGCCGAAGGGCAGTGCGGACACGCAGGAAGTGAGTGTGAGCGAAAGGTGAGGGCTACTGTCAAACTGCAAGAGAAGAGAGCTGAGAGATGATCTGTGACCTAAATAGATAATTTGATGCGACAGGGGTGAGGGACAGCAGCTCTAGGGGAAGAGAGGGGGTACTGGGGTGGGTGCTGAGCAGTGCTTAATTTGCAATAAAACATGTGCCAGGGCCCTCACCAGTAGGCCACAATAACTTTAAACACCCACCCCAGGTCCTATGTATCTCTCACAAAATCCTATTCAAACGGGGTGCCCCCAGTGTAGCCACCTTGATGCAACGCTACTGGCCCCCCCAGAGCTCTACATTCCGCTGATGTGAATGTGGCTCAACCGCCCGCTAGTCTCAAGCCAGCATGGGAGGAGGCTCAGACCCTAATGGAACTCTGTGCCCCCCCCTCGCCCCCCCCCGCAGAAGGACTCAAGGCCACTTACAATTCAGGAAACAGTTGAAGACCTGCCCTGGCTGTTCTCCAGTCAGAATGCTGAGCGGTCTTCCCTAAGGCGGCTTTGTCTCTCCTGTGAGTAGCGCCCAGAGGCCCTGATTAGGGCAGCCGTGCGCTTTAGAAATATTTTTTTAACATAATAATTTTGAACGGTGCCATGTCTCACATACTATTTTAGTTTCTAGTACACTGTTTTGCTTTGTTCTTAACTATATATATATATATATATATATATATATATATATCCATGTGTATAAATATATATATGTATTTCAAAAGAAGGTAGGGCGATGTTCTGATATTGAGTTGTCCACGGTTCTATCTACCCTACACATCCATTTTGTAACACAAACACACAATGCCACACACACACCCGCTGAAGGCCAAAGCCACACACAGACTCACCCGCTGAAGGCCAAAGCCACACACAGACTCACACACTGGAGGCCAAAGCCACACACAGACTCACCCGCTGAAGGCCAAAGCCACACACAGACTCACCCGTTGAAGGCCAAAGCCACACAGAGACTCACCCACTGGAGGCCAAAGCCACACAAAGACTCACCCGCTGAAGGCCAAAGCCACACACAGACTCACCCGCTGAAGGCCAAAGCCACACACTCACCCACCGGAAGCCAAAGCCACACACAGACTCACCCGCTGAAGGCCAAAGCCACACACAGACTCACCCGTTGAAGGCCAAAGCCACACAGAGACTCACCCACTGGAGGCCAAAGCCACACAAAGACTCACCCGCTGAAGGCCAAAGCCACACACAGACTCACCCGCTGGAGGCCAAAGCCACACACAGACTCACCCGCTGAAGGCCAATGGACGCAGAGCAGGGCCAGCGCCAGCCACATCCACATCATGATGGAGCCCTGGGTTCAGCACGTCTCCAAGCTGGATCAAGCGCCTTCTGCTCCAGGTCACAGCGCGCAGCGCTTCGTCTTCCGCTCGAGTGTGGCCCCCCGAGCGCCTGCCTTGGGTTCCTGGTAGCAGGGCGGGCTCGTCAGCGGCGTGGGCGAGGGGTGGAGGAGGGCAGGCGGATGGGCCTTCGCCACAGAGGTGCGACTTTCATTTCTGATCTCACAGAGGTGGTGAGCTGGAGGGCGATGCATGGTGGCCGACTGCACTAGAGTAGGAGGGAGCCAGCAGCACCGCAGACATCACAGACCTCCTCCCAGTTCTAGAATCTTCGTGCTGCTGATGCCACAAAGGCCTAGAACACAGAGAGTCCAAGCAGCACCTCGGACATCACAGAACTGCTTCCAGTTCTAGAACCTTCGAGCTGCTGATGCTACTAAGTCCAAGAACACGGGTCTCAGCAGCACTTCAGACATCAGAGATCTCCTCCCAGTCCTAAATCTCTGGTGCTGCTGATGTCACAAAGTCAAAAAACACAGGGGGTCCCAGCAGCACCTCAGACCTGCTCCCAGTTCTAGAACCTTCGTGCTGCAGGTGCGGGTGCCACAAAGTCCAAGAACACAGGCAGCAGCACTTCAGACCTCAAAGATCTCCTCCCAGTCCTATATCCCTGGTGCTGCTGATGTCACAAAGTCCGAGAACACAGGGGGTCCCAGCAGCACCTCAGACATCACAGACCTGCTCCCAGTTCTAGAACCTTAGTGCTGCTGATGCCATCAATGCCTAGAACTCAGAAGCTCTCAGCAGCACAGACCTGCTCCCAGTTGGTTAATTGTTTGCTTCTCTCATGGCCCTGGAACCATATGTGAGGAATCACTCCTGCGCACCATCCCTCTGCATCCAGGCAGGTCCAGCACCCACACTGCTTGCATCCATGCAAAACATGCACTATTGGTTTTATTTTTAAATAGAAAACGAGTATTGGTTTACTTTGTAATCGAAAGGGAGCCGCTTGCGTATCCCTGGGCCTCTGAACACTACTGAATGTTAGTGTGGAATGTGAACACAAACCCCTGGTTAACATCTTGTCACCTGGAGGAGGGCCAGGTTGGCAACGTTAGCCGACACGTAGGCTTCCTGTTAGCTTGCAGATGCCAGGAACATGGAATGTACCTGCAGATTGCATCTGAAGACCACTTGGTGACTTCACTGACCCTCAGGAGGGGGAGTGGAACTGGTTGCATCTGAAGACCTCTTGGTGACTTCACTGACCCTCAGGAGGGGGAGTGGAACGGATTGAATCTGAAGACCTCTTTGTGACTTCACTGACCCTCAGGAGGGGGAGTGCAACGGGTTGCATCTGAAGACCTCTTGGTGACTTCACTGACCCTCAGGAGGGGGAGTGGAACGGATTGAATCTGAAGACCTCTGTGACTTCACTGACCCTCAGGAGGGGGAGTGGAACTGGTTGCATCTGAAGACCTCTTGGTGACTTCACTGACCCTCAGGAGGGGGAGTGGAACGGGTTGCATCTGAAGACCTCTTGGTGACTTCACAGAACCTCAGGAGGGGGAGTGGAACGGGTTGCATCTGAAGACCTCTTTGTGACTTCACTGACCCTCAGGAGGGGGAGTGCAACGGGTTGCATCTGAAGACCTCTTGGTGACTTCACTAACCCTCAGGAGGGGGAGTGGAACGGGTTGCATCTGAAGACCTCTGACTTCACTGACCCTCAGGAGGGGGAGTGGAACTGGTTGCATCTGAAGACCTCTTGGTGACTTCACTGACCCTCAGGAGGGGGAGTGGAACGGGTTGCATCTGAAGACCTCTTGGTGACTTCACTGACCCTCAGGAGGGGGAGTGGAACGGGTTGCATCTGAAGACCTCTTGGTGACTTCACTGACCCTCAGGAGGGGGAGTGGAACGGGTTGCATCTGAAGACCTCTTTGTGACTTCACGCAGCCTCAGGAGGGGGAGTGGAATGGGTTGCATCTGAAGACCTCTTGGTGACTTCACTGACCCTCAGGAGGGGGAGTGAACTGGTTGCATCTGAAGACCTCTTGGTGACTTCACTGACCCTCAGGAGGGGGGAGTGGAACGGGTTGCATCTGAAGACCTCTTGGTGACTTCACGGACCCTCAGGAGGGGGAGTGGAACGGGTTGCATCTGAAGACCTCTTGGTGACTTCACTGACCCTCAGGAGGGGAAGTGGGACGGGTTGCATCTGAACACCTCTTTGTGACTTCACGCAGCCTCAGGAGGGGGAGTGGAATGGGTTGCATCTGAAGACCTCTTGGTGACTTCACTGACCCTCAGGAGGGGGAGTGGAACGGGTTGAATCTGAAGACCTCTTGGTGACTTCACTGACCCTCAGGAGGGGGGAGTGGAACGGGTTGCATCTGAAAACCTCTTGGTGACTTCACAGAACCTCAGGAGGGGGACTGGAACGGGTTGCACCTGAAGACCTCTTGGTGACTTCACTGACCCTCAGGAGGGGGAGTGGAACGGGTTGCATCTGAAGACCTCTTTGTGACTTCAGGCAGCCTCAGGAGGGGGGAGTGGAACGGGTTGCACCTGAAGACCTCTTGATGACTTCACTGTCCCTCGGGGGGGGGGGGGGGGGGGAGTGGAACGGGTTGCATCTGAAGATCACTGGGTGACTTCTTAGAACCTCAGAAGGGTGAGTGGAACCGGTTGCATCTGAAGTCCTCTTGGTGACTTCAGATAATCTAAGGGAGTGGTGGGGGGAGTGGATCGGATTGCATCGGAACACCACGAGGTGACATCATGCAGCCTCAGGAGGGGGAGTGGAACGAGTTGCATCTGAAGACCTCTTGGTGACTTCACGCAGCCTCAGGAGGAGGAGTGGAACGGGTTGCATCTGAAGACCTCTTGGTGACTTCACAGAACCTCAGGAGGGGGAGTGGAACGGGTTGCATCTGAAGACCTCTTGGTGACTTCACTGACCCTCAGGAGGGGGAGTGGAACGGGTTGCATCTGAAGACCTCTTTGTGACTTAACGCAGCCTCAGGAGGGGGAGTGGAATGGGTTGCATCTGAAGACCTCTTGGTGACTTCACTGACCCTCAGGAGGGGGAGTGGAACGGGTAGCTTTCACTGTAGCTGATTTGGAGAGGAATGACCTTAGAGCAAAAAGTATGCATAACTGGAAGAGATTCAAAATAAAGAGATGGGAGCAAGGCTTAAGATGGTGTTGAATAACATCAAGCCAGAGGTTGAGAGGACAAGTGAAAGCACATCTTGCACCACAGGATGAACTGGGTGTTACCAATAGTATTGTATCACAGGCAGACTTGAATATCCTCCATTGAGTTGGAAACAGGATTGTTGAGAAATGCCATGAGGGCTATTTGAGCAAGTTTACCACAAAAGGCGTGCCAGAGAAATGTATTTGTGGCTGGCTATTGAAGAATGGGTGCACAATCACTGATGTGTGTGTGAACAGCACAAAGTCGACTAAATCCCGCAGGGTAAAGTCCAAACCAGTGGATGTGCCGAAAGCCCCCCAGAGGCAGCTGGAAATAGAGGTCATTGGATCATTTTCAGTGCTTCCTCAGAGAGAGGCATGGTGTTAGGCAGATCTATTCATTTTCAAAATGACCAGAGGTCAGCATGTAGGACAAAGTGAACTCTGATACCATCTGAGTTCCTAGATGATGTTTTTTTTCAATTGGGGGGGTACGAGAGAGCCCAGTATTTGACAGTGAGATCCCACATGAAAGAGAACCTTCAATATCTAGATGTTGTTCACAAGAGGACGTTGGTTTTCTATCCGGAAGCCATCAGACAAGTGGAGCGAATCAACAAGGTTTCAAGGATACTGTTAAACTGACAAGGATGAATGGGACACACTGGAGGAAGGCGCTCCGATTTGATATGAAACTGAACGACAGTATATCCCGTACGCAGGTTGCCCCACTTTCCAGTTATTGCGTGGTAGTTTCCACGTTGGTTGAGAGCTTCATGGTGTTGGAAGAATGTTCAATTTAAGAAGACACAAGAACACATTGTTATGGTCAAGGATCAAATGGATAAATCCAGGGGTAAACCAACAAAAATAAATAATTGTGTTGGTCAATTAATCCCTATGAAAAACCCTTGTGATAATGGGATGGGAACGTTAGTGTGGTCAGCACCCCAGGAGCTTGTTTAAGAATTCATGGGGAGAGTGGGAGGTGGAAAGATCAAGATCTTAGGAAGGGTTCCCTTTTCAAGGGAGATCGTGAAGTTTCAGATCCACAGAAATAGGCTATAGGAAATAGAAAGCGGTAATGTATTCCTGGATGCTGATTTCTTGTCTAGAATGGAAGCATTTGGATGGAAGGGTGTGTGACGGAAACTGGCAAATGTTCGTCAGATGAGCTCTGGCAGTGTGGTGCGTTGCGTTGCATTATGCCCAACAAATGTGTTTCTTAGAGGTTTAATGGGTATGGCTTATGGAGTAGTTGAAATTGTGTCAGATTAATCTATAGCATTGTATATAGATTCCAGAGAAGCAACTTGGTGCAAAGCGGGGGGAAATGTGCGTCAGCAGGTTCGTTGGAGCAATAAAAATAGTTGGGTACAACATTTGAGCACACAGTGCACTCAGGAGATTGGATCCCTACACCAAAGCAGTAAGGATTCCCTGGGTACAAAAAGAAAGTTCTTCTCAATCAAAAGATGGGAGGATTGGCTGGGTACACAAAGAGTCTTTTCGATCTAAAGTTGGGAAGAGGATTGGCTGGGTACATAAACAGACTGCTCTTCTCGATCTAAAGATGGAAGGATTTGCTGGGTACATAAGGCAATGCTACTTACCAGTATGCATCTGTTCTTGGCATGTAGAGCTGCCGATCTACACACTGTGCATAAATCGCTATCTGGTGTTGGGCCCGGATGTTTGCAGTTGTTTTTCGTCTTGGAAAGTCTTTGGAAGTCACTAGGTATGTCCTCCTCCTTTGGATCATACTGCACATGGGCTTCGACTCCATCCTCAGATTGCTTTTGGCCAGCAGGGAAATGATGGAGCGTAGTAGTAAGTAGTGAAGATGCCCATGTGTGTTGTATCTAAATTAGATAAAACTGGAACAGATAAAGGTAGCCGGGGAGGCGGGTGGGCGTGTGTAGATCTGCAGCTCTACATGCCAAGAACAGATGCATACTGGTAAGTAGCATTTGCCGTTCGAGGCATATGAGCTGCTGATTACACACTGTGTATAGATTATATAGCAGTTCCCAACCTTAGCGGCGACCACCGGTATCAGTTGCAGTGGTTTGAAACAGTGTTTTGAGGACAGCCTGGCCCACACTAGCTTGTTGCTTAGTTTGCACATCTACACAAGTGTTTAGTGAAAGTGTGCGGTGTAGACCATGTAGCTGCTTTGCAGATACCATCTAAGGGAGTGTTCCCTAAAAATGCCATGGAAGCCCCTATCTTACGTGTAAAGTGGGCTGGGGGGGGGGGGGGCAGTTAGTGTTCGCTTTGCTTTGTGGTAGCAAATCTGTATGCATTTAACAATCCACCTAGCTATCCCAGACTTGGATATGGGGTTGCCTTAGTGTGGTGGTGAGAAAGACACGAACAGTTGTTTGGTCTTACGAAAGGGTTGACTTCTTTCGATGTAGTAGAGTGAGGCTTGTTTGACATCTAATGTGTGGAGAGCTCTTTCTGCAATGGTCTGTGGCTGCGAAAAGAATACGGGCAGTTCCACAGATTGGTTTAGGTGAAAGGGAGAAATTAATTTAGGGAGGAATTTTGGATTAGTGCGGAGAACCACTTTGTTGTGGTGAATTTGCAGAAAGGGTTCTTGAATGGTGAGTGCTTGTATCTCACTGACTCTTCTGAGGGAAGTGATGGCTACAAGAAAAGCAGTTTTGCATGTTAGGAATTGAAGTTCACATTTGTGCAGAGGTTTAAAGGGAGGCCCCATTAGTCTGGTGAGAACGATGTTTAGGTTCCACACAGGTGAGGGTTGCACTCTGGGGGGAATTATTCGTTTGAGGCCTTCCATGAAGGCTTTTATGGCAGGTACTCTAAAGAGTGACAGATGTTGCCTGTTTTGTAGGTAAGCTGCTATGGCTGCAAGGTGCAGTCTAATAGAGGTGTAGGCGAGATTGCATCTTTGTAGGTGTAATAAATAGCCTATGATGTGTTGAATAGACACATCTAAGGGATTGAAGTTATTGTTGTGACAATAAACCACAAAACGTTTCCACTTGGCTGCGTAGCAAGCTCTAGTGGTAGGTCGTCTAGCTTCTCTAATGATGTGCATACAGTCTGGGAGGAAGATTTAAATAACCGAATTCTAAGATTTCAAGAGCCAGATCGCAAGGTTGAGATGAGCTGGGTCCGGGTGCTTGATCTCTCCATGGTTCTGGGTTAAAAGGGGTGGAGAGAGGGATAACTTTTGGTGCGGTACTACAGATAGTTCCAGCAGTGTGGTGTACCACGGTTGTCTGGCCCAAGTTGGAACTACTAGGATGAGAGTAAGGGAGTGTTGTTGTAGTTTGCGCACCACTAATGGAATGAGTGGGAGAGGCGGAAAAGCGTACGCAAATTTGCCTGACCAGTTCATCCATATCACATTGCCTTTGGACAATGGGTGTGGATACCTGGCGGCGAAGCTTGGGCATTTGGCGTTTTCGTGGGTGGTGAAGAGGTCTGTCTGTGGATGCCCCCACATTTGAAAGTATGGGTGAAGAACTTGTGGATGGAGTTCCCACTCGTGGATCTGTTGTGTTTGTCTGCTTAGTAGATCGGCCATAGTGTTTTGGACTCCTGGGACATGTTGGGCTAGGAGAAAGATTTTTTGGGGTATGGCCCATCTCCATATGCTCTGTGCTAGCTGAGAGAGGTGCGGAGAGTGTGCCCCTCCTTGTTTCTGTATATAGTACATGGCTGTCATGTTGTCCGTGCGGACTAGGACGGCCTTGCCTGATAGGTGTGTTTGAAATGCCTTTAGTGCTAAGAATATGGCTAGTAGCTCCAGATAGTGGATGTGGAGCAACTTTTGTTGAGGTGTCTACCTGCCCTGCATGGTGTGATGTAGTAGGTGAGCTCCTCAGCCGGAAAGCTAGGAGTCCGCTGTCAGTACTATCTGAGGAACAGGCTCCAGGAACGGTCACCCTTTGGAAAGGTTTTTGGTGGTCCACCACTGCAGAGTGCGATGGACACGACCGTCTACCAACACCAGATCTGTCAGTTGATCCTGGGCCTGGTTCCATTGGCGCGCTAAGCACTCTTGGAGAGGACGCATCTGGAGTCTTGCATGAGGTACTATGAATATGCAAGATGCCATAATTCATATGAGTTGAATGAACACTCGAGCTGGAAGAGTGTGTTCCGGCTGAAATTTGGCGCGTAAGGCCTGAATGTTTGCTATTCTGGCAGGACTGGGGTAGGCTAGCGCTCTTGAGGTGTCTATGGTGGCACCGAGGTATTGTTTTATGTGGGACGGTTGCAGATGGGTCTTCGTGTGGTTTACTGTGAAGCCCAGTTCGTGAAGTAGCTGTATAGTGGCGTGAGTGTGTTGTACACACTGGTTGTACGAGCTGGCTTTTATTAGCCAGTTGTCCAGGTATGGGAAGACGTGGATGTGTTGTCTTCGCAGATGTGCTGCTACGACCGCTAGGCACTTGGTAAAAACTTGCTGTGGTGACTCCGAATGGGAGCACTTTGAATTGATAGTGTTGGCCGTCCACTACAAACCTGAGAAACTTTCAGAGAGCTGTGTGAACGGGAATGTGGAAATAGGAATCCTTGAGGTCTAGGGTGGCAAGGAAGTCGTTTTGGGAGAGCTGGGGGGGGGGGGGGGGGGGGCTAAGTACCTGCTGGAGTGTGACCATGTGTGAACGGTCAGAGTGTATATAGTGATTTAGGGGCCTGAGGTCCAGGATAGGCCTTAGAGTGTCGTCCCTTTTTGGTATGAGAAAATATAGGGCATAAACTCCCATATTTTGTTGGTGGGTAGGAACTGGCTCTATCGCACTCTTTTGTAGGAGGGAGATTACCTCCTGCTTCAGAAGTGATGAATGTTCCTGTGACATTGGGCGTTGTTTGGGTGGAATGTTTGGGGGGGATTGATTTTAGTTCGAGGCAGTAGCCTGACCGAATTATTTGTGTTACCCATTTGTCTGAGGTGATTGTAGCCCAGACATGAAGGAAATTGTGGAGTCTGCCCCCGACTGGAGTGGGATGGTCTGGGGGGAGTGAAGGGAAGTCATTGGGTAGGGGTGGAGGCAGAGTGGGAGGTATTAGTTTTGCCTCTGCCTTTATTGTTGTTACCCCTATAGCCACCTCTCTGGTAACCCCTAGTGAAGGTGGATTGGGTAGGGGCTTTATAGGAAGTAGAGGCGCTGTCAGAGGAGTAGCCTCTAGAGGCGCTTCAAAAGGAAGAACGGCGAAAAGAGTGCCTAGGAGGGTGTGACTGTAAGGCTCCCATGGACTTTGCCGTATCTGTGTCCTTCATTTTCTCAAGGGCAACGTCAACGTTTGGGCCAAAGAGATGTTCTTGGTCAAAAGGGTGGTTGAGGATGGGAAGCCTGTACCTCTGGTTTAAACCAGGAAATCCATAGCCAGGCATGCCTACGGAGGACGACGCTGGTGTTAATTGCCCTAGAGGCAGTGTCGGCAACATCGAGGGCGCAGCGTATGTAGGTGTTGGTGATGGTTTTACCCTCCTGGATTAGCTCGTTGGCTCTATTCTTGTACTTGTCAGGGAGGTGTTGCATAATGGTTTCTAGCTCATCATAATGTGCCCGGTCATATCGCGCTAAAAGCGCTTGTGTGTTTGCAATGCGCCATATGTTGGCAGCCTGGGATGCAGTTCGCTTGTCAGAGGCGTCTAGGAGTTTGGACTCTTTATCAGGTGGTGGTGCCTCGCCTGATGCCTGGGAGTTTGCATGTTTCCTTGCAGTGGAGACTACGAGTGAGTCTAGTGGTGCGGGCCCTCTGATGTAGGTGGGGTCTGTAGGGGCAGCCTTATATTTCTTTTCGATGCGAGGGTTGATGATCCTGACTCTGACCGGGTCTTTAAAGACCTCTGGCGCGTGTTTGATAACACCTTTAAGCATGGGCAGGATGGAAGTGGCCCTGTGTGTTGTGTCAAAGGTATCTAGGTGGAAGTCCTCCTCCATAGGGTCTGTATGGAGATCAACTCCGTGGTAGTGTGCAGCCCTATGGAGCAGTTGGTTAATCCCCATAGTGTCTTCCGGGGGGGGGGGGGGTCTTGAAGGGTAAAGGTCATCCTGCGGGACGTTAGGGATGTTGTAGTCGTCCGATGGGTCTGGGGAGCCTGTAGGAGTGGGGTCCTCTGTGGGTTGGTCATGGGGTCCCCCCCTATGTCTTCGTAGATATGGTCATCATCCTCATCCGGAGAGGGTGTGGGGGAATGATGAGGTGGGGGAGGTGGAGGAGATGAAGGAGGTGGTGGAGGAGGGAGTGAGGGTAGTCTCAAAGGGGAGGTTGCAAAGTCTCTTCTCTTTGGAGGTGGAGCTGGGGAAGGCTTGTCCAGCGGTCTCTTTTTGATACAGAGCATCAAATGTCCAATTTTAGGGTCTTTAATAAGTGTTTTTTGGAGTGGATCGGGCTGAAACAGTTCCTCTGAGGGGCCGATCCGTCGGCGCCGAAGGTGTGAGAGCCGTAGGTTTTTTAGTCTTGAAGTCATCAGTTCGTTGTTTTGAACTGTGTGGTTTTGAAATGTCCGGTTGTTTCCTCGGTTCCGAGATAACTTTCGACTTCGAGGTGTGGGTGTCGATGGCTTTGGATTTTTTGCTCGGTTCCGAAGATGGTGTCTGTACCAAGGAGCTAGTGGTTGTCTTCGGCGCCGAGTGCTTCGGTGTGGAGCTTAGCGCAGAGGAAGCCATTTTCTTTTTCGTTGCGGAGTGTTTCTCGGCACCGACGGTAGGCTGGCTCGAGCCCGAGCTGCCAGAAGGCTTGATGGGCTTCTTAACCAGGCCCGAAAGCAAGGTATGTGAAGCAGTGTCTTTGGTCGTGCCTAGGGGCGAAGGCGTGACTGAAGCCTTTTTCGATGCCGTCGAGGGTGGGGGTCGACATCTGAGTTGTCTGCTTCAGAGGCGCTGACGAGGCCCTCTTCTGTGTGCTGGTCCTCGGGAACATCAACGCCTTCTCCAAAGACGTCATCGCGGATTGCAGTCGACGCGTGTGCCATGGTTCTCCTCGCTCTTCGGTCTCGAATGGTTTTCTTGGACCGGAAGGATTTGCCCGCCGGACAGTCTCGAGCCTCGTGTTCTGGGGAGAGGCAGAGGTTTCACACCTAATGGAGATCGGTGTGGGGAAATTTGGACCCACTTAGAGGACACTTCTTAAATGGAGTCCTTTCCATGAGCCAGGACCAGAGCTGAGGTAGGCCCGAAGGCATGCGTCGACGCCTGGAATCGAAGTCTATCGAGTGGGAAGATCGCGATCAATACCGCGGAAGGGAAGGATTGCGCGCTGATTAGGAGAACTAACTGGAAACTGTTTGGAACCGGAGCGCGAAGAACACATCCGAGCCCGATGGCGGAAAAAAACAATCTGAGGATGGAGCCAAAGCCCATGCGCAGTATGATCCAAAGGAGGAGTCACATACCTTGTGACTTCCAAAGACTTTCCAAGAAGAAAAACAACTGCAAACATCCGGGCCCAACACCAGATGGCGATCTATGCACAGTGTGTAATCTGCAGCTCATATGCCTCGAACAGAGTCTTCTCGATCTAAAGTTGGGAGGAGGATTGGCTGGGTACATAAACAGAGGGCTCTTCTCAATCTAAAGATGGGAGAATTAGCTGGGTACAAAGAGTCTTTTTGATACAAAGATCGGAGGGGGATTGGTTGGTTGCATAAAGAGTCTTCTTTTCAATCTAAAGATGGGAGGAGGATTGGCTGGGTACACAAAGAGTTCTATCGATCTAAAGATGGGAGGAGGATTGGCTGGGTACATAAACAGAGTGCTCCTCTCGATCTACAGATGGGAGGAAGATTGGCTGGGTACATAAACAGACTGCTCTTCTCGATCTAAAGATGGGAGGATTTGCTGGGTACATAAAGAGAGGCTTCTTCTCGATCTAAAGATGGGACGATCGGCTGGGTACACAAAGCGGCCTCTGTTTGATCTAAAGATGGGAGGAGGACTGGCTGGGTACATAAAGAGTGTTCTTGATCTAAAGAAGGCATAAGTATTGTCTGTGTACTTACAAAAAAAATGGGAGTGGATGCAAACATTCTGCGAGTTGCCTTTCTTTTTTCTCTCCCGTTGCTTATTCACTATGGACAATCCAACCCTTCACCCTTGTAGCCCTAAATTCCCCTGCCCATTTCTGCCCTTTTTTATTGAAAGGGTGTGCATTTGCAGCAGGCACCAAAAAAAGCATTGACAAAACAACTAGGTTTCACTGTGAAACCTTTTTACTTTGCCAGTGCTCGTTCTACTTTAAATTCTAGTGCAGATTCACATAAAGTGTATAATCTTGCCAGAGTGGCTAATCCGGGTGGGGCCATTCTCAATAGGAGGATTCTGCTTTCACTGCACAGACTGGGTTTCAACTGTATGGAGATGGGCTCTGGTCCATGGTTGTAGCGGGCTTTGTAGTTGTGCAGAGCCTTGAGGGCAGCAGTAGTGTAATCCCGCCTGCTCAAGCTCAGGACTGGTCTAGCCGCTACATGTTGGATTCTTGTATCTTGCCTGTTAGTTTTCTTCGACAGTCCTAGGTATGGTCCAAATAGGACCACACTAGATCTTTTGATGCATGAATCTTGTACATAAGAGGAGATAACTGGCAGAGTACAAACCATCTCTGGTCACTTCGTTAACTTAAGTTGCGAGTGAGAGGTTAGAGTAAATGACCTCTCAACAGGGGCTTTTAATCCGGTTATGTCCTGCAGCCGATTCATTCCTCTATTGCCAACAGTGCAGTGCTGGGCACATGATCTTAAGGTCTAGGGGTTTTCTGAGTTTTATGATGCTTCAAGACTTCAGCACAGTTGTAGGTGAGATGGAATGAGCGGATAATGCCAGAAAATAGCGATAGGCAAGTGTGCCATAGGAGAGGAGCAACTGCTGACACCCGAGGACATTGCTCTTACCTGTGAACTGAACTGCGCAGAAGGGTGTACATGATACAATTTGGGATCTGCTGGAGAGGTAGGATGCTATAGAGAAGAGGTGTGGTGCAGCGGCCAGGATCCCCAGTGCCGGCGGCAGGTTAGCCCAGCACCTTGTGACTCTGGGCAATAGCTCGCTTAATCTGCCCAACGGCCCCCAGCGCCGGGACACCTCCCCGGAGGTAGCTGTGTGCTTTACAAATGCTGGTATTCATTCATTTATGTAGTTGAGAACAGTACCTATAACTCCTGAACATTAACAGAAGTTATCCCAATGTGTTGAGTACGGATGAACGGTCCAAAAAGACAAGGACTGCACCTTCTCTTGTATCTGCAGAGCTTTGTGCTCATCCCAGCAACACCGTCGGCTGGATTCAGTCGTCCTTCCAGATTGGAATCCCGCTCATCAGCAGTGTTGTGTAATGAAGCCCAAGATTAGAGAGAATGCGGTCTTTTTTTTTCCAGCAGACATAAGAACTGACCATTGGATACTGCTACGTAGTTTGTACAGTTCGAATGATCATTTCTTGCTTTTTCTTACCATGGATTGAATACAATTTCTCCCAGGTCAGAATTCTCAGGTTGATACAAATTGAGATTTGCTCTAGCTCGTAAGGACGCAGTTTTCCTGAAGAAAACCTTTATATATTTTTTTTCAAAAATTCATGAGCGATTCTTTTAGGTTTGTAGCTCTATTATTAGTTTCTCTTGCTAAGAAGCACATTTTAGATTGTGTTTAAGAGTAACAATGATTTGCCGTAATTTGAAAGAAGGTAATTTCTCTCCCTGCTTTTAAGAAAAAGTTACGTTTCACGAGCATCAAATGTGTTTAACAATTGGACAACCGGAGAGTTGCACCATTCCTGAGTGTCTTCTACATGCGTTGATGTTCAGGCTCGATTAGAGAATTCAAAAGATATTTTAGCAAGCTCTTGACTAGGACAGGTAGCCTCAGAAATTCAAAGGTAAAAGTAAAATCTGTTAAATTTCTTGCTAGATATTCTCTATATGCTGTATGGTCTTTATATGGTTTTCTACACTGTCTGTTAAGGCTTTTGCTATCCTTTTCCAGTTTTAAATCAGTCCTGAATATCCTGCTCTCCCCTGTTGAGATTGATAAAGGTATTTTGGTAGCGTTAAGTGCTTTTGGAAATCATAGATGGACCTAAGTGGTTATGTACAAGCCCGTTTTCCTCCAAGGTTTTTAAATTTGTATTTTCAAGGGTCTAGTAGATAAACAGTAGTGACCTTTGATGGTTGTGAAATCCAAAAGAAGGTTGGAATACCATGGCGGAAGTAGTGATTACCCAAGGATGTCGGGGTTTTTCCAGTGACTGTGAGGAGTCCTTTGGGTGAATAAATAGTATAGAGAAGGTGGTCTGTCAAAAATAGGAGTCCCTCGAGTAGTGGAGAGAATTCCAGAGATTCAAGGCTAGCGAGTAGACGTGCTGTGTGTTGTAGCAGTAGTTTACCATTGCAGGCGTTGAAATGTCCCAGGATCCAGAGGCTTGGTTGGTCTTTAGTGAGGGTGGCTTGAGTGGAGGTAGGAAACAGAAGCAGGGACAGCAACAAATAAGTAGCGATTCACATTCTGTTCCTGAATCATCTTCAATGTAGAACATCAGTATGTTTTTGTAAACCACAAATAGCTCTTAACCAGTGTTTTTAATGGGGCATATTTTGAACTCAGCCAGGTACCAAACCACAATGGCCATATGCGGTATAGAGGCAGCACAGCCTCCTAACCGGGCTTCCAGGTCCAGGCTGAAGTTAACTAGCAGGTCAAAAATATGCATTTTGCTCTTGCATTGTGATCTAGCATTACCTAGGATGCAGCAAAGGTGGTTGGTGGAGGGCGTACACCTGGGCTGAAGGAGATGGTAGCTTTTGCTGACGGTGCAGAGCTAAGAAGTGGGGGGTATTATGCACAACTGTTCTTCTGTAGTGACTGAAATCAATCCAAACGTGGGAAGACTCGCACTCACGAGTTCAAATGTGATTAGGGAATTCAGTGATCGGTGCAGATCGGTATAATCTCCTGAGTAAGAGATCATTGTAAATGAAATTAAATCAGCGCCTTCCTTCTCCTGTGAAAAGCATCTCCAGTCTGCACTCAGTTCAATAAAGTCTCAATATTTCCAATTGTTGTCCAAAAAGTGTTTTGAATGTTCATTTTCTTTTTTTCATAATTCATTTTGTTGTGACATTTCCACGTTTACAACTTTTTGAAAATGTAAAACTTGTGCCCAGCGCATTTGCAGGACTTGCATTCATGAAGACGCTGATTATGCAACACTACGGAGGGACTGCCGATGGGGACATGAACAGCAATTTTGTATAACTGCATTTACCAAAGAGGAAGCCCTGATGAAGGGCATTGCCCAAAATGCATTGGGCACAAATGTTAAATTTTCAAAAAGTTGTAAACGTGGAAATAACGGCACAACTAAATGAATTGAGAAAGAAGAAAATAAATTATCATTCAAAACACTTTTTGGACTACATTTTGAATTATTGAAACTTTATTGAACTGAGTGCAGACTGGAGACACTTTTCACAGGAGGAGGAAAGCGCAGATTTATTATTCTGTAGTGACTGACGTAGGTCCTGCTTCCTCTGTTGAATACTCGGTCTGGTGATAGAGGTGTAAATATTGACTCCTTTTCACTTTTTCCCCACTTTGAAGTGGCTTATATTGGTTTTCTTGGAGGTGGCTCTTGTGGGTGTGAAAAGTAGGATCAGAGTGGAGATTTGCCTTGCAAGCGCATCAGCTAAAGGATGGGCAATGCTGTTGAAGTGTTGACACTGCCTAGGGACTCAGTCTTGCATGTGGTTGCTTGTTGCGAAGGTTCATCTTGCGATTCTTCATGTGATTGCTCTTGTGGTTGTCTGAGTAGCTATCCAATCAGTGTAGCTGTGGTGATGAACTAGTATTAAGACTGTTTAGTTATTCCAGAAGGGTGAGTAGCAATTCGATCACTTGAGATGGACCAGGATAGTGTGAATATTAGTCTTTTCGGGAGGAGGGCAGCAAGAGAATTTAGAAGGCGGCAGTAAAGAGTCAGTTTTGAGGTTTGTTTTGGGGTGGTAGATCCGAAGGCTGTGAAAGATACAATCAGGATTGGGGTAGGATATGGGAAGGAGAAGAGGGCATCCCAGAAAGAAGCACAAGTCGAAAGAGTGGTTGGTAATCAAAAGAAGAGAATTTGTAAAGAGGCTGATATCATTAGCTAAAAGATGGGGCGGGTGAGCGGACGACGGAAGGGCAAATCTAAAGTGTAACAGGGCCTTACAACGAACTAGCATGCAAAGGTGGTACAGTATGCCCTACAAGTATTGTGGTGCATCATGTGTGGCAGAGTGAGCTGCCTGGAAGAGGAAGGAGAACGTAGGATTAAGCGGGAGGTGAGAGTAAGGCAGTGCGGAGTCAGGCGGGGCTAGCAGAGGAAGGGCAGTCCGCGTTCAGGAGATGGTAGTAGTCCAGGTTTATTGGGAGCCTTTTGATCCTCAATAGGATTGGTTTTTATAGGACAAATATTTTTAAAAAGTAGCCGTAAAATGTCTCCAAATTTGACAAATATAATATTTAGAAATTATGGAACCACTAAGTGACAAAGATGAATGAATAATTAAATATCACAACTTTATAAGAGGCAAATGTCTAGTTAAACAATAACTTCATCAAATTTTCCTCTTATTTGTAATAATGAGAATGTCATTAAGAGTCTGATTTACTTACACAAGTTGAATGGGCTTATAAAAAAAATCTAATAAAAATTTGAGGGTTGTTGCTTTCATTTCATGAAACAATTTCAAAAGTAGAACAATGAAAATCAGATAAAAAAGGTAAAATCCAAAACTGAACAGCCAATAGAAGAGAGATCCCTTTGGCAGGTCGATCAGCGCTTTATAGACGATTTAAAAAGTGGAAACCCAAGGAATTTATAGTTAAATATATTATCACCCAGTAGTTGAGGTTTACCAGTAAATAATGGCTGTGGCATTATATTGATGACTGATCATGATATAAGCACACTAAAGTGGTGATTAACAGATGGGCATTAAAATAATCAGTATTACAGTATTAGAATATTTATAGTTCAGATATTCAATTTCAGACAAGACTACCTGTCAAATGTACATTACTTTTGCAAAGTGATGGAGGGAAATAAACAAGAATGAATACTTTCTGGGTGATGACCGAAAGGAAGGTGTTGAGGTGAAACCTACATAATGACACAGCGGGGCTGAACCCATTGTTAATGCAGAATAACAAAGATGTACTGGGGACAATCTGTATTCTCATTGTTTACAACACCAAATAAAAAGTTTTACAAACAAAAAGTAATAACATCAGACCACATAAAAACTCAAGCGTAACGGGAGGTATGAACAGCGATACTTGCATACCTAATGCGGAACTGACCAAGATAACAGGGTCCGCCAGTAGAAACCTTTGAGGAAAAAGTAATTTAAAAGTAACAAAGTTGTTAAATTGAAGATTAGTCTGCCTCCGACTGCTGAAGACAACTTACAGGAAAGGAATTTAAAACGGTCTTTAAGTTTTCACACCCATGTTTTAACGGTCTTTCGACACCAGCGGTGTTCCAGCAATACACTTCAGAGATGCTTGTGTGATCGGTTTATCTGTGGCATATACTGTTAATCCCCGGCACTGCTTGTGCCATATGTATGTGACCAAGCATGCTCCAAGGTCAGCTGTGCTCATGAGGCCATTTAATACCAGCGTTGTGAAGACATCCTACATCGACCTCTAGAATCTGTCTCTTAACCCAACTGTTGTGTGCGCTTAAGGATGGGTCTTAATTGGCCGTCGTTCCTAGACCCAGGAAGTAAAGCAGACTACAGTCCTTTGACGCTTTCCATTGCTGCGACTTCAATTGTTCCAGTGGAGCGCACTGGTCTTTCCTCATTTACCACCGGTGGTGGAATAATGCACTGCATGTAAATCCAGGAAAGATTCACGCTGCAGAATGAATATGCTACTTACCAGTATGCATCTGTTCTTGGCATGTAGGGCTGCTGACATTCATATCTGTGCATAGATCGCCGCCTAGTGTTGGGTCCGGATGTTTGCACGTTGTTGTCCTGGAAGAGTCTTCGAAGTATCCTTGGATAGGTGACTCCTCCCCTGGACTACAGTGCGCATGGGCATCCTCTCCATCCTCAGATTGTTTTTCGCCATTGTGGCAGTGATGGAGTAGATACAGAAAGTGATGACCATGCTTGCAGTAATTCTGAGAGCTGCAGCTGCGACAGGCGCCGGGGAGGAGGGAGGGCGATATGAATGTCAGCAGCCCTACATGCCAAGAACAGATGCATACTGGTAAGTAGCATATTCAGTTCGAGGCATGTGGGCTGCTGAATTCATATCTGTGCATAGAATACATAGCAGTGCCCTCTATTAGCGGCGGCTACCCGTGCCAGCTGCAGCGGTCTGAAAAAGTGTTTTGAGAACAGCCTGTCCTACAGCTGCCTGCTGTTTTGACTGCACATCTACGCAATAGTGTTTTGTAAATGTGTGTGTAGTGGACCATGTGGCTGCTCTGCATATATCATGCAGGGGAATATTTCCTAGGAAGGCCATGGAAGCCCCCAACTTACGTGTTGAGTGGGCTCGTGGTGGAATAGTTAATGTGCGTTTTGCCTTTTGATAACAGATTTGAATACACTTAACTATCCATCTGGCTATCCCTGCTTTGGAGATGGCGTTACCTTTGTGGTGTGGGGCAAAGGCAACGAACAGTTGTTTTGTCTTCCTGAATGGTTTAGTCCTGTCGATGTAGTACATGAGGGCCCTCCGTACATCTAGTGTATGTAGTGCCCTTTCTGCAACAGTTTGTGGGTTTTGGAAGAAAACGGGCAGTTCAATAGTCTGGTTCATGTGGAACTGTGATATTACCTTGGGCATGAACTTGGGGTTGGTACGTAGTACGACCCTGTTAGCGTGAACCTGAATAAATGGCTCTTGAACGGTTAGTGCCTGGAGTTCACTAACTCTTCTGAGGGAAGTGATCGCTACTAGGAAGGCCACTTTCCAGGTAAGGAATTGAATCTCGCATGAGTGTAGAGGTTCAAAGGGTGGACCCATCAGGCGTGTGAGGACCAAGTTGAGGTTCCACATTGGAGCCGGTGGGTGACTAGGTGGAATGACTCGTTTGAGCCCCTCCAAGAATGCTTTGATGGCAGGCACTCTGAATAGAGAGAGGTGCTGCCTGGTTTGCAGATAGGCTGATATTGCGGTCAAATGGACACGTATAGAGGTGTACGCCAGATTGCATCGATATAGGTGTAAGAGATAACAGATGATGTTTTGGATGGATGCGTCCAGCGGGTTGATGTCATTATTTCCGCAATAAATGACGAACCTTTTCCATTTGGCTGCATAGCAAGCTCTGGTAGTGGGTCTCCTGGCCTCCTTGATGATGTCCATACAGTCAGGTGGCAGTTTGAGATAGCCAAACTCTAGGACTTCAGGAGCCAGATCGCCAGATTCAGCTGTTGCGGATCTGGGTGCTGAACCTCTCCATGGTTCTGCGTCAAATGCGCGGGTTTGATCCGCAGCCTTTGATGCGGCACCACGGAAAGTTCGAGGAAGGTGGTGTACCACGGCTGGCGTGCCCACGTGGGAGCAACTAGGACGAGTGTCAGGGAGTGTTGTCGGAGTTTGCGGGCCACTAGCGGTATCAATGGCGCTGGGGGAAAAGCGTACGCAAATCTGCCGGACCAGTTCATCCATATCGCATTGCCCTGCGACTGCGGATGTGGGAATCTGGCGGCGAAGCTTGGGCATTTTGCGTTTTCGCTTGTCGCGAATAGGTCTATCTCCGGATGACCCCACTGCTGAAAGTACGGTTGGAGTACTGATGGGTGTAACTCCCACTCGTGCATTTGGTGGCTGTGTCTGCTGAGCAGATCCGCCATCTGGTTGTCCTTGCCAGGGAGGTGTTCCGCCATGAGGAACATGTTCCTTTGAATGGCCCACTTCCACATGCTCTGAGCCAGATGAGACAACTGTGGAGAGTGTGTGCCTCCCTGTTTCTGTATGTAGTACATTGCGGTCATGTTGTCCGTCCGGATCAACACGACCTTGTTGCATAGATGTACTTTGAACGCCTTCATGGCTAGGAAGATTGCCATCAATTCCAGAAGGTTGATGTGCAACTTCTTTTGTTGTGTTGTCCATAGTCCTTGCACTGTGTAGTGGAGTACATGAGCTCCCCATCCCTGGAGAGACGCGTCCGCTGTCAGTACTATTTGTGGGACAGGCTCTTGGAACGGTCGGCCCTTGCAAAGGTTTTGTGGATTCCACCAATGCAGAGAGTTGTATGCCCGACCGCTCACCAACACTAGGTCCTTTAACTGTCCTTGAGCCTGATTCCACTGACGTGCTAGGCACTCCTGAAGTGGGCGCATATGTAATCTCGCGTGCGGGACTATGAAGATGCAGGAGGCCATCATGCCTATCAACTGCATGAACACTCGCGCTGGAAGTGAGTGATTGGGTTTGAATTTGGAGATCAGCAGTTGTATGCTGTCGATCCTCACTAAATTTGGCTGAGCTGTGGCCGCCAGAGTGTCTATAGTCGCACCTAGGTACTGTTGTACGTGTGCGGGCTGGAGATGGGACTTTGGATAATTCAGTGAGAATCCCAGACTGTGAAGAAGGTGAATGGTGCGGGACATGTGGCTTGCACATTGCTGGGCTGACTTCGCTTGAACGAGCCAGTCGTCTAGGTAGGGGTAGACGTGTATATGCTGCCTCCGTAGATGTGCTGCCACCGTAGCGAGGCACTTCGTGAAAACCCTGGGCGCTGTTGTCACGCCGAAGGGAAGGACTTTGAACTGATAGTGCTGCCCCTGAACAGTGAACCTGAGGTATTTTTTGTGTGAGGGGTGGATGGGTATGTGAAAGTACGCATCCTTGAGGTCCAGTGTGGCTAGGAAGTCTCCCTGCTTGAGAAGCGGAAGGACTTGCTGTAGAGTGAGCATATGAAAGTGCTCTGAAAGAATGTACTGGTTCAGGGGTCTCAGGTCCAATATAGGTCTGAGCGACCCGTCCTTTTTTGGAATTAAGAAGTAGAGGGAGTACACTCCCGCACCCTGCTCGTGGATGGGTACGACCTCTATAGCGCCTTTTAGAAGCATACTTTGCACTTCTTGCTGTAAGAGCGTTAAGTGCTCTGAGGACATAGGACGGCTTCTTGGTGGTATTGTGGGTGGAGTGGAGGTTAACTCCAGACAGTAACCGTATTTTATAATATCTTTGACCCACCTGTCCGTGGTGATGGAATTCCACGTGGACAGGAACCTTTGTAGCCTTCCCCCGACAGGTGTTATGTGGTCGGGAGGAAGGGAGAGGGCGTCACTGCTTGTTCTTGGGGGAGGACCTGGTGTTGCCGTAGCCGCGTCCTCTGCCCTTTGTGCTGGAGCCACGATATCCACCTCGGGTGTTTTTATCATAGGTGGTCTGTGTATTGCCTTTGTTATATGTTTGTTGTGACCCCTGTCCTCTACCTGCTCCCTTGTTTCCGGGGCGACGAAAGGAGCCGCTCCGAAAGGACTGAGTTTGTAGTGCGCCCATGGACTTTGCAGTGTCCGTATCCTTTTTTATCTTTTCGAGGGTGGTGTCAACCTCTGGCCCGAATAAATAGTCGGGGTTGACGGGCTGGTTCAGTATATTGTTTTGTACCTCAGGCTTGAATCCTGAGATCCGTAGCCAGGCATGTCGTCGCAACATGACGCTTGTGTTTATGGCTCTGGCAGCCGTGTCTGCAACATCTAGTGCGCATTTGATGGAAGCGTTCGTTAGTAGCTGTCCTTCTCTGATGAGCATTTCTGCGCCTTCCTTGAACTGGTCAGGGAGATGTTGGAATATTTGCTCAAGTGTGTCATAGTGCGCTCTATCATAGCGAGCAAGGAGCGCTTGAGTGTTGGCTATGCGCCATATGTTGGCAGCTTGGGCGGCAACTCGCTTGCCAGAGGTTTCTAACACCTTGGACTCTTTGTCCGGGGGAGGAGCGTCACCTGTTGTTTGCGAGTGTGCCCTCTTGCGTGCATTCGCTACGACGATGGAGTCGAGTGGTAATTGTCCTCTGATGTAAGTAGGATCCCCAGGTGCTGATCTGTATTTTTTATCAATCCTGGGGTTTATCACTCGTGCCCTGGTGGGTTCTTTGAAAATGTCCTTGGCTGGTTTGAGGACCCCCTTCAACATTGGCAGAGTCTTTACATGTCTTTCTGAGGATGCAAAGGTGTCCATTAGAAAGTCATCTTCGATGGTATCAGAGTGAAGCTGCACCCCATGGTTATTGGCAGCACGTTCGATAAGAGCATTGAACGCTGCAGTATCCTCCGTAGGAGATGTCTTTGCCCCATAGAGTTGTGGATCCTGTGCATCGAGAGGTGCACTGGGGTCTGCAGGGTCGCCCCAAGTTTGATCAGGGTCCTGCTGGTCATCAGGGTCCGTGTCTACATGGTAGGGGACTTGGTCAGCCATGTAGTCCTCCAATGCGTCTGTATCGGAGCGTGTGGGGGAGAACCGGTGTGGATCCTGGTAGGATGAATGGAAGGGTTCATAAAGGAGAGGTTCCGATTCTGCAGGCAACTTCCTTTTTAGTGGGATCCTGAAAGGGTCCAATGGCGGCTCCGAAGTTATCCTTCGGTCCTGGAGAATCATTCTGCCAGTGCCGGCGTCGATGATACGTGCTGGAGACGTCTCAGCAGGTGTGACCGTAGGTTGGGTGACCCGTGTCCTGAGTTGGAACATTTTTGGGATTGTTGACGGAGGCAAGCCGAAGGTAATGTTGGTCGGCACCGAAGAGGCTGCGGGAGCTCCGACCGAACCGGAGCCCGACGTGTCCTGGAGGACAGGTGTGGTTTTGCTGCCTTGCGTCACACCAGGTCGTACTTGGGGCGCCTTCGAGGCTTTGGCACCGGCCAGGCTCGTAGAGGCGGCTGTAGATTTTTTCGGTGCCGGAGGGTCATCGAGTCGGGGTGAAGAGATCACCGTCGAAGTCTTCGATACCTGAGGCTTAGGTGTCGTCGAGGGAGCGATGTGAGACACAGCAGGCGGTACGGCCCTTGGTGTCGTCGGTGCCGGTAGCCGAGCAGGTTTGTCGGTGCCGATGGCTTTTTTCCGTTTGTCGACTCCAACGTCGCCCGCCTCAAGTTCGGCACCGAAGTCCCTCTTGGTGCGGTCGGTGCCGACGCGGTGCGCTGGCGTCGAAGGCCTCGATCCGACCAGCGCTACTTTCAGTTTCGGTTTCGGTGGAACCTGAGCAGCTTTCGGTTTCGGTTTTGTGATAGGGAAACCAGCCTGTTTATGTAGTAATGGCTGCCGCTGAACGTCCGAGGCCGGGCCCGAGGGCGGGGCCGAAGAACTGCGGGATGGGTCTCGGGTAAGGCCCGAAGGCGATCCCTCGACCGGAGCCATAGGCTGTGGCACTGGTGTTTGAACGGTTTGAACAGGTAGGCCTTGTTCATCATTGGAGCTACTTTCTTCGGCCCCGAAGGCCTCCTCGTCGTCTCCTACCTCGGTGTCGTCTTCACCTCTGTGGAAGAGTGACTCGTCTTCCTCGTCCGATCCGGGTTCGTGTTCGGAAACGGGACTGGAGGGCAAGACTTCCAATTCCTCGACGTCCTCGGCCTCGCCGAAGATGTCTGTCGGGGCCGGTGCCGCGTGCTGCGCCTCGAGTCTCGCCGCTCGTCGATTCCGCAGAGTCTTCTTTGAGCGGAACCGGGCACAGGCCATGCATGTTGATTCGTCGTGGTCCGGCGAAAGGCATTTGTTGCACACCGGATGGACGTCGATGTGTGGGTACTTCGCATTGCATACCGGACACCTTTTGAACGGCGTCCTGGATTCCATCGTCGAAGTCGTCGATGGACAGGTAAATGCGAAAGCAGTCGGTGCTGAAAGTTAGTAAACTAACAAATTCTATCGAAACCCGATCGATAAACAGTACCGACGCGAACTAAAGGCCTTTTGGCCTCGAAAAAATATTTTCCTAACTTGAGCTAAGATAGCACATCCGAACCCAATGGCGGAAAAAAACAATCTGAGGATGGAGAGGATGCCCATGCGCACTGTAGTCCAGGGGAGGAGTCACCTATCCAAGGATACTTCGAAGACTCTTCCAGGACAACAACGTGCAAACATCCGGACCCAACACTAGGCGGCGATCTATGCACAGATATGAATTCAGCAGCCCACATGCCTCGAACTGAATATGCTACTTACCAGTATGCATCTGTTCTTGGCATGTAGGGCTGCTGACATTCATATCTGTGCATAGATCGCCGCCTAGTGTTGGGTCCGGATGTTTGCACGTTGTTGTCCTGGAAGAGTCTTCGAAGTATCCTTGGATAGGTGACTCCTCCCCTGGACTACAGTGCGCATGGGCATCCTCTCCATCCTCAGATTGTTTTTCGCCATTGTGGCAGTGATGGAGTAGATACAGAAAGTGATGACCATGCTTGCAGTAATTCTGAGAGCTGCAGCTGCGACAGGCGCCGGGGAGGAGGGAGGGCGATATGAATGTCAGCAGCCCTACATGCCAAGAACAGATGCATACTGGTAAGTAGCATATTCAGTTCGAGGCATGTGGGCTGCTGAATTCATATCTGTGCATAGAATACATAGCAGTGCCCTCTATTAGCGGCGGCTACCCGTGCCAGCTGCAGCGGTCTGAAAAAGTGTTTTGAGAACAGCCTGTCCTACAGCTGCCTGCTGTTTTGACTGCACATCTACGCAATAGTGTTTTGTAAATGTGTGTGTAGTGGACCATGTGGCTGCTCTGCATATATCATGCAGGGGAATATTTCCTAGGAAGGCCATGGAAGCCCCCAACTTACGTGTTGAGTGGGCTCGTGGTGGAATAGTTAATGTGCGTTTTGCCTTTTGATAACAGATTTGAATACACTTAACTATCCATCTGGCTATCCCTGCTTTGGAGATGGCGTTACCTTTGTGGTGTGGGGCAAAGGCAACGAACAGTTGTTTTGTCTTCCTGAATGGTTTAGTCCTGTCGATGTAGTACATGAGGGCCCTCCGTACATCTAGTGTATGTAGTGCCCTTTCTGCAACAGTTTGTGGGTTTTGGAAGAAAACGGGCAGTTCAATAGTCTGGTTCATTTGGAACTGTGATATTACCTTGGGCATGAACTTGGGGTTGGTACGTAGTACGACCCTGTTAGCGTGAACCTGAATAAATGGCTCTTGAACGGTTAGTGCCTGGAGTTCACTAACTCTTCTGAGGGAAGTGATCGCTACTAGGAAGGCCACTTTCCAGGTAAGGAATTGAATCTCGCATGAGTGTAGAGGTTCAAAGGGTGGACCCATCAGGCGTGTGAGGACCAAGTTGAGGTTCCACATTGGAGCCGGTGGGTGACTAGGTGGAATGACTCGTTTGAGCCCCTCCAAGAATGCTTTGATGGCAGGCACTCTGAATAGAGAGAGGTGCTGCCTGGTTTGCAGATAGGCTGATATTGCGGTCAAATGGACACGTATAGAGGTGTACGCCAGATTGCATCGATATAGGTGTAAGAGATAACAGATGATGTTTTGGATGGATGCGTCCAGCGGGTTGATGTCATTATTTCCGCAATAAATGACGAACCTTTTCCATTTGGCTGCATAGCAAGCTCTGGTAGTGGGTCTCCTGGCCTCCTTGATGATGTCCATACAGTCAGGTGGCAGTTTGAGATAGCCAAACTCTAGGACTTCAGGAGCCAGATCGCCAGATTCAGCTGTTGCGGATCTGGGTGCTGAACCTCTCCATGGTTCTGCGTCAAATGCGCGGGTTTGATCCGCAGCCTTTGATGCGGCACCACGGAAAGTTCGAGGAAGGTGGTGTACCACGGCTGGCGTGCCCACGTGGGAGCAACTAGGACGAGTGTCAGGGAGTGTTGTCGGAGTTTGCGGGCCACTAGCGGTATCAATGGCGCTGGGGGAAAAGCGTACGCAAATCTGCCGGACCAGTTCATCCATATCGCATTGCCCTGCGACTGCGGATGTGGGAATCTGGCGGCGAAGCTTGGGCATTTTGCGTTTTCGCTTGTCGCGAATAGGTCTATCTCCGGATGACCCCACTGCTGAAAGTACGGTTGGAGTACTGATGGGTGTAACTCCCACTCGTGCATTTGGTGGCTGTGTCTGCTGAGCAGATCCGCCATCTGGTTGTCCTTGCCAGGGAGGTGTTCCGCCATGAGGAACATGTTCCTTTGAATGGCCCACTTCCACATGCTCTGAGCCAGATGAGACAACTGTGGAGAGTGTGTGCCTCCCTGTTTCTGTATGTAGTACATTGCGGTCATGTTGTCCGTCCGGATCAACACGACCTTGTTGCATAGATGTACTTTGAACGCCTTCATGGCTAGGAAGATTGCCATCAATTCCAGAAGGTTGATGTGCAACTTCTTTTGTTGTGTTGTCCATAGTCCTTGCACTGTGTAGTGGAGTACATGAGCTCCCCATCCCTGGAGAGACGCGTCCGCTGTCAGTACTATTTGTGGGACAGGCTCTTGGAACGGTCGGCCCTTGCAAAGGTTTTGTGGATTCCACCAATGCAGAGAGTTGTATGCCCGACCGCTCACCAACACTAGGTCCTTTAACTGTCCTTGAGCCTGATTCCACTGACGTGCTAGGCACTCCTGAAGTGGGCGCATATGTAATCTCGCGTGCGGGACTATGAAGATGCAGGAGGCCATCATGCCTATCAACTGCATGAACACTCGCGCTGGAAGTGAGTGATTGGGTTTGAATTTGGAGATCAGCAGTTGTATGCTGTCGATCCTCACTAAATTTGGCTGAGCTGTGGCCGCCAGAGTGTCTATAGTCGCACCTAGGTACTGTTGTACGTGTGCGGGCTGGAGATGGGACTTTGGATAATTCAGTGAGAATCCCAGACTGTGAAGAAGGTGAATGGTGCGGGACATGTGGCTTGCACATTGCTGGGCTGACTTCGCTTGAACGAGCCAGTCGTCTAGGTAGGGGTAGACGTGTATATGCTGCCTCCGTAGATGTGCTGCCACCGTAGCGAGGCACTTCGTGAAAACCCTGGGCGCTGTTGTCACGCCGAAGGGAAGGACTTTGAACTGATAGTGCTGCCCCTGAACAGTGAACCTGAGGTATTTTTTGTGTGAGGGGTGGATGGGTATGTGAAAGTACGCATCCTTGAGGTCCAGTGTGGCTAGGAAGTCTCCCTGCTTGAGAAGCGGAAGGACTTGCTGTAGAGTGAGCATATGAAAGTGCTCTGAAAGAATGTACTGGTTCAGGGGTCTCAGGTCCAATATAGGTCTGAGCGACCCGTCCTTTTTTGGAATTAAGAAGTAGAGGGAGTACACTCCCGCACCCTGCTCGTGGATGGGTACGACCTCTATAGCGCCTTTTAGAAGCATACTTTGCACTTCTTGCTGTAAGAGCGTTAAGTGCTCTGAGGACATAGGACGGCTTCTTGGTGGTATTGTGGGTGGAGTGGAGGTTAACTCCAGACAGTAACCGTATTTTATAATATCTTTGACCCACCTGTCCGTGGTGATGGAATTCCACGTGGACAGGAACCTTTGTAGCCTTCCCCCGACAGGTGTTATGTGGTCGGGAGGAAGGGAGAGGGCGTCACTGCTTGTTCTTGGGGGAGGACCTGGTGTTGCCGTAGCCGCGTCCTCTGCCCTTTGTGCTGGAGCCACGATATCCACCTCGGGTGTTTTTATCATAGGTGGTCTGTGTATTGCCTTTGTTATATGTTTGTTGTGACCCCTGTCCTCTACCTGCTCCCTTGTTTCCGGGGCGACGAAAGGAGCCGCTCCGAAAGGACTGAGTTTGTAGTGCGCCCATGGACTTTGCAGTGTCCGTATCCTTTTTTATCTTTTCGAGGGTGGTGTCAACCTCTGGCCCGAATAAATAGTCGGGGTTGACGGGCTGGTTCAGTATATTGTTTTGTACCTCAGGCTTGAATCCTGAGATCCGTAGCCAGGCATGTCGTCGCAACATGACGCTTGTGTTTATGGCTCTGGCAGCCGTGTCTGCAACATCTAGTGCGCATTTGATGGAAGCGTTCGTTAGTAGCTGTCCTTCTCTGATGAGCATTTCTGCGCCTTCCTTGAACTGGTCAGGGAGATGTTGGAATATTTGCTCAAGTGTGTCATAGTGCGCTCTATCATAGCGAGCAAGGAGCGCTTGAGTGTTGGCTATGCGCCATATGTTGGCAGCTTGGGCGGCAACTCGCTTGCCAGAGGTTTCTAACACCTTGGACTCTTTGTCCGGGGGAGGAGCGTCACCTGTTGTTTGCGAGTGTGCCCTCTTGCGTGCATTCGCTACGACGATGGAGTCGAGTGGTAATTGTCCTCTGATGTAAGTAGGATCCCCAGGTGCTGATCTGTATTTTTTATCAATCCTGGGGTTTATCACTCGTGCCCTGGTGGGTTCTTTGAAAATGTCCTTGGCTGGTTTGAGGACCCCCTTCAACATTGGCAGAGTCTTTACATGTCTTTCTGAGGATGCAAAGGTGTCCATTAGAAAGTCATCTTCGATGGTATCAGAGTGAAGCTGCACCCCATGGTTATTGGCAGCACGTTCGATAAGAGCATTGAACGCTGCAGTATCCTCCGTAGGAGATGTCTTTGCCCCATAGAGTTGTGGATCCTGTGCATCGAGAGGTGCACTGGGGTCTGCAGGGTCGCCCCAAGTTTGATCAGGGTCCTGCTGGTCATCAGGGTCCGTGTCTACATGGTAGGGGACTTGGTCAGCCATGTAGTCCTCCAATACGTCTGTATCGGAGCGTGTGGGGGAGAACCGGTGTGGATCCTGGTAGGATGAATGGAAGGGTTCATAAAGGAGAGGTTCCGATTCTGCAGGCAACTTCCTTTTTAGTGGGATCCTGAAAGGGTCCAATGGCGGCTCCGAAGTTATCCTTCGGTCCTGGAGAATCATTCTGCCAGTGCCGGCGTCGATGATACGTGCTGGAGACGTCTCAGCAGGTGTGACCGTAGGTTGGGTGACCCGTGTCCTGAGTTGGAACATTTTTGGGATTGTTGACGGAGGCAAGCCGAAGGTAATGTTGGTCGGCACCGAAGAGGCTGCGGGAGCTCCGACCGAACCGGAGCCCGACGTGTCCTGGAGGACAGGTGTGGTTTTGCTGCCTTGCGTCACACCAGGTCGTACTTGGGGCGCCTTCGAGGCTTTGGCACCGGCCAGGCTCGTAGAGGCGGCCGTAGATTTTTTCGGTGCCGGAGGGTCATCGAGTCGGGGTGAAGAGATCACCGTCGAAGTCTTCGATACCTGAGGCTTAGGTGTCGTCGAGGGAGCGATGTGAGACACAGCAGGCGGTACGGCCCTTGGTGTCGTCGGTGCCGGTAGCCGAGCAGGTTTGTCGGTGCCGATGGCTTTTTTCCGTTTGTCGACTCCAACGTCGCCCGCCTCAAGTTCGGCACCGAAGTCCCTCTTGGTGCGGTCGGTGCCGACGCGGTGCGCTGGCGTCGAAGGCCTCGATCCGACCAGCGCTACTTTCAGTTTCGGTTTCGGTGGAACCTGAGCAGCTTTCGGTTTCGGTTTTGTGATAGGGAAACCAGCCTGTTTATGTAGTAATGGCTGCCGCTGAACGTCCGAGGCCGGGCCCGAGGGCGGGGCCGAAGAACTGCGGGATGGGTCTCGGGTAAGGCCCGAAGGCGATCCCTCGACCGGAGCCATAGGCTGTGGCACTGGTGTTTGAACGGTTTGAACAGGTAGGCCTTGTTCATCATTGGAGCTACTTTCTTCGGCCCCGAAGGCCTCCTCGTCGTCTCCTACCTCGGTGTCGTCTTCACCTCTGTGGAAGAGTGACTCGTCTTCCTCGTCCGATCCGGGTTCGTGTTCGGAAACGGGACTGGAGGGCAAGACTTCCAATTCCTCGACGTCCTCGGCCTCGCCGAAGATGTCTGTCGGGGCCGGTGCCGCGTGCTGCGCCTCGAGTCTCGCCGCTCGTCGATTCCGCAGAGTCTTCTTTGAGCGGAACCGGGCACAGGCCATGCATGTTGATTCGTCGTGGTCCGGCGAAAGGCATTTGTTGCACACCGGATGGACGTCGATGTGTGGGTACTTCGCATTGCATACCGGACACCTTTTGAACGGCGTCCTGGATTCCATCGTCGAAGTCGTCGATGGACAGGTAAATGCGAAAGCAGTCGGTGCTGAAAGTTAGTAAACTAACAAATTCTATCGAAACCCGATCGATAAACAGTACCGACGCGAACTAAAGGCCTTTTGGCCTCGAAAAAATATTTTCCTAACTTGAGCTAAGATAGCACATCCGAACCCAATGGCGGAAAAAAACAATCTGAGGATGGAGAGGATGCCCATGCGCACTGTAGTCCAGGGGAGGAGTCACCTATCCAAGGATACTTCGAAGACTCTTCCAGGACAACAACGTGCAAACATCCGGACCCAACACTAGGCGGCGATCTATGCACAGATATGAATTCAGCAGCCCACATGCCTCGAACCTACAGTAAGACGCACCCATTTGAGACTGAAGAGCTTCCAATGTTCTGGAAGTGTTCCCTAGTCTGGGATGCAGTCCCCTGGGCGCTTCACTCAGCAGCCACTGGTGGGCCATCGGACCACCTCTATCTCCGATTGCTTCTGGGTGCGTGTTTGAGAAGTCTGTGTGCGGCTACAGAGAATTGCTCCTGAAGGCCCTGAAAGGACCTTCAGCTCTGGTCTTCTCTTAGCTGGTGGGAACCCAGTCGAAAAGGTGTACATGTTTATGCACAAACGTATGGCTTAGTGGAGGGTCCGTCTATGCAATGGGGGCTTACTAGACCCTTTCTTCTCGACACACATTACTAGCTAATATTTAAAGAAAATGAAATCAAATATAAAGCCACAGCTGCTAGACAGCAGAAGCCGGAATACTGAAATACATAAAGTGAGCACCTTCCACAAGGGCTGTCTAATTACACTTTTTAAATACCTTATGCAATCTGTCAGCTGTGCTTTCATGGTTGGACAGACTGTGCCTGAAGGATGACCAGGGTTGGAAGTGATTCCCGCCATGAGCGAGGCTCCTAGAAGTGCTTGAGAATACATATACACAAGTGGCACAGCACTTACAGTTCCCCAACCAGGTCAAAGGTGAACACGCATACCAAGCTTCCATAAGGTTAGGACATGTTTTGGTTAACCTCTTTCGACATTACCACTCCGGAATCTTAGCAACTCACTTCCACAAAGTACAACAGTTTTATTTTTTTAATTAAATAATTTCAAAAAAAATGAACAAAAACATTCAATACAATACACAATAAAATATAAAGACAATAAAGTAATTCCACCCACGACCAAGGAACCAAGACGGTGAAGACTTTTGGTCAAACACCTCCCTGGCCCGGTCACCAACAGGCACGCTGCTACCACGCTGCACATTATAGAAATGGCACAGCCCCTGCTCAGATGATACCGAACCCATTTCTCCATCAATTATAAAGCAATCTCAAGACTCAAATTCTGAGCATGAGCATCTGCATGTCAAAACGAGGAAACCAAGGAGAGCAAAACATTGGTGGGGGTGAAGAACATCACAGTACAAGCAAACACCCTCCACCAGCACATCTCCCTGCAAAAGTACTCATTAGCCACCCAATCTGCTCAGCTGTCAGTGGCCACCCTAAAGCTCCCTGAAGCAATACAGGGAAAGAGCAGGAGTCCAATGGCTGACAGGAAACAAAGGTTACATCAAGAAAGTCAACACTAGGGCCGTCAAAGGCATCCAACACAGTGGGTGTTAACTAGACAGACACATATGCAAAGTCCTGCTGTACACCACAAGCCCCTGAGACCGCACACCCAAATCCTCGTCCCGCAGCACCCTCAAAACTACATCCTCCTTAGTGCCAGCTTTTTCGTGTCCATTCCTCAGCGCCATGCAAAGAATTCAGGCTGGTCACTACGAGGCTGCTGGAGCCGTGAAACAACTTCTCAAAGTCTGAGGACATGGCTGTGTTTTAAAGATGTTTTTGACAGAAAGCCTTTCTAAGCAGAAGATTCTCCCAGGGGTAAAGCACCAGTTGTGGTGAAAGGAAATGCATCCAAACCCAAGTTCATGTTCTAGTTTGGGGAGAAAAGGTTGGTGTCTGTATAGGGAGGTGGTAAGTAGCTTAAGGATCTCCAGTGTGATGCAGCTGGTGTCAGGACTCCTCATTCCCAGAGTCATCTTCGTCCTCAAAGCAGCTATCGCCGTCCTCGTCCTCCTCCTCCATGTCATCTTCCTCATAGTAGTCATCGTAGAAGAGGTCTGAGCCCTCGTCTGGCGCGGGAGCCTTGGTTTTCACGCAATACTCTGCTAGTGTGGTGGGCACCTTCACTCCATCGCGATCAGCGTCAGCCTTGGTTGCTTGCACTTGTTTCCTGGAGATGAGCAGCAGTTAAAGGGCAGGGTAGAGGAAGAGGTAAATGTTATACAAGAGGAAAAAGTACTGATTCGTTCACACAACATTGCAGACCGCCTGGTAATAGCAAACCGCAGTTAAATGTCAATTTGGTCAAAATCACATAAACAGTATCTGGGCGCTGGACCCAAAACGTTAGCTGTTGCAATGGGCTACTTAATGCAAGGTGGGAATACCCTTTAATAGCAGCTGCTACAGCGGCATCGGGACTCAGTCGTTCACGGTGTGTGCAAGTACCACAGGGTGGATTCAGATGCCACACAAGACCACCATCACAAACCCTCTAGGGCACAGCCAGGTAAGAGCTCAAATCACTATTCTGTTTTTAATTACAATGTGCACTAAACAAAAAGCCAGCACTTTTAAAATCTACATCAGGTCACGACCACAAAAAGTCACAGATATGGACCTGGTGTTTATACCAGCCCAGCATTTCCAAAGTACTGAATGCATGATAAGCATCTGAAAAGCAATCGAAAGATTTTCTAGAGCCTATTTGTGAATTTTGATCTTTTTCTTTGGTGCAAGATACACAGCCTGGGTGGATTTATCTCACAAATGGGACATTTCAGTAGAAGTTCACAATAAATCTTATGCCACCTGAAGCCTGGTACACAAAGCGACAGGCAAAAGCCTACGTCAGTGCTTATTAGATAATAGTCACCTTAGCTACTGTCTCCTTCTCAGGGTGTCCACAGATGAAAAGCCCCAGGTGTCGATAGTTTTTTATCTCCAAAAGTGAACATGTTTAACAAAAAGTAAAGTTCTTCGGGCACAAGACTGGTCCTCAGTGGACGAGACAATGCATGCCGTGCGAGCTGGTTTCACAGACCGCACCTCAGAATAAATATCCAAACGCTGGTAAATGGGATGGGAAGCAACAAATGCAAGGTGGCAGAGTTGGGGTTTGAACCCCCTCTTGTGTGCAACATCTGAGACAAGCAAGGGGATCTCTGGGATGTGCATGAGTAGGCACCTAGGTTGGGAGTACAGAGACGGGTAGTATGTCAACGAAGGCCACTACAACAGGGGAAGCACAACAGACCTGATGCGCTGCTGCGGACTGCGCTGCGAGTGTTTTGCGGACTGAAGATCTGCTGTCTGGACTGTACATGTGAGCCTGGGAAACTTGCACTGCTGAATGTGCTGTGCCTTGTCTGCATACGAGAACGCCTTCACTTGCACAAATGTGTAACACAAGAGTTCATCGCTTCACATACTTTAAGTGGACAATTCATAGCAGCAGAACTTAAGGAAAAGTAATACTAGCCAAGCGCCATACGGACCATGCCCTTCAGAGTTTGTGGATTGCCTCACCTGATGATGTCTGCGTACTCGCGATCACGGCCTTTGCTGTCCTTCCACTTCCTGTACATGACGGAGGCGTCGACGTTCGCTGGCGAGAAGGTGTTTGGCTCATTCAGTAAAGAGATGACACTAAGCAGGATGGTTCTGGGGGACAGACGGAGGATAGAGGTAATTAGAGGGGGTCTGCCTAAGTGGAACGCGTGCAAGCAATCAGGTCCTTAGCCCTTGTACCTCGAATAGAAAAGCCAAAATTAGATTTCAAGGAGTTGATAAAAATGTGTTTCCAGTGATGAGCCAACCAGGTGCTGTCGATAGTCATCTTTCCAATAACCAATAACATGCTGATGAGCACGGAGGTTTACCCACATTTGGAGAGGATTTACAGACCACATGTTACAGTTGGACGTGCCAGCAAAGAGCTCCTCACTGATGCACCTTGTTTTGTGCAGAAATTATTTTTCTTGGCATAAATTGAGGACTGAAAAATAACAGCAAATGCAGAGACATGCAAGTCCAGCATGGAACCAAATTGAGATACAAATGTTGATTGCGATACACGCACCAATAACAATCCGAATATGTAAGAAAGGGAAAAAAGAAAGAGCAGAAAGAAAATAACCTAGAGAAGGAGCAAAGGAAGAGGAAGAAGCACAGTAAGAAAAGATGTGAGGAAGACAGAGCTATAAAGCATGGAAGAGAAGGTCAGTCAGGCAAATCCCAAGCAGGGTGATGCGGGGGGGGGGGGCAATGTCAGTGATGGGGAAAAATCAAGATTCAATGCAAATTAGGGTGGGTGGGGCATCCAGTAGAAAGGGGGACTATGTGAGAAGAGAATGATCTCCTTAGTCCATTAAATTGTAAATGACCATTTTCATAGGACACAGTCTTGCACTCTTCTGTGAGCCATTTCTCATGAGACGGCAAATGTGCCAATGTCGCAGAATTCAGATCTTGCGACAGGCATGGCGGATCAGCCCCGAAAGAACAGATAAGTCAGAGGAGCATTAAGGAGGTCTGAAAGTGGAAGGGGAAATCCATAGACTCCATGAGCATAGACCTCCAGAAGGGGCGAAGTAAGATACAAACAATATCACAGGGTGTGTGACTGCATCGCCAGCAGGCAGGCAGAGGGACAGGGAGCAATCCTGCAACCTGCACCCATGCTGGGGTCCAATACCAGTCCGAAGAATCTCAAACAGACAACTTCATCCATGCCTCACGGACACCTCGTTCCAGACCTCCGAAAGTTCCTTCCATTCTTCCCCCTCTTATTCCACCTGCAGGCGAGCCTGACAGGGGGTTCTGAGGATAGCTAATTGTGGTTGGGAATAAAGGTGGCAAATCAGGAGATTGTACAATCCAAACATCTTGCCTTTAAGGAAAGAAAGCACTGGGGAACAGTGGATGGTCGTGGTTTGGGTGTCGTACTGATCTATGGGCAAAAAGCTTACAAGTCGCCAGGCGAGGTCTCGCTGAACCCCAAATGAAGGCCTTAATGGCCTTATCCAGGGTTCTCCAAAGTCAATCCTGGAGGGCCGGATCCATTCCAGATTTTTAGCATATCCCCATTTAGATAAGTGTAGTCATCTTAAAAATCTGACATGGATCTGGCCCTCCAGGACCAACTTTGGAGAGCCCTGGTCTAGTCTATCCGACAGTGGGTCGAGGGTTTTTTTTTTTGAGGAAGTATGCCCAACACACGTCATTCATGGGAGGGTAACCATTGTCACTGCTCAAGTCTATCCCTGGAGAGAGATATTCAGGTGGGACCACTTCACAAAGTCCAGTTGCATTTGATCCATAAGTGGGCCCAGGTTATCCACCACCATCGCTCCAGGCCCCTGTTAACTAGGATACCCAGACACCGGAGGCAGGAATTCTTCCACTGGAATGGGTAACCGGCGACGGCGGTGCAGGTGATGAAACAAGACAGTGGCAAGGCCTCGCCCTTTCCTCAGTTCACCTTGTAGCCGGATGCTGCTGCAAAAGCATCGATTGTCTCCAGCCTGTTGTAAGGCTGATAAGGTAAGAGGTCATCTGCGTATAGATACAATGTCGACGGCCCTCAGGGCATAGGATTAACTACGATCTGATCGGCGCTGGGACACTGCTAAAGGCTCCATTGAGAGGAGAACTACTGGGACGGATAGTGGGCAACCCTCACAGGTACCCTGCGGACCAAGAAGGGGTAAGAAAGAGAGCACCTGCAATTGACCTGCATGGGGAGAGGGGGTCAAATTTCTGGAGCACAGCAAACCGGTAATCCCATTCTATCCTTTCAAAAGACTTCTGTGCGCCCAGCGCGGAGGCCTTATCCAGAATGTCCGCTGCTAGCCAGACCGCATAAGCGACCGTGCAAAGATGGTTGCGTGACTAGCGGCCTGGGAGAAACCTCAATTGAGAATGGGGAGTAAAGAGGGAAGGACTCAGTTGAGGCAGGCAGTTAGAATGCTGACCGGTACCTTGACATCCCCACTGAGCAGGGATATGGGGCGATAACTGTCATGAAGGAGAGGGTCCTTTCCTGGTATGAGGAGGACCGAAGCAGCTCCCTGTTGGACAGTAAACCCAAGGAGCCCAAGCGATCAGCCATAGTGAAGGCCTCATGGAAACGATCCACCACCTCGGATGTGGTCCACTTGTAGAACTCAGCCAGGAAGCCGTTCCTCACCCGCGGCTTTGTGATACAGGACATTCAAGATGGCCTTCTCTGTCTTCTCTTTGGTGATGGTACCCTGAAGCAGCTGCCTGCCGTCTTCTGAGAGGCACCTTAAGCAAAAACTATCCGGGAAGGGATTCGTCTGTGTTGGTCCCTCGACAACAGAACATCTAATCCCACCTTACTCTGACTCCAACCTTGAATGTTCACATTCCCATACATCCTGAGAATGGGCCAGGCCAACAGGTGGGGCAGGTCTTCATCAAGAAGCCCTTCATCAACACATGCCGCCATATCCAAGCAGACGACAAAGAAGAGAGAGTGCGGGAGAGATGCTTTGAAACCCTACTTCACTGTTATATTACTTAAAAGGTTGGGGTGGCAGATCTCAGAATTGAGGCACACTCTGAGGCCCGCATGGATATCAGTGCTGGGATAGTCAGGATGCTTGAAGGATAGAGGTGCTTTGGCAGAGATGAGCCATTGCTCAGTACAGGAGATGACAAAAATATGTTTTGGAAGAGCTGCAGGGGAAATATAGCTGTAAAGGTGTGCGGTGTCAGAACTGAGATGGGTGGCCGTTATGCAAAGGCACAGACAGGCGTGCAGATAGTCAGAACGGAGGCACCGTGGAAGATCTAGGAGGTAAAGCAAGAACCCATCAAGGACGCCACAAACGAGCAGACGTCTGCTTTGGAAGAGGCATAAGAAGGCACTGTGCTGGGCATGGGTGGAGTACTTCAGCACTAAGGTGATGAAGCAGAGCTGGGCAGGGGCACTCTCCTGGGCAAGCACCATGCTTTCCAGTGTTGCGGTAATCCGGCAGAGCTCTGAAGGGGCACAGTGCTGGGCAAGGGTGGTACAGTCCAGTATTAATACGATCTGGCAGATGTGCAGGCTGCGGTACCATGTTGCTCTACCACACACAACCTTATGTTATACGGGGCTGTTAATTCTGTTGTTGCCGTTACGTGCAAACCTTTAATAAAAACAGAGCAGACCGTGAAAACAGCAGAGCACAGTGCGGAGCCATCGAAAGTCCTCAAGGTGCATTCTTTTCTATAGAGAGATGACAAGAGGTTGTAGGTGTAGAGAGAAAAACAAGGGGACCCGATCAGGTAGCCTGAGGACCTCGGGTAATAACTTATTTTAAAGAACAAAGGTCCTTGGCATAGGAGGGGATAATGTAAACATTTCTACATAGACTACAGTGAGCACTATGGGTAGTCTTCCAATGTCCAGCCGGACAGAGGAATATTTATTCAAATAAGATAACAGGGGAATGAACGGAATACAGGGAACAACAGGGATGGCTAACGGCACAATCCTGTACCGAGCATTGAAGTAAAGGGATAGAGAGTATAGACACAGGAAGGAAATAACAGGCAAGGGAATTGGTTGAAAGAAGAGCAAGAGGCGGCTTACATTTACATGATAATACTACGTAAGCTCATACCAACCAAGCTATTACGCCCTAAGGAACGGCAGATCCTTGCTTCCTCCGGCCCCCGGCAACTCTTCAAGTACACTTAGTAAAGATATGATTTTGTTACTGAAAAAAGGTTTGGGATTTTGTCCGTCCTCACAGGGGGATTTGTGCAATGTCAGAATTGATTTATTCAAGTTTGTTAGACTCTTAAAATTGAAAAAATATTTTGATATGAATCCCATACCCAATAAAGATTCTTCTTCACAACTGGGCAACCCTTTGTCTGGCCTGACTACAATTAAGGATATTCAAGACACAATGATGCTACTGTCAATCACTGAAATGGAAGAAGATCCTATTACAATAGGTAAAGTCCTAGCGGATTTGGATATTACGCCTGATCTCTCAATATCTAGTGGCTTAAAGGTTAAGTCTAGATGGTCTCCGAATTTGACTAGCAGCAATAATATTGAGATTTTTTACACCTTGGTTCTCAAAGACATTGATAAAATGATCAAGAAGTCAACAGTATCTGGTAGATATCGTCAAGATAATCTAACAGCACGAGAAAGACAAGCTCTCAGATCTTTAGTTGAGGATTCTGATATAATTGTGAGAAAAGCAGACAAAGGGGGTAACCTTGTTGTTATGAATATAAATGATTATGAACAAGAGATCTTTTCCCAATTGAATAATGAACAATGTTATCAGAAAATTTCATATAATCCTATTTTTTCTCTAACGACTCATATTAATGGTTTACTTAAACTATGGCATGACAATCATCTTTTGGATCAAGATGAATACTTATATTTAAAGGTCGATCGTCCTGTCTGTACACCTTGCCTAAGATTCATAAGGACCTCCCGTTTCCACCCGGGAGGCCCATAGTGTCAGGTATAGGGGGACCTACGGAGCATTTGTTTCAATTCGTGGACTTATTTTTTGCAGCCTTTGGTAATTAACCTGCCATCCTATATCAAAGATACTAGACATATCTTAAGTATATTGAGTGGCATAACTTGGGAAACAGGTATGACTTTGGTGACGCTGGACGTGGTTTCGCTCTATACGAGCATACCTAATCATTAGGGCTTACAGGCTGTTCAACATTTTTTGTCAAATAGACCAGCGAATCTTTGGGAGCATACCCAGATGCTTCTTACTATGACTAAGACGATTCTTGACAACAACTATTTTCTTTTTAAACGAGAATGGTTTAAACAAATCCAAGGTGTGGCCATGGGTTCGAAATTTTCGCCAGCATTTGCTAACCTATATATGGGTTGGTTTGAAGAAAAAGTTATTTGGGGTGCCTCAGGTAGCAAATGGCAGGAATATATTTTATTTTGGGGGCGATACATTGACGACTGCCTTATGATTTGGACTGGTACATCATCAATGCTACAGGAATTTATTGATCACTTAAATTGTAATGATTTGAATATTCAGTTCACTTCCTGTTCAAGTGTATCGCACATGGTATTTCTTGATGTTGAATTGTATATTAAAGGCAGTCAAATTCATAGCAAAATGTATCGCAAACCGACGTCTTGTAATTCTATTCTACATGCCAATAGTGCACACCCTCGGCATCAAATTAAAGCAATACCATTTGGGGAAATGATGAGAGCTCGTCGTAATTGTAGTGAAGAGTCGGAGTTTTTTAAGTGCATCGATGATATGGGCAAAAGGTTTTCCCTACGTGGTTACTCAAACAGTGACATTAATTCCGCTAAACGTAGAATTCTCAGAACGAAACGCCATTCTACACTAAAACGTATCCCTTTACTTCAATGCTCGGTACAGGATTGTGCCGTTAGCCATCCCTGTTCCCTGTATTCCGTTCATTCCCCTGTTATCTTATTTGAATAAATATTCCTCTGTCCGGCTGGACATTGGAAGACTACCCATAGTGCTCACTGTAGTCTATGTAGAAAGGTTTACATTATCCCCTCCTATGCCAAGGACCTTTGTTCTTTAAAATAAGGGGTTGTAGGGGATCACTGATCCAGCAAAACACAGAAAGACACTGCATAAAATTAAGACTGCCTTTCAGTGTGTTACGTGGACAGGATTATTGTAAGGGGGAAGAGAGATTCTCTGACCTGTTCGTCACTCCATCGGGCAGAGAACTCTGCTAAGAAGAACCCTGCTACAGGGTATATCTAGCACCCGCAGGTCCACGCGAAGGCGCTCACCTGACGTTCTGTGTAGGGTTCCACCTCTCGGATGGCAGCTCTCCACTCTGAGGGTCATCCACAGGGGGGTGCAGGATAGAAATGCAAACATCTCCGTTCTAGAACAAGGCCAACAAAGAGACATTAGCCTTCTTATACATCACTTGTGGGAATAAACAGCACATGGATGATGAAAACCCGACTAAGCCCAACTTGGCAACAATGTAATTAGTGCACTGGTTATAGGGGCGTTTGAGAAACATCTGTCTTGCCAGGTACATCAGGAGTGAACAGAGGTCCTACTTTATGATAATTCAGAGCTTGCAGAGGCAGTCTGAAGAGACCACCTGAGTACAAGATGTGTTCTGGCACTCTGTAGATTAAAATCCAGAAAACACAAGCCGAGGAGGCAGAAGTGCTCATTGGGTGGATAATCAGAATAGCTCTTGTGAAGTGGGCACTGGGATGTATTAACTGTGTTAGGCTAGTATTGCTATGCCTACACCAGCCTGAGGTTCTGTGCACATGTGGCGTGAAGTGCTGATAATTATGTCCTGGGTGTACAGGGGGAGAGAGGTGTGTACTGCATGGACAGGGAGAGAGGTGTATATGTCCTGTGTAGATAGGGAGAGGTGTACATATCCTGTGTGGATAGAGAGAGGATGTACATATCCTGTGTGGATAGGGAGAGTTGCATATGTCCTGTGTGGATAGAGAGGAGTATATGTCCCATATAGACAAGTAGAGAGAATATGTCCTGTGTGGACAGGGGGAGAAGTGTATATGACCTGTGTATATAGTGGGAGAGAGAGGTGTACTGCGTGGACACGGAGATAGGTGTATATGTCCTGTGTGGATAGAGAGAGGTGTACATATTCTGTGTGGATAGAGAGAGGTGTACATATTCTGTGTGGATAGGGAGAGAGGTGTATGTTCTGTGTATGGATAGAGAGGTGTATATGTCCTGTGTGGACAGGGGAGAGGTGTACATGTCCTGTATGGACAGGGGGAGAGGTGTACATGTCCTGTATGGACAGGGGCAGAGGTGTATATGTCCTGTATGGATTGAGAGAGGTATTATATGCTGTTTGGATAAGGAGAGCGGTGCATATATCCTGTGTGGACAGGGAGAGAGGTGTTTGTGTCCTGTGTGGATAGGGAGAGGTGTACATGTCCTGTGTGGATAGAGAGGTATACATGTTCAGTGTGGATTGTGGGAGAGTTATATATGCTCTGTGTGGATAGGAAGAGAGGTGATATATCCTGCGTGGATAGAGAGAGAAGTGTATATGTCCTATGTGGACAGGGAGAGAGTATATGTTCTGTGTGAACGGGGAGAGAGGTGTATATATCCTGTATGGACAGGGGGAGGGGTGTACATGTCCTCTGCAGTTTGAGAGAGAGGGATATATGCTCTGTGGGGATAGGGAGAGAGGTGCATATATCCTGTGTGGACAGGGAGAGAGGTGCATATAACCTGTGTGGATTGGGAGAGAGGTGTATATGTTCTGTATCGACAGGGAGGGGGAGGTGTACATATCCTGTGTGGATATATAGAGAGGTGTACAAGTCCGGTGTGAACACGAAGAGAGGTGTGCATTTCCTGTGTGGATAGAGAGAGGTATATACATAGCCCGTGTTATAGGGAGAGAGGTGTATATACATTCTGTGTGGCTAGGAGAAGAGGTGTATAAATCCTGTGTGGATAGGGAGAAGTGTCTATATCCTGAGTGAACAGGGAGAGAAGTATACATATCCTGTGTGGATAGGGAGAGATGTGCATATGTCCTGAGTGGACAGGGAGAGAGGTGTACATATCCTGTGTGGATAGGGAGAGCTATGCATATATCCTGTGTGGCTAGAGAGAGCAGTGTATATGTCCTGAGTGGGCAGGGAGAGAGGTGTACATATCCTGTGTGGATAGGGAGAGATATGCATATATCCTGTGTGGCTAGAGAGAGCAGTGTATATGTCCTGAGTGGGCAGGGAGATCCGTGTACATATCCTGTGTGGATAGGGATAGATGAGTATACGTCCTGTGTGGATAGAGAGAGGTATAGATGTTCTGGGTGGATAGGGAGAGATGTGTATATGTCCTGTGTGGATTGGGAGAGAGGTATATAAAGGTGTATATTTATCAAGTGGACAGGAAGAGATGTGTATATATCTTGTGCGGATAGGGAAAGAGGTGTATATGATGTCCTGTATGGTTGGGGAGAGAGGTGTATATGTCCTGTGTGGATTGGGAGAGAAGTGTAGATGTCCTGTGTGGATTGGGAGAGATGTGCATGTTCTGTGTGGATAGGGAGAGATGTGTATGTTCTGTATGGATAGGGAAAGAGATGTATTTCCTATGTGGATAGGGAGATAGGTGTATATATCCTGTGTGGATTGAGAGAGAGAGAGGGGCGTATATGTCCTGTGTGGATGGAGAGAGAGGTGTATATGTCCTGTGTGGAGAGGGGTATATGTGTCCTGTGTCGACAGGGAGAGAGGTGTATATATCCTATGTGGATGGAGAGAGAGGTGTTTATGTCCTGTGTGGATAGGGAGAGAGGTATATGTGCCCTGGGAGGGAGATGTACATGTCCTTAATGGATAGGGAGATGTGCATATATATCCCATGTGGATGGATAGAGGTGTATATATCCTGTGTGCATGGGGAGAGCAGTATATTCCCTGAGTGCATGAAGTGCTCAGAGGGGGCTTAGAGTTCTTAATTCAATGTTTTTGGTGTCCTGTAAGGAGAGGGATAATAGCAATCATATATTGGACTAATTACAGAACCTATTAGGGACAGTGGCTGGGAAAAGATGCTCCTTCAAATCGGTTCTAAGGATACAAACAAACACTTGGTTCCTTGAAATGGGAACCTCTTGATACCAAGCTCTAGCTATCCACATCACCAAATATAAAAAAAATATTTGTTAGGAAACATTTTAACCATAGGTTAACAAGAAACATGCAACCGTTTCTGTATCAAGTGGGTTCTGCATACGACACCGGTATTCATTCTTCATACATAGTTTTTGAAATATTATAATATTAGAAAAAAATGAGTTTTCAAACTCACTGAAACGGAGTCATAGGGTTCCCAGCCCCAGCAAGGCATACATTCCTCCTGGAGGAGTCCAACCGTTCCCTCCTAAAGAGGAGACTTTGTATCTTGAGGTTATGTTAGACAGTGTTGACAACACTAGATATTTGCAAACAGTTAAATATAACCCCAGGGTGAAAATACAAAATAGTCGAAGGCGATGGTTCTAAGACTGAACAGACTATATAACCAGCAGAGTGCTGGAGCGATGCACACGGCAGGTCAAAGGGGAGCGCTTGGAAATTACTAATAACCCAAGGTGGTGCAGATGCCAAGTGTTGATCGGATATGAATTTGCCTTAAATAAATGAAGACAAGAGGCGTTTGCAAAACAAGAACAAGTTGATTTAAATGATGTGGCAAGGAGAGCCTGGACAGAACGAGTCTGCTCAAAATATCTAGATGTATAAAATTTTGGCAGTCTAATTATACAGTCCATGAGGTACAATAACATTTTCTATACATTCCTAAAGAGAATCGTAGTCGCAAATCAATCACATGTGTGCATCTCATAAGGACACAGATGGCTCTCAACCTGGGCCAGTGTGTAAGTGTCCAGATAATCGGTGTGGAGAGCGCGTGATCATTACGTGTGGTATGCATGTCATGTCCTGATTGGCTGAGTATACATGTGAGAAAGTGCCTCTTTTGACAAGATTAGCCCCCACTTATTGCCTGGTTTTGATGTGGTTTCAATTGTACTGCACAGGGTCCCTGCCAACCAGGTCCACTGTGCCAGTGCTTCTTCCCTAAACATATCCATTATTAGTACTTATGCCCCCTGAAAGTCCCTAGTAAGTGGTGCCCTGGGTACCTAGGGCCTGGGAGCTAAGGAGGGTCCCCTGGAACCTCCTCACTGGGACCATGGCTCTGCCCTTGCAGTGTGGATGCCCATGTGAGGTAGAAAACTACAAAATCGACATGGCACTGTCTGGGTGCCATGCCAGACAGCACTGCCTGAAGGTATAGGTAAGCCACCCCTCTAGCAGGGCTTACAGCCCTCAGGCAGGGTGCACTGTACCACAGGTGAGGGTACATCTGCATGAGCAGATATGCCCCTACGATAGGAGGGTCCATTCCTTAATGTTGTATGTACCAGTGAAGACCAAGAGAGTACATGGGCTGGAAACTGGACAACTTGAGATCCACAACACGATGGCTTCACTAAACACAGGAGTGTTTTTTTTTTCACTACTCAATAAATCCATATTCATGCCAGTGTCAGATTAATGTGCCACGTACTTATAGGGCACCTCGGAGGTGTCCCCTGAAAACTTATCAACCCTAGTGTGGTTTCTGACTGGCTGCAGTCAGCCAGCCACCATCAGACATGTTTCTGGACCCCTGGGTGGAGAACCCCTGCTCTCTGGGACCAGAAACAATGCACATCCTGGGCAGAGGTGTCGCAACTTCTCCCCAAGGATGAGCCAGTGCTCGAGGGTGAAGCTTCAAAGGCTGGCTGCCTTTGTAACGCAACCCACATCTTCTGCTGCTAGCAGCAGATGGAAGCCCCCAGTTTACACCCCCACTTGAGTGGGAAAACCTGAAAGAATAGGTGTGCCCGCCACTGCCAACTCATCCCCTAAGGTGGGGGAGGTGAAGCACAACTTTCAGTCCCCACCATCTTCAAGATGGGGGGGCCTCCAATCAGAGCTAGGACTATGCCCCTCCCACAGGAGGATAGCATAGAGGGTATAGTCACCCCAGGTAAGTGCCCATTGGTCCTACCTGCTTTGCCCCTAAAACGCCCCTAGATTCAGTATTTAGGTGGCTCCACCAGACTAAGAAATTAGATTAGCGACGACCTAAGAATCAAGAAGACATCGTTGCAGAGAAGACTGTGGACAATGACTGCCTTGGCAACAGCCCTAACGGCCTGTCTCCAGCTTCGACAAACTTGCGATCTGTCTTGAAGCCAGCAACCTCTGAAAACGTTGGGAGGGTGCTGCCTCCAACAACGACTCCAATCTCCTGTGTACAGTGGACCGGTCCAGAAGAAATCCACTCCAAGGACCCCAGATCCAGGTGGATCCGCGTCTCCTGCCCACTCTGCACCAGATGCGAATGTTCTGAGTCTTGAGTAGCCCACCTACCCAGTGAAGTCCCCCCCAGTGATCCTGACCTCGAGACCAGCATTAGCTGACCGCTCCTGACCTCCACGACGATGCCTGCAGCCTGAATCCAGAGGCTTTCCCTGACTGTGACCAGCATAAAAGACAGACGTTGAAAGGCACCCATGCACCCGAAGCCCCTGGGCCTTGGTGAGCTGAATCAACTGAGCACCCGAGACCCTCTACATCTCTACTTAACTCTGCTGTCGTTGGTCTCCCTCTTGCAACCTCTGGTACGATGGTAGCAGCCTGTTTGTCCAAAGAGGAAACTCCATTGAAAGGCATTAGGCTCCCAATGCTGATTTTGCTAACCCCAAAGCTTGGGCATGGGGAACCATCTACTTACCTGCAAGCAGTGTGGCTCCAGGTGCCCCCAGTCTCCATTGAAACACATTAGGGAAAGACTCCTATTTTGACCTCTGCACCCGGGCGCCCGTGCCGCTGGTAGTGCAGTTTTGTTACTCACCTGACCCTTGCTGACCTCTAGTCCCGAAGACTGGAACCGCAAGTGTGATACTTACCTGTTAAACCACAATTGTTTTTCCCATAAGATGACATTGAACTGTTCAGAAAATACTTTTGAAAGTGAAAAGTATTTTTAATTTAAAAACGTACTTACCTTACTGCGAAGATCTTGGTCTTAAAACAAAGTAGAAACAAAGCTTACTTTTTCAAAAATTGATGTTGAACTCCTTTTTGTCTCATGTGTCCATTATTGAAAGCAGAATAGCCCCGCACACTACTCCATTATTGGTCAATGTTGTACAAAAAATGTCTTACACCGCTCTGTGTTAGGCCTACGGCTGCTCGCCCACACTACCACTAATAGAGCACTGTGGGTTTTACATTGAGCCCTGAACCTTTTTGGGGAACCCCTGAACTCTCTGCACAGTATAACCACCTAAGGACCTACCATACACTGGAGCCAGCTTTCTACAGTACCCATCTACATGAAGTATCTAGATTTGTGGTATTTCTGGAGAACGTGAGCCTTTGGCCAAACAGGTTTTATTGGGGCCAATTACTTCGGACTGGTATGTGGAGCAACTTACTATCTGTGGAATAGATCAGGGTTTTCCCTGGGTGCATGCTAGCCTGTAATTTATGAGGGACCCCACCTGTGACCTGTTACTCGATAAGCGTGGCAATGGGTCGCAGGATCTGCCCGACCACCTATCTCTGACTTGGGGTTCATGGAGAAGTCACCTTGGGAGAATCAGACAGCAATGATGTGAGTTCACTGGAACTCATAAGAATAATATGGCAGCCACTGGTATAACTTTTATTGACATTATCAACATTGTGCATACAGTTGTCATCTTGCATATTGACATTTACTGGTGTTGTCAAAGTTATGTTTGCTTTGGTCTGAACGTATATGGACATTGTTCTTATTGGCAACAATATTATCGTACAAGATAGATTATGACATACACTGGTATCATTATTGCTGATGTTTGCGCTGCTGTGCGGGTACAAGTTATGGTATACACTGACATTGCATAGACATGCATTTTCATGGTTGTGTGGACACAGACTATGGCATACATGCACATTGCATTTACTGATTTTGTAAGGCCTGCACATATCATGACTTTCATTTGACATCGTATTGACCCATCCCAACATTCCTTTCTCTAGTTGAGTCATCAGCTTCTCTAGCCTCCTCCTATGTCATGACAATTATTTGAAAGTCTGTGTGTTTGTATCTAGTATTGGTTCCCTAGCTAAATGCATACTACCTAATTTGAGGACTGCTTTTTTACGGCACAAACTCCCGCTAGTAGGAAACCACATTACAGAAGTACAGCAAGGAGAATAGGCATATCAGATGCCAGTAACTTTAACACCCATAAGGGGATCCTCGAAAATGAATATGCTACTTACCAGTATGCATCTGTTCTTGGCATGTAGGGCTGCTGACATTCATATCTGTGCATAGATCGCCGCCTAGTGTTGGGTCCGGATGTTTGCACGTTGTTGTCCTGGAAGAGTCTTCGAAGTATCCTTGGATAGGTGACTCCTCCCCTGGACTATAGTGCCCATGGGCATCCTCTCCATCCTCAGATTGTTTTTCGCCATTGTGGCAGTGATGGAGTAGATACAGAAAGTGATGACCATGCTATACAGTAATTCTGAGAGCTGCAGCTGCTACAGGCGCCGGGGAGGAGGGAGGGCGATATGAATGTCAGCAGCCCTACATGCCAAGAACAGATGCATACTGGTAAGTAGCATATTCAGTTCGAGGCATGTGGGCTGCTGAATTCATATCTGTGCATAGAATACATAGCAGTGCCCTCTATTAGCGGCGGCTACCAGTGCCAGCTGCAGCGGTCTGAAAAAGTGTTTTGAGAACAGCCTGTCCTACAGCTGCCTGCTGTTTTGACTGCACGTCTACACAATAGTGTTTTGTAAATGTGTGTGTAGTGGACCATGTGGCTGCTCTGCATATATCATGCAGGGGAATATTTCCTAGAAAAGCCATGGAAGCCCCCAACTTGCGCGTTGAGTGGGCTCGTGGTGGAATAGTTAATGTGCGTTTTGCCTTTTGATAACAGATTTGAATACACTTAACTATCCATCTGGCTATCCCTGCTTTGGAGATGGCGTTACCTTTGTGGTGCGGGGCAAATGCAACGAACAGTTGTTTTGTCTTCCTGAAGGGTTTAGTCCTGTCGATGTAGTACATGAGGGCCCTCCGTACATCTAGTGTATGTAGTGCCCTTTCTGCGACAGTTTGTGGGTTTTGGAAGAAAACGGGCAGTTCAATAGTTTGATTCATGTGGAACTGCGATATTACTTTGGGCATGAATTTGGGGTTGGTACGTAGTACGACCCTGTTGGCGTGAACCTGTATGAATGGCTCTTGAACGGTTAGTGCCTGGAGTTCACTAACTCTTCTTAAGGAAGTAATCGCTACCAGGAAGGCTACTTTCCAGGTAAGGAATTGAATCTCGCATGAGTGTAGAGGTTCAAAGGGTGGACCCATCAGGCGTGTGAGGACCAAGTTGAGGTTCCACATTGGAGCCGGTGGGTGGCTTGGTGGAATGACTCGTTTGAGTCCCTCCAAGAATGCTTTGATGGCAGGCACTCTGAATAGTGAGAGGTGCTGCCTGGTTTGCAGATAGGCTGATATTGCGGTCAAATGGACACGTATGGAGGTGTACGCCAGATTGCATCGGTATAGGTGTAAGAGGTAACAGATGATGTTTTGGATGGATGCGTCCAGCGGGTTAATGTCATTATTACCGCAATAAATGACGAACCTTTTCCATTTGGCTGCATAGCAAGCCCTTGTAGTGGGTCTCCTGGCCTCCTTGATGATGTCCATACAGTCAGGTGGCAGGTTGAGATAGCCAAACTCTAGGACTTCAGGAGCCAGATCGCCAGGTTCAGCTGTTGCGGATCTGGGTGCTGAATCTCTCCATGGTTCTGCGTCAAATGCGCGGGTTTGATCCGCAGCCTTTGATGCGGCACCACGGAAAGTTCGAGGAAGGTGGTGTACCACGGCTGGCGTGCCCACGTTGGAGCAACTAGGACGAGTGTCAGGGAGTGTTGTCTGAGTTTGCGAGCCACCAGCGGTATCAACGGCGCTGGGGGAAAAGCGTACGCAAATCTGCCGGACCAGTTCATCCATATCGCATTGCCCAGCGACTGCGGATGTGGGAACCTGGCGGCGAAGCTTTGGCATTTTGCGTTTTCGCTTGTCGCGAATAGGTCTATCTCTGGATGACCCCACTGCTGGAAGTACGGTTGGAGTACCGATGGGTGTAGCTCCCACTCGTGCATCTGGTGGCTGTGTCTGCTGAGCAGATCCGCCATCTGGTTGTCCTTGCCAGGGAGGTGTTCCGCCATGAGGAACATGTTCCTCTGAATGGCCCACTTCCACATGCTCTGAGCCAGATGAGACAACTGTGGAGAGTGTGTTCCTCCCTGCTTCTGTATGTAGTACATTGCGGTCATGTTGTCCGTCCGGATCAACACGACCTTGTTGCATAGATGTACTTTGAATGCCTTCATGGCCAGGAAGATTGCCATCAGTTCCAGAAGGTTGATGTGCATCTTCTTTTGTTGTGTCGTCCATAGGCCCTGCACAGTGTAGTGGAGTACATGAGCTCCCCATCCCTGGAGAGACGCGTCCGCTGTCAGTACTATCTGTGGGACAGGCTCTTGGAATGGTCGGCCCTTGCAAAGGTTTTGTGGATTCCACCAATGCAGAGTTGTATGCCCGACCGCTCACCAACACTAGGTCTTTCAATTGTCCTTGAGCCTGATTCCACTGACGTGCTAGGCACTCCTGAAGCGGGCGCATGTGTAATCTCGCGTGCGGGACTATGAAGATGCAGGAGGCCATCATGCCTATCAACTGCATAAACACTCGCGCTGGAAGTGAGTGATTGGGTTTGAACTTGGAGATCAGCAGTTGTATGCTGTTGATCCTCACTAAATTTGGCTGAGCTGTGGCCGCCAGAGTGTCTATAGTCGCACCTAGGTACTGTTGTACGTGTGCGGGCTGGAGATGGGACTTTGGGTAATTTAGTGAGAATCCCAGACTGTGGAGGAGATGAATGGTGCGGGACATGTGGCTGGCACATTGCTGGGCTGACTTCGCTTGAACGAGCCAGTCGTCTAGGTAGGGGTAGACGTGTATATGCTGCCTCCGTAGATGTGCTGCCACTGTAGCTAGGCACTTTGTGAAAACCCTGGGCGCTGTTGTCACGCCGAAGGGAAGGACTTTGAATGATAGTGCTGCCCCTGAACAGTGAACCTGAGGTATTTTTTGTGTGAGGGGTGGATGGGTATGTGGAAATACGCATCCTTGAGGTCCAGTGTGGCTAGGAAGTCTCCCTGCTTGAGAAGCGGAAGGACTTGCTGTAGAGTGAGCATATGAAAGTGCTCTGAAAGAATGTACTGGTTCAGGGGTCTCAGGTCTAATATAGGTCTGAGTGACCCGTCCTTTTTTGGAATTAGGAAGTAGAGGGAGTACACCCCCGTACCCTGCTCGTGGATGGGTACGACCTCTATAGCGCCTTTTAGAAGCATACTTTGCACCTCTTTCTGTAAGAGCGTTAAGTGCTCTGAGGACATAGGACGGTTTCTTGGTGGTATTGTGGGTGGAGTGGAGGTTAACTCCAGACAGTAACCGTATTTTACAATATCTTTGACCCACCTGTCCGTGGTGATGGAGTTCCACGTGGACAGGAACCTTTGTAGCCTTCCCCCGACAGGTGTTATGTGGTCGGGAGGAAGGGAGAGGGCGTCACTGCTTGTTCTTGGGGGAGGACCTGGTGTTGCCGTAGCCGCGTCCTCTGCCCTTTGTGCTGGAGCCACGATATCCACCCCGGGTGTTTTTATCGTAGGTGGTCTGTGTATTGCCTTTGTTATATGTTTGTTGTGACCCCTGTCCTCTACCTGCTCCCTTGTTTCCGGGGCGACGAAAGGAGCCGCTCCGAAAGGACTGAGTTTGGAGAGCGCCCATGGACTTTGCAGTGTCCGTGTCCTTTTTTATCTTTTCAAGGGTGGTGTCAACCTCTGGCCCGAATAGATAGTCGGGGTTGACAGGCTGGTTGAGTATATTGTTTTGTACCTCAGGCTTGAATCCTGAGATTCGTAACCAGGCATGTCGTCGCAGCATGACGCTTGTGTTTATGGCCCCGGCAGCCGTGTCTGCAGCATCTAGTGCACACTTGATGGAAGCATTCGTGAGTAGCTGTCCTTCTCTGATGAGCATTTCTGCGCCTTCCTTGAACTGGTCAGGGAGATGTTGGAATATTTGCTCGAGTGTGTCATAGTGCGCTCTATCATAGCGAGCAAGGAGCGCTTGAGTGTTGGCTATGCGCCATATGTTGGCTGCTTGGGCGGCAACTCTCTTGCCAGAGGTCTCTAACACCTTGGACTCTTTGTCCGGGGGAGGAGCGTCACCTGTCGTTTGCGAGTGTGCCCTCTTGCGAGCATTCGCTACAACAATGGAGTCTAGTGGTAGTTGTCCTCTGATGTAAGTAGGGTCCCCAGGTGCTGATCGGTATTTCTTATCAATCCTGGGGTTTATCACTCGTGCCCTGGTGGGTTCCTTGAAAAGGTCCTTGGCTGGTTTGAGGACTCCTTTCAACATGGGCAGAGTCTTTACATGCCGTTCTGAGGATGCGAAAGTGTCCATAAGAAAGTCATCTTCGACGGTGTCAGAGTGAAGCTGCACCCCATGGTTATTGGCAGCACGTTCAATAAGAGCGTTGAAGGCTGCAGTATCCTCTGTGGGAGATGTTTTTGCCCCATAGAGTTGTGGGTCCTGTGTATCGAGAGGTGCACCTGGGTCTACCGGGTCGCCCCAAGTGTGATCAGGGTCCTGCTGGTCATCAGGGTCTGTGTCTCCATGGTAGGGGACTTGGTCATCCATGTAGTCCTCCAACGCATCCGTGTCGGAACGTGTGGGGGAGAATAGTTGTGGATCCTGGTAGGATGAGTGGAAAGGTTCATAAAGGAGAGGTTCTGATTCTACAGGCAGCTTCCTTTTTAGAGGGATCCTGAAAGGGTCCAACGGTGGTTCCGAAGTTATCCTTTGCTCGTGGAGAATCATCCTGCCAGTGTTGGCGTCGATGACATGTGACGGAGACGTCTCAGCAGGTGTAATCGTAGTCTGGGTGACCCGTGTCCTGAGTTGGAACATTTTCGGGATTGTTGACGGAGGCAAGCCAAAGGTAATGTTGGCTGGCACCGAAGAGGCTGCCGGAGCTTCGATCGGACCGGAACCCGACGGGTCCTGGAGGGCAGCCTTGGTTTTGCTGCTTTGTGTCGCACCAGGTCGTCCTTGGGGCGCCTTTGAGGCTTTGGCACCGACCAGGTTCGTAGAGGCGGCCGTGGACTTTTTCGGCGCCGGTGTTTCATCGAGTCGAGGTGCGGAGATGACCGTCGACGTCTTCGATGCGTGAGGCTTTGGTGTCGTCGAGGGAGCGATGCGAGGCGCAGCAGGCGGCGCAGCCCTCGGTGTCAGTGGCGTCGGGAGCCGAGTAGGTTTGTCGGCGCCGAAGGCCTTTTTCCGTTTATCGACTCCGACGTCGCCCGCTTCAAGTTCGGCACCGAAGTCTCTCTTGGTGCGGTCGGTGTCGACGCGTCGCGCTGGCGTGGAAGGCCTCGATCCGACCAGCGCCACTTTCGGTTTCGGTTTCGTTGGAACCGGAGCAGCTTTCGGTTTCGGTTTTATGGAAGGGAAACCAGCTGGTTTAAGCGGTAATGGCTGCCGCTGGGTGTCCGAGGCCGGGCCCGAGGGCGGGGCCGAAGAACTGCGGGATGGGTCTCGGGTAAGGCCCGAAGGCGATCCCTCGACCGGAGCCATAGGCCGTGGAACTGGGCCTTCTTCGGTGTGAACAGGTAGGCCTTGTTCATCATTGGAGCTACTCTCTTCGGCCCCTAAGGCCTCCTCGTCGTCTCCTACCTCGGTGTCGTCTTCACCTCTGTGGAAGAGTGATTCGTTGACTTCGTCCGATCCGGATCCGTGTTCGGAAACGGGACTGGAGGGTAAGACTTCCAATTCTTCGACGTCTTCGGCCTCGTTGAAGATGTCTGCTGGGGCCGGTGCCGCGTGCTGCGCTTCGAGTCTCGCCGCTCGTCGATTCCGTAGAGTCTTTTTTGAACGGAACCGGGCACAGGCCATGCATGTCGATTCGTCGTGGTCCGGCGAAAGGCATTTGTTGCACACCGGATGGACGTCGATGTGTGGGTACTTCGCATTGCATACCGGACACCTCTTGAATGGCGTCCTCGATTCCATCGTCGAAGTAGTCGATGAACAGGTAAATGCGAAAAAAGTCGGTGCTGAAAGTTAGTAAACTAACAAGGTTGTATCGAAAACCGATCGATAAACAGTACCGACGCGAACTAAAGGCCTTTTGGCCTCGACAAAATATTTTCCTAACTTGAGCTAAGATAGCACATCCGAACCCAATGGCGGAAAAAAACAATCTGAGGATGGAGAGGATGCCCATGCGCACTGTAGTCCAGGGGAGGAGTCACCTATCCAAGGATACTTCGAAGACTCTTCCAGGACAACAACGTGCAAACATCCGGACCCAACACTAGGCGGCGATCTATGCACAGATATGAATTCAGCAGCCCACATGCCTCGAACAAAATGATACTGTGCAACCAGTCCTACTCCGGGCACCTCCCTTTTTCTTCATATCTGCTTTTAGATTATGAAGACCTTTGATGGCACGGGCTAGTGCCACATTGTTCATATTGTTTCTGGGGATAAAAGTACAACAGGAAGGCCCAATCTTGGCGCACACCCCACCCTCCAGCGTGGTCAAGTGCAACAAGTACCAATGTTGCATCACCATTAGGTGGTTGGCTCATAGTTCTTCCTGGATAGAGTTTAGGCCGATCTCAGTGTTATCCATCATCTTCATCAATTCCCATCTGGTCATTTGTAACCAGCAGGCTTTTGATTTTGTTTGTACGGTGAAGAAGGGTATCGACACTCCAGCGCTTACTTGAGTTTCTATGAAGAGTCTGAATTCTTCTGGAATGTCCTTGTACTGAGCCCAGCCAAAATAATCAGCAGTTCTTCTCCTTCGAGTCTGCTGCAACAGAGTTTTCTTCCTTAACAGATGTTGAGACAACTCGGACAGATCTTCTCCAGGGGTGACCAGGGTTGGGGCGTGTATGGTCACGAGGGTGCAGAGGCGCAGCCATCCAGGGACAAGTTGGGTGTAGGTGAGGTCACTGCATTGCCAGTAGACATCCATCAGCGTGAAAGGGCCCCATTGCAGGTCTTGAACCCGCAATATCATGCCACAATTCATGTTGCTGCCCAACGGTATGGTTCCTTTGCCTCTAAAACAAAGAGTACAACGTACGTTTACATACAATTAGGGGTTACCCCTTCCCCTCCAGCCAGGTGTACCTATTGAACTCGCTATCCCAGATTTCCTGGCAAAGGTGTCAATGCTGACATTGGACCCCCATCTCATGGGACTCATTTCCCCTGGCTTGATTAAGATAAGCAGCCCTGCACTGGAATTCCATGTCCGGGACCCATTGCTCGTTAAAGAAGATGTTCCCAAAGATGTTAAGGGCTGCCCTGGACCACAGAATGAGGCGGGAGCAGACGTATTTGTGCAATAGTCTGGTGGCCGTGCTATCTCCAAGAACCTTTTCTCAACAAAGCCTCGGGGCCAAACCGTGTCTTCCCCTATGGTGCCCTTTCTGAACATCTGGTCTACGTCGGATTAGATGTCAATCAGCACATTTAAGAGGTATAGTGCAGTAGGGTTGGTCTCATGCTGGGTGATGTTTACTAATGTCCTACAGGGTTCTACTCTATTGGGTTGGATTTCTGCCTTGATCCTGCAGAGGTACAGATGAACGAGACATTTTGCTCTTTCAGGGGCTCTCTTGCACAAAATAAAGTCTGCGCCTATGCAAGAGGTATCAATGTAATAAAATTTGTTCGTAGTTTGTGTGCCTACCTCGGACTATTTTAGTACCAGGTGTTGTGTAGGAGTGCGCTGTGTAGTGAGTGAGGAATACTAATGTTTGGTTCATTGTAGGTGTATGTGAGGTGAGAGGTCTCTGCTCATGCGTTGCAAGAATGTAGTAGAGCGTACACAATTATATACATTTTCAGTTCTGGAGGGGCTCGAAAGCAAGGAGAGCGTGTACATAAATATAAGGGAATGTAACTTAGGAAACATTTGTATAATGTAGGATTGTCTTCGAGAGAGATGTCTGGGCCTGTCTTTGGTTGTTTGTGGTCTGGTGTGGAGTGGCTGTTGTCTGTGCTTTGGTGTGTGGTGGCTGTTGTCTGGGCGCCCAGGGGTGTTTTCGTCTTTGGTGCTGTGCAGGAAGAGTGTCTCTAAAAACGAAGTTACAAAGTTAGTTGAACTCTGAAGTACTTGAGCGATTGGTCTTCCGAGTCTTCGAGAGTCCTGATTAGAAGGAATGGCGGGCTGCAGCAACGTTGGTGCAAATACAGGTCATTTGCTGACTAGTAGGGTAAGAGCTGTGGGCCGTAGGTTAATTTGGAGAAATACATTTGTGAGGCAATTTATTTGAACATTCCGGTTTCATTTGTAAAATGATCATGCTATATGGTTTTGCTGGGAGCTAAATGGTTTTACTGGGGGGCAAATTTTCCTATTAGGATTAGGCGGAGAAGACGGACTTTTAAATGGTATTGGGGAGGTTTTTAAACTAATTGCAGTGAACGAGAGAATTTTTGGGGACGACTGGGGATTTTTACCTAAGTTTAATGCATTGGAATTTTGGGGACGACTGGGGATTTTTTTAACTCCTTTTAATGCGATCCGTACTATTCCCCCCCCCCCCCCCTGCTGTAGCATGGACAGTATTTTCTGTGCAGGCTATGCTGTTCAGAGTGCGATGTTTTAGAAGGTGCGGAGGTGTCCTTTTGACCTATCTGGGCTTCCAAGGTCCCTCGGGATTCTTCCCACAAAGAGGACCGTTTGGAAGAACTAGAAGTAGCTGGGTAAAAGGACTGTCAACCTCTGGGTCCGGCGGTGAGTACGGAGGTTTCTTTTGGTTCTTCCCAAAAAAGAATAGGCGGATAGTTGTGAAGATTTGTAGGATTGGAAACGTATAACAAACAATTCATGGATCTTCAGCTCAATTCAAGGTTTCGAAAAAGAATTAGCGGAGATACCGAGTCAGTTAAAGAAACCAGTCAAGTCTAAATCAGGAACAAGTGAGAATAGCAGGTTTTGATATAAATGTGATTTTAGAAAAAGGAGCAAATTGTTTGATAGGAGATCACTTAAGAGGATTTGTAAGCACATTATTCGCTGTGAACCAAAAAAAAGACATGGGTTGGAGACTGATAATACATTTAAGAATTGTAAACCGATCTTAAGTTTACAGGCATTTCAAGATGGAGGGGATCCATCGGCTAAGAGATGCTTCAGGGATGAGACCGGTTGGTAAAATTGGATCTGAAGGATGCATATTTCACAGTAAATATGGAGGAAAACAGCCAGAGATATCTTCAGTTCAGATGGAGAAATCAGTAATATCAGCTTCTGAGCCTTTCATTTGGTCTTTCATCGGCACCTTGGTGCTTTACAAAGGTGAAGCATGCTGTGGTAGCTTATTTGAGGGAAGGGTTTCACATGATTGTTTATCTTGATGACATTCTGTTGATGTCGCAAAATGTTGGTAACTCAATTGAAGGAAACGATTAATCTCTTAGAAAGTTTGAGTTCATAAAAGAGGAGAAATCCATTATGGTTCCGTCTCAGAGCTTGGAATTCTTAAGTTTCAAGATAGACACAATTGGGGAGTTGTTGTTACCAGAAAAGAATGTTGATAAAGAAGGAGGGGTCTCGTGTTGTAAAAAAGAACAGTTTGACACAGAGATTTGGCAAAACTATTAGGATTGTTTTCATTATCGATCCAAGCTATATTCTCAGGCCCTTTGCATTATTGAGCTTTGCAGAGGTTAACGGCAGAGGCCTTGAGAGAAGGCTTATGGTATGGCGACAAGGTTGTTTTGAATTAGGAAGCGAAAACAGAACTGGATTGGTGGATACACAATCTGGAGGCATGTAAATGAAGAGCAATTTTTGGATGTGTGCCAGAGTTTGTCTTGGAGACTGATGCCAGTTTGAATGGTTGGGCTGCCCGACTTGGAGAGCAGAAAACCGGTGGTGCTTGGTCAAGTCAAGAGAAGGCCATCATATAAATTGTCTGGAATTAACAGAAGGTTTATATGCCCCGATGAGTTTCAGGAATGTATTACAGGGTCAGAAAGTTTTGATAAAAATGGACAATGTTTCAGTGGTGTCTTACATAAACTGCATAGGAGGCAGCAGGTCCAAAACTCTATCAGAGATAGCGATGGAACTTTGGTTATTTTGTCTTGAACATAGGAGCTTAAGAGCTGAGTATCTTCCAGGGGTAAGGAGCTTAGTGGCAGACTGGAGGATAGAGCAGGTTATGGGCCCTTTGGATGTGGACCTTTTTGCAACCAGATTGACATCAGATTCACAGGTATTTCAGTTGGTTATCGGATCTAGGTGCGACAGCGATCAATGCATTCCAGCAGAAACGTATAGCTAATGGGGGTACACTTTCCTACCATTTGCAAGGAGTCAGAGTTGTTCTGTAGGTGAGGAAGGAGAGACGTCAGTTAGTACTGGTGACTCTTTTTTGGGTGTCACAGGCATGGTTTCAAGCAGTTCTGAAATTGGCTTGCAAGAGTCCCTGGTTTAATATGGCAGAGGATGGTCTGTTGACGAACGAAGGAGTGGAACTTCCTTTGGTGTTGAGGAGAGAGTTGAACCTTCTTTTTTGGAAGGTGTCAGGAGAGCTGGACCATTCGAGGGTCTTTTGAGGACTCTTCGGCACCAGGCATCAGACGTAGATACAAAGGAATATGGAGGATTTGGATTGGTTGGTGCGTGGAAAAAAAGTCTGGATCCCGTGGAGGCATTTGTGGTAGAGGTTGTACATTTTTTTGTTGAACAATTTGAAAAGGGACTCAGTTATAGGACATTAAATTGGTATAGCGCTGTAGTTTCTGCTGGTCATGTAATTAGTCAGGGCCGAAGCTATGTTTTGGTTTGTAGGATTTTGAATAGCATGAGACTGAAGAGGCCTCCAAAAGCAAGGTATGATTATCCTATGGGATGTGAATTTGATCCTGAAGTTATTTTAATTGTGGGCATTGAACAAGTATTTGAGTACTAAGAATCTTTCTATTATGCTCCCATTTAGGGAACAGACTATACGAGTTGACATGATGGGTGGCATTCACGTACAGCGTTGGCGAATTATTGTACGTATAAGACAGCGATACCCGGCCCCCGGGATGTGGGAAACACTGAGACACGCAGTGATTGTCATATACAAAGTAGCCGGCCCACAGGGTTGTAGGCGAGTAGATGTGAACGCCACCATGTTTGTTCATTCTAAAATAAATAAATACATTTTAAAAAAGAATCTTTCTATTAAGCTGGCTTTTGTGTTTGGGGTCTTGCAGAAGAGTGATAAATGTCCAGAAGTTAACAGGATTTTTAGTCCAGACGAAGTGTTTTTTTTAATTTGAAAGAGGACGAAGATTGTGTCTACATCAATATTTTATCCAAAATTTGATGAATGTACAAAGTTGTGTGGTTGATTGTGTGAAAGAATACAAGTCTGGAGTCTTGGAGAATAGAAGGGATGGTGAACATCAATTATTAACCTCATATGTGAGACGATTTAGGGCGGTAAGTAATGCAACAATTTCAAGAAAAGGCAAAATTGCAATGAAACAAGCAGGGGTGAATGTGGAATGGTATAAAGTCCATTCTGTAAGAGGTGCTATGGCAAGTAAAGCTTGTTGGTCTGGAGGAAAACAGTAATATATTTTGAAAGCAGCCGATTGGTCAAATGTGGGTACTTTGGCTAAACATTATTTTAGACCAATTGAAAACGTCAGAGGCGGTGTTAAAGGGCTTTCAAGATGCAGAATGGTAGCGTCCGATCTTTAAATGAAATGGCGATACTCAGACTAACATGAATAGAGAATCAGGATTTCATAAAAGACACAGATGCTAACATTATCCCTCCCGATATATTATATATATATTTTCTAGTAGATAAGCAAAATAGGATGTGTCATTTACTGGTGCATTTTTATTTTTTTTTAGACAAGTTATTACATATGTTTTTTTATTCTAGATTCGCAGTTCCGCAATCGTAAGGAAATAGGATCATGGAAGGTACAGGTTTGAGGACGGATTTAGTTTTCTTCACACGTTTGCATTTAAAAGAGGAAGATTTTTCTCTAACAGTGACATTTATATATTGCCTGAGTTCCAATTCTGGATTGTTAATGCTTGGAATAGTTCTCTTAAGGTGCTGCTGACTGAAGTGGCAATAAAAGAGTATGCAGAATGCTAGCCTCTGTGTCTTTAATGACATCTTGATTCTCTATTAATGTTAATTTGAGAATATCTATTCCAGATCGACATAGCATGGTCATCCTGAAGTTTTCCTGTGTGAACTTAAAATGTTCTGAATTATCCCGGCTGGTGAATTAAAGGTTTTGAGTGTTTCTACTGTTGAATTAATGGTTTTGAGTGTTCCTACTGTTGTGATATTTCCTTTTTGTGTTGGTGGAGGGCTTCCTGCAGCAGGTGTAAGAGGTATGCTTGTGCGGATGTTCTAGATACACTGAATGTCTGTGGGAATTGGAGTTTGATCTGTGTGTAGGGATTCTGTGGGGGTAGCCCTGATAACAGTCTATTCAGTTTGTGAAATACGTTTAGGCAACAATGGGCAGCCTTGTGTTTTTTTCAGAGACAGTCATGGCACTCTATGATAGTTTGAGGTGGTCCTCCCTTTGTCTCTCTGGTACGACCATTTTGTTAGATTCCCCTGGGGTCCGCCAGCTGAGGTCTTTCACAATGAGGCACCACCTGTACGTTCGTGGTCACCCTGACCTCTTTGGGGGTGCTCCCATCAGTTTCTTGGTAGCTCCAGCAGGACCACGGGGTGGGGGGACGATGTAGGAGGTAGCCTGTCCACTCTAGATCCAGGGATTTCTCCCATGAGGCTGGCAGGGACCATTACCTTAGGCGGTGTCCAGAGGGTCGGGCATGTCGCCTTCCCTGCTGCCGTAATTTGTCTCAGATTTGTATCGGGTAGCAAGGAGGGGCTCCCAGGGCAGGAAATGCACCCCATGGCCATGTGCTTCTTCGCCTGGGCCGCCTCTTCCTTTGTAGAGGCGCCAGAGTGGTGGCGGAGCCTGGACCAGCTTCCCAGAGCCAGCTCCCCCCTAGCCTCAAGGGGTACAATGGTCCTATGTGTGCATTCCCTTATTGATTTGGCTGTTTCTACCAAGCGATGCTTTGCGCGACAGGTCCAGTGAAGGTCTAGTTTCTACCATTTTAGGAGGTTTCACATATAACCCCAGACTGCTCTCTCGAGGAGGGCTCGATGGTCTGGGATTGTCCTGATTGATATTCTTAAGGTGTGGGTGGATGTCACTGGTCTGTGCTCAAGGGCGAAAACTTCGGGGAAGGAGCAGGCTATACTCTGATCCTCAGTGAACGGGATGGACATCCTCAGTTTGGATCTTACATCCTTCTACTTCCATTTTGAGGAGTTCTGTGAGAGGAACCTTAGCCACAAATTCTGAGATCCCCTGCATCTTAGCGGTGGTCTTCGATATAGGGGCTGCTCCTTTCCTTAGGCATGACCTAGCCGCCCATTTATCAGCAAGAAAGCGATACGGTGTTTTACTTATGAGCACTGTGATCACAGGCCCTCCTCAAGGTTGTCCGGGGCTGCCACGGGTTGAGCACGTTCTTACGCGCCTGAGTGGTTTTTTTGTGAGCACTCCCCATCTGCCCCCTGGGTTGGCAGGCCCCATTTTAGGCATTCGCCTTCGCTGTCGGACTCAGAGGAGCAGGAGCCTTCCTCTTTGCTGCTCCTAGCTTGGAGGTAGTGTATGGTGCATTCCATCGGCCTGCCCACATTCTTAATAGGGTAATTTGCATAGCTCTTTTTTGGCCCACAAGTCTGGTTTGAATGAAAGTTTTGGCGAGTTATGATGCAGGTATCTAATGTCGCCCACCCCCCCCCCTCCTCCTCTCCCCCCCCCCCTCCTCTCTCCCCCCCCCCCCCCCCGGCCACCGGGGAAATGAGTGTGTGTGTCCTGGTATGGGTGGTGTTACTCACGGCAGTGTGTCTCTAATCTCCATGCCTGGTTGGGGAAATTCGCGTTCATGTGGTCTAGTGGAGTTGCCATGACCGAGTGGGAAACTATTTTGTTTTAAGGGTTTGCAAAAATTTTATTATCTCGAGATTTTCTTTAAATGAGTTACCAATTCTACTATTCTTTGGAGGAACTGTGGAACAGGGGCGGTACCAAAACTCAATTTACTGGTTACAAGCTCAAACAGCAACCTGATGCATCAACAAAAAAATGGGTAACATTAAAAGAGAATAGTGCAATGAAGCAATAACAACCTATGACAAAAGTGCAATTGTTCGTTCAGGGCAGAGTGGATTGATTGCAGCAGAAAACGAACAATCATGAACTTCTGATTTGGAAAAATGGCTAGTATCAGCTAAAAGAATAGAATTATTAATGAGACAACATTTAAACATACTGCATGATTTTGATAAATTCAACAGCACCACAATATTAATAAATCTAAAGAAGGGAAAAGATCTAAGAGACTAAAAACAGTTGACCGAAAAATTCCTTTTGTCCAAAAAACTAAGCCCTCTACTAGTACCTATATCCCATGGAGAGGGGATTTTCTGCGCAGTACACGGAGCCAGGTGAGCCCGATAAGTCTGTCACTATAGGCTCAGTGGACAAATATAGCAACAATTTAATCGAAAAAAGGGATATCCTGAAACGGTCGGCCCTCTACAACCACAAAAAAGCTATGCGCGATTCACCCAGGTCTGAAATGTTTTTCCAAACTTATTACACCCAGGGGTTGTGCGTATCTCTGCCGCCCAGAGATTCAAGCGGAGAGAAAAAAGGGGACATCTCTCACTTCTTTCAGGTGCTATGAGTGTTGAAACCAACAGCACTTGAAGTTTTGTAACTAAGAAAATCAAGTTTGAGATGTTGGCACTGTATCATACCAAGAGCCTATGCGAACCAACGTGCCACTAAGCCCAATGGTCCAAGCTATCCCTTGCTAACACCCGGGGACGAGGCAGTCCCTGTTCCAAGTACAACACCAGGCTATCCACTGTTAGCACCCGGGGACGAGGTGTACCTTGAGCTCTAAACCCAAGGTTAGGTAACTACCTTTGCATTCTTCTAGCGTGCGGACTAGGGGGAAAACAAACGTGGTCTACACGCTTGTCCTAGTTTGTCAAACACCACAGGTTGGGACTAAAGATCAGATGTAGTCTCTTACCCTATGGCGGCTGTCTCTAGAAAGACACCCGCTTCATGGATTCAGCAGAACTTCTAATCAATTATGGTATCTGTTCATCGGTCTTTTTATCGCAGATGAATCAGTTCGGGTCGAGATCCTTTCTTTGACAACAGTTGGGCTCGATAAACCAATCTCTGCTATCTGGCTTGCCAAAATGTTGCTTGGATATGAATTTACCATAAACAAATAAAAAGACAAGAGGCGTTTGGCAAAACAGTAACAAGTTGGTTTAATTAAAAGCTGCGACAGGGAGAGCCTGGACAGAATGAGTCTGCTCAAAATCTTTTGGCCGCCAATTCATACAGTTCATGAGGTACAATAAAATGTTTTCTACATTCCTAAAGAGCAGCTTACTCATAAACCAATCACATGTGTGCATCTGATAAGGACACCGATGGCTCTTGACCTCGGGAAGAGCTAATGTGGGCCAGTGTGTATGTGTCCATATGTCCGGTGTGAGGAGTGCACGATCACTATGTGTGGTGAGCATGTCGTGTCCCGATTGGCTGAGTGGAAACATGTGGTATCTAGCTTTGTTGTATTTCTAGGGAGCACAAGCCTTAGGCCAAACTGGTTTTATTGAGGCCAATTACCTTGGACTGGTTTGTGGTGCAAGTATCTATCTGTGGAATCGATCAGGGTTTTTCCTGGGTGCGTGTTTGCCTGTAATATATGGGGGACCCAACCTGTGACCAGTTACTCAATAAGCGTGGGCATGGGTCACAGGACCTGCCCAACCACGTAGCTGACTCGGGGTTGATAGGGAGGTCACCATGTGTGAGTCCGACCGCAATAATGTACCGTTTATTGGAACTCACAAGAATAATATGGCAGGCACCGATATCATTTTTAACCGACATTATAAACATTGTGCATACAGTTGTCATCCAGTACACTGACATCGTTTTTACTGGAGTTGTCCAAGTTAGGTTTGCTTTGGTCTGAACGTATATTAACAGCATTGATTAGGACATACACTGGTTTTATTGCTGATGTCGGCACTGCTGTGCGGTCACAATTTATGGTATACATTGAATCGACGGGCATTGTCGCAGTTGTGTGGACATTCACATTGCATTTCCTGATATTGTCGTGGTCGGACCTGCACATATCATGACATTCTTTGACATCGTATTCACCCATCCCAACAGAAGGTTTTCAGGCAGAGTCACCACCGCCCCAAATACACTTCTGGGGGCTGATCTCTTGGCAGCAGGTCGCCATCGCTGGTGTGGGGTACAGCGCACTCAACTATGTTCCTTAGCATCTGTGTGCAATGAGTAAGTTTCTTTGGCAACCCACCATGTGGTGAAGGGTACACCAGGCTCAGGCTCTCTGCCATGGAGCAGGGCTCCCTGGGGAGGCGCTGGGCATGGGTATCAGCACGGTAGAAAAAACAGACCAGCTCCACACTCTGGATACAGCGAGTAGTCCATGTTCGTCCTAGTCCAGTATGTGAAACGATCTTCCTGGCAACTAGATGAGCAGTTGGCAGAAGCCCAGTCACTGTTAGTGTGTATTTTTGAAGGGCCAGCCAACCATCAGGGGTCAAGTTTCCATCCACAGAGGGGAGTCTGGGAAAGCAGGGTCTCCAGGTACATCTGCCCCAGGCTTCTCTGGCAGGTTACTATGAGAGTCCCCTACAAACCACGCCATAGGAAAAGCAGAAAAACGATGGTGGGAATTGAATGGTCTTCGGTACAAAAATGTTATCTTCCTTCTTACAAACATCACTTGTACTTCAGAAGAAATATTCATAGATATTTAAGTGCAATCCTGAAAGCAAATGCGGCAGCAGTGAAAGTAAACCCAATCATCAAACGTACAATAATATCTGTGAAGGATTGCACCAGCAATGATTGCCTGCAACGTTTGTATTAGAAAAGATATACATTTGAAGGAGCTCCCGTCAACCTCCAAACACCCTGGACGTACAAAGAAACTGGTGGATCAGGAGACAGTTCCCTGGGTACACCTCAAGAGCAATGGATCTCCTGCTAGCAACTCAAGGGGGCGCTGTGGGGATCCCCAAAAAGGAACATTGTTGGAGGAGACACTAATGGCCTCACCTCTCAGACAAGCAGTCACATGGAGGCGCCACCTAGCAGTCTGGGTGGATCCCTGAAGATCAAGGGACCCCCTCAAACTGGTGCCAGAAAGAAAAACAGAGGGCACAATGCTGGGAACGGTCTACCTTACATCTTCCCATGAAACCGACACTCTAGAGACATAACCCTAGGACTTTCTTCGCGCCTCTGCTACTCGACAGTAAAGTTTCACAGCTACCAACGAACCTGTAGTCAAATTGTGAAAATAACCCCAAGTAAATGAAGGGCGCCTGCAGTGTCTCAGCAGGGTTTCTATAGTTAAGACAGTACAAGCACTTCCAAGAGTTGTGCTGGAAGCCTCGAAGGAGAGACTGCTTGCACTCAGGCCTGCTAGCGCACCCCTATGTAGGTTCTGCGCACAAAGGTGGGTGGTGCAAGAAGCTCAAAGTGCTGTACAATCTGGAAGCTTCATGAACTTTTCCCCAACAATGCCGGAGAGAGGAAGATACTGGCTAAGATACACAGTCTTGAAAGGAATGGGTCATTTGGTTCAGCATAGGATAAATCTGTTGTACGCTGGAAAAGCAGGGGCAGAGAGCTACAGCCAACCATGCGACTGCCACTTCATCTACTTTAACCTTTCCAGTGGTACCAGTAGCATGGAAACAACTCATCTGGTCAGCTCCAATTAAAATACAAATAGGAAAACATGGTTTGTAGTTCTCTTCATCCCACCAAATTCCCCAGATATTCCCTTCCCATAAATTACACACAAAATAAACACTTTTAGCACAAGGTAAGAAGACAGTGTAAACAGGGGTGTAAATGTGTACTGCAGCCACACCGTTAAGTTAGTAGTTCAATATCTAAGTAGAGTAAAAGTGGCTTCTTGAACTGGGCAAGGAAACGTGTGAGCCAATCACCGAGGCAGTGAGGGCAAAAATTATACACTTTTGCCCTGCACCTTGTCTGTCATCATACCTCGTAGATGTTGGGGTGCCACATCTTGGTGATGAAGCGGAATCCTGGGGGAGAATAGGGATAATCCATAGGGAACTTCAGACGAGCCTGCAAACAAATAACATGTTAGATTGAGGTTGGGAGGGGGGGGAATACGTTTTATTGTGTACAGTGCAGCTCACCTCCCAGTGCGCCAAGTAATTCATCCCATTCTGGCTGGCCTCTGATCCTCTCCCCACTTCACACACAGACGTAATCACCCCAATCAAAAAGCCAGGTCAGGAAATAAGTTGGTTTTACAAAGAGTGACCGGGGTCCATTTTCGTACATACATACTTCATGAAAGATTCCCAGATTGAGCATAAGGTTTTACAAAGGGACTGTGTGCCCTTCAGTGCTATTCATCAACAAGAGGGTGCCCTGAGCAGCCCCCCTGCGGTGAACCCACAGACAGAGCAGGGATGTACAATACCAGTGGCCCCCAGCTGTCTCAGCACCAGAGGCCCCGGCCGGGCTAGAGCTTATGCAAGGTCTCTCGAACCTTTCGGCAAACCAAGACCATGGAAAAGGGGACAATTCAACAAGACTTTCCAACCAGTGCTACTGAATGGCTTTTTTAGTCCTTGCAATTTCCAATTCTGTGACCATTTTACTGGATGGCTCTCCAGAATCCTGGATCACAGTTTATGTTCCCTCAAGGTCTGCACTGCGCGACCGCTTCTCCCCTAGATGCCAACTTTTCTCCCAGTATTCGCCGCTTCATCGTGAATGAAGTGGCCTCAGAAACGCTTCAGAGACTTCCACCCGAACCATGTTCTTCTCCAACATAAATGGACATCTTGGTAAAGGGAGTACAACCTTCAACTTGTTTGTACTCGGCCTCTAATAACCCTCATCATCAGGGAGCCTCAATTTCTACTCGTGTAATACCTAAACTCATACTACTGGACACTTGCTACACTACAAGAAATCTCTACTGGGTACTACTGTGTAGTGGAGGAGAGACATGCACACGTGTGCACACCACCAGGGGTAGTACACACACCTCTTGCCGCTGAGCTTCTGGTTCGGCAACTCAGTGATGTGCAACAGGAGTGGGTAACCCAAAAGTAATTCTCATCACCAAACTCTATTACGCTGGGAAAGTTCCCCAAGAAGATTCCTTTTACTATCTCAATGCAAGGTATGTGCTACCACACAGGCCCTAGATAGCAAATATATCTAGATATATAGATTATCTCAAACTCTCATCCTACTATCAACCAGCGCTGGCAACCCTCAACAAGCGCTGGCAACCCTCAACAAGCTTTTGTAAAAAAAAAAAAAAAAGCATAGATCTGTGTATTAGTCACCATGAGTTAAGGGAACTACTTTGTCTGAGGATATGCTCTTGGTGAATACTAAATGCTGTCACTCAGTGAAATGAGGCAACAGTGAAGTGGGCTGAACCACTGTGAAATACTGTTTGCTGCAGTGGGTGGAAGAAAATGTGATTGACACGTCAGAAGACCAACTGGATGAAGAGGACTGACTGAAATCCCCGATAGGCAAGGTACTGGAAGTATGTGATTCTGCAGCAGTGGCATTTTCCACATAATTATGAATTTGCTAGATCATCCTCTGCAAAATCTGCAGATTGGACATGAAAAAAATTGCTGCTGGCTCAAATTAATCAAAAGTTTTCTAAAAAGTAGCAACAAGGCTCTTTGCTTAGGTTGACTAGTCATTTTTCAGTTGCTTATTGATGTACCTGGGTGGTAAACTGGTACTAATGAGGTGAAACCTTTGTTTTACTTACGTTTACAGTGTATGGGCAAACAAGAAAATAAAGAAATGTGGTGCATTACACTGCATTCTTCAACTTTTCTTGCCACATAATATAGTCAACCGTATTGCATTATTACAGTAGCCCTGCCTGTAAGTAAGCATATTATACATCATTTTGCAGTAAAATGAAAAGGCCTAGGTTAACACCTGACCTGGAAAATGAGGACAATAATATGCTGCAAATGCCACATAATATACCTCCACAGACAGAATACTGTAGGACTACAACAGTCGTCTCTCCCCTAAAGAGGGACACATTTACCGAGGAGCTTGCACCCGCCCTAATAATCGGGTATGATTGTGGCACTAGTCATACAACCTCTGGGACACTTGAATGAACCCTTTGTTCACTTTCTGTGCAGGTGCCCCATTGACTCCCCTTGTTGCTTGAAAACAGACACAAGCCGTTGGTGGGAGTGGCGAGTACAGATGGGCGGTGCAAACAGCAGCAAGCCGTCTCAGGAGACAGGTAGCTTTGTCTCCGTCGTTGCTGCAGTTGAAGGTACGACACTGTGTTTCTCAGAGTCAGTCAGTTGGGCCTCAGGCACAAACCTGTGCTGAGCAGGTGAGGAGACAGATGTGCATTCCGCCCTCTCCCCTCCCCGGCTTGCTCCCAGAAGACACTGAACCCATTATGGCAGCTAGGGAAACTGGGCCTGCACCACCTGAGGTTGCCACGGTATTCAAAGCACTAGTTGCCCACCTCCAATGACCAGCTGCTCATTGGTCATTCATTGAACACTGAAACCAGAGGCAACAGCACAAAGTGTAAACACAAAAAAAATGTGTACAAGAAACAACGAAGATAAGGCTAGTGGGTCCTTTGTGTTCGTATCCGTCTTTCATTTGTGTTCTTCAGAAAGCAAAAGCGCAGCCGATGAGTTTCACCTCAACAAAAAGGCTTCTTCAGGGCAACTTTACATAGGAAGCTCATTACAAGTTAAACTGTGTAAACAATGTCGCAAGGAACAATACATTTTCAGTGTACTTTTTAGGACAAGCTTGTGTACATCAAATCTTCAAGAAACGGAAATCCTATGATACAATTTTTAGTAAAACGTTCATAATTCTGGAGTTAAATCATCCGAGCAGTATTCGGCCGGTCCATACAGCAGGGCACATTTTCAGTGTCCAACACAAACTCGTTCCTAAAAAAGTACACAAAGAAAATTGGTTGTTCTAACGGGTCAGGCCCCGCCCTCCTCATTCTTCCGGTTAGAAGAGAGGTTAATGTAACATATTGCGACAGTATCAAGTCCCTCTGCACTCCCAGACCCCAGCAACCCTGCATCAATTTACTAAGAGTGTCGGTCTGCTTTTGACCTTGTATAATTATCTGTCACTTTTGGACCAGGTGTAGGTTATAGAATTAATGCACACATTCATACAGTCACTTTATATCAGGCTCTAGAGCCTCAGTGTCCCCAGGAAGAAGAAACCGATGACCCTACCTGTCCCCACACATTAATCTGATGACCATACCTCTCCCCAACCACACATGAAGGTGATGACCCTACCTATCCCTGCAAATTAAGCTGTTGACCGTACCTCTCTCCTCACATGAAGCTGGTGACCTTACCCCTACTCTCTCACACATGAAGCTGATGACCCTAACTCTTTCCACACATGAAGGTGATGACCCTACCTCTCCCATAACATAAAGCTGATTACCTTACCTCTCCTCGCACATCGAGCTGAAGCCCATACCTCCCCTTCACACGACCCTACCTCTCCCCACACAAAGCTGATGATCCTACCTCTCCCTTCCCAAACATGAAGCTGATGATCCTACCTCTCCCTTCCCAAACATGAAGCTGATGATCCTACCTCTCCCTTCCCAAACATGAAGCTGATGATCCTACCTCTCCCTTCCCAAACATGAAGCTGATGACCCTACCTTCCCCCTTACATAAATCTGATGACACTACCTCCCCTCTCACATGAAGCTGATGACCCTAACCCTCCCAGCACATGAAGCTGGTGAGCCTACCTCTCCTTGCATCTGAAGCCGATGATCTTACCTCTCCCTTCCCACACATGAAGGAGATGACTCCACTTCTCACACATGAAGCTGGTGACCCTACCTCCTCGCATTTGAAGCAGATGATCTAACCTCTTCCTTCCCACACATGAAGGTGATGCCCTACCTCTCTCCACACAGGACGCTGGTGACCCTACCCCTCCTCGCATTTGAAGCCGATGATCTTACCTCTCCCTTCTCGCACATGAAGGTGATGACCCTCCCTCAACTCTCCCACACATGGAGATGTCTCCACTTCTCACACATGAAGCCGGTGACCCTACCTCTCCCAAGCCATTCAGGCAGATGGGGCTGACATGGTATTTACACACTAGCTGAACACGGTAAAATAAATTATCAACCACTAGTGACAGACGAAGAACCAAAAGGTATGACTGAAATGTGCCTCTCTGCTTATCCTCCAAAGCACAATCAGCCACTGTCTATGCAGAGAGAAGGGTCAGTTTATTTTTTTGAACACAAATAAAGAACATTGGCACCAGCCTGCTCTGACAGTGATCATCATCATTTGGAGACAGTTCCCATGGCAAAGTCACCCGACATCCCCCACAAAACCACCAGATTGCTGGACCGCAACTCTGGTTTGTCCTGTAAGGTTTAATTACAAGGGAAAGGTCCAGGGGTTTCCTCCTGGGTGCAATTGCCTTTTGCCCTATATTTGGAGGAAGCTGATCTTGAGGTATTGAACCTGTTGAGTCCCAAACTGCACTTTATGTTGCGAATGCTTGACAACAAAATAAATCTACCAAAAAACTATCACCTGAAATTGTGAGTATTTCTTCTTCTAGGAGTACTGCGAAACAGAGGAGGTGGCACTCATATACTCTTAACCAATCTTGATTGTCCTATCACTGGATTCATGGCCTGACCTTTGTGCTGCAGTGGAAAAGGAAGTTAATGTGGTCACTTGGAAGCGTGCAACTCACTCCCGAAGGAGAATATCGGCACTGTGCTCAGGCATGAGTGACACGATTTAAAACAACCATGTTTTTAAAATCTTTCTAAAAATGTATGGTGCTGAGGCAAGTACGGATATGAAGGGGGAGCCGATTCTAGTAGTGTGGGGCCAAATATGAGAATTATTTGCTACCGAATCTGGTGGTACGAATGTGTGGGTCCGCAGGAGAGCTTTGTTGGATGACCGTAGCTGTCTATAAGGCAAATAATAACTGTTTTGAGCACGGGAAAGCAGGTAGGGTCTGGTATAAAGCTTTGTACGTTAGGCAGCAGAGCTTATAAATTGCCTGTTTTCTAATAGGCAACCAATGCAGTTTTTAGGTCCAGCCTAGGCAGCACATGCGCTGTCTCTTTCGAGACATGCTGTATCTACAATGTGGGCTTCAAGCACCTCCCATCATTTTCATCTGTTCCTCCTACTGCCCTTTGTAAATGCATGCTCTTGTTTGGTGAAAATACTTAGTCTGGCTTTTGGAGATTTGGACCCTCTCAGGAGATTGCCCCTGTTACAAGTGGTCTTACGCATTTTATTTTATATTTAGGTTCCGTCAGGCACACTATTTTTGGGGGGTTGGTGGGGGGGGGGGGGGGGAGAAGAGTGTTAGCCTTGACTCGTGTATCAGCATGGCACTCGCTTCACGATAGCCACTCTTCATGTTTCGGACAGTATTTGCATTTTCCAACCCGCAGCGTGTGTTTGCATACCTTGCATTTGTCCATTCAGACAGAGCGGTCCCTGTATCGTTCCCCGCAGCAGTACATCAGCCCCACTCCCATTGTGACTTCCCGGGCGGGAACTTAATTCTCTTAAAGGGAGCGCACCAGTTTCTGAAAGTCGGACTGGGCAGTCCCATGGATTCTCGCCTGCACTCCTCGCAGCCAGGGACAACTGCAATCCATTTTCAACTGTGCCTACTTTGTTAACTCTAACCACTGGGGACAACCGGAACACGGGTGGTCCCAACATCAGTTTACTGCACTTCTCGCAGCTGAATGTCAGTCTCTCACTTGTGGTTTCAATAGTCAGGCCAGTAGCGGCTCCGACCGCTCACAGGATTACTACCTTTGGTTAAACAGCTAGACTGGGTTGTTCAGACTCGATCTCCATCGAACGACGTTTCTCGTGGTAGAGGGCTACGGACTCTGGCAGCACAAACCTCGGTTCACTGAAACTACAGTGTGGTGTGTAATAGGCACGCAGTGCATGCTTAGTCACTGTTTTCCCTGTAAAGCTGCAAACACCATATTTCCTCTAGTAGAAGAGCACCAGCTTCTGAGGCAAAGGCGTGCATGCTTGAAATACTCAAATACATATTTGCATAGGACTGTAAGCAACACTACCTCTATATTGAATCTTTTCTAAAAAGGGGCCTTGCGGACCCATCTGACTTACTATTGCTTTGACCCAAGTTATTTTAAAAAATTGCACAAGGATCAACACATTTTTGGATTTTTATAGTTTTGGTCTTACCTTTTACTGAACATAAACACGTACTATTTTCTTAACCCTGTGTGGAGTTTCACTGAGTTGACTGGAGTGTGTTGCAAATACTTTACACATTGAAGCCCCATTTGTAACATTACAAAAGCGCCAGTTACATTACACAGTCAGCTTATTTTTTTTGTTTTTAAGTGCGCGGAGTTTAAGTGATGCCAACGCCGTCTCTATTTAGTATTTCCCCTCTACCTGACAAATAAGAGTCTGTTGTTGCTGCATCGTGTGCTCTTATACTCTGGGGGCTGGGGCAGAGGGCGTGCCAGGGGGCTTGCTGGTAAAAGGATGGGGCGAGCAGTGTTTTGAAAGGAAAAGTCTTGAGAAGGGCGCTTGGTGATTAGAGGCCTGGGGAAGAAGGGATGTGACGTCTCCACCATTGGAAAGCACTTTACTGCTTTTTCGCCTAGGGTGTTCAAAACTCTATAGTGATTCAGTCACACACAGAATGTTATAGTATTGTTGATTTGCATCAAGACACTTGTCTTTCTGTCTGTGCATTAAAAAGCCTTGGAGTGTGTCCATAAATGTTTCCTGAGGCAAGCACACATTCCTGAATCAGACTGCATGACCCAGTGTGTAGTAATTGTATAGCTCTTCAATTCCGGGAGGCCCAGGATAATGTGCTGCATGGCTAAACACTTTTAAGGTCCCTAAGGTAAGACCTGTTGGCTATGCCAATGCTTGTTTTAGTAGGATGCCAGAGGGCAACCGAGCTGGTAGATTGCAGATTAGTTCAAGCTTTGAAAAGATGGCTGTGTATGAGATGAATCCGAATTCAAGCCTGGTCCAAGGACGCATAACCGCTCAGGGTTGAAATAATCAAGCTGACAGAACACTTAAATACCGACCCATATCGGAAGCCACGATCATCTCGGTCAAGACTATCTCCTTTCACAACAAGAGACTACAAAGGAAAGTGAATGGAAGGCTTTTACAAAGCAGGGATCTAAAAAAACGTGGACTTTACCAAATCACCCGCTTATCAACCTAAAGTTGAAGCAAAACACACACTGGCAGCAAAGACAATCGGCCTGGTTTAGGCTTCGGAGCTTTTGGTTTTGCCAACGCTTATTTTGTTTGTGAAAGGTTTTTGTAAGACAGTATACACTGCATGAAAAACACACACACAATTTAATTAAAAGCACACATCGCATCATTAGTCCCTGGCACAGAACGAGGCTTCCTATTGTGTGGAAGGGCACATTAAATCAAGCACAGAATGCCATCGCTCAGTCAGGTCAGCCAATGGCTAACGTGACCCTGTGGCATACGGTGTGTAACGGGGGAAGCAAAATGTGAATGACACTGCAGGAGACCGATGGATGGCTGGCTGAAGGTCCTTCTAAGTACACCTGTAAAGTATATTTTATTAACAAAAGGTCTTGGGTAATACCAGACCTATAAAAGAAGTTAGTCTTGGACACTAAAACAATGAAAGATTAGTGAAAATGTATGCTGAACCAGAGCCCTTGCCGCCAACGAGCATCTGTTGTTCAACACCGTACGTACTGAAGGCCATCTCACTTGCTCTCCTAAAACCTAAACCCGACTGGTCGAGGAAGAAGTATTCCAATTAGAACAAATTTACTAGACGCACGGCCATGGCCAAGCCCCAGGCTGGTACCCAGACAAGGCGAATAGCCAATGGTTTGGCACTCAAACAAGGCTGAAACATCGGCTGGCACCCAAACAAAGTGATTGGCCCATCCGCACAGAATACAGTCACACTAGTTTCTTTGTTTACACGTCCCTACAAGTCCAACCCAAAAAGAGTTGTATTTTTAAACAGTGACACATCGTCTGGTTACCTGTATTTCAGCCCCGCCTTCACATATCACCCCCAGGATCATCATTAGATTAACAATAATGTCTGAGTATAATAACCACGCCTTTACAGGCACGTGTCAAACAGGAAGACAAGTGACTCAGGGGCATATTATCAAGCCAGGCGATAAAATTATCGCCGCTTTAGCGGCAGAAAACTGATGCTAAAGCGGCGATAATGGGCTTGATAATATGCTCTATGGAATTCCAATTGAAGCCCATGAATGTGATAATTTTATCGCCTGGCTTGATAATATGCCCCAGGGATCTTAGGTTAGTAGCTCAGAAAACATTCTCCACGCAAAAAAGTGAGCAAATCTGGTGCAAAATCCCCGTCTTGGAAAAGAGAGGAGTAAGTAAACCTGTAACTCAACTCCAGAAATCACACATTTATCGACAAAGAAAGACTTGCCCCTCCTGCTTCAATTTACTTAACCTGCCTCTCCCAGGGTCGACAACCTGCTCCAAAGTCTGCCCACTGCTCTGGTCAGTATCCAGCCTGACTGTACTGTAGCTTAACCAAAAGGTGGTTCCTTTAGCCCAACCTCACCCCACCCTGGCCACCTAACTCTAAACAGGCTGGTAGTCATCAAAAACACTTCAAATTCTTCATCACAATCTGAAAATCATCTTTAGGACTGGCAGTCATACGACCAAAACAAGCTCCCTGTAACCCCCTTATCGCTCCCAAGCCTTCCATCTCGCCAGCATGTGGCCTCCTACCACTAGTGATGGCCAGCAGGGCGGGGAATGACTCCCAGTGGATAGCAGGGCTGCCCTCTTTTATCAGTCATTAAAGACGCCGCTAGTCGAATAATATTGTATTGCGTCACCGCACTGCTCATCGCAGTGTCGCCCTATTGACTCACTGGGGCTATTTAAATGTGAAGGGAACACAGCCCTTGTTCCAGTCCCTCGCACTGCCAGCGCCCCTTCAATGGACACTGTGCGCCTTCAAGAACCACAACCAATATACAGAAGCCATAATGTGCCCCAACAACCAGCCCCTCCAGACAGAATGACCCACGGCTGGCAGCCATCATATATACATCATCAGCTGAGTCGCTGCAGCATGAGCCCCGTCCTACAGAAACAGATTCAAACACATTTTTGGCATTTACTCAAAGGCTATTTTAATCCAGAGATAATCGAATTCGTCTTAAGAGCAAACTGGCAAAAAATGCTGCCTTGTGAATGACTGACTATTTTGTGAGCCATCTTTAAAGAGAAACCCAGTAGAACACAGGAGTCCTGCAGAATAAACGGCTAGTCCCTAACTCCCTTCAGATGCACCACACCACCTGGTCACTGTGAGAGGCAGCCTTCTATTCTGGCAAACGTGTTCCTATCGTGAATGAAACAATTCATACTATATACAAATATGAACCAAAACTGAACTACAACTGAAATATTAAAAGGAAACTAAAGTGAAAGGACACAAAAAGCCTGTTTGCCCCACTTCGGTCGCTAGAAAGTTAATTGCAACAGCTTGAAACCACGACCGAGCTAGGGTGTGGAATCGTTACACTATACCAGCCTTGGCAGAAAGCAGAAGACACTAAAAGATGGAAGATGTGAATTTGTGTAAAGGTAACTAAACTATCTGTTCCTTCTGGAGGCGAAGATGGACTGTCTATTCAACAAAAGAGAATCTCCTCCTGGGCCCCAATGAATCGAGTGCCCTCCGTGACTCAACAGCAATCGAGAGGCTCCCTCCTCCCCAGGACTCCCATCTGCTTCCTCCTCCGCAGGCGGGTGCTTGGCAGACTCCAGCAGGTGAAGACGATGCCTGGACCACAGCTACTGCACGACGTATGGGCACAGCTGCCAAAGCTGCAGCACATGAACTGACAGGTGAGCAAGCGAGAAGCGAGCAGGCCACAGACGGGGTGAGAGGAGAGCTCACACTGAACAAGGAAAGCAGTGAACATGGAGCAGGAGAAGGCAGTGACAAGCTAATGCAGCAACTGACAACTGAGTGTAGGTGAAATAGCAAGTAAGCACGGGGGACTGCTGACGTCACCCAGAGGAGCAACACTCGGAGGTGCCTATGAAGCCCCCCAAGAGAGCAGGAGCACGCAGGTGTAACCTGAACAAGCAGGTAAACAATACGAGATACAAAGAAAAGGCTCCCAGAGGGGTTGGAAGCAGACGAACACGAGCACCAACACCCACAAAGGTGAATGGAACCGAGCAGGTAACGCCTCGTCAGGAGCATGACGCGCTATATAAACGTCATTTAAATACGTGCATCTACTGGGGAGAAGTAGGCAGACTGAGTAGCACAAAAAAATGTCATCCAAAGCAAAAGACAACAGGCTATGACGAATAGAGAGGAAAAGCTGTTTGGGCTACAGCGCTCACAGACATGGACTGAAGGAAAACAAGTAACCAATGAGTGCGCAAAGAAGTCCTCCAACTAAGGAAAACTCACAAGTGGCCAAGAAGTGTATGGGCAATCGAACGAAGAGTCGGTAAGCAAAGAATCCAAAGGTAGGGCTGACTAAAAAACAAACAAAGGCACGCCCTACAGAAGAAAGAAGGACTGAAGAAGTCAAGCCACGATGCAGACTGTCGAAAAAAGAACAAGGGTCGCATCAAGCAGCAGGATGGAATTTAATTGGGGAATAAGAGCTTTCAATCACTTAATTTGAACGAGAAGAAAACAGGAAACGGAAGGAGGGCTTTGCTGCTTGTGTATGAAGCAGCAAGAATAGTTAACTGAATAAGGAAGAGTTAAGTGAATAACAACGTGCACGCGCAGATGAGAGCCATGTTGGGAGACATTGCTAACAAAACAAGGACAACACTGGAGCGTCCACAAAGCACAGAGAAAGCAAGCGCCGGACGCCTATGAGGGCCGGCCACTTACATCCACATACTAAGGGACGCCTGGAGGCCCAAAATAGTCCAACAGGCGCAGCTAGGTCCAACTGGAGGCTGTAACTGAATATTAAGGATACAAAACTAGGGCCCAACCGAGGTACACAGTAAAGACATGCGCAGTCGGAAGGTGCAGGTGGAGCTTGAGTGGCTCCGGTACTCCAGGGAGGCGTGAAGATGATCGATGCCCTTTTAGGTCTCACCTGTAACTGTCTGTAGGCGGAAGCATCTTGTGGACCAAACTAAAACTGTACAGAAGGCTCTGTGCCCGCCAACTCTTTCCATTGGTTGGCTTTATTGTCACTCTTGCTTGCTTATTATTCGATAGCTTGCCATCCTCTCCTTGTTTGTCCTCCCCGGAGCACCATTGCTTTACCACCCTTTTGAATTGCTACCTTCTATCCTTCTTCCACTGCTTACATTTAAGGAAATACTGTTTTATTGAGTCTTTCAACTCTACATTAGAATAAAAGTGTTTTCTACCCATCACTCTGTTGTGCTGCTTTCCCCCCACCAAACACATGCTCCCGCTGTGCTCCACAGTGTTACACCTACATTCTCTGTCAGCCCTGTGTTGCTGTTCCACTCCTGTATCCCCCACCACAAACTTATTTTCTATTAACCCATCCAACACCCTGGGCACCAATGACCAAATTATTGGCAAGTGCTCCCCTGGCTCCATCCACATCACTTTTACCCCACCACCTCCTTCGTTACTCCCTCGCCTTTCAGAGTCCTTAAAATGCTTCTTTTTTTAAAAAGTTTTCTATGAAAGGCCTGGCAGCTCCTATTTGACACTGGGCCAGTCCGCTTTAAAAGAATTTCTTTGCGCAAGCAATTCTTGTTACTGCTCTGAGTAGAATCACCCATCTTGGATAATTAAAGACATTTTTTTAAAAATGGCCACTACATTCTTTGGTGGGTGTGAGCATGCGTGGTAATGCATAAGAGCGTATATCTAGTGATGCATGTGTGCACCTACTGAACAACAACTCAATGACATCACGAAATGTATGTTAGTGTTTCACGTTATTACGTCTTTTCTCATTTGTTTGTTGGCGATGTACAGCACCGGAAGCCAATAAGTCATAAAAGGAGATCCTACTGCCTTTAGCAAGGCTTCTTTTAGGTATCTAGAACGAGCTCCACCATGTAACCAGTGCTTAATTTGAGTTGGTGGGTTACGGTGCTCAGCAACGGCACTTATGGTGGGCTGCCACGTGGAGGCGCTGTTTGCGTAATTTAGATACAAGCACAACAATTGTTTATAAATTCAATTAACATAAAAAATGAGTAATACCTGCCACCCAAGCGATTCTTATAGGCAATAGAAAGAACGGTTATGGCCAATCCTCGCTGCACTCTGCCCAATTGTTCGAAAAATGCTCAATCTTCGGGCAACCCGCTACCAAAGCGCGATATTAACATAACATTTCCAGAGGAGCACAGCAACCAATAGCATCATTACAAGAGTCCCATACACTTGGATAATAAGGCAAATATCCCAAAATTCTGATTAGAAATATCTTGATATTAGACAACACACATCTCTTTTTATAAAGACCAAAACAATTGATGTCCTTATTTATTCTTTTCATTCGTATGTTCTTGATTAATTATACAAAGAGTATGCCTTATTATCTAAGTGTATGGGACTCTTGTAATAATACTATTGGTTCCTGTGCTCCTCTACCGCTGGAAATGTGTAATTATAACATTTGGGTCCTGGAATACTCTAATGTGTCACACTTGTAGGAGTTTGATGTAGCTGTGTTGGTACTGTCACTGGCAGCAGGGGCAACAAGTGGTGCAAGCTGCAGTGGCATCCGAGGAGGGCCCTGGCACGATTTTTTCTTCAAATGAAGCACTGCAGGCTGTAACTCACGGGAGTTTCAGAATATGACACTATCCCTCCTCATACCTTGAAGTAGCCACCCTGGTAAGCAGTGTTGGGGGGCCCGAAGATGGCCACCTCCCAGCTGTAGAGATCCGCCTCCTCCACAAGAGACACCCGGAAACCCTCCACCGGTTCCTCCTGTAAGGACTTCAGCTCCAGCAGCAGCGCCTTGGAAGAGCCGCGCACAGGGCCAGCGCGGGCCATGGTGGGGGACAAGGGATGTGAAGTGATCTGTAAAAGTGTGGATTTGAGATCTAGAAAGAGGGCACGATCCTCAGGGGGGACTCTAGGCAACAACCACAAGGAGACCCCTGGTGGGTGGGTAGGTTGCAGGGGACGTAAGGAGGAGGAGCTACACTTAGGCTGAGAACTTGGGGTTTGGGGCAGGTGGAGTCCTAGATCTAAGTGGGTTTACAACCTGGAGTGGCTCTGGGAGCCCGTGGATTATCTTCGGGCCGTGGAGCTGAGCTCCAAGATTTGGTGGGGACCCCACTGGGCTTCTTAATATATGGAATTCGATGGGTTGGGTTGCTGGTCTTCAGGGGGCCCTGTTCTGGGATGTTTGGTACCCTGAGAGTGATGAGGGCTGGAGTCGTGGATCTACAATCTAATTTCAGGAGGGTGTTTGGGGGGGGGGCTTTTGTTGTCTGGATATAGCGGGGTTTGAGGGGGGAGTAAGGTCTTGGGGTCTGATCTCTGCCCGGGCACTGCTCGGGTGCTTGAGACCTGCAGCACCGGGGAGGGGTCCTGGGTAGAGCCTGAGCTCTAGGGGGGTGTCCGTTGTCCCCACCGAGGTGCGAGTGAGAGTAGCCCCGGGGTGCTCGGCTGCTGGGGATCCCTGACCTTCGGAACACCGGAGTCCACACCGGAAGGGGCTCAGGGAGGACCACGGCTTGGGCACAGGCCTCGGAGAGGGGGGTCCTTCGGAGGCAGAGGGGCCTCGGGCTCTAGCTCCTTGTTCTGCTGCTTTCTCCTCCGCTTCCTCCTGCCACTTCCGGCCCGTCGTAGACACAAAGAGCGGACCACAAAAGAAGCGCTCCTGGCTCCACCCCTGCCATCTTGGATCGGGCGGTTGCGTCAATGCGCATGCGGACAATTCGTGTTTGTTTGGAGCAACAGCATCAAATATAACGCAGTGGGCATCTGCCACCCAGGGACACCGCACGGACAGCAACGCTTGAATGGCCCGTACACAGACCTCTAGCCGTAAACCAGCCTTTACCACTGCGGAACCACAGAAGTAGCCCAATCAAAAATGGCTACTCCGCATGTCAACAAAATAAAAAACACACTAAAGTGAGCTGCAGCGACTACTGCTGTGTGGCCATCTTGGAGAGGCCAGATGCAATATGAACCAATCTTAGTCATGCCTCCAGCAGTCAACAGCCCTACCCTTTGTCTGTGTGTACAGTGAATATGATTTATGCTATAAAAATAGAGTACGCCCAGTCTTTTGAAATAAACAGCTGAACAGTTATTCATGTAAATAGTCTTGCCAAGTCGCTGCAAGTGACACAAACAGCTCAGGTTGCTTGTCAAGTATATGTTGCAACACTGACAATTTAATTTTGCTTCACACATTATTATAATGAGCCTACAAGTTACTCATTGTATGGCGTGGCATGACCTCTCACAGCAGTTGTCTCTGCACACCTTCTTTCATAGAAATCCTGCCACAATGAACTGTTTTTTTTTAGATCTCGCCTAGGCAGCGCTTGCACTGTCTCTTCGAGATGCGGTGTTCAGTCTATGGGTTTTTAAACATGCCCTGCATTTTACATTGGTTCTTACCTCTGCCTTTACAAATTCCTCTATTTTCATTTGTCAATTGCATACAATTGGGTTGTTTTGCTCCACCCTGGAGATTGCTCTTCCTATATAGATCCTTTCACTATGGGCCATATGTTTTCCTTCAGTGCACTACTTTGTCCTACACTCTTGTCCTTGCTGCTGCTCCCAGTTCACTTAATCTCCCCTGCCATTCCCAGTACAACACCTCCCACCCCTCGCAGCTTGTTTTTATTCTGAACAGCTGCTCTTCCATCCCTCCTGGGCTGCAGCTACCTCCTCCTCCCTCCTGGTTCTAGGGCTCTTTTCTCCCCTAATGCCTGTGTGGCGCTGATGATTCCCTTCCCCTTGTTTAGAAGCAAGCAATTACAGCTTCAAGAGCACAAGTTTCGTTTTGCAAGCACTTCTTTTTTTGTTGCAGTTTTTATATAGCCGAACTCAACCCAAAGGTATTGGAGTGCTTTTGAGCACGATGTTGAGCCAACACCGATGCTCGAAGTCGCTAGCTCTAAAGTCGGCAGCTCTGGCCATTACTCCCACTTTCACTTTTAATTTACAGAGCCTTGGAGCAGCAGAGCTGAGCACTGTTTTACATATGGCTGGCTAAAAAATCTTTTGTCTTGGAAAATAAAAGAAACTTATCACCTACTTATTTGTTTCTTTGATTGTCAGTGACGTTTCAATAAGCAGTGCACCACTCCACCAAACTATTCCTCTAGTTGTCTGCTAAGCAGTTGGCACTCCTCAACGGCAAGTGCTGGAGTTTGTTTTCGTGCACGCTCACTCCATTTCTAATTACTAATCAACATCAAGGGAACTACACAGGGTAGTGCGGTCTCTGTGCCCGCCGTTGTCCGGAACCACAAACTGTTTTACAAGCACTTTCACTTTTAATTTTGCAGCCTGCACGGCAGTCTGGGCATGATAACGTCAGTTTCAATAGTGCAATGCGAGAAATAAGAGAGAGAGAAAAAAAAACACTAAAGCAAAGGAAACACACAGAGGATCTTTTAACAGGAATTATTCTCTAACTTTGCCGAGCTGAAAACAAATCTTATCTCTGTTTTAAAAACTAAGGGGCATATTATCAAGCCCAATTCCGCCTCTTTAGCGGCCGTTTTCGGCCAAAAAGCGGCTATTTATATATCACGAAATTATCAAGGACACGCTAACATGTGTTGCCCTTTTTATTCCACTTTGCATGTCAGCGATTATTGCTAATGACATTCAAAATGGGCGTACCTTAGCAATACTAAATGGGAAACACTCGCTAACTCCGCATCTCCATATTAACAAGGCTGCCCCTGACCCGCGATGCAAGAGGAAAAAGGCGAGCTAAGCCCCCTTTATCGCAGGATTTAACTCCTGTAAAAATTCTGACTTAGCAATCTCTTCCATGGGAGGTGGATTGATGGGCTAAGTCCACCATGGCCTATCAGCAAGGATTTCACTATCGCTGATGTTTTATTGCTGGATTTCCAGCGATATTCCTGCATTTAGCCACTATTGCTGGATATCATATCACCAATGTGCAAAGCGTTATTAATACAGCGCTATATTGGCGATGAAATCCAGCGATAGAATAAAACGCGCTAAGCACGTTTAGCGATAATTATCCCTACTTGTTGTAAATATGCCCCTGAGAATGAAAGATCGACTTCATCTTCTTTAACTTCCCGCCTCTTGGGTCTGGCAGTGTCTGTTTTTCCTCGCAAGTTGGCATGAAGGCTGCAGTTCCATTAGGGTATATTTGTATATTTAAGAAATTAAAGAAGAGGCCTTTGTGGTCCCTGCCTTCTTGACAGACCACCCAGCCCTGCTCCCCATGAAAAATGACTCTGTGACTCCGGGTGCAGTTCCTTTTACAAAGCAGTCCTTGTCCACACATAGCATGAGTAGCAGGGAAAGAAAAACATGCTTCAAAATAGCCAGCTTATCTCGCATGTTAGTTTCCAGATGCATTCATTTTATGTCATGCTCCTAAGTATGATTATGTAGCTAAGAAGCTTGTTAATTTTTTTCATTAGTAACATTGTTTTTCTTATACTTCTGAGTGTTAATAAAATACAGATACTGACTTCTGAAGGACTGGCATTGTTGCCCCCCTCTCTGAATGTTCTGCCACTACTTCTCATGATTCATGGCTGCATCTTCATAAGCGTCGTATCATGAAGCAATGTCACCAGAAGTCATTCAATCAGAGGGTGTACGAGATAACGCTGTGGGGTGAAGGCTCCAGGGTCCCTGCTCAGCCTAATTAAATGTATTTTTAGGGGTACATGAGTGAGAAAGAGCATAGCAACAGACCCAGAAAACAACATTTATTAAGTCAAACTGCTTACATTATAAAGAAAGCATTCAGAAATGAGATAATGCAATAAAAGGTCTTCGCCATGCTTTATACTTTAGTTGCAGCTGTGTAGCAGCATCTCCCTGTGCCTTTCCATCGCTAGCGGCACATCACATTCCATTGCAAATAAAAAAGTAAAAGTAAAAAACATTGTAATTTTCAACACCAACAGCTCTAAGTTTAACACATGTGAGACCTATTGCATTGCAAATGCTTGTTTTGTCTCATATCCTCCATCATATTCCAGTTGAAAGTACCTCAAAGTACCCCAGGAATGCTTTGACACAGTCCTGCAATTCACTTTGCTGTCCAGAAAACTCCCTTCAACCTCTAATGTACCACTACTATACAAGATATCCAACATTTTTGTGATACAACAGAATACCACAGCACATACACTCAGGCTATCACACACAAGTAAGTTAAAGATGCACAAGTGGCTTAGTGAAGATGGATGAGCAATAAGACGTCAGATCACTGGACTCAACATGACAAAGGAAGGCAAACTAGAAGAGATGGAGGGTTCAATGGAAATTGAACTATATGACACATCAAGGTACATTTCCCAGAGTCTTAAAGTAGCAGCCTTGGCCACTAGAGGTCCAGCACAGGCAGACACGTTTCCAGGTCAATAGTGGCAGCAATGGTATTTAGGTCTGACTGACATTGACCTCACTTTTCTGACCATAGCGGCTGCTGTGACTCGCCGCGTTAATTCAAACCTAGCTTAACTTGTTTCTTCACTTTTGTTGTTTTCCCTCATTCAGTACCCTTGTGATCTCTCCTGCTGGTTGTTATTATTCCTTTTGCATACTTCTTTGTCTAGTTTGTATTTCCCATCCAGTCTCTCACTCCTGTGCTGTAGTGCTTCAGCTCCTATATTGTTTTCTTGGTACACCCGTGGCTAGTTAAAGCCTGCCATCAGCTTGTCACAGTCTGTGGTATTTGTTTCTCTTACTTACCTTGTGTGTTTAGCCCTCTTGTGTTCTCTCACCACTTCTGACTCAAGGCGCTCTACCTAGGAATCCACTCTGGATCTTCAAGATACCAACATGCCAGAGTGTTTCTCTCTCTCTCTCTTGCTCTCTCCTTCCATTCCCTCATCCTCTTTTCCTCTTAACCAGGGCCTTGATCACCATCTTTGACCCTCCCAACCTCCGCCTCATCCCCCAACCCCCAGATAAGAGGTGTATCGACCTCTAAGGGGCAAGGGAGGGATTGGCTTTGACACCATCACATTCACAATAACAGTGAATTACATAAGATTCTTCTATCCCTCCTTCCTGGACTCTCCGACACTGGACCATACACCAGTTTGTGGCAGATGGAATACAGGGATGAAGCCATCATCAAATGGAACAGCAGCAAGGGCAGTGAAACCCTGACAAAACCAGTCCACCGTGCACAAAGGGAAGTGTGAGGGCTAAGGCCTCCACTGACATGGCACGAGTGTACCGGCAATATCTAACTGTTGGGTGCAGGAAAGCTGAGCGGAGGAGCTGCTGCAAGAATAGGCATTGCTTAACTAATGTAGTGTCCCCCAGTTGAGAGTAGCGTGTCAAGGGCAGGTGGCACCAGTGTTAAGTTGGAGGAGCAGACAAAGAAGCCTCTGCCCTGAAAGCATGTCTAACATCCCAACACTCAATTTGCTCCAATGCATCATCAGCAGTAGAGCGCAACAAGTCGCGCCCAGTGAGTGGTAAAGCGACCTGAGAAGACTTTGCCAGCATTTTCAGCACCCTCAAAACAACTTGCTGCTCCCTCCTGATGAAGGAATGAATCCAGAAACAAGTGCCTAGAGTTACACAGCACAGGCTGCACCAACAATGGTGAACAGTTAAAGACTACTACTGAAGTGTTGTCATGCACTGCATTTACCATGAGGCCTTCTTTGTGACTAAAACATTTCAAGAGGTGGTTCCAAAACTAAATTTATGAGGCTGAAGTGTTTTAGTCTGGAGTAAATGAGATATGTTGGTACACACCAGATGAGCCTCGGAAACATTCTGCTTTAGTACCGTCATGTGTAGAAACAGAGCTTCTATAAGAGATTAATGGTGAGGGTTTCAGTACACCTAGCAGAGTTGGTTGCTTAAATCATATAAAAAGAAGCCAATGTTTATATAATTATTGTCAATAAATAGTGTGTAATTTTTAAGAGCGGGGCTAATAAATTACTTTATGAAATGTGAGGCTGTTTCTAAAAATGTTTGCCCTGCCTCTTCCCTAGTAGTTGGAGTCCAGCTGTTCACCTCCCCACTTCGCGAGCCAACTCCGATGTCTATCACATGCCTTTCTCGATTATATGTTCTTGTGAAGAAGATCATCCACAAATTAACTTCTTGCTCCATGATTAAAATATATGCATTTAATCACACAGAAGTTTCCAAAGATCCTTGTCGAGCATCATAGATGTCATCAGTTGATACAGTGCAGTTTCAGGTTGCATTAGCTGCAGGCTAGTTGGCAGTACCGCAAAAGAAACACATTCCGAGCCAGATGGCTTTTTTGTAGGCTGCAATATCAATGTTTAGGGACAGCACTACTCTGCAGCACAGACTGAACTTCAAGAAATGCAACTGCATTGTTGCATTTATGAAACAGCGCTCATTACTACGATGTGGGACACTGAAGCTCCTACCCACACAAATACCATGCTACAGCATCCAAGGGGTGTGGTTGGAAGTGTGTTGACAATGCATTGAAAATATGTGCAAAGTGCTTCTAAGTCGTGACCAGAGAGAAGCTCTAATCTTATCTGCGGCACTACTCTCAGCGGTGTGATGTATGAGAGGAGTGATAGATGCGTAATTTAAACTTTGCACTGTGCAGGTATCTGCGATTAACTCAGTACGTCCCATTATTTCACTAGGACTCCGTTGTATTCTGGGTCACAACTGATATGTTGACTATAGCAGGAGGACGCCCATTTATGGATTTAAAGAGGCTTTGGCATGGGAGAGGAGGGGAGAGCCATCTGCCAGGATGGACTGAGTTACAGGCATCCCCTGTATGACAGTTATTATAGGTTCTCAACCACAAGGTGTTAATAATAGGAATGTGTAATTAGCCAGGGCCATCTTGACATCCTCAAGGTACCACGAATGTCTGCCAGAACTCGCCAGACATCACTTGCTTGTCCAATAGGGATGCTGGAACTGGTGTTTATATCCAACTCACACGGGAACTAATAGGACTGCCCTCTTGTTATAGTTATTAGAAGACAGGAGGCAGGGCAGGTCCAGGTAGGTTACTTACATCTGGTGCAGCGTTGTCAGCAGTTGGCCTATAGGCATTGGTAGCCAGGGCCAGTACATATGATGGCGGTAGTTTGTAGTTCCAGGCTGTTGGAAGGAGTAGTAGTCTGGATCATCTCAGAAACAGCCAGGTGTTTACTGCATTAGCTGTGCTCCTGTATACTTTGAATTTTGCTTGGCAGGAAGTACCAGTGTTTTGCCACTTCGACTAAGAATGCAGAAGCTCCTACGGATTTCTTTTTTTGGTGTCACAGGTACAACGCACTGGGCTGTGCTAGGACATGCCAACAATCCCTTTCTGCAGTGAGTGAAAGACTGCTGGTGTTCACGTGGACCAGCATGCATTCTGGAGGATCTGGGCTGTTTTGTAAGATCCAGTGTGCAGCCCATCCCTTGTTAGCGGATTGAGGCAGACCCTTGCTCATAAGGGGAGCACTTGATGTCATTCCTGAAGCCAGAGTTTAGCAAGTGGGCGCTGTGCTGGCACTAACTCAAGAATACAGCAGCACTCCCCCCACCAAGACTTACCTTTCTGAAGAATAATGAAAGTATGAAACACTTGTCAAAGGGTGCGTTTATCTGCTGTCATTGGGAACATGTTGTTATGATCTGAAGAGGGGTGTCAGGTAGTTGCGGCGGGTAAATGTAGGGTGGCGTTACATTTTACACGTGTTGGATGTTCTTTTCTGTGTCCTGTGCATCAATGAAAACTGGCTCACTCAGAAGGGTATGGCAGTGTGGTTGGTCCAAACGACATGTAGGATGACTGGCAGGTTAGACAGGTCATTGGGGTGCAGGCAAAATCCATGTTGTCACCCTTGCTGATAGTTGGCTATGACGTATGCCGAGTGAAAGCAGTGGTGTTCAGCACATGAAAAAAGGTATCCTTCATGGTTAGTCTCCTGAAATACCCAAAGAACACATTGGTTGAGATGGATGAGGCAACTAGAATGAGGCTGGTTACCTCAAAGAAGAATGTTGGGTAAGGGTCTGGTGGCTGGGAGCTGAGATAAAATAGCAGGTAACAGTGCCAGCCAAAGAGTTTTAATGTGTTGGTAGTAGGGGATTCAGGGCCCTTATTTTCACTGGCAGACAGCAATGGATGTCAGTAAGCTGTAGTTTTGAATACAAATGGACTAGCTGGTGTGAGCTAGGTCGCGGTAGTGAAGATAAGTACAGACAGTTAGCAGTGATGAGTGACTGCTGGAGTATGCGCTGACAAGCAACCAATGTTGGGGGAGTTCTGTGCATCTGGTGGAGATAAATCAGATACGAACATTGTTCAGTAGTAGGAGCCATTTCTACCAAGATCCCAAATACCTGACTCCACCCACGTATCCCCCCCCTCCCCCCCCAGGACACAGAATAATAAACTAAGACACAAGACAGTAAGCGACTATCGAAACGGGAATTGCATTCTAGTGTGGAAATTATGCATCTTCCAAGCAGGGCCATGTGACTGTGCCCTAAGACACCTGAGATGCGAGAAGATACCACCAACTACTGACAAGACGATAGCCTGATTCGCTCTATTAGAGTTAATAACTAATTACATAGCACACGCTTATGAAACATTCAATATGTTTGTTGAATAAAAAAGAAAATAGGCTGAATATTTTATGAAATACAGGACAATCAAATGAATATTGTAAACCTTACTTATGTGCAAGAATACATGTAGAAAATAATAATGCCATAATTCCTTTGCACAGGTGTGAAGAGTAGACCAACATGTCTCTGGCGCAAGCCAAATATCTCCATAATTTACAACTTGGCCCATCCAGGAAACATCACAAATATTTGCCTGCTTTCATGAACCTTTCCCAACCCACATCTTAGGGCGTGATAAACTAAAGTGGCTGTACTTGGCGGCGATTGCCTAAGTTGGTATTAAGAATCCATTGCGACATCTTCACTGTAGTGTCACTTAAGATTGTTTGTTGTCATAGGAACATTTAATTTCCTGGTTCCTGCTACTGGCACTCGGTACATAGGAAAAGAACAACTTGCCACATGGTCTTTCTAGCAAGCCTGAAGTCATTGCTTTACGAACCTAACACATGCCAAAGTTGAGAAATTAATAATTCTTCCAGTTCAGAAATACATGACTTTGAAGCTCTTCCTCTCGGCTCTACTGGAAAACAAAGCAAGAACTACTTTCAAACATGGTACAACGTTGAAAACGTCAGTGTGTGGGTTTCACTTTAGCAAGAAACAAGACAGCTGCTTGCCCCAGAAACTCCTCCCTGCGTATTGAGGAGCTGGGCTTCTTGGCCAGTAACGCTTTATCCATTGCCAGGGCTAAACTGTCAGGGCCTAGCTTAGACCCGGCCACTAGGTAACTAGCAGGAACCGAACAATCGCTGGCCTCCAGGGCCTCTTCCAAAGTCTCAAGGAGGGCTAGGCCGACGCGCTCGTCCACTGCACCAGAATCACTGAGGATGTCGTAGAGGGCACCTGCCTTACCCACGTACTCCATCAACACGAAGCATGTTAGCGTGCCATATCGGAAAATATCAAAGGGCACAGCCTCGTGATCCCGGCACCGGATCTTCTTCAGCAGGGGTGAGGTGATGTCACTGGGGAGCTTGCCCTCCTTGCACAGCCTAGTCAGCAGCTCGCTGTAAGTCCTCCCATTCAGACCTGGCTTCTTCTTCCTGACAGCATTGCACAGGCATTCATAGGCCAGGCTGACATTGTTATTAAAGGCAGTCCTGCGCTGCCACAGAGTGGGTATAGAGAAAGAAAAGGACAAACAGTTATATGCGGTAATGATAACATTGGTGAACAGGATGAATACAATCAGCAGACAAGAGAGAGGACTATGTGAAAGAGGCGAAAATGCACAAGTACATTACCTCATAAACTCCTCAAAACAAGGCTAGATTCTGTCCACAAGAATGGGCTGAGACAATCACATTATTAACATTAGGAGGTAAACTACTTCACTAGGGGTAGAAGTTTTAAATGAGAGCTTACAGGATGCCAGATGGAGACACTGATCCCAGCAATGGCAGAACACTCCCTGTTGGGGACAATTATTGGAACTGATTTTAAATGATTTTGTGCAAAGATTTTGGGGCATATTAGCAAGGGCGTTATCGCCGCTTTAGCTGCACTTTTCGCCGCTAAAGCGGCAATATTTTAGTTGCCCTTTCAGCAAGCTGTCGCTAACGGCTGTTAGCGACAGCTTCCTGGCGAAAGCAACCGGTTTGGGTGCCGCTTTGCATGTCAGTGATATTTATCGCTAATGACATGCAAAGTAGGCGTTCCCAACTTCAAGGCAACTGAAAGCAGTCGCTAACTCACCTTCCCCCTATTACCAATGGCCGCGAAGCGATGAAATAACTCGCGCTAACGGCGATTATCGCTTGAATCTTACACCTGCAAAAATCCTGACTTATACATGCTTAACATGGGGGCTGGATTATGTTGATACGACCACAGGGTCGTATCACCAAGGCTATCGCCGTTTTGAGTGCAACATCGCTGGTTTTCCAGCAATGTTGCCCCATTTCCCTGGATATTGCTGGAATATTATCGCCCTGGAGTAAAGCGTTGTTAATAATGCGCTAAGCGGGTGATAAATTCCAGCGATAGACGGCAATAAATATAAAAGCGCTAAGCGCGCTTTGCGATATTTATCGCCGTCTGTTGCCAATATGCCCCTTGGCGCTTCAGTACAACTAGACATCTTCGCCTCAACCCCTGTGGAAGACTATGCTGGAATGTCCCATGTCAAAACTGAAGTATTGTCAGGGCCACTGGGACTATGCGGCTGGGGAGGGCCAAATCATGCAACAAAAAAGGCAAATTACGCAGCATATTGCAGCAGATTTGTTGATAGTATTGCATGATTAGTTTGTCATTTTGAGGTCTCACCTGTGACCGCGCATGCGCCTTCACTTGCAAAACATATTGTATACAAGGGGCTTGCAGCCCACCCATTGCTTAAAATTGGTTGGCTTCATTGTCAGTCATATTTGCTGCCTTCTAATTGGCAGAGTGTGCTGGCTTCACTTCCTCTTCTTTCAGCAGGAGCATGGACAAAGTACTGATAGCTTCAGCTTGATTGCTGTCCATCCACTCATTGCGCTGTGATTGAGGTATTACTTTTATTTTTCTTCCTTCCTGTCATCCTTATTGAACCTCTTGAATTTTGTAGCTATGTTTTATTGTGCCACGTACACTTCTAAGAAGCACTTTTTTTTCCTTTGAAATGTATGTTTATTGTGCCAACAGATGCTAGCTTCCAAATGTATTTTCACTAAAACATGGATATGGGTGCAATTGCTTTCTTCATGTCAGAGGATTTTTTGGCAACAATAATTTCTATTTCTTTTACACGCATTGGGAGAATAACTAATTTACTCTGAACGACAAGGATGTTGTGCAGATAGCTAAGAAGCATTGCCAAAGCCAATAGACAGCACTTTTGAAACTATTAGCTCTGCTATTGACATTTGTTCATGCTGCAAAGCATGCGCATTGCTGACTTTGGCAATGATTTGTAGCCATGCTGTATAGCAGTTTGGGTGTTATGCAGCATGGCTAAAAATAATGATTATAAAAAAAGATTATGAAGCATGCAGGCTAATCCACTTAGGCCCTCATTTGTGGGATTTGGCACCTTGCAGCGCTGCTCTACGCCAAAGTGGAAGGGCAGGAATGCAACGTATTTATGCAATACGGTACATTCCTGTTCTTTATCCCCGCGATGGTGCTGTTTCGGGCGCTTAGCGCCAATAGAGGCACCCTTACCCTCCGTTGCATGCAGGATTGTTTTTGTCAGGGAGGGACAGCTTCCTGTACAAAAACAATCCTAAGAGGCATTTTCCTTTCTATGTTTGCTATCAAATGCAGCACACATAGAAAAAGGAAAAAAACAAGGAGAAATAAACATGTTACGCCTCACCTCTGGAGGTGTATGGATTTGGCGCTTCCCCAGGTTTACATGATTTTGTAAATCAAGGGCAGTATCAAAATCCATCAGTGTTGCATGGGAAAACCCACTCAAATACCCATGAAACGCCTCCTGGGTGCAGAGTAAGGCAACACAGTGATTTGTGCTGCGTTGCCTTAGTCAATAGTTATGAGGTCACTCAAATCAAGCAGGGTGGATTTGCGTGGCTTTATAAATGAGATAGACAGCCCTGCATCACGCACGTACCACTTTATGTGGTACAAAAGTGCCGTAGGCTCTCATAAATAAATCCCATAATTTACAAATGTGCACTAGCCCTGGCTGCAACATAGCTTTTATTTTAAAATTGGTTATAGCCACACGTAATCCCCGTGCCGAACAAAATAAATGTATAACGCAACTGGTGCTCATGTAAAAGCCTCTGATACCTTCGGGTCGTGTCGGTGCTACATAAAACTCTCCCCCCCCCCCCTCCAAAAAAATAGCATGGCTAAAATACATCACCAAAGACAACAGCCATCATTAGGTACACCTATGGTCTTTTTACACTTGTTAACACTGCCCGATCTTAGGTTGCTGCTCCAAACATAACAACAGGCAACAGAAATGTGACCAGTCAACCTTTGCAGAGGGTCTGCCCTGCGTGAAAGAATCAATGCGACCAGCACAGTACCTGGTCAAACCACCAGTGTCACATTATCTCCTGGGATGAGCGTGGGCACCACAAGGAGGGGGGGGGGGGTGCTTCAACGTAGCAGGAGAGAAGGTGAGGATGATGGCCCGCCTATCCCACTGCAGAGAAGAGCGTGCAGCAAGGGAGGGGTGGGGGCGCCCCCACGGCCTGCAGGCCCTCCGCAGCCAGGCACCCTGAGCAAGGGCCTACAGGCTGCGAGAGGCGCTTTACAAACACCCAGCAGTACCTAAGCAACTGATGCATGCTCTGGAGCCGCTACCCCCACAGGTCACCGCATCTCCGGGCCCCTCACCTCCGGGTGTAGGGCGCCAGCCGCAGGTACCGCAGCGCCCGCTCCGTGCTCGGCGCCTCCGGCCCGCCCGGGACCATGCCCCCGAAGAACTCCTCCAAGAAGCGCAGCGGGTCCGAGGGCCGCGCCGCCAGCAGCTGCACCAGGGCGGCCCGCATCAGGGCAGGGGCCCCGGCCCGGGTCAGAGCCTGCTCGGCCATGAGCCCTGCGCTGTCACCGCGCGGCGTCACGGGCTCCATGGCAACTGGGGTCACGTAAGCGAGGCAAGTGACGACGGCACGCTTGACTCCGCCCACTAAGGCGTCATGCGGCACTGACAGGTCATGTCCCGGTCCAGGCTTACTGTGCCTGCCGGCGTCACAAGGAAAAGGCGGGGCATAAAGGGTTGTTCGCCCAGCCCATCGTGACGTCAGTGGCAAACTTAGTGACAGGGGCATGAGCTCCGAGTTCCAACTTCCGACCCCTCACACTTGCGGTTAGTAACCAAGGCAATACCGTACCAAGATGGCGACTCAAGCACCTTTCGTGACTTTACTAGGGCCATTTATTTATACATTTATGAAAGTATATTTCGATTGTGTGGACATTACCAAAAGCTGCTAGAGCGCTTTATAGCAGTCGTATTTCGTTACTTGTAAATTACAGTTGCTTTGTAATTGCTAATATCACCAAAAGAGTTAATTAGTTAGTGTTACTGTCACAAAACCTCGTAGCATCCACCACTGACAGTGGGTGAGCGGGATTTCACCAGACTCTCATCTCACCGAGGAGCATATTTATGCTACTCAGTAAAATACACTTCAAGCAGTGTCGGTTTCCCCAAGACCAACTGGCTAGAGAAACAGACGCATAAGCAACTGGCATTGGCAAGGCCAGCAGGTCTCGCTTTTGCGAGAGTTAGAGCTATTCAGGGTGACCCGTGCAGGTGATTCAGCACGGAGGACAACATTTACATAGTCTCCTTATGTTACAGATCCTTAATCAACAGCTCATTCATGCACTCATTCATTGGTGGGGCCCATAACACCAACACACATTACCTTCACACGAACGTACACAAATCTGTTCACAGGAGAAAAAGGCGCTGGACATGTGGGTACCTTATTACCTATCGGGATCAATTTGCTTTACTTTATATACACATTCTATATACAGCTTCAGAATCCTGACTTTAACATCAAGGCACTCCACTATTTGGTCGATGGACCAACTAGTTGGACTGGTTGATGGTGAATTAGAACCAGCTAATAAACAAGTAAAGCCTAGGAAACATTTGATATTTTCTGTAATTATTTTAAGAACCACAAACTCATTTCTTATTATTTCAATGTTTGTGTATCTTACCGTTAATTAAACTCTTACATTGTCATTTATTTTCTACAGTTCATTACTTAATCTTTGATTTAATAAAGAGGAAAATTATGAACATTCAGAAATTATTCTTAGACAAAGATTTTCAGAAAAGTGCATTGAATCATTACCAATTGAAAGATGATGAAAGGTTCAGATCAAACAGGGAGTTATCTTCATTCTCATATGAAGACTCCCTCGAACAGGCAGTCCAATTCTCACCCAAGGATCAAACCAGTGTGCGAAATACAGGCTACAGTGTAGTAGTTCAGAATTTCAGCAAAGTCCGAACATCAATCCGGAGCATGGACCAATTCCACACTCAGACTGATAGCAAAGAATTTAAGGAATTCAAAGAAATAACTCAAAGACAAATGCAGCCACAACTGCAACCCAACGAACGAACGAACGCTGCTGCAATCAACCCTTCCAACTCCAACTCTTCTCTCTCCGTAATGATTGATGAGAAGGTTTTATACCTTTTTCTGCCTTACTTCATGTTAGAATAGCAACTTTAGGGGCAGACCAAATGTTCTGATTGGACAATTCAGGGTTATCTGTAGTTTGTTGAATTTTACCAGTGCAAACTGGTTCTCCATAGTGACTTTTCACAAAGTTCTCAAATCATCACTGTTGGAAAACCACACTCCCACTCTGAAAGGGTGGTGGTGGTCTACCGGACACACTGTGGTAGCTTGGCTCGAGTGGTCAGGAAACAGGCACCGTGCTAAGCATACAATATACCCATACAATAACCATGCGTGCATCCGTTCCAAAAACGACTCTACACCGTAAAAATTATGAAAATATTCTTCTTTATCTTTTTCTCTTAGTTGCTGATTGGAAAAATAAATAGGTCAATCACAATATACAATTTTAAATAGTGCAGGTTAAATAAATATTATCTGAAGATTCAATAAATAGGGGGGATCATAAATACAAGGGACATAAATATCAGTGCAGGTAATACAGGCAATTAAATATTCTGAGGCAATAATTACTGTACCAATAAATATTGTACACCATCAAGTCCTGTGGACCTATAAATATAGTGAAGCAATAAATAGGTAAAAACTCAATAAATACAGTACCCCCAATAAATAATTAAAAGTATACAGCAACACTCATGTTATCAGTTGACATTTCAATTCCTAAGGGCTGATTTGGCCCAGGCACAGCTTGTAGGGTTGTGGAAGGCTTGAGGGGTTCTACTCCCTGGCTGAGACAAGGCTGAGGCCTAAACTGAGGTAGATCAAAGGGGGGAATACCAGTGCCCTGGCTTTCTCTCTCCACACCACCTCTCTAGGTTAGTCCCAGTTCACCCCAGGCACAGTCAGGTTGGTTTCAGCACCTCCCTAGCCCCTTAGAGCAGTCTCTCAGGTCTCCACAGGGCCTTAGGCGCCCTCTACTCCACTTACTGCCCTTTTTCTGATGTTCCGACGCCGCTGGAGTCGTGTCGACGCCGTGAGGCGGTTCCGGTTCGGTCTCGGCGGCCTCGGCACAATGTCAGTTCTTTGACGACGCCGGTAGGCGGTTCCGGTCCGATGTCGGCGGCCTCGGTTCAATCTCGACCTCCGATTCGACGGCGTCGGGCAGTCTCTACTCGGTGTCGACTTCGGGCGGCTCCGGTCCGATGGCGCTCTCGGCTCCGATGACGTCGGCCGGCCTGGCCTCGATGTCGACTTCCGGCGACTCCGGGGTGCGATCCTCACCCCCGACCTCCGGTGCTCCTCCTCTCAGGTTCCGGGCGACTCCGGAGTGCGATCCTCACTCCCGACCTCCGGTTCACCTCTACCTCGGTCTCCGACGACTCCGGAGGGCGGACTTCACTCCTCCGATGACGCCGCTCGCTCGACCTCGGTTCACTTCCTCCTCGACCTCTGGAATTCCTCACGACCTCCGTCGGCGCCCTCTCACGACCTCAGGCGGCCCCGGGTACGACGTCTGCGACTTCAGTCAGCGCCGCTTCTCCACCTCGGGCTCCAGGTCTCAGGCTACTCGACGCCGGACTCCAGGGAAACCAGTTTCCAGGTCAGGATCTTGCTGCTTTCTGCTTCTAAGGCCTGTTCCTGCTGTTCAGGTCCTTAGGATGAGTTTTTCTGTCTTCTTCCCACACAGGGCTATAGGCTGGGATCCATCAGTAGGGACAAGTATCAAGGGTGGGTTTATGGACCCCACTCCAGGCACAAGTTTCCACCCCTGCTGCTTCACTCCTTCCTCCTTCACTGTTGTGCTCCTCTCTCTTCACCAGTCAGGTGCCAACTGCCAGCTCCAACTGCCAACACTCTGTCTTAACCTCCCAACATTCTAAACCGCCTCCAACGGTCACAGGGTTCTGGAATCTCCTGGAATGTTCTGGAAGGTGCTGGTATGTTCCAGTGGATGCTGGTGATGTCACAGGTGGCCACCATTTTGTGCTCCAGGCCCTCAGGCAGAAGTTTCAGGGGTAGATAAAATGGCTCCCTGAATCTGCAGCAACACGAAAAAGTCTGGTGGTTCCCAAAAAGGAAAAATTCAAACAGGGTTTGAGGCAAAAGTGGGACAAAATAAATAATGATGAGGAGGGACCACCCAAAGGGCTGACAGGTCCAACAATCACTGTCTGTTTAGTTCCCAGGCGGGGAAACAACAGTTGTATCTTTTTCCAAGGTAAAAGGGTCCTTCTGGCGCAAAACAACTCTCCTCTTGGGCGGAATCCCAGGGCCTCTGCGATGTCTGGAGGATCTGGCACCCGCAGGAGCGCCAATACACCCACAAGTCGGCGGCCCATCACTCCCACGCCCGGATCGACCTCATCTTTGTGCCCTCTACCGACTGCGTGGGGGTGCGGGACGCACGCATTCTTCCGAGGGGCCTTTCGGACCACTCGCCGGTGCTCCTCGCTCTCGGTCCCCCCCCCCTTTCTGCCCGTCCGATATGGCGTCTGAACGCTTGGTTCCTTCACGACAAGGCTTTTCGGAGGGCGGTCGGGGGCGAGATAGTCGACTACTACTCTCATAATGAGGGCTCTGTCGTCTCCCCCGCTGTCCTCTGGGAGGCTGGCAAGGCGACTGTTCGGGGCGCCGCTAAAGGGCACCTGCAACGTCAACGACGGGCTCAATCCCAGAAGCTCGCGGACTGTGAGGCCCAGGCCTTAGAACTGGAGCGTAGTCTGGGTAACTTAGCCGATGCCGCACGGTCTCGTCGCTTGGCCTTCCTGCGGGAAGAGATTCGTCTGCACTCCCTGGAAGCGGCGAAGATCCTATGGCGCTCCTCGGTGGCCCGGGTGTACGGTTGGGGAGACAAAAACGGCACTCTTCTCCACCGCCTGGCGACCTATCCCCGGGCGGGCAGGATCATTCCAGCCATCGCGGACCCCGCGGGTGGAGTCCACATGGTCTCAGTGGCGATAGCCCAGGCATTCGCTGACTACTACTCCCGGCTGTACCGTCTCCGACCGCCCACGCTCTCCCTGAATGAGCTACTGGGAACAAACGGGGCGACACTTGCGCGGCTGCAGCCTGAGATTTCTGAGACCCTGGATTCGCCGATCGAGCTACAGGAGATTGAAGAAGCGATCGGCCGCCTGGCACCCGGGAAGACCCCGGGACCTGACGGATTCCCCCAGGAATATTACGCTCACTACCGTGAGACATTGGCCCCGAGGCTTCGAGACCTCTTTGCGGCCGTGGTGGAGACGGGCTCGTTCCGGCCCGAAACGGATACAGCAACCATAGTTGTACTCCCCAAGACACAGCCTCCCTCGCGGTCCTGCTCCGACTACCGGCCGATATCCCTTATTAACACAGAACTCAAAATCTATGCCACGGTCCTGGCGCAACGGTTACGCCCATCGCTCGCCTCCCTGGTCCATCCGGACCAATGTGGCTTTATGCCGGAGCGGGGGACCAGACACTGTCTACGGCGCCTCCACCTCGCGATGGCGCACCGCGGCCGCCTTTCCCCCTATCTGGCCCTCCTCTTGGTCGACTTTGAAAAAGCCTTTGATTCCGTGGGATGGGCGTACTTGGGTGAGGTCCTGGAGCGTATGGGCTTCGGCCCCCGGTTCCGAGCCATGGTAATGGTCCTCTATGCGCGCCCGCGGGCCCGTGTGTTGGTCAATGGGGCACTTTCTCGCCCATTTCCCATAGGCCGGGGGACGCGCCAGGGTTGTCCGCTCTCGCCCCTCCTTTTCGCTCTGGCGATGGAACCCCTGGCGGTGCTGATTCGCGCGGATCCTGTTCTTCGAGGATGGGAATGGCCGGATGTGGCCCCCGACAAAATCGCCCTATACGCGGACGACGTCCTCCTCTATCTCTCGGACCCAGCGACCTCGGGTCCCCGGGTCCGTCGGATCCTCCATCGATTTGGCCAAGCGTCGGGTCTTCACCTGAACCCCAAAAAATCCGTCCTAGTCCCGCTACACCCGTCGCGGGAATGCTTCGACTGGCAGTCGGACATCCCCCTCCGGAGACTCTCCTTTAAATACCTGGGGATTTGGGTCACCCTCCTTCCGGAACTATGCTGGGCCCTTAATGTGGCTCCGGTAGTCAACAAAACCAGGTCAGACATGCTCCGGTGGCAGTCCCTCCCATTGAATCCGCTAGGGAGAGTCGCTCTATACAAGATGATGATCCTCCCCAAATTTCTTTACATACTACAAAATACTCCATGCCCTTTTCCGCGCCCGTGGTTCCGAGACCTGGATAAAATGGTGACCAAATTCCTTTGGGGCGGCGGTAGGCCTCGGCTGGCCTTGGATCGATGCAGGGTCCCCTCCTATGATGGCGGTCTGAGCATGACCAATCTATATCTTTATTACCTGGCCACCCAGTTACTGGTGATCCATGACTGGTTCTCGGGAGGCTGGGGCGACCCGGCTTACCGTCTCGAGGTGCAAGGCCTTGGGTTCTCCTCCATCCAAAACATGCTCTATGGCACAACGGTCCCCCTGTCACTCCCCGACGTCGTGCGGGCTCCTTTCCTCGCGTGGCGCGCGGCACTGCGGCACACTAGATGGTCGGGGACGTCCACACAACTCACTCCGCTTTGGCACGGGACCTGGCTGCGGGAGGTGGTGGGATTGGCGGGCTTTCGGCAGTGGGATCTTCTTGGTATCTCCTGTCTGGGCGACTTATGGCGTGGGAGCCGCATGTGTTCCTTCCAAGAGCTTCAGACCCGCTTCTCGCTGCGGCCCTCCCAATTCTACCGCTACCTTCAACTGCGCCACGCGGTCCGGGCTCACGTCCCTCTAGACACCAGACTGCCTCCCCATAGCCCACCTGAAGCTCAGGTGATGCTGGGGTATCTGGGAAAGGGGGGTATATCCCGCATTTACAAATCCCTGATTAACAATTCCCCGGTGGACTGGAGCGGGCTCAAACAGCGATGGGAGGCCTGGGTGGGACCCCTGGACGAGGCGGACTGGAGGGACGCCCTTATGGGCCCTCGGTCGCTTACCACCTCCGCTAGGCTGCGGCTCATCCAAATCTACTACCTACACACCGCCTATCTGACCCCAGACCGCCTGTACCGGGCGGGTCTCCGCGTGGACGCCTCCTGCACCCGGTGTGGGGTGGCTCCGGCAGATTTTTTCCACATGGTGTGGTCTTGTTCCCGTCTACACGATTACTGGGCAGCGATTGAAACTGAGCTAGCGGAGGTCTTGGGTTGGGAGGTTCCCCATGAGCCTAGAATGGCCCTGCTGGGCATCATGGATGGGATCGACGGATCCCGTAACGAAAAGTACTTCCTCACCACTGCCCTTATGGTGGCTAAGAGAGACATAGCGGCAGTATGGTCACAACCGGACCCACCCAGAGTGGCTACCTGGAGTAGAGGGGTGGACTGGTGTGCGGCCCAGGAGCGGTCGTTGTGTGCTGCGCGAGGCTGCCCCAAAAAATTCCGCAAGATATGGGGGAAGTGGCTGGGGGGCATGATTTGAAGGGTGGGGGCGCAGGGGGTGGGGACGGAGGATGGGAGAGGGTGGGAGGGTCTTTGCAATGGTTTATTGATGCTTATCCAAATGCAGTTACTGATGCCTTGTTCAATGCACTGCTGTATCTTACTCTTGATACTGTCTTTTATGCCGCAAAACACAATAAAAATTTGTTTATCAAAAAAAAAGGGTCCTTCTGACAGGTCCTCTCTTTGTCTCGTCCTTGGTTTTCATTTTGTCATCTTCTGGCTTATGGTCAAGTTCCTGACTTTCGTCCTTGGCAGGGAACACGATGTCAGAAGTTCAAGCTACCTCGTGATTTCAAGAGCCATCTGGGGATGCGCAGAAGTCATCGCGCGCACATGGTAGCATCTGCTTCTGAGAACGCCACCTTGGGTACTGCAGCCTAATAGGCCCGAATGCCAACTTAAGCAGAAATAGACATAACAGCAATTAAAATATAGAAATGAAAGTTCTGATGCTCAAACCCATACTAATCCCAATATATATTAGTACTTTCCTAACTGTAGCAAGATTTAAAGCAATAATACTTACCACTTGATAACTTTTAAAGCACAAACGATCACAAAGCAACATAAATCATGCAATTTTACTATTTCACCACAATCTAAGGTTAATTTACGTACCATAGTCAATTAGTTCATTGTTGTGCCATGCAATTAGCAATTTAGTCCCACGTGTATTTATGTTTATCAAGATGTAAAGGTTGATTAATAACACTTCTACTGCAAACATGTTATCTTAATTAATTTTAGAATGATTACGTAATTAATTTCATGCAAATTAGAGGAGGTATACAACATTTTGTTTTACCTGCTCCATCACAGGCAAGAGCAGTGTGTCGGGGTGGGGGGGAGTTCAAAGACGACGACGAGGGAAAATAAAATGTAACAAGCATTGAAAATGCAATAGGTGTCGCCCTCGTTTAAGTTAAAGCAATTCTATTTCTAATTAGGTGGCTTTTAGCTTTGCTTTTATTAGTGTCTTTCAAACTTTCATGTACATAACATGCATATGTATGCATATATGTATATGTATATGTATGCATGCATTTATATTTGTATTTATATAGATATGCAGATGTATATATATGTTTATATATGTATGTATATATATATCTACACATACATATATAAAAACATATGCATATATATATATATACATATATATATTTATATGTTCATATGTGTGTGCGTAGAGAGGTAGAGGAGTAGAGAGTAGTAGAGAGAGAGGCAGAGAGAGAGGTCGAGCGAGAGGTAGCATGAGAGGTAGAGAGTAGAGAGGTAGAGAGGTAGAGGTAGAGAAGTAGAGAGGTAGAGGGTAGAGAGGTAGAGAGGTAGAGAGTAGAGATGTAGAGAGTAGAGAGGTAGAGGTAGAGAGGAAGAGAGAGAGGTAGAGAGGCAGAGGTAGAGAGTAGAGAGTAGTAGAGAGAGAGAGGCAGAGAGAGAGGTAGAGCGAGATGTGGCATGAGAGGTAGAGAGAGGTAAAAGGTAGAGAGGTAGAGAGGTAAGAGGTAGAGAGGTAGACAGTAGAGAGTGAGTAGTAGAGAGTGAGTAGTAGAGTAGTAGACAGTAGTAGAGAGTGAGAGTAGAGTGAGTAGTAGAGAGTAGTAGAGAGTGAGTAGTAGAGAGTAGGGTGAGTAGTAGAGAGTGAGTAGTAGAGAGTAGTAGAGAGTGAGTAGTAGAGTAGTAGAGAGTAGTAGAGAGTGAGTAGTAGAGTAGTAATAGAGATAGTAGTAGAGAGTGAGTAGTAGAGAGTGAGTAGTAGAGAGTGAGTAGTAGAGAAAAAGTAGAGAGTAGAGTAGTAGAGAGTGAGTAGTAGAGAGTGATTAGTAGAGTAGAGAGTAGTAGAGAGTGAGTAGTAGAGAGTGAGTAGAGAGTAGTAGAGAGTGAGTAGTAGAGTAGTAGAGAGTGAGTAGTTGAGTAGAGTAGTAGAGAGTGAGTAGTAGAGAGTGAGTAGTAGAGAGTGAGTATTAGAGAAGTAGAGAGTAGTAGAGAGTGAGCAGTAGAGAGTAGTAGAGAGTGAGTAGTAGAGAGTAATTAGTAAAGAGTGAGTAGTAGAGAGTGAGTAGTAGAGAGTGAGTAGAGAGAATGAGTAGAGTAGAGTAGTAAAGAGTGAGTAGTAGAGAGTGAGTAGTAGAGAGTGAGTAGTACGGAGCGAGTAGTAGAGAGTGAATAGAGAGTAGTAGAAAGTGAGTAGTAGAGGGTATGAAAGAGTGAGTAGCAGAGAGTGGGTAGTAGAGAGTAGTAGAGAATGAGTAGAGTAGTAGAGAGTGAGTAGTAGAGTGTGTGTACACAGTGAGTAGTAGAGAGTAGTAGAGAGTGAGCAGAGAGTAGTAGAGAGTGAGTAGAGAGTGATTAGTAGAGAGTGATTAGTAGAGAGAGTAGTAGAGTATTAGAGAGTAGTAGAGAGTAGTAGAGAATGAGTAGAGTAGAGTAGTAGAGAGTAGTAGAGAGTAGTAGAGAGTGAGTAGTAGAGAGTAGTAGAGAGTGAGTAGTAGAGAGTGAGTAGAGTAGTAGAGAGTAGTAGAGTGAGTCGTAGAGAGTAGTAGAGCTAGCAGAGAGTGAGTAGAGAGTAGCAGAGAGTGAGTAGTAGAGAGTGGGTAGTAGAGAGTGAGTAGAGAGTGAGTAGAGAGGGAGTAGAGTAGAGTAGTAGAGAGTGAGTAGTAGAGAGTAGATGAGAGTGAGTAGTAGAGAAGTAGAGAGTAGTAGAGAGTGAGTAGTAGAGTAGTAATAGAGATAGTAGTAGAGAGTGAGTAGTAGAGAGTGAGTAGTAGAGAGTGAGTAGTAGAGAAAAAGTAGAGAGTAGAGAAGTAGAGAGTAGTAGAGAGTGAGTAGTATAGAGTGATTAGTAGAGTAGAGAGTAGTAGAGAGTGAGTAGTAGAGAGTAGTAGAGAGTAGTAGAGAGTGAGTAGTAGAGTAGTAGAGAGTGAATAGTTGAGTAGAGTAGTAGAAAGTGTGTAGTAGAGAGTGAGTAGTAGAGAGTGAGTATTAGAGAAGTAGAGAGTAGTAGAGAGTGAGTAGTAGAGAGAGTAGAGTGAGTAGTAGAGAGTGAGTAGAGTAGTAAAAAGAGTGAGCAGTAGAGAGTGAGTAGTAGAGAGTGATTAGTAGAGAGTGAGTAGTAGAGAGTGATTAGTAGAGAGTGAGTAGTAGAGAGTAGTAGAGAGTGAGTAGTAGAGAGTGAGTAGAGAGTGAGTAGAGAGTAGGAGAGAGCGATTAGTAGAGAGTGAGTAGTAGAGAATGAGTAGAGTAGTAAAGAGTGAGTAGTACAGAGTGAGTAGTAGAGAGTGAGTAGAGAGTGAGTAGAGGATAGTAGAGAGTGAGTAGTAGAGGGTATGAAAGAGTGAGTAGCAGAGAGTGAGTAGTAGAGAGTAGTAGAGAATGAGTAGAGTAGTGGAGAGTAGTAGAGAATGAGTAGAGTAGTAGAGAGTGAGTAGTAGAGTAGTAGAGAGTGAGTAGTAGAGAGTAGTACAGAGTGAGTAGTAGAGAGTGAGCAGAGAGTAGTAGAGAGTGAGTAGTAGAGTAGTAGAGAGTGAATAGTTGAGTAGAGTAGTAGAAAGTGTGTAGTAGAGAGTGAGTAGTAGAGAGTGAGTATTAGTAGAGTAGTAGAGTAGTAGAGAGTGAGTAGTAGAGAGTAGTAGAGAGTGAGTAGTAGAGAGTGAGTAGTAGCGAAATAGTAGAGAGTAGAGAAGTAGAGAGTAGTAGAGAGTGAGTAGTATAGAGTGATTAGTAGAGTAGAGAGTAGTAGAGAGTGAGTAGTAGAGAGTAGTAGAGAGTGAGTAGAGAGTAGTAGAGAGTGAGTAGTAGAGTAGTAGAGAGTGAATAGTTGAGTAGAGTAGTAGAAAGTGTGTAGTAGAGAGTGAGTAGTAGAGAGTGAGTATTAGAGAAGTAGAGAGTAGTAGAGAGTGAGTAGTAGAGAGAGTAGAGTGAGTAGTAGAGAGTGAGTAGAGTAGTAGAGAGTAGTAAAAAGAGTGAGCAGTAGAGAGTGAGTAGTAGAGAGTGATTAGTAGAGAGTGAGTAGTAGAGAGTAGTAGAGAGTGAGTAGTAGAGAGTGAGTAGAGAGTGAGTAGAGAGTAGGAGAGAGCGATTAGTAGAGAGTGAGTAGTAGAGAATGAGTAGAGTAGTAAAGAGTGAGTAGTACAGAGTGAGTAGTAGAGAGTGAGTAGAGAGTGAGTAGAGAATAGTAGAGAGTGAGTAGTAGAGGGTATGAAAGAGTGAGTAGCAGAGAGTGAGTAGTAGAGAGTAGTAGAGAATGAGTAGAGTAGTAGAGAGTAGTAGAGAATGAGTAGAGTAGTAGAGAGTGAGTAGTAGAGTAGTAGAGAGTGAGTAGTAGAGAGTAGTACAGAGTGAGTAGTAGAGAGTGAGCAGAGAGTAGTAGAGAGTGAGTAGAGAGTGATTAGTAGAGAGTGATTAGTAGAGAGAGTAGTAGAGTATTAGAGAGTAGTAGAGAGTAGTAGAGAGTAGTAGAGAATGAGTAGAGTAGAGTAGTAGAGAGTAGTACAGAGTGAGTAGTAGAGAGTAGTAGAGAGTGAGTAGTAGAGAGTGAGTAGAGAGTAGTAGTAGAGTGAGTCGTAGAGAGTAGTAGAGTGAGTAGAGAGTGAGTAGCAGAGAGTGAGTAGTAGAGTAGTAGAGAGTGAGTAGTAGAGGTTTATATTCCCTCTTCGTCTATCAACTCCCCCCCCCACCCGCCCCACTGCCAGATCACTCTTACCCGCACAGGCTGCTCCTGGAGCTATTGCCATTGTAAATGACATTGGAGCATATTCACAAGCCCCTACTGCCACAGGAACATCACTTTTTGCGACGTTCCTGTGGTGATAGGGTCTTCTCTTTATTTACAAGGCGGCGTTTAGCCACTTAACATGGCTTAATGCCACCTTGTAATTAAGGCCCCCTTTCACGCTAGACTTATTGTGAAAGGGGTGGGAAATGGGTGTTGCGGTGGGTGTTACGCCACAACACCCACTGATTTTGACGCTGTCCACTATTTAAAATGGTGGGTTAAATAGGAGGCAGTGCTAAAATTAAGACCAGACAAAACCTGGTCTTAACATGGCAAAACAAGGAGAAATGCTTTATTTCTGCTCGTTTTTGCTGTTTCTGCAGCACACATAGAAACAGCAAAGTGCCATGAATGAATGTTTATGTGCAGGAAGGTGTCCCTTCCTGCACATAAACAATAATAACAAATGTGATGATCTGCAACTTCTATGTGTGCTGCACAATGCAGCACACATAGGTGTTGCAAATTGCCTTTTCTGGATTGTTTTCGTGCAGGAAGGGACAGCTTCCTGCACATAAACAATCATTCCCTCAACGCAGGCACCCTTGCACTATAGTGCAAGGGTGCCTGCGTTGGCGCTAGGCAGCTGAATTTAGCGTCAGCGCAGGAAGAAACGTAGGGAAGTGTCGTATTATTGTGTAAATACGGTGCATCCCTCAGTTTCTAACGTGACGGAGCGCGGCGTTTGCAATTTTGGAGCAAACTCGCGCTTCGCCACTTTCTTGTCAATATGCCCCATTGTCTTTTACCCATGTGTTATGGAGAGGAGTGTATGTATGTGATGTGGAGTGGAATTATGTGGGTTGGATTGGAATTGTTAGTTGTGGAATTGTGTGGCATGGAATAGTATGGTGTGGAGTGGAACTATGTGGCATGGTGTGCAGTGGAATTTTGAGGATAGCAATTATGTGGTATTGAGTGTACTGGAATTATGTGGATTGGGATTGTGTGTCATGGAGTGTAGTTATGTGGATTTGGATTTTGTGCTGTGGAATGGTATGTAGTGGAATTTATGTGGTGTGCAGTTGAATATTGTGGCATGATTCTGTGGTGTGGAGTGAATGTATTTGGTGTGTTGTGTAATTGTGTGGTTGATTTAAATTATGTGGTTGAGTTGAATTATGTGGTTTTTTGAATTATGTGGTGTGGGAATGGAAATGTGTGGAGTTGAATTGTGTGGTGTGGAACTATGTGGCGTTTAGTGAAATTATGCTGAATTATGTAAAAAGAACAATTGATGGAGAGAATGCAGAACAATGTCATACATTCACCCCAGTACAGAGATCTGGAGCTAAATCCATAGTTTTTTTGCTTCCTATGTCATTCCAGTTTGAACCCAGGCATATGCAAATCAGTCTTGACCCTGCGCCCAATGGGAACAGTCCAGCCCGAACTGCCAGGCCAGATCCTCTCTGGACCTTTGAACAAGGATCCTAGAACCGGTTTTGGGGTTTCACCCCTCATCAGCCAGGATAGTTTGACTCCAGTGGCATGAAGAGCACAGGACCCACGTGAGATAAAACAGCATGTAATGTCTAATGCAGAACTAGTTTTGACTGCTTTGGTACATGCGAGGCTGTGTTCTAAAAACAATCAGTAAAACAAAACTGAGCTGCTACTATAAAAGTCACTGCCTGCTGCAAACTCGCCCCATAATGCTTTGTGGGGCCTCGCCTTTAAAATGCCTTTTCATCCACAGCTCAGCCTGTGGTGATCCCATGGATAAAGAACCACCACCAAACTGATCAGCACAACGTGGCCTTGCTTTTCATGTCAACTTCTGGGTTCTCATCCTAAGTTGGTTGGCGTGGGGGGGGGGGCTCAAAATCATCACCTTACCTGCTTTCCTCAGGCTGGAGTTATAGCTCTGCAGTTGGATTGATTTTGTTTTCTAGATGAATTGTGAATGTTAACTTTGTAGAAGGTCTAGAATGCTGAAATATGTATAATACATTGTTAATGTGCTTATGTTCTCTAGTAGTTGATTATATGGCTGCAATTTAAGGTATTTTTATTATGTAGCTTTGTTGTAGTTTTTCACCTTTATTTAGTTTAACTGTGGTTGAATCTATTTTTAGCTATCCACTCCCCAAAAGTAAGGATGCAGTACAGTTATTACCGCAGAACACACTATTACTTCCTAATACAGAACTAGTATTAACTGCTTTGGTGCACGTGAGGCCACGCTCTCGAAAAAAACAATAAAACAACAAGGAAATATCTTAGTTGTTGAGCATGACGTGGCATTGCTTTTCTTGTCAACCTCTAGGTCAGAGGTCTTCAAACTTTTGTACGTTGAGACCCCCAGCTGAATTTTTTTAGATGTTGGGCCCCCCCCACCACCTGAAAGAAATTTCTGGAATCGACCGCCACGCTCATATTCCGGGAATATCCAGCAAATAATGTTCAATACAATAAGAGTGTTTAGTAAACTGCAGGTTTGTGAGTGGCTGTGGTGAAATGACAGAGGCTTATTACACAGCTCAAAACACCACTTTTCAAGATAAAATGTGCGCAGATTGTTTTTACTAAGATGCTTTGTTTTACACATGACATAGGTTGATAATAACACCCTCAACATAAATGTGACAAGGCGTGCCTGTTTTTCAGAGACGATCAATCTGTGGATGGTTTCTTGCTTCTGCCATCCTCAGGTTGTGCTCCACATCCAGTCTTGAACGGTACTTAGTATTTAACAAGGCAAGTGCTGAAAACCCAGTCTCACATAAATAGGACGAGCTGAAAGGCAAGAGAGTTTTGATAGCAGTTTCTCCCAAAGCTGAATATCCTGCCGACATTTTCAGCCAAGAAATGGACTATAAGGGAGACAGTGTTAGATTTTTCGAGCACTCCCTAGCTCACAGCTCATACACGAGAAACAATTCTTCTCTAGAAATCATTAACAAACATTTTATGCAGCATTATAATGGGATAATTGCCCACCAACCAGTTATGGAACCGAAGACAGTTGAAAGTCCACTGAGAGGGCGTTGAACGAACACCTAATTGAGAATTCCTAAGTAGTACGATAAGTTGCTTGCCTGAAGCAGTGGGAGTTTAGGACACGTCGGGCCTATGTTTAAAAAAAAATAGAACTAATAATAAATTAATGATGTTGTCTATTTTACTTCAGGGTAATGTTGTCTGACAGACTTTGTGATGGCATGGATTTTGTCAGTACAGCTTTGAGTTTAAATGATTTACTTTCAGCTCTGCCATACCCTATTTAGCCAGGCTACTAATGGTGCACAGGCACTGTAGTAGAAATTCTAAAAGCGTTTACATCTAATATTCTGAGATAGTGATGTGTTTTCACTGTTGTAACAAAGCAGCAGCCCACTAATTTTACAGTGAATAATATCTGTGATATCCTCCAATTTCTCATATGGGAGGACTCGCTTGGAGCTAACTTTTTTATGGTTAACGTTTTTATGGTTGTTGCATGAAACAAACACATTTCTCTGCAAATAGTAATAGACTCCCTCACATCAATCACATTAAAAAGAGATTAAACAAAACGGTATTTGCAAGAATCTGTTTAGGAATTATTCCAGGCCATCAAGGCAAAAACAGAACTGTCTCTATCAGGAGCCCCTGGAAGGCTGGATTGCAGTGCATTTAGATGTCTCCTTGTGTAATTTAGGACGAAAACCTTGATGTGGCCGGACATGCCCATACTTGTATACAGGGGTGAGTGAGGTGACCATATGAATTTGGGTGCGCATGTTGGTGCAGAGTGGGACGAATGAATGTATGGTTAGTGGTGGGCTTATTTGAGTGAGATTGCAGATTGAACAGTGAGGGGGACAAGTGAGTGAAGTGTCACGAGTGCAGGTTGAGTCGCGGGCTCGTGTGACTGCAGGGTGAGGTACAGGATGAACAGCGCAAGTGCATTGTGAGTGCAGAGTGATCACTGTGAGTGGAGGGTAAATGGGTCAATGGTGTGAGTGCATGGTGATCAGTGTGAGTGCAGGGTGAGCGGGTGAATGGTGTGAGTGCATGGTGATCAGTGTGAGTGCAGGGTGAGCGGGTGAATGGTGTGAGTGCATGTGATCAGTGTGAGCGCATTGTGATCGCTGTGAGTGCAGTGTGATCACTGTGAGTGGAGGGTAAGCGGGTGAATGGTGTGAGTGTATCGGATCAGTGTGAGTGCAGGGTGAGGTTGAAAGTGAAGGGCGAGAATGAGGAGAGAGATGTCTGAATGCAAGGTGCAATTCCAGACAGTTGAAGTAACTCAGCATGTTATTGACCGCAGCGTAGGGTTTCAAATGTGTTAAACTATTGCTATTATGGCACTAACCAGGGATCAGGGTGGAGGAAAGAAATAATGTGCTGATCCCTCAACAAACTTCCAGTCTTATGATTAGGGTAGCCAGCTCATTATTTTGATGTCACAGATGGTATAAACATAAGCAGTCACCTAAAGCCGTATTTTAAGCACTTGTCTGTGCATACTTTGAACAGCAACTATAAATAGAATGAACTTTTAATTGTTTTCTAGAGCTGCCTGAATGATCCATGACTGATAATAAAAGGGAACAAAAACAGAAAAGTCACATTACAAATGAATACATACTACTTTATTTATAACCATATTTAGTGTCAAGACAAGCAATTTGCAGGCTGTTTAAACAACACATGGCTGGCTGGCATTTTGCGCACCTGCCTGTGTAATTTTAAAAGAAACTTTCAGGGATGTTTTAAGGATTTTGAGGGCCCTGGGCCAAATGTATTTTGGCGGCCCCTGTTCGGACCAGCTTTGATTTTATGATCCAGTCTCAGCTCTTTCATGCCTTCTTTGGTCAAATACTAAAGTGTGTACATCTGATATTCAGGGATAGTGATGTGTGTTTTTAGTATGTAACACAACAGCACTTCACTAATATTACTGCAAATAATCTCTGTCACACCCTCCCATTTCTCATATGCGAAGTCCTGTATTGATCTAAAATAACTTTTTATATGGATGTTACATGACGCATAAACAACTTTTGGCTGCAAAATGTCTGTAATAGACTCTTACACATTAAAAATGAATGATAGAAAAACGCTATTTACAACATTGTGTTTAAAAAAATGTCAAGTTCATGAGAGCAAGACTCTGTAGAACAGAGCTGGCTCTTTCAGCAAACCCCCCCCCCCCCCCCCACGAGCTTTAAAAGGCTGGGGCCCTGGGCCAGAGCCCACCTTGCCCATGCCTTAAAACATCCCTGGAAACTTTGTCTCCTTTCGGGGAAGAGCTAACTCTCCCAGGAGGGGGTTAATTCATAGAGCTGAAATGCTTCAGCTGCAGTGGGAGGCAAGGGTTCTCCTCTGCTGTGATATCAAACGTGAAGGAACAGGACCGTCTGGTTTGCTTTCGGTTTTAGCAGAGGAGACATCCTGCCTCCCACTGCAGCTGAAGCGTTTCAGCTCTATGAATTAACCCCCCCCTGGGAGAGTTAGCAAAACAAAAGCATGGGATCGTAAGGAAAGATTAGAGAGGAGTGCACGCCCCCCTGAGATGTTGTCGCGCCCCCCTAGGGGGGTGCGCCCCACAGATTGAAGATCTCTGCTCTAGGTCCTCACCCTAAGTTGGTGGGGACCTCAAAATAATCACATTCCCTGCCTGCTTACATGATGTAAAGTTATTGATTGGCTGGTACTTTTGTTCTACAGCTGGGAGGGTATTTGGTAATTGACAGGTATTGTATATATTAACATGGTAGAAAGCCTGAAAAGTACATAATGCACTAGTTATGTGGTTATGCTCTCTAGAAGCTGAGTGTATGGCCGCAATTCAATATTCTTTCTCTATGTTGTTATAATAAACAGTGTGAGAAGTTGGCCTGGTATATGATGTTCACTAGTTAAAGTGACCACCTTGTACCATGCCAAGCAACCCTTATGGTGTGGTTAAAAGTCAACCTTTTCGGACTAGCTGCCCTAGTGGTAGCGTAGGCTAAGCAGTCCTTGAGGCTAAACTCGTTAAAGCGTGTTAAGCAGACTGTTTTACCAAATGTAACACCCCTTTATACCAATGAAAGGACACCACACAGATATATATTCAAAATATATATGTATTTATTTCTCACAGTATCCCCTAGACTCTTTATGAGCACAGGAGCACAAATCGTTAAACAAGACAACGTTATAATATACAGAAGTTGCACTTTATATGGATGGGCCCTGGTGGCCACTCAAACCATATACTAAAATAGTGGTATAAGTACCACGAACAGGAAAGGGAAAAGGCCTAGGGCCTCTAGAATCGCTGGGCCTACAAGGAGCTAACTTCAGTTAGTGACCAGGAGGTCCACGGGTTGCGCCTGCAGTGAGGAAAGTCACACGCGTGCTCCCATAGGTTTTCAATGGGTGCGTAAAAGTTACAAAGTTACTGCAGAAAGGGTCTTCTGGGTGGACTACGATCTTAAGATTCGAAACACAGACACTAGAGACGTTCAATAGCTGGTTGGTGCTTGCGTTAGCAAGATGGTCACTCCCTGACCATAGGGGAGATTTCCTTCAGTCCTCTGTGCAGCAGAGCGTCGAAGTTCCCGTCTTCTTCTTGTTGTTAAGTTGATTCCAGGATGTCTGAAGTCTTAGGACACAGCTCCTATCTTTAAGCGGATTCTAGGGGCCGGACTACCTGCTAGGTCCCTCCCTAAGGGTGGGACCAGGAAGGGGGGTGGTTACACCCCCAATCCTTTGTCCAGCTCGCCCCAGGTCCGGGGCTGGTGTGCCCCAGGACCGGATTGAACTGGCATATGCACCGAGGCTCCTTGTGAGCCTCAGGCATGTCTGGTTCCTTTCAAGCCCTACCTGACCAATACACAAAATCCTGTCTGGGGTGGTGCACGCACCTCCCCTGGCAGGAAACCCTTTGTCCACGTCTCCCAAGCTGGAAGGACTCCCAGCAGCAGAAGGGCAGACTTGTGTCTGTGGTGGCAGCATCCATTTTGTGGAGCTGAGGCTATGTCTGATTTTACCCGGGTTTCAGGTACTGTACATGTTGTGTCCCTCTAGAAGGGTGGAATGCTAACCCCGTCGCCAGAATTGGCGAGGGGTTAGTATTCCAATTCGTATGACACCTTACACGACATGTTTTGATAAACCCAAACCAAAGATAGCATTTAACCGCGAGGTTCATAATTAAGGCTCCCTGTTTTCCGTTTTTACCTTTTTTTTACAGATAAATACAGACAGAAAACAATTCATTTTCCTGTCTGTATTTATTTTTAAATGTGGAAAAAAACGGAAATTTGGTTGTTTTTGAGTGAGTCTAAATGCTGTCAATCATGACTGCCAGGCCAATAGCTGTGCGGATTGACAGGCAAGGGGGTTAAAAAAGATAGGAATCTTAGTAAAGAGCCTTAAACAGCAGTAGATGATACTAAAATTTACATATTTTCTTGCACATGCAGAATTTGCCACCTGTGTGTGTATATATCATTGAAACCTGTCAGGCGTTCAGGCAAGAGTGCACATTAACTGGTTAAATAAATGCAGAAATATACACATTTCATCTATTTTTTTCACAAAACCTAAAATAAATATGGATAAATACTGGTAAAATTTACAAAAAATAAATATGGATAAATACAGACGGAAATGACAAAAATATAAATACCATAAAACCGGAAGCCCTATTCATAATGCACTTAAGAGTATATGGTATGACGATATCTGGAAACGGTAGAAGGAAGTTGTTCCGACCACTGCAGACAGGCTCAGCTCATGCCAGAGCACCATCTCACATGGAACCACGCACTCTGCCTTCAGGATTGTTAAGGCCTGCCATAGGAGTGACTTATAGGTAGGGCTCCCGGTTTTCCGTTTTTACGGATTTTTACATATAAATACAGACGGAAATCTATATTTCCTTTGTCTGTATTTATATTTTGAAACGGCAAAATGCTAGCAAATTTTGCCACGCTGCTGTCCCGTGTAAAAGGCAGCTCTTTACGTTTCGTTTCGGTGTTTAAGCCACTGAGCACAGGGGGTCCTGGAGACACTGCTCGCAGTCTGGTAAGAAGGGGTGAAAAAAACAACAAAGCCTTGTTATCTGGTGAATGGTCTTTTTAAAGACCTGTTAAGTACTCGGGTGCGGCTGGCGGTCAATCACACTTTGAGATCTGTTCATCGGCATGTCGTTAAATGTGTGTCTTTTTGCCTGAAAGCGCTCCTGATGTTATATTGTACACGACCCCGCACACGTCGATCCCCACAGGCACATTTTACAGCTAGTGAAGGGCTAAAAGAGAGATCTTTGACCGTCCAGTGACTGAGATGGTTTTAGAGGGGCATAGAACCAAAATGAAATTAGACGGTCGTACCACTGCGCCTTTGTGCTGGCAAAGGGACAGGAGCCACGTTTGCAAAACAATTCCTCAAAATGCGGACTGTTTCACTACTCACCTCCCTCGTCCTCGCATACTTCCACTGGCGTCGTCTTGTTGCTATGGTTACCACCTGTAGTGATCAGCATGTGGGCCCCGGGCCCACAACACCACACCACCCGCTAGCAGCATTCATCTCTTTGTAACTCCGAGGCTCTTCGCTTCTGTAAGGAGCGCAAGAGAATGCTAACAGATGCATCAGCGTCGCCCGCCTGTCTCTTCCGTACTACATATGCTGAAAGGACTGACTGATGATTCCAGTAAGCAGGGCCGGCTTTAGGGTGGTGCGACCGGTGCCACCGCACCAGGTGCTGGCTTCCTGGGGGCGCCTGTTTGCAAGTTTATTATGTTTTTGAAGCACCTGCTGCAGCGTTTCTTACCTCCGGTAATTGCCAGGCCTCACAAAAATGTCAAGATAACTCGTGTGATTAATTATCTTCCTGGAGAGAGATCATTGTTTTGTATAGTTAGTGCAGAGGGTTAATATGCCTGCTGCTAAGAACGTGTACCAAGTTGATTTCAGAGTGCATGTAATGTGAACACATCAGCAGGTTACTGCTTTTAAGAGAGACATCGTTTTGTTACTTGCAATTTATAACTTAAAGTCCTAATATTTAGCAGTGAGCTATTAACTTTCATCATAGAACTGCATACACACTGCAAAGCATACATTAGAACATTGATTAATGTTGCAAAAAGGGTTCATTTGACCAGAAATCTATTCTTACTATTAAAGAAAACTCCCAACTCTGCTGTTTCTTTTTCGACTCTGCGTTTGTGCTTCTCCACACCAAGCACTCTTAAACTATACTGCCTACCAGTATGGGTGACATGTGACTCCTACACTTTTAGTCCTTTGTCTTATGTAAACATTTCCTATATTCTGATTTAAAACACATATGATTGATTGTCTCTGTGTAATGTGTGTGTGATGCAAAGTGCTCGGACACCCTACACTGGTATGAGTGGCGCTATCTGAGAGAGTGTGGTTATGGAGACTGTTAAAGATGCGCCGGAATGCAATGTGTGATCAGGCAAGTCTTATTTTTAGGTGCTCTAGCTTCAGCTGCCATGTATGTACTAGCTTGCGCTTTTTTTTTCCTGGCCTTTTGCAACAAGAGTTTGAGCAGGTGTTTACAGCCTTGCTGTGGGTGAGCTAGCCCAACTTCTCTCTCCACCCTACTCCTCCTGCCCTTTTTTTAACCATATTTTTATTCATTTTCTAGTATAATATAGCCTATATTGTACTACAAAATGAACAAAATTGTCAATTTAAATAAACGTGGAAAAATACTAGCTGTAGCGTCGTCTTTTGCTTGTGGCAAAAATAAATGTGGATAAATACAGAAAAAATGCCCAAAAAATAAATATGGATAAATACAGACGGAAATGGCAAAAAAATAAATACCATAAAACCGGGAGCCCTACTTATAGGTTAACATGTGTCCCATTTAAGGTTAGGTATAGGTATACTACACCTAAGTAAGAGGTGGTTACACCAACTTACCCCAGCTGATTGATCAGCCAGTTGTGTCAAATTTGTTAGGCCAAGCCTGGGGTGGCATAATACATGCTTCAGCCCCTGGCTGGCCTTAGAAACACCAATGCCCTGGGTACCTAGTGTACACTGGTACAGGGGCACACAGGGTGATCCACTTCCAATTGGTTATGCACCTAGGGTGCATAGTTTCAATTTAGTTAGAGAGAACAGCAGGCTGGGGGTCTGATTAGCAGGCCCACAGCCTCAATATGTCAAAAACCAGTGAAGCAAAAAGCAAAAATTTGGGGTGACCATAGGATAGCAGACCCTACTCTCCTACACAACCCCCCCCCCCAAATGCAGGGATATTAAACTAGCCTTGACCAGTCTCGTCTTCATGTCCTAAGTGGAAGTATCTGGAGAGACCATCTGCATCTGCATTCCCATGGTCTGTACCTGGCCGGTGCTCCACTGTAAAGTCCATCCCCTGTAGGGAAATGGACCACCTAAGCAGTTTGGGGTTTTCACCCTTCATCTGATTTAGCCACAAGAGGGGCTTATGGTCGGTCTGAATCTTGAAGTGAGTGCCAAACAAGTATGGCCTCAGCTTCTTCAGGGCCCACACCACAGCAAAGGCCTCCCTCTCAATAGCTGACCAATTCTTCTTTCTGGGGGGTCAACCTTCTGCTAATAAAAGCAATGGGTTGGTCTTGACCATCTACATTAAGTTGTGACAGCACAGCTCCCACACCCAACTCAGAAGCATCTGTTCGGACAATAAACTCTTTGGAGTAGTCAGGACTTTTCAGGATAGGTGCAGAGCACATGGCCTTCTTCAGGTCGTCAAATGCCTTTTGACAGCTTACTGTCCACTGAACCTTTTTGGGCATCTTCTTGGATGTCAGATCATTAAGAGGAGTCACAATGGACCCATAGTTCTTAACAAACTTCCTGTAGTACCCAGTCAAGCCCAAGAAAGCTCGAACTTGAGTCTGGGTGGTTGGAGGGGACCAGTCCTTGATGGATTGTATCTTACTCTCCAGTGGTTGAACTTGGCCTCCACCTACAAGGTGGCCCAAATACACAACCTTACTCTGCCCTATCTGGCACTTAGTAGCCTTGATAGTGAGGCCTGCCTTTTGCAGAGCCTCTAGTACCTTCTTCAGGTGGATCAGGTGATCCTCCCAGGTGGAGCTAAAGACAGCAATGTCATCAAGATATGCTGCACAAAAGTCATCCAACCCAGTAAGGACTTGATTCACCAACCTTTGGAAGGTGGCAGGTGCATTCTTCAGACCAAAGGGCATCACCAAAAATTGATAATGCCCACCTGGGGTTGAGAATGCTGTTTTGGCCTTAGACTCCTCAGCTAATCTGATTTGCCAATAGCCAGCTGTCAAGTCAAATGTGCTCAAAAACTTAGCAGAAGCTAGTTTGTCTATGAGCTCATCTGCCCTTGGAATAGGATGTGCATCTATCCTAGTGACAGCATTGAGTCCTCTGTAATCCACACAGAACCTCATCTCTCTCTTGCCATCTTTGGTGTGAGGTTTGGGGACCAGAACCACTGGGCTAGCCCAGGGGCTCTCTGAGGGTTCAATGACAACCAATTCCAGCATTTTGTGTACCTCAGCCTTTATACAGTCCCTGACGTGGTCAGGTTGTCTGTAAAGTTTGTTCTTCACAGGCAGACTGTCACCAGTGTCCACCACATGGGTACACCAGTCAGTTTGGCTAGGTATCAAGGAAAACATGTGTTGAAATGATTGTAGAACCTGTCTACATTCAATCTGCTGATGATCAGTGAGGTTACCTCCCAGGGTCACTCCTTCAACTGAGCCATCTTCAGGGTTCTGAGACAACAGGTCTGGGAGAGGGTCACTCTCTTCCTCCTGTACCTCATCTGTAGCCATGAGCAAGCCCATGTCTGCCCTGTCAACATATGCTTTTAACCTGTTAACATGGAGTACCCTGTGGGGACTCCTGGGAGTTCCTAGGTCCACCAAGTAGGTAACCTCTCCCTTCTTTCCCAGGATTGTATGGGGTCCAGACCATTTGTCTTGGAGTGCTGCTGGGGCCACTGGCTCCAACACCCATACCTTCTGTCCTGGCTGAAACTCAACCAAGACAGCCTTTTGGTCATGCCAAGCTTTCTGTAAGGCCTGTCTTGCCTCAAGGTTTTTGGATGCCTTCTCCATATACTCAGCCATCCTGGAGCGGAGACCAAGTACATAGTCCACTATGTCTTGTTTAGGCTTTTTGAGAGGTAACTCCCATCCTTCCTTCACTAAACACAGTGGGCCTCTTACAGGGTGCCCAAACAGCAATTCAAAGGGGCTGTAGCCAACTCCTTTTTGTGGGACCTCTCTGTAAGCAAACAGAAGGCAGGGTAGAAGGATGTCCCATCTTCGCCTGAGCTTTTCAGGTAATCCTTTGATCATACCCTTTAGGGTCTTGTTGAATCTCTCAACAAGCCCATTGCATTGTGGGTGATAAGGAGTGGTGAACTAGTTGACACCACATTCCTTCCACATAGCTGTCAAGTATCCTGACATGAAGTTGGTACCTCTGTCAGAAACCACCTCCTTAGGAAACCCCACTCTGGAGAATACTCCCAGCAGGGCCCTAGCCACAACAGGAGCTGTAGTGGTCCTAAGGGGAATTGCCTCTGGATACCTGGTGGCATGATCCACTACCACCAGTATAAATCTGTGCCCAGATGCAGTGGGAGGATCCATGGGACCCACTATATCTATTCCCACTCTTTCAAAGGGGACCCCCACCACAGGTAGTTGTATTAGGGGTGCCTTTGTTGTGCCACCTGATTTGCCACTGGCTTGGCAGGTCACACAGGAGCGACAAAACTCCTTTGTATCTTCATTCATGTGAGGCCAGTGAAAGTGAGGGACAAGCCTGTCCCAGGTCTTGGTCTGGCCCAAGTGTCCTGCTAGAGGAATATCATGGGCCAAGGTAAGAAGGAAGCCCCTAAATTGCAGAGGTATAACCAACCTCCTGGTTGCACCTGGTTTTGGGTCTCTAGCCTCTGAATAAAGGAGCCCATCATCCCAATACACTTTATGGGTACCTTGAGCATTCCCAGCAGCCTCAGCAGCAGCCAGCTGTCTGAGGGGTTCAGTTCAAGAGAGGGACAGGATAACTGAGCCTGCCCCAAGTCAGCCCTGGAAGGTCCCCTGTCCCCAGGAACTCAACCTGATCAGGTTCAAGCCCTTCAGGGACAGTTCCTTCAGGATCCTCTAGATCATCTTCCTGGGAAGGCTGATCATCACCTTGAAGCAGTACAAAAGGGAGTGGTGATGGACGGAGCATCAGAACTAATCAAACACTCACACCCAGTCAACAGATCTGGGTTTGATCCATCATCGTTGTTTAGCCCACTCTGCCACCCCAGTTCAGACATGGCCATATGCAAATCAGTCTGACCCTGTGCCTCATGGGAACAGTCCAGCCCGAACTGCCAAGCCATGCCTTCCCTGGACCGGAAACAAGCTTTCTAGGACCGGTTTCTGGCATTTCAGCCGTCTTCAGCCAGGCTTGCTTGAATCCATTGACAAAGTGAGCAAGGGACTCACGTCTGAGCATACCCTGCCAACTTATGGCGAACAAAGCAGTACAAAAGGGAGTGGTGATGGACGGAGCATCAGAACTAATCAAACACTCACACCCAGTCAACAGATCTGGGTTTGATCCATCACCGTTTTTTAGCCCACTCTGCCACCCCAGTTCAGACATGACCATATGCAAATCAGTCTGACCCTGTGCCTCATGGGAACAGTCCAGCCCGAACTGCCAAGCCATGCCTTCCCTGGACCGGAAACAAGCTTCCTAGGACCGGTTTCTGGCATTTCAGCCGTCTTCAGCCAGGCTTGCTTGAATCCAGTGACAAAGTGAGCAAGGGACTCACGTCTGAGCATACCCTGCCAACTTATGGCGAACAAAGCAATACAAAAGGGAGTGGTGATGGACGGAGCATCAGAACTAATCAAACACTCACACCCAGTCAACAAATCTGGGTTTGATCCATCACCGTTTTTTAGCCCACTCTGCCACCCCAGTTCAGACATGACCATAAGCAAATCAGTCTAACCCTGTGCCTCATGGGAACAGTCCAGCCCGAACTGCCAAGCCATGCCTTCCCTGGACCGGCAACAAGCTTCCTAGGACCGGTTTCTGGCATTTCAGCCGTCTTCAGCCAGGCTTGCTTGAATCCAAGGACAAAGTGAGCAAGGGACTCACGTCTGAGCATACCCTGCCAACTTATGGCGAACAAAGCAGTACAAAAGGGAGTGGTGATGGACGGAGCATCAGAACTAATCAAACACTCACACCCAGTCAACAGATCTGGGTTTGATCCATCACCGTTTTTTAGCCCACTCTGCCACCCCAGTTCAGACATGGCCATATGCAAATCAGTCTGACCCTGTGCCTCATGGGAACAGTCCAGCCCGAACTGCCAAACCATGCCTTCCCTGGGACTGGGTGTGAGTGTTTGATTGGTTCTGATGCTCCGTCCATCACCACCCCCTTTTGTACTGCTTTGATCGCCATAAGTTGGCAGGGTATGCTCAGACGTGAGTCCCTTGCTCACTTTGCCACTGGATTCAAGCAAGCCTGGCTGAAGGCGGCTGAAATGCCAGAAACCGGTCCTAGGAAGCTTGTTTCCGGTCCAGTGAAGGCATGGCTTGGCAGTTCGGGCTGGACTGTTCCCATGAGGCACAGGGTCAGACTGATTTGCATATGGCCATGTCTGAACTGGGGTGGCAGAGTGGGCTAAAGAACGGTGATGGATCAAACCCAGATCTGTGGACTGGGTGTGAGTGTTTGATTGGTTCTGATGCTCCATCCATCACCACCCCCTTTTGTACTGCTTTGTTCGCCATAAGTTGGCAGGGTATGCTCAGACGTGAGTTCCTTGCTCACTTTGCCACTGGATTCAAGCAAGCCTGGCTGAAGACGGCTGAAATGCTAGAAACCGGTCCTAGGAAGCTTGTTTCCGGTCCAGGGAAGGCATGGCTTGGCAGTTTGGGCTGGACTGTTCCCATGAGGCGCAGGGTCAGACTGATTTGCATATGGCCATGTCTGAACTGGGGTGGCAGAGTGGGCTAAAGAACGGTGATGGATCAAACCCAGATCTGTGGACTGGGTGTGAGTGTTTGATTGGTTCTGATGCTCCGTCCATCACCACCCCCTTTTGTACTGCTTTGTTCGCCATAAGTTGGCAGGGTATGCTCTGACGTGAGTCCCTTGCTCACTTTGCCACTGGATTCAAGGAAGCCTGGCTGAAGACGGCTGAAATGCCAGAAACCGGTCCTAGGAAGCTTGTTTCCGGTCCAGGGAAGGCATGGCTTGGCAGTTCGGGCTGGACTGTTCCCATGAGGCACAGGGTCAGACTGATTTGCATATGGCCATGTCTGAACTGGGGTGGCAGAGTGGGCTAAAGAACGGTGATGGATCAAACCCAGATCTGTGGACTGGGTGTGAGTGTTTGATTGGTTGTGATGCTCCGTCCATCACCACCCCCTTTTGTACTGCTTTGTTCGCCATAAGTTGGCAGGGTATGCTCAGACGTGAGTCCCTTGCTTACTTTGCCACTGGATTCAAGCAAGCCTGGCTGAAGACGGCTGAAATGCCAGAAACCGGTCCTAGGAAGCTTGTTTCCGGTCCAGGGAAGGCATGGCTTGGCAGTTCGGGCTGAACTGTTCCCATGAGGCACAGGGTCAGACTGATTTGCATATGGCCATGTCTGAACTGGGGTGGCAGAGTGGGCTAAAGAACGGTGATGGATCAAACCCAGATCTGTGGACTGGGTGTGAGTGTTTGATTGGTTCTGATGCTCCGTCCATCACCACCCCCTTTTGTACTGCTTTGTTCACCATAAGTTGGCAGGGTATGCTCAGACGTGAGTCCCTTGCTCACTTTGCCACTGGATTCAAGCAAGCGTGGTTGAAGACGGCTGAAATGCCGGAAACCAGTCCTAGGAAGCTTGTTTCCGGTCCAGGGAAGGCATGGCTTGGCAGTTCGGGCTGGACTGTTCCCATGAGGAACAGGGTCAGATTGATTTGCATATGGCCATGTCTGAACTGGGGTAGCAGAGTGGGCTAAGGAACGGTGATGGATCAAACCCAGATCTGTGGACTGGGTGTGAGTGTTTGATTGGTTCTGATGCTCCGTCCATCACCACCCCCTTTTGTACTGCTTTGTTCGCCATAAGTTGGCAGGGTATGGTCAGACGTGAGTCCCTTGCTCACTTTGCCACTGGATTCAAGCAAGCCTGGCTGAAGACGGCTGAAATGCCAGAAACCGGTCCTAGGAAGCTTGTTTCCGGTCCAGGGAAGGCATGGCTTGGCAGTTCGGGCTGGACTGTTCCCATGAGGCACAGGGTCAGACTGATTTGCATATGGCCATGTCTGAACTGGGGTGGCAGAGTGGGCTAAAGAACGGTGATGGATCAAACCCAGATCTGTGGACTGGGTGTGAGTGTTTGATTAGTTCTGATGCTCCGTCCATCACCACCCCCTTTTGATCATCACCTTGAGGCAGGGGGGAAAGCACAGCCTTTACCCTCCTGTTCTTCTTCTTGGTAGGTGCTTGGTCCATTTTTCCAGGATCCAAGACCTGTGGTTTAGTAAGGCACTTTTTGGCCTGTGGCCTGGTCACAGCAAGGACATGTGGTGATATACCTAGCATCTCTGCATGTGTCCTGTACTCTGCTTCTGACCATAGAGAACTCTCTAGGTCATTGCCCAACAAACATTCTACTGGGAGGTCTGCACTAACCACAACCCTTTTGAGGCCAGTTACCCCTCCCCATGAGAAGTTAACAACTGCCACACTATGTGAAGTAGTGGCATTGCTGGCATTGGTCACCAGGTAATTCTCACCTGGTATGTACTGTCCAGGGTCCACAAAGCCTGGTGTCACCATAGTGACACTGGCACATGTGTCCCTGTAGGCTTGAGCCACTTTTGCATTTATTAAAGGAGTCTGTCTGTACTTGCCCAGGTTACTGGGGGTCACAGTCATGGACAAATCCATGTCCCCATCACAGATCAAGACTGCCTGTGTCAGGGTTCTGTCTAAGTCAGAATCTCCTTCAGTTCCCATAGTGATTCCCACTACACCCTTTGTTTGGGGACCAACACTGCTAACAGTAGTACTGGGAGCAGGTGCCTTAGGGGCAACAGTGTTGGGGGCTCCACCCTTCTTACAATCACTAGTCCAGTGAGTTGTATTCTTGCAAGATTTGCACCAGGGTTTCTTTGGACCTTCTTTCTTCTTCCCTTTAGGCTGGGACCCACCCTCGTTAGTACTAGTTTGGGGCCTTGTTGAAGACTTCTGGTCTTTAGATTTCTGATCTCCACCCTTTTGGTCTGTTTTCTTCTGATCACCCCCTTGGCCCTGGTTCTGGTTCTTTTGCTTAACCCTGGTTCTGACCCATTTGTCTGCCTTCTTGCCCAATTCTTGGGGAGAGGTCAGATCTGAGTCAACCAAGTGTTGATGCAGTTGCTGGTTCTGACAGTTATTTAAAATCTGTTCTCTCATCATCAAATTGTACAATCCTGTATAATCAGATACCTTACTTCCCAGCAACCAACCCTCCAAAGCCTTAGTGGCACATTCAATGTATTCAGACCAGTCCTGAGTCTGTGTCTTCTGGGTGTCTCTGAACATTAACCTGTACTGTTCAGTGGTTAAGCCTAACCCATCAACTAGGACACTCTTCAGGGCTCTGTAATTTCTGACATCCTCCTCCCTAACAGTGAGGAGTCTATCTCTGCCTCTTCCTTCAAAGGAGAGCCATAAGATTGCTGCCCACTGGTCTTCAGGAACCTGCTGCACTTTGCAGGCTCTCTCAAGAGCAGTCATCCATTTGTGGATGTCATCCCCACTTTTGTAGGGGGGCACAACCTTGGACAGGTTCCTATTGTCAAAGACCCTATCTTTGTCCTTAGGGACAATGCTGCCACCAGTGGGTATAGACCCACTCTCTCTAGGTTGCCTAGCCTTACTCAGTTTCTCTTCCATCAGAGCTACATCTAGCTCCTGTCTCCTGATTCTCAGCTGAGCTTCCTGCATTCTGGCCTCATGTTCCCTCCTCTGAGGGGTGGTCATCCTTCTCCTGGAGTGACCTTGAGAGCCTCTAGAGGTATGAGAAGCATTAGATTCACCTGAGTGATTCCTTTGCCTCCCAAGCCCCTGGTTAAGTCCACTAGGGTGATCCAATGGGATGATCCCATTGTCAGTCCCCAATAGCCTTAGGTTAGCTGGGCCACGTATAACACTTGGCACTGGGCTAATTCTCCCTTCATCCTCACTACCTTCTGTATCAGTACCCTTCTCACTTTCATCCTCTGTAGTATGAATCTCATCTAAGGGGTGATTATTGGAAAGGGGTACCTCAGTAGCATCTTCAGAAGGGGGGCCTCCTGTTCCAGTCCCTAAGGGGCCTAACTGGGAGGCTTTCTTGAGAGCTTTCTGATCTTCATCAGCTTGTAAAAGCTCCCTGAGTTCAGCAGAAGTAGGGTTCTTGAGCTGTTTAAGGCCCCTGATATTTGCCAACTGCCTGAGCTCATTTTGATTTAGGGTAGCAAAGAGAGTTGGTGCCCTCTGGGGGTCACTCTCGACAGAGATGGGTACCTTGGACCCCTCTGCCCCCTCCATTGCTCTTAAGTGTGGGTGGATGTGTTGCAATCTACCTACACTTGGGTTTACCTACTAAACCTATCTAGTAGTTGTAGTCAGGGTGTGCTACTCCCTTTGCTCTACAACACTAAGTTCAGTAGAACTTAAGTATATCTAATCTTGTTTTATATGTACCTAAAGGTACCTATGTGATCTTTCAATTGGTAACCAAGAGATTACAATGGTAAAACACAGCAAGCTCAAATCCCACCGCTGCTCACCAATGTGAGAAGTTGGCCTGGTATATGATGTTCACTAGTTAAAGTGACCACCTTGTACCATGCCAAGCAACCCTTATGGTGTGGTTGTAAGTCAACCTTTTCGGACTAGCTGCCCTAGTGGTAGCGTAGGATAAGCAGTCTTTGAGGCTAAACTCGTTAAAGCGTGTTAAGCAGGCTGTTTTACCAAATGTAACCCCCCTTTATACCAATGAAAGGACACCACACAGATATATATTCAAAAAATATATGTATTTATTTCTCAAAGTATCCCCTAGACTCTTTATGAGCATAGGAGCACAAATCGTTAAACAAGACAACGTTATAATATACAGAAGTTGCACTTTATATGGATGGGCCCTGGTGGCCACTCAAACCATATACTAAAATAGTGGTATAAGTACCACGAACAGGAAAGGGAAAAAGCCTAGGGCCTCTAGAATCGCTGGGCCTACAAGGAGCTAACTTCAGTTAGTGACCAGGAGGTCCACGGGTTGCGCGTGCAGTGAGGAAAGTCACACGCGTGCTCCCATAGGTTTTCAATGGGTGCGTAAAAGTTACAAAGTTACTGCAGAAAGGGTCTTCTGGGTGGACTACGATCTTAAGATTCGAAACACAGACACTAGAGATGATTCTCTACACTTGGGCACCGGAGTGCCAGCTTTACCTCCCCCACAGGAAGCGGGTGCATAGGTCTCGAAGTGCGTCGGGTTTCTTCTATCGATTCAATGGAGCCTGATGACAAAGATGCTGCAGGCGGTCGGTCCAGAAGAGCTGTGTTGGATCCAAGGGTGGATCGGAGTTGTAGAAGACCTGAAAGCAGAGGGGACAGTGTTCACAGTCACTAGCCAGTGACCGGCGTGGCACCAGGTAGGTACCAGGCGATGTCGGGTGCAAACAGGCAAAGAGGTGTAGCTTGTCTCCGCAGCCACGTGGTCCCTGAAGGTCGACGATGTCCAGGAGTCAAGTCATGAGCTGTCCCACGCAGGCTCTCGCTGTCGGCGGTGTCGGCGACTCGAAAGAAGCAAACAAGCCTTGGCAAAGGCAGGAGTCGTGGAAGTTCAAGAAAGCTGTTTGTTCTGACCAGCAAGGTCAGAGGAGCTGCTCTTTTGGAGAGCAGCTAGGGCCAGTCTGGAGCAACCAGACCAGCATCATTGATTTTCAAATAGGTCGCCAAAATGCCCACTAGCCAACGGGCCAGGGACCGGGCAGGCGCGTCGAGTTGCAAAGTGCAGAGGGGCCCCACGCAGATCGTGGAGATGCTGGAGGGCTCACCTTTGGTGCAGCTGCTGCTCGGTGGTTGGGCTTCTCAGGACCCAAAGCACAACTTGGAGGGAGCCTCTGTCGTTGCGCTTGCAGCTTGTCGTCGGTCTTTCAAGATGGCTGGCTCCACGTGTCTCGGTGCCTCCACGGGTTCCTTCTTCTCAGGGACTGTGGATCGGGCGGTGCGAGGTCTGGAGATCCAGGTCTTGTCGGGCTCTGGGCTCGGGCTCCGGCAGGAGGCGGCGGCAAAGCAGACGTTCAATAGCTGGTTGGTGCTTGCGTTAGCAAGATGGTCACTCCCTGACCATAGGGGAGATTTCCTTCAGTCCTCTGTGCAGCAGAGCGTCGAAGTTCCCGTCTTCTTCTTGTTGTTAAGTTGATTCCAGGATGTCTGAAGTCTTAGGACACAGCTCCTACCTTTAAGCGGATTCTAGGGGCCGGACTACCTGCTAGGTCCCTCCCTAAGGGTGGGACCAGGAAGGGGGGTGGTTACACCCCCAATCCTTTGTCCAGCTCGCCCCAGGTCCGGGGCTGGTGTGCCCCAGGACCGGATTGAACTGGCATATGCACCGAGGCTCCTTGTGAGCCTCAGGCATGTCTGGTTCCTTTCAAGCCCTACCTGACCAATACACAAAATCCTGTATGGGATGGTGCACGCACCTCCCCTGGCAGGAAACCCTTTGTCCACGTCTCCCAAGCTGGAAGGACTCCCAGCAGCAGCAGGGCAGACTTGTGTCTGTGGTGGCAGCATCCATTTTGTGGAGCTGAGGCTATGTCTGATTTTACCCGGGTTTCAGGCACTGTACATGTCGTGTCCCTCTAGAAGGGTGGAATGCTAACCCCGTCGCCAGAATTGGCGAGGGGTTAGTATTCCAATTCTTATGGCACCTTACTCGACATGTTTTGATAAAGCCAAACCAAAGATAGCATTTAACCGCGAGGTTCATAATGCACTTAAGAGTATATGGTATGACGATATCTGGAAACGGTAGAAGGAAGTTGTTCCGACCACTGCAGACAGGCTCAGCTCATGCCAGAGCACCATCTCACATGGAACCACGCACTCTGCCTTCAGGATTGTTAAGGCCTGCCATAGGAGTGACTTATAGGTTAACGTGTCCCATTTAAGGTTAGGTATAGGTATACTACACCTAAGTAAGAGGTGGTTACACCAACTTACCCCAGCTGATTGATCAGCCAGTTGTGTCAAATTTGTTAGGCCAAGCCTGGGGTGGCATAATACATGCTTCAGCCCCTGGCAGGCCTTAGATACACCAATGCCCTGGGTACCTAGTGTACACTGGTACAGGGGCTCACAGGGTGATCCACTTCCAATTGGTTATGCACCTAGGGTGCATAGTGTCAATTTAGTTAGATAGAACAGCAGGCTGGGGGTCTGATTATCAGGCCCACAGCCTCAATATGTCAAAAACCAGTGAAGCAAAAAGCAAAAATTTGGGGTGACCATAGGATAGCAGACCCTACTCTCCTACAAACAGTCTTAGCTTCCTTGCTATTTTTTATTTGGGTTTAAACCAATGTTTTGTTATTCACTATGCAAAATTCAAAATGCTGTACAGTACAGTTATTATTACAAAACACAATATGTACACAGTGAGGTAAAATAGCATGTTATGGTGTTACTTCCTAATACAGAACTAGCATTGACAGCTTTGGTGCATGCGAGGCCACGTTCTGGAAAAGACAACAAAACAATCTTCTCTGACATGTGCTGGGGTAACAGGACCACAGTGCCCAGCATCACCTGCGGCAGGAGGGCCGCCCAGCACCCCGTTTTCATGCCAGGAGGCGCAATAAAGGGCCGCCGCACTCCCGCAGCGCGGGACGCCGTCTTCTCTGATCTGTGCTGGGGGAACAGGCTGGGCTGGGCAACTCTCTAAGATTTGACGACCGGGACACCTGACCAGGTGACTATACAGTAGTAGTTTCCATACCTAAATAAGGTTATTACCCTGTACTGTGACCAAAGACAAGAGGGTTTTGGAGTACTGGAAGTCTTCACGAACAGTGGTGCATAGACATTGAACTATATCAAGCGTGGCCTAACTGAGCTCCCAATTGTTTTAATAGTTTTAATTGTATAATATTGTATTGTACACTCGTATGGGCTAGCCAGACTGGTGAAGAGGAAATTGTGTGACAGTGGCACGGGTGATGCAAAAAAAAGAGGAAGTTAAAAAGGGAAGAAGAAAAAGTCCTAGCCATAATGATTCTGAGGGTGGTACAGGATAGATAGCCTATTATCCAAATATGAGGGGTTATTGGATTCCACACACCCTGTCCAGGTTCCCAGTGATAGCACGCAACAGAGCCCGAGTAGCAAACATTCTAAAGGGCGTGTACCCGACATGTTAAAAAAATCAGTCAAAAAATCAATAACACCAGTACCCCAGAATGTACCAGTGACAAATATAATGACAGAGGGACCGTCCCAGTGCCAGCCAGACACCCAGGAACTTTGTACCAGCTTAGCATGTAGTAATAGATTCTCAATTTTGGCTGACCTAACCGACCCGCCGCTAAATACCCCCCACAATGGAAATTAGGAAAAACACGATGGGCCTGGTTAATACAGCGACTAGTAACCCTAATAACCATAGGTGTATGGGCGATCGACGCGCAGCCGGTGCAGATAATAGAACACCCGTTGTTAGTAACATACAACATGAAAGACCCATAGACGACACTGATCACCAAACAGTTTCTAATAAATTGGTAACAATGATGGATGAAATCAGGGCCCTCAAAGTGTCCGTTAGCATACTTAGTGACACAATAAGTAAGGTGCATGTTGCAGTGGATTTGATCAAATCATTAATGGGCAACCATAAATCATCCTTAAATACCGTTAAGAGTGCTAGCAATCATTCAGTGGTACAAAGTGTGGCCAAACCATCACAGAGGCCAAGTATGAGTGGTCTCCCCAGGCCCTTAAATGTGGATACCCTGAGCGAAAGTCAAGGGCGCCCTGGAAAGAAAGACAGCTGGACGCCCATTTCCAGACCCCGGTTGCTCCCTGCTAAGGCCGTTGTCTCAACCTTTAATATCAATGCTAATAGAAATGTTGGTGAAGGAGAAGCAGGAGTAGGGAGTAGAACACCAAACACAGTAAATAAGGTGTATATGATTAATGTCCCCAGACTTCCAGGTGCATCCTATAGAGAAGATGAGGGATCACTTAAGAACAAGTGCACCCAGTGGATCCGATATGGTAGGGGCTGTTGGTCAATAATAAGGGATGACATCATCACAGCAGAAAGACACTCATGCCCTAATGCCACATTTGATTACATTGCCCTCACACTAACCCACCAACACTTAGTGGAAAACCTTGTAAGCTTTGATATTCGTACACAAAATCTCACCCGTTCTAATATTAGACATCTACTGAATCTAGGCAAACACTTGACATTGCCCCATTAATAGTGGGAGGGAGAGATAGTGGTACTCTATCTACCAACGAGAGCGGTGGGGGGACCCCAAATGGATCAACCACACGTAGACTAGCAGTACTGTCATGGAACATCGCAGGGTTGGGCACCAAGGTTACATCCCCTGACTGGTCAACATTTATTGACCAGTTCGACATTTGCCTCTTTCAAGAGAAGATGGCTAGTAGACCCCGTCTTTCGAGTAGGTTACCTGAACCATTATATTCCAGCCATAAAAGGGGTAAAGGTCAACCTGCAGGGGTCCTTACGATCTGGGTGTGTCAGGAGACTAGTTATAAAATCCAGTCTCTTCCAACCCAGAGTAAGGAAGTCCTCGCAAAACGGCTGAGAGTAAGCCCACAATATAGTATTGACATTTATAATGTCTGCGCAAGGGGTCAGAGCGGGGGGAAGACGTCTGAGGTTATAACGGCCCTTGACGATCACCTGGATATACATTCCTGGGACTCTCTAGTGTTAGAGGCTGGTGACTTCAACTCGACCTTTGAGCCTCTTGGCATTGAGGACCAAGATCTCACAGGCGAGGAAGATACTCGGTGGGGCATCCCAAAACTGGAATTAGCGTCCATAAAAAAATGGACGGATGCTGCAATCCAATTCAAAGCACTCTGTCTTGAAAAAGGGCTGCGGGCAGCAAATGGGCGCTCAGTCTCCGATAGGCATGGGGCTAATACTTTTGACAGCGGCCATAGTGCCAGCTGCATAGATTATTTATTAATTAATCTAAAGTTATGGCACGCCTTAGGGGATATGATTGTGAGGGGTCGTTTAGAGAGTAATCATTATCCCTTATGCTTTTCCCTAGAATTTATAGTACAGAGCACAGTGGCCCAGCCAGTTTATGAATTACTTACTCTAGATTTGACCCCCACTAATGATTTGTGGCGATTATAATGGGCTAAGCTTCGTTCAGAACCCAGATCTCCTTGATACTATTAATCGGGATATTGATTTTGTTATAGCTGACCTAGAGGCCTGTTGTGACCACTCCGAGTTCCCTAAGATAATTACCATAACCCATAAAGAATTTTTTTCCCATTTAAGATTGTATTTTTTAAAACAGGTTACAGATAAGAATACAAAAAGGAAAAAACCTAGTACGTGGTTTAATGTGGATTGTAGGCTGGCTCGTACAAGACTGGGAGAGGAACTCAAGTCAGGGGTGCCAGACAAAATAGGGTGGCCGGGCGTAATTATAGGAAGATTCAGGAAAAGGCCAAGAAGCACTGGGACGGAAGCAGATGGCAGGATTTGAGACTGGCATATGCTAGTAATAACTCCAAACAGTTTTGGAACATTGTGAAATGGGATAGGGGAGGACAGCCAGTTCCGCCTCAAAATCATGTAGCCCAGGAGGATTGGGTTAATCACTTTAAAGCCCAATATGCCTGTGGGGATAAAGAGGGGGACCCTGCTGTGCCTACACATGTATTCTACCTAGACACAGCCTTTACACTGGCTGATGTTAACATTGCCCTTGGAGCTGTAATAGGGGGTAAAGCACCGGGTATAGATGGCATCCCGGCTGACATCTTCTTGCATGATAAATCTAAATGGTGCCGGTACCTTATATTACTGGCCAATGCCATCGCTAAAGGAGCCCCAGTGCCTGACTCCTGGAAAGGGGCTGAGATTATCCCGGTATACAAAAAAGGGGATAAATTCCATCCAGGTAATTATAGGCCAATAAGCCTCATAGATTCACTGCAAAAGGTTATGGGCCGGTTAGTGCTGAACAAGGTCCAAAGACTGGATCGATGAGTATGACATTCTTTCACCACTACAGGCAGGCTTTCGGACCCATATCAGCACTATTGACCGGGTTTTTTGGTTTACTTTAATATATTGGCGGACAGTGGTTTTACGTAAGGGTTCCTTATATGCTGCATTTGTTGACCTTAAGTCAGCATTTGATTTATTTTTCCGCAGCAAGTTATGGGCAGTGCTACAGGAGTTAGGGATGGCACCCGAGCTGTTATCACTTATCGTTCACTTACATGAGGACAATTTCGCTCAAATAAGGTGGGGGCTACAAGGTAGTGTTACCAAACCATTTCCCATTGATAGAGGGGTGCGGCAAGGTTGTGTAATGGCTCCTACATTGTTCTCACTCTTCATCAATTGGATCGCTAAGTTTTTATCGTTAACCCCCACGAATGCCCCGATATTGGCAGGAATTCATATTCCCATTTTAATGTTCACGCACAAAACGCTGATTATCTCAAAAACTCCCAGTGGCCTTCAGCGTGCCATGTTGTTATTTATTTGAGGAGTTTTGCCATCTTAGGGGTCTGGAAATTAACGTAGACAAAACAAAGTTCATGTCTTTTAATCAACACAAAACTTTTAAAGGTAGTGTATGTATGAATAATTGCCCCTTAGAACAAGTAAGGGATTTCACTTACCTGGGGGTAATCCTCCAAAAAGACATGAAGTGGAACTGCCAACTTGATATGGCCACTTTAAAACACCAGCAACTATCTGGGGCACTATTTACAAAATTTAAAACCTTGCTCACAAAGCCAATTTGCCCTGTACTTCAGATTTATGACCTGGAAGTTGTGAGCTCTACCCTATACGGGGCCGAGCTCTGGGGTTTTGAGAACCTATCTCAATTAGCAATTGCAGGAAAAAGGTTTTTACGTAGCATTACGGGCCTTCCGCAAAGTACCCCAGTGTGCCCAATGCTATTAGAATTAGGCAGAAAATCTTTGGGTGATATTGCAAGAATACACCCACTACTCTATTGGCGAAGAATTTGGTGCACGCCAGAATTAGCACCTTATGCTTCTGGCCTTAGCGACTTAATCCGGGCAGATTGCTACCATAAAATCAAATGACTACGGGAGATAAGAACTGTATTAGTTAAGCTCGGTCTAGCCATGTTGTGGGAAGATGCCGCTAATGCGTCTTTCCCCCCAAAAGAGTATCTGAAAGAAAAGTAATGGGAATTGGTTTTCTCTGAGATTCATCGAAATAGCGCTACTTCAAAGCTTACTGAAAGTTTTTTGGAAGTCAAGTTTCTCGCAAATTTAGAGCAATACTGGGATGTAATAACCAAACCACTTGAAAGGAATCTGTACTTTCAATTTAGTGTGGGCACACTGCCAATAAGATCGCATACTGCAATATGGATTCCATCTGGTAATAGTACGTGCCCCTTGTGCCCGGAACAACTAGAGACCCTGGCACGCTTATTGTTTGTGTGCCCAGCTTATGAGGGGCCCCGTCAGGTGTGGTTTAAGCCAATCTGTAGGTCTTTGGGCTTTAGAAGGTGCGCCGATGCATTGAGAATTTTACGCTCTGAAACTTCTCAATGTTTTGCCATCGCAATGGCTGAGCTCTTGAGTTGGTCATGGACTATTAGACCACAATGAACCCTTGTAATTGGGAGTGTGCACTGAAAAGAGCTGTCCTGGCGATTGCGATATGATGCTGGTTATCATTCATTTGGTACTGAAGTTACGTCTGGTTTTATGGTTAAGTGTAAGGTCTCCGAAAAATCATATCTAGTAGTGCCATATTTATTTTTATGTTCAGCGATAAAATTATCAATTTTATTCTCCGATTTTTAGTACATGGAAAATTGTAATACTCGCCTCGACAATTAATGTGAATATTTATTAATGTTTTTAAATTATTTATTGATTGCCTAGTTTGTTATGTAGCACTTTGTGTATGTGCTTTTATGACTTAACTGTCGAATAAAGCTTTTGGAATGGAATAAGGAAATATCATAGTGGTTCTACCTGGCACAGTCAGCGAGTCACCACTATAATATTCACTGCTTGGTGCAAACTTGCCCCATAATGCTTTGCAGGTCCTCGCCTTTAAATTTCCTTTCCGCCCATATCTCAGCCTGTGATGGCCCCAGTGCGACGGGACCACCACCAAATTGTTGAGCATGAAGTGGCCTTGCTTTTCTGATCAATTTCCAGGTGTTCGCCCTAAGTTGGGGGGCGGGGGAGGACTCAAAATCATCACATTCGCTGCCTTCCAACATTCATGTAAGTTTCACAATGGCTGGAGTTTTTGCTTTATAGTGGGAAGTGTTTGTTTTTAATGTTATTGTGTGTTTTACCGTTGTAGAAAGTATGAATACCTGAAAATTGTGTAGTGACCAGTTTGTGTGGTTATGCTCTCTAGGTGCTCGTTATATGGCTGCAGTTCTATGTTTTTTCACAATGTAGTTTTTTTAAAATGCAGTTTTCTTCAAATTACGTTATTTGTGTTTGATCCTTTTTTTAAAAAAAATTATCCACTCTGCTGAAAACCAGATGCAGAGCAGTTATTATTGCAGAACACAATGCTCTCATGGTGAGGTAAAATAGCATGTCATTGTACTGCTTCCTAATACAGAACTAACAGCCAGAGAGCTGCTACTGTAAGATTCACTGCTTGATGCAAACTCAGCCCATAATGCTTTGCGGGGCCTTGCCTTTATAATGCCTTTTTGACCATATCTCAGTCTGTGGTGGTCTCAGGGCAACGGGACCACCACTGAATAGATGAGCATGACGTGGGCCTGGTTTTCTTGTCACTTCAGATCCTCACCCTAAGTTGCGGGGGACCTCAAAATCCTCACATTCCCTGCCTGCCAAAACCGGAGGTTTGGTTTTGCAGTTGGGAGTGTTTTATTCGCTGGGCGTTTCTTGCAGGGTAAAGTTATAGAACACTTGGAAATCCTAAAACAATAGGATGGATTGTCCTTGGGGGTAATCTCTTTAGGGTCAAATTTTATGGCTGTTTTCCAATTTTTTTTTCGTAATGCAGTTTTTCTGTGAGATTTTGTTTTCCTTGATTACTCTTAATTGTGATTGTAATTATCTTTGGTTATCTGCTCCATATAAGTAAACATGCAGTACAGATGTTTATGCAGAACACAATCCTCAAACAGAAATATCACTGCAGTGCTCCCAAGCAAGGGCGAACCGCTACTACAAAATTCACGGCTTGCTGCAAACTCTCCCCATAATGCCTTGTGGCGCCTCACCCTTGAAATCCCTTTTTGTCCATATCTCAGCCTGTGGGGATTCCAGGGTGACGGGACCACCACCAAATTGTTCAGCACAACGTGGCCTTGCTTTTCCTGTCAACTTTCAGGACCTCGTCATAAGTTGCGGGGTACCTCAAAATCATCACCTTCCCTGCCTTTCAGCTCATTTGTTTCGTCTCTTTTGTGGCTGTAGATTTTGTTCTACAGTATGCATAAAAGCAAACAAGAATTGTGTTTTGACAAATGTAATAACAACGGACGTGGGATTTGTTTTAATCACTGTAAAATAAATAAATCAATAGCAAAAATAATGGAAGAGTAGATTAACTTAATATAATGCAATCTAAATAATAAGTAGGTACATTTTCTATAGAAGCAGCTCAGAGGATAAGAGCTCCTAAAAGCTCTACAGAATTGCTCAAAACTATCAAGCCCAAGAGACGGCGGTCTCCCTTGGGAATTTAAAAAAAAAATATTGGCGTATAATATGCCCTGATGTCTTACAATTGTATACAGAATATATCAAAACTAACAAACTCCCACAAAACGTCTGCCATGGAATACTCACCTTGCCTCACAAAAGGGGAGAAAAAAAGACATTGAAAACTGGTGACTAATATCCTACCTAAATGTGGACTACAAACTCTTGACTAAAGTACTGGAAAACAGGATGAAGGTAGTACTAGCCACGTTGATACATGAGCAGCAAACCTGTGAGGGTCCAGGCACACAGATCTGGGAAACTATGATCAGGTTCAGAGACGCTATATGTACCAGAAAAGACAGAAAAGACATAGGGGCATATTATCAAGAAACTGCGTTAAAATTATCGCCGGTTTAGCGGCAGAAAACTGCTGCTAAAGCGGCGATAATGGGCTTGATAATATGCCCTGGAGAATTCCAATCGAAGCCCATGTTGTCACCAGAACATGGGCTTCTATGGGAATTCTCAAGGGCATATTATCAAGCCATTATCGCCGCTATAGCGGCAGTTTTCTGCCGCTAAAGCGGCAATAATTTTAACGCCATTTTTGATAATATGCCCGATAGGAAGTACAATGGTTTTGGACTTTAACAAGGCCTTTGACAAATTCTCACTCAGTTTTTTGTTGTAGGTCCTACAGAACATGGGGTTTTCCACAATCTTCACCTACATAATTGTTAACCTCTTCAAAACCGCATCAAGCAGTGTTAATATCAACAGGCGTCACTAACCCGTTTAGAACCAAACAGCAGTGAGACAAGGCTGCCCACTCTCACCAGCATTTTTCATCTGCACTTTAGAATCACTGCTCATACAGATCAGATAGGATAACGTCATCAGAGGTGGCTTTATACCAGGATCAAAGTGTGTCAACTCATCACCATCTGCAAGACCCCACAAGCAGTCAGGAGAACCATCTTCCACATGCAAATGTTTGAGCAAGCTTTGGGCCTTATCCTTAAAAAACTAAAAAGCACATGCTAACAATAGGGCGATGGGATAACATGACCAAACTCCAATACAAATCACAAGAGACCCCACCAGATTTTTTGGAGTGATTTTTTTTTCAAGACACCAAAAGCAAGGGGACCTGGGAAGAAACAAAGAAAAAGGTTAAGAACAAGTTGAATCTATGGCGACTGGGAAAACTTACCATGAAAGGTAAACTCTTGGTCATAAAAGCAGTGATACTGCCCATCCTTTTGTTCCTGGCAGTAATACGCCCCCCACATAAAACAACATCAGACATCAGAACAAACATCTGCTCACCTTCCTTTGGAACTCACCAGCAGAAAAACTCAAAAGAGAGGTGGACTACAAGACACACGACAAAGGGGGAAAACATGCCCAGTTTAGAAGTATTTTTGTTCCCAAATATTTCATTTTATATTACACGCGTCTGCTAGAAAAACAGACAAAAAGTGCAGACTACATAAGATTATACTCTGACGTTCTGTTTCACGGGTACAAATTGTACTCAATCACAAAGCATTTCATCTAGTTGTACCACCAATGTATATATGCACAGAACCTTTTCTTGCAAAGTATAAGACAGTTATAAAGAACATTGACAATACCAGGACTGCCAAACAACAATCCAAAGAAATCACAGCAACACAGCAGATAACCAACACCAGCAACTGGACAGAAGCAAACATCACACACGCCTGGCAACAAGTGAGTATGGGAAAACACACTAACGAGCAGAAGGACATTGCCCGGAGGACTGCACATTCATGCCTGCCAACCAGACAGTTCCATCACCGGAGGGGCATGGCCAGAAGAGCAAGATGTCCCCGTGAGCACTGCCCAGGAGAAGAATCAACCCTTCACACGGAGAACAAGAGAACACGGGCGTGAAATCGATGGATGGCAATGCGTCCGTGAGACTAGCCCTGTGGTGGGGGAGGGACAGTTGTGAGAGGCGCCATGAGGAAACAATCTCTCGGCATGCTGTGGCGGGGGCGGGGGAGTGCATTCCAGGCGGGGGAGCGGACCCTTTGAAGTATGATGCCGAGGCTGTGGCTATACGTGCACGCGCCAGTGGGCTGAAGCGCTTCCCCAAACGGATTGCATGGCGGCACGATGCACGTGATTGTGCGCGTGCTCGCCATGCTATCCACTTTTGGGAGCACTTTGAAATGCCCCTCTCACTAGAGTCTCGCATAGCGATTACGTAAATGCAATAGCTAGGCGAGACCTAAAAAACGGAAGATAATCAAAGCAGGGAAAGAAGCCCTCCGGATATCCAGAAACCTGTCACTTTTCTCCCACAAACAGCTAGACACAAATGATTGCATAAACTATGTCCTAATAAAATGACTATATAGGTATGGGTTGACATAAAAAAAACTATGGTAAAATTGAAGGAAATAAAATATGGCAACAACAACAATGGGAGGATTGGCAATAAAACCACCAACAAAGACAACCCATAAAAGGAATTGGTCTAGGTCTCTACGTGTTTTCTAATACAAGAGAAAAGATATCTATAAAATAATCTAGATGGTAACCTCCAACGTGATATGCCTGCGAGCATCATATTAGGCAAGGTAAACATGTGCCTCACTCTATGGGATTGGTTTTTCTGTAATTCTTTAGCTAAAATTAAATAAAGATTTATTTTCATTAAAAAAGACCTGTTTTCCCTCTTCAGGCCTTGTGCATGGTTACATGGTAGACAACCTGAAAGGCCGAAAAATGTATAATGCACTGTCCATGTGGTTACGCCCTCTAGGGTCTGATCGTATGGTTGCAAATCAATGTTCTTTCACACTGCAATATTACTGTGATGTCTTGCCTCTCTTGACCTCTCTTAATTGTGTTTGAACCTATCTTTAGTTATACTCTCTCCAAAATTCAAGATGCAGTACAGTTATTACTACAGAACACAATACTTACACAGTGAGGTACAACAGCATCTCATGGTATTACTTCCTAATACAGAACTGGCGTTAACTGTTTGGTACACGGGAGGCCGTGCTTTAAGAAAAAACATTAAAATAACAAGGAAATGTCACCGCGGCTCTCCCTGGGACAGCCCCAGAGACGCTACTATAAAATTCACTGCTTGCAACAAACGTGCCCCATAATGCTTTGCGGGGCCTCGCCTTTAAAATGCCCTTTCCCTCCATATCTCAGCCTGCGGTGGTCCCAGGGTGACGGGACCACTACAAAATTATTGAGCATGACGAGACTTTGCGTTACCTGTCAACTTCCAGGTCCTCACCCTTAGTTTGGGGATGAAGGGGGAACCTCAAAACCATCTCCTTCCCTGAGTACTAATGTGCTCTGGTCTGATACTATGGCTGAAACTTTTGTTTTGTTGGTTAAAGGCTGCTTTATTCTTGATCATTATTGTGCAAGTTAACATTGTAAAAGGCTTTGAAGCTAGTACAATGTGCTGTTCATGTAGTTATGCTCTCTAAGAGCAGACTCTATGGTTGCAATTCAATTTCTTTTTCACTATATAGTTTAAGTGTGATGCTTTTGTTTCTCTTGATTTTCTTTAGATGTGTTTGATTCTCTTTTTTTGTTAGCTACACTACAAAATTCACGATGCAGTACAGGCATTACTGCAGAACACATTACTTCCATGTTGAGGTTAAATCGCATGTCATGGTGTTACTGCCTAATACAGAACTAGCGTTGACAGCTTTGGTGCAAGCACGGTAAGGCCGGGTCTGGAAAAGACAACAAAACAACAAGGAAATATGATGATGGCTCTCCCCGGCACAGCCAGCGAGCCGCCACTATAAAATTCATGGCTTGATGCAAACTCAGCCCATAATGCATTGCAGGGCCTTGCCTTCAAAAATGCCTTTTTTGTCCATACTTCAACCTGTGGTGGTCCCTGGGCGACGAGACCCCAACCAAATTGTTGAGCATGACGTGGGCTTGGTTTTCAAGTCATCCTTCAGATCCTCACCCTAAGTTGCGGGGGACCTCAAAATCCTCACATTCCCTGCCTTCCAGAACATTCTAAAACTTTTTTTAATTTTTATTTACAGTAGGAGCTTTAGCTTGGTAGTTGGGAGAGGTTTGTGCTCCAAGTACTTCGGGTAGGTTAATGATAGAGATCAGGGTACCTAAAATAAACCCACTATCACGGATAGAGTAATTTCACAGTTACACGCACATACATTCATCATACGCTAGGGCCCATTTCACTAACATACGCTCAAATACTCTACCAGCATAAGACCTGTGGGAAGAAAACCCTGCATCTATATCTAGGACGATAGGACCTAATTATGATGGTTATCCTTAATCATACTCTATACAATCTATACAACAATAATCAAAATGTACTCAATAATTGACAAGAAAGAATATTCAACACCATGTTTAAAGTTATATTGCTTTATCTAAAATTAGTCAAAGTAAATCAGAATAAATCATCTCATAATTACCTATTCTAACTAAGTGTCAGAACGGGTCAGGACCAGTCTCTCGGTAAAGTCTGTCAAGACAGAGTCCTCAGCATCAATCCTCAGCAACGCGTGAATGTGGCCAAAAGAGTGGGGGGAGCCCTCCCTAAACTAACAGTTTTTATAGTGAAAAATACAATAGAAACACACATAAAGTTGGCTGAATAAACTGTATCACTGAGCAGAACGAGAAGGAAGAAATGTAACATTGCTACATCTGGAAATCTCCGCTCAGGAAAAGTCACAAGACGTGAACTACGGAACAGGAACCAAGAAAATAAAACATGTAACACATTTAATCCGGTTTCCCTCGGCCATCGAGCCACAGTTCAGAGTTTCCCTCTAAGGCTCCTTTGTCTTTCGAGATTGCCAAGGACACCTTCACTTTTCTTGGAGAACACCCAAAGCTGCTGCCGTCCTTATGGAAAATTTCATAGAAGGACCATGGTCAGTTGTCTTCGACCTTTTTCCAGCAGGGGTCTCTCTCGTCACGTCTTTCACATATTCACTCGAGGCCAGGCTCTCAAAATTAGCCATCATGGATTAGGCCTCCATAGGCCACAATAGACCATCTCAATTTAAAGAAATAAAAACAACGTTACTACAGCATAATGATTAAACAGTGTAAACCCCACTAATACCCTTATGTGTATGCATTTATCTAGCTTTGCGACATAAAAAAGCATTAATTCAGACAGCGTTTTGTGCTTAAAATAAACAGCACACAGCAACGTTTAAACATGAAAACTTGCACGTTATTTTTTAGGAAACAAAAACAGCACACACATGCTAACCCTTGTGTAACTTTCTCTTGTGTTAGGACAAACGGGTTGATTAGTAAAACACACTTGCACAAGACAAATAATTAATTGTTAAATATTAATAAATCAATAAAACGCATAGACATGCCAGAGCTTCAAAAGCCCCAGAATTTTCTAAAGAAAACTCTGCTCCAGCAATAACGTTGTATAAGACTTGGAAAGCCAAAAGTGATATAATTTTTTGTTTGTTGTGGGGGTGGCTTTATGGTTGTTTTTCAGTCTTTTTTCACGTTGCAGTGGTTTTGTTATGTTTTGCCTTCCTTCATCTCTCTTAATTGTGGTTGTACCTGTCTTTGGTTACCCTCTCCCCAACAGTAACAATGCAGTAGAGATATTTCTGCAGAACACAATACTTCAACAGAATTATCACTGCAGTGCTCCCCAGGAAGAGAGAGCCGGTACTATAAAATTCACGGCTTGCTGCAAACTCTCCCCATAATGCCTTGTGGCGCCTCACCTTGAACTGCCTTTTCGTCCATATCTCAGCCTGTGTTGATTCCAGGGTGACGGGACCACCACCAAATTGTTCAGCACGTCGCGGTCTTGCTTTTTCTTGTCATCTTTCAGGTCCTCGCCCTAAGTTGCGGGGGGACCTCAACATCATCACCTACCCTGCCTTCCAGCCAGTCTATTTTAGTCTCTGTTATGGCTGCAGATTTTGCTATATAGTATGTACAAATGTGTGGTTTGGATATGATTATCCATATCATGATACTGACAAAATTAAGAGCAATGTACATGACATTTATTTTTATCTGTATAAAATAAATCAAGTTAGAATAAAAGTGATGAAAGAATAGATTTACTTAATAAAAATCATCCTAAATAATAAACAGCTTAATTTTCTTATGGGACTAGCTCAGAGGGTAGGAGTTCCTAAAAGCTTTACAGAATTGCTCAAAACTATCAAGCTCAGGAGACGGCGGTCTTGCTTTGGAATTTTATGAAAAATGTTGGCGTGTCATATGCCCTGAGGTCTTACAATTTGTTACAGAATGTGGCAAAACCAACAAACTCCCACAAAACGCCTGCCATGGAATCATCACCTTACTCCACAAAAAGGGAGAAAAAAAGACATTAAACTGTTGACTAATATCCTGACTAAATGTGGACTACCAACTCTTGACTAAAGTACTGGAAAACAGGAGGAAGGAGAGCTGCTACTATAAAATTCACTGCTTGCTGCAAACTCAGCCCATGATGCATTGCAGGGCCTCGCCTTTAAAATGCCTTTTTGTCCATATCTCAGCCTGTGGTGGTTCCAGGGCCACAGGACCCGCACCAAATTATTAAGCACGACATGGCCTTACTTTTCATGTCATCTTTCAGGTCCTCACCCTAAATTGGGGGGCTCGTTCCTGCCTTCCATGACGGTTTCAGAAGGTGTTCTTTGGTTGGTGCTTTTGGTCTACAGCATTTGTCGTTTCTTCCTTAGGAACCCTTTGCATGGCTATGTTGAAGATGACCAAGAAATCTAAAACAATATGTAGTATTCTATTCATGGGATTATAATCTCTAAAGGCTGATTTATTGTTGCAATTTGTTATACTTCACAAAGCAGTTTTTTTGTGGTGTCTTACCTCCTTTGATTACTTTTTTTTGTTTGGGGTTGATGTTATCTTTAGTTATCCACTTTTCAAAAACAAAGATGCAGTACAATTAATATGGCTGAACAAAATACTTATATGGTGAGGTAAAAAGCATAACTTAAATACAAGAATGTGCAGTTCCTTAGAAAAGGATAGGAAAAAATGACGAATTGAAGAATAGTGGGTTCTCAGGTCAGTGGAATAAGCTCCCATAGGAGCACGTGCCCTCACACACCCGAAATGTGTCATGCTTCATCCTCTGGGCATGCTCCTTGTTTGGCGGGCGCTGCAGTATGATTATGTGTGTGTATGTGGCGCGTGAGAAATGTGTAGGGGGTGGAAGGAAGTGATTTAAAAGAGGTCTAGTGATGCCTATTTGAGGAGTCTTTACTGGTGAAGCTCACTAACTGTGCTGCTCATATGGGATCCAATGGTGCTCAGGAGCAGACGTGATCATTTGCTAAAACGTGAGGTCAACACGTTTCTTGCCAAGTCTAGTCCGCAAGGGATCGAAAGGCAACTCATCAGGACTGAAATAACGTAACCCACACTACTATGTGACTGATTCATCAATGTGTGGTAAGTATACAAGTAATCAGTCACGCAATAAATAACAAAGCATTCTTATACCTTGTTTTGCGACCTGACCCCTATTAGAGTCAGTGTAAATCTCTCGGTTTAAGGACAGAGCACAACGCTCCCTTGCATCTGGATCGTGTTGTGGCGTATGCCTCTACACCTACCCCGGCTCTGTTTCCCGTGATAGGTAAAAAGCATGTCATGGTGGTACTTCCTAATACAGAACTATGGCTGACTGGTTTGGTACACACTAGGCCATGTTCTAAAAAATAATTTTAAAAACCTTGGGCCATGTTAGCAAGGACTTGCAATAATCATCGCAAAGCGCGTTTAGCGCTGTATTTTTTATAGCGGGCTATCGCTGGTTTAGATCGTGGAGATAACGCGTTATTATCAACGTTTATCTCCAAGGTGATAATAAACCAGCAATAGTGGAGATTCTCCATCATTAACGCGGGAATACCAGCGATGAATTCCCAACGCTAAGGAAAAGGTCGCTAATAGGCAGGTGAGGATTCAGCCGTAGAATCCACCTCCCATAGAAAACAATGGCTAAGTCAGGATTTTAGCAGGTGTTAAAATCCAGCGATAATCGAGGTTGGCGCGAGTTGTTTTATCGCTTCACGGGCATTGCTAATAGGGAGAAGTTGTGTTAGCAACTTCTTCCTATTACTTTTAGTGAGGAACTCCCACTTTGCATGTCATTAGCGATAAATATCGCTGACATGCAAAGCGGTAAAAAATAAGGCCGCTATCGCCATTAACCTGTCGCTAACAGTTGTTAGCGACAGCTTGCTAATAGGGCGATAAAAATATCGCCGCTTTATCTGCAAAAAGTGCCTCTAAAGCGGCGATACTGCCCTTGCTAATATGGCCCCTTGTGCTTTGGTACATGTGAGGCCACGTTCTCGAAAAAACAACACAACAAGGAAATATCATAGTGGCTCTCCCTGGCATTGCCCGAGAGCTGTTTCTGTAAAATTCACCACTTGCTGCAAACTCGCCCCATAATGCTTTGCAGGGCCTCACCTTTAAAATGCCGTTTTGTCTACATCTAAGCCTGTGGAGGTCCCTGGGCGACAGGACCGCCACCAAATTGTGCAGCATGACATAGCCTTGCTTTACTTGTGCACTTTCAGGTCCTCACCCTAAGTTGGAGGGGACCTCAAAATCATCACCTTCCCTGCTTTCAATAACATTTTAAATCTTTTGTTTTAGTGGAACTTTTGGTGTACAGCTTGTGTGTTTATTTTTGCTGTATCTGTACAAAATTATATTGAACGAATTGAAAAAAAAACAGAAAAGGTATAATGTATTGTTCATGTGATTATATTTATTAGAGGCTGATTATATGACTGCAATTCAATGCTTTATCACAATGCAAGAGCAATATAAGTTGAGATTTTTTGCTTTTCTTTATTTCTCTTAAGGTTGGTGGAGCCTGTCTTTAGTTATTTCCTCTTCAAAACTCAAGCTGCAGTATGGTTCTTACTGCAGAACACAATACTTACACTGTGAGATAAAACAGCATGTCATGGTGTTACTTCCTAATACAGAACTAGCGTTAACTGTTTGGTACACCCGAGGCCGTGCTCTATAAACCCAATAAGGAAATGTCACTGTGGCCCTCCCTGGCACAGCGGGAGAGCCGCTACTAAAAAATTCACACCGCAAACTCTCCCCATAATGCCTTGTGGCGACTCACCTTTGAAATGCCTTTTTGTCCATATCTCAGCCTGTGGGGATTCCATGGTGACAGGACTGCCAACAAATTGTGCAGCATGACGTGGCCTTGCTTTTCTTGTCAACTTTGAGGTCCTCGCCCTAAGTTACGGGGAACTTCAAAATCATCACCTACCCTGCCTTCAACTAAGTTTATTTTAATCTCTGTTATGGTTGTTGATTTTGTTCTATGGTATGTATAAAAATTTATAAGAAGCGTAGTGTGGATACGGTAATCTATGTAATGGCACTGACAAATATAAAAACAATATAAATGACATTTGTTTTAATATGTATAAGTAAAGTAAATCAAAGGCAAACTTGTTGAATGAATAGATTTGTTTTATAAAAATCATCCTAAATAGTAAGCAGGTTGTATTTTTATAGGAGTAACTCAGAGGGTAGGAGTTCCTAAAATCTTGACAGAATTCTTCAAAACTGTCAAGCCCAAGAGACGTCCGTCTCCCTTCTAAATTTTATAAAGAATGTTGGCATGTCATATGTGGGGATTCGAAATTGTTCAGCACAATGTGGCCTTGCTGTTCCTGTCAACTTTCAGGTCCTCACCCTAAGTTGCGGGGGACCTAAAAATCATCACCTACCCTGCCTTCCAGCCAGTCTACTTTAATCTCAATTATGGTTGTAGATTTTGCTCTATGGTATGTATAAAAGCATACAAGAAGTGTGGTTTGGATACATAATGATACTGACAAAAATAAAACAATGTACTTGACATTTGTTCTAATCTGTACAAGAAAAGTAAAACAAGGGCAAAACCGATGAATAAGAAGAGTTACTTTATAAAAAGCTCTCTAAATATTAAGCAGGTACATTTTTAGAAGTAGCTCAGTGGGTGGGAGTTTCTAAAAGCTTTACACAAGTGCTCAAATCTATCAAGCCCAGGAGACCGCAGTCTCCCTTGGGAATTTTATAAAAAATGTTGGTGTGTCATATGCCCTCATGTCTTACAATTTTACACAGAATGTGTCAAAACTAACAAACACCCACAAAACGTGTGTCATGGAATCATCACCTTACTCTACAAAAAGGGAGAAAAAAGGCCATTAAAAACTGGAGACTAATATTCTGACTAAATGTGGACTACAAACTCTTGACTAAAGTACTGGAAAACAGGATGAAGGAGAGCTGCTACTATAAAATCCGCTGCTTGCTGCAAACCCAGCCCTTAATGCATTGCAGGGCCTTGCCTTCAAAATGCCTTTTTGTCCATATCTCAGCCTGTGGTGGTCCCCAGGCGACGAGACCACACCAAATTGTTGGGCACAATGTGGGCTTGGTTTTCAAGTCATACTTCAGATCCTTACCCTAAGTTACGGGGGACCTCAACATCCTCACATTCCCTGCCTTCCAAAACATTTTTAGGTTATCTTATTGTTGTATATTTAGTTTTGTAGTTGTTTGTATGCGTGTTCTATGCGGTTTTGGCAGGGTAATATTCTATATGAGTTGAAAAACCCCAAATTATATAATTTATTGTTAATTTAGGGGCTGTCTTAATAGTTGTTTTTCAGTGTTCTTTCACAGTGCAGTTTTTTGTTAGGTTTTGCCTTCCTTGATCTCTTCTAATTTTGGTTGTGCCTATCCCCAAAAGTAAAAATGCAGTACAGATATTTCTGCTGAACACAACACTTAAAACTCACGGCTTGCTGCAAACTCTCCCCATAATGCCTTGTGGCTCCTCACCTTGAACTGCCTTTTCGGCCATATCTCAGCCTGTGGGGATTCTAGGGTGACGGGACCATCACCAAATTGTTCAGCACAATGTGGCCTTGCTTGTCCTGTCAACTTTCAGATCCTCGCCCTAAGTTGCAGGGGACCTAAAAATCATCACCTACCCTGCCTTCCACTCATTCTTCTTTAATCTCAATTATGGTTGTAGATTTTGCTCTATGGTATGTATAAAAGCATACAAGAAGTGTGCTCAAAACTATCAAGCCCAGGAGACTGCGATCTCCCTTGGGAATTTTACAAAAAATGTTGGCGTTTCATATGCCCTGATGTCTTACAATTTTACACGGAATGTGTCAAAACCAACAAACTCCCATAAAACGCCTGCCATGGAATCATCACCTTACTCCAAAAAAAGGGAGAAAGAAAGATATTAAAAACTGGAGACTAATACCTTTACTAAATGTGGACTACAAACTCTTGACTAAAGTACTGGAAAACAGGATGAAGGCGAGCTGCTACTATAAAATTAGGCGTGGGCGGTAAAATCCGCTCCGCTCGCGGAATTTGGGTAATTTTGCGTTCCGCGGAGAACGCGGAATAGCCAAAAATTCCGGGATCCGTGTCTTCGCGGAATTGTTTACTTGTTCACGCTTTCAAAATGCTTGTTCGCGAGATATTTCTCCCCGAGCACGCAAACAGCATTCGCAAACAGAAAAAGTCATCGCGAACGAGCGGAACAAGCAACTTCGCGTGTTCGTAGAACATTTGCGTGCTTGCAGAGTATTTTTACCATTTCGCGGAGCTTTGCGTAGTGTGACAATGCAAATTCCGCCCACTCCTATATAAAATTCACTGCTTGCTGCAAACTCGGCCCATAATGCATTGCAGGGCATTGCCTTTAAAATGCCTTTTTGTCCATATCTCAGTCTGTGGTGGTTCCCGGGCGAAGAGACCACAACCAAATTGTTGAGCATGATATGGGCTTGGTTTTCAAGTCATCCTTCAGATCCTCACCCTAAGTTGCGGGGTACCTCAAAATCCTCACATTCCCTGCCTTCCGATACATTTTAAAGTTATTTTATTGTTGTACTTTTAGCTTTGTTGTGGTTTGTGTTCCCGGAGCTTAGGGTAGGGTAACACTCTGTAAGTGTTGGAAAAGCAAAAATTATATAATTTATTGTTAATTGAGGGGTTGGTTTTATGGTTGTTCTTCAGTGTTATTTCACTGTGCATTTTTTTGTTAGGTTTTGTTTTCTTTGTTCTCTCTTAGTTGTGGTTGTGCCTATCTTTGGTTATACTCTCCCCAAAAGTAGAAATGCAGTACAGATATTTCTGCAGAACACAATACTTAAACATAAATATCACTGCAGTGCTCCCAAGCAAGGGAGAACCGCTACTATAAAATTCACAGCTTGCTGCAAACTCTCCCCATAATGCCTTGTGGCGCCTCACCTTTGAAATGCCTTTTTGTCCATATGTCAGCCTGTGGGGATTCCAGGGTGACGGGACCACCACCAAATTGTACAGCACAACGTGGCCTTGCTTTTCTTGTTAACTTTTAGGTCCTCGTCCTAAGTTGCGGGGGACCTCAACATCATAACCTTCCCTGCCTTGCAGCCAGTTTATTTTAATTTTTAATATGGATGTAGATTTTGTTAAATGGTATGTGTAAAAGCATACAAGAAGTGTGGTGTGGATATGATAATCTACATAATAGTACTGATAAAAATAATGTACATGACATTTGTTCTAATCTGTATAAGAAAAGTAAAACAAAGGCAAAAATTATGAAAATGAAGATTTACTTTATAAAAGCTCTCTAAATAATAAGCATGTAATTTTTTTTATAGGAGTAGCTTAGTGGGTAGGCGTTCATGAAAGCTTTACAGAATTGCTCAAAACTATCAAGCCCAGGAGACTGCGATCTCCCTTGGGAATTTTACAAAAAATGTTGGCGTGTCATTTGCCCTGATGTCTTACAATTTTACACGGAATGTGTCAAAACCAACAAACTCCCATAAAACGCCTGCCATGGAATCATCACCTTACTCCAAAAAAAGGGAGAAAGAAAGACATTAAAAACTGGAGACTAATACCTTTACTAAATGTGGACTACAAACTCTTGACTAAAGTACTGAAAAACAGGATGAAGGCGAGCTGCTACTATAAAATTAGGCGTGGGTGGTAAAATCCGCTCCGCACGCGGAATTTGGGTAATTTTGCGTTCCGCGGAGAACGCGGAATAGCCAAAAATTCCGGGATCCGTGTCTTCGCGGAATTGTTTACTTGTTCATGCTTTCAAAATGCTTGTTCGCGAGATATTTCTCCCCGAGCACGCAAACAGCATTCGCAAACAGAAAAAGACATCGCGAACGAGCGGAACAAGCAACTTCGCGTGTTCGTAGAACTTTTGGGTGCTTGCAGAGATTTTTTACCATTTCGCGGAGCTTTGCGTAGTGTGACAATGCAAATTCCGCCCACCCCTATATAAAATTCACTGCTTGCTGCAAACTCAGCCCATAATGCATTGCAGGGCTTTGCCTTTAAAATGCCTTTTTGTCCATATCTCAGTCTGTGGTGGTTCCCGGGCGAAGAGACCACAACCAAATTGTTGAGCATGATATGGGCTTGGTTTTCAAGTCATCCTTCAGATCCTCACCCTAAATTGCGGGGTACCTCAAAATCCTCACATTCCCTGACTGCCGATAAATTGTAAAGTTATTTTATTGTTGTACTTTTAGTTTTGTTGTTGTTTGTAATCTAGGAGCTTAGAGTAGGGTAACACTATGTAAGTATTGGAAAGGCAAAAATTATCTAATTTATTGTTAATTGACGGGCTGGTTTCATGGTTGTTCTTCAGTGTTATTTCACTGTGCCTTTTTTTGTTAGGTTTTGTTTTCTTTGTTCTCTCTTAGTTGTGGTTGTGCTTATCTTTGGTTGCTGTCTCCCCAAAAGTAGAAATGCAGTACAGGGGGCGTGGCTTGGCTGCGAAGCGGAATGGCTGCCTGAAACCGCAGCTCCGCCGATCGAGCAAATTAATCCGGCATTAATCCGTCAAACCTGTGTCTGGACTCGGATCTCTCGACCCCAACAGGACGCACTGTGAAGGGGCTCTGCCGGAGGGGATCCCTGCCCCAGTGGGTAGAGCTGCAGCGAAGAAGGGCTTGGCAAGTGGAGATCGGCGGTGAGGCCTGTGACGCTCACGGATGCCGGGGACTAGCGTGGGGCTGGGGCCCGAGGAAGTGCAGTGTTACGTAGCGGCGTACATCTGGTCTGCCCGGACCCGGGTGCGCGATATAATACAGGATCTACCCCCACGGGCGGTGCCATAGTCCGGGGGCGGCGTGTCCTGTGCTGCGGACCATTGCTGGCGGAATTGAGGTGCAGTGCGGAGAGAGCTCTCTGTGTCCCCGCGATTCGAGCACTTGGAGGACATCCGGGAGTCGAGGAGCGTGGACCTGCGCCGGCGACCGGTGGACGCTGCGGGACCACGTAAGCCGGGCTTGCTGTGCCGGACCTCGAGGTGAAAGGAACCGCTTCGCATCTGCGGGGCGCCCGAGCTCCCTTTGGAGCATTGAAACCTGCACTGGGTCTCGGGGTCCGAGGCGGAGGGCGGCCATTGTATCCAGAACAGCGACACCACAGCTGCCTGAGAGAAGATACCCCGCGACAGCGGACTGAGTGAAAGTATTGACAGGGGTGTGTGTCCACTGCCCGGTTCCGGAGACTACGCGCTGCTGAGCCGCGGCCCTTTGAGGGCCGGTGTGTCCGACCGTGGTGACGGGGGACGGGCGGCGTTGGCGCCTGGGAGTTGTCACGCGAGCCGCCATCTTGACGGGCGCCAGGCCCGACGGGCGCCCGGGTTGGAGCACTGCTGCAGCCGCACGGTGTTAACACGCGGCCCAGACCTGAGAGTCACAGGTGAAGCTGTTGCACAGGGGGCGGCTCGAGATTGGTGACCCGTGCCGCGACTGTCCCGAGCGGGCGGATTAATCCACAGTGGGCATACCCCGCCGCGGGGGACGGTGCTCCCCCTGGCTGCTGGCGATGACTGACCGATTTGCTGACTGCCGTGGAAGCCCGGAGCAGAGTGTCTGGTGACAGGAGGGGTATCGGGGTCAAGGCTGCTCCGGTCACTTGATTGCGCTGTGAGGCAGAAATGGGTAAGCCTGGTACCCGTCAGCCGAGACTGCCGTTTGACAAATCCAAGCAAAAAACGCCGGATCCCGACACTCGGGACTCTGAAGCTGCGAAGGTCGACCGGAGTGGCTCTCAAGATGTGGACATTAAATCAATGTTCCAAGAATTAAAGGCGAGCCTGCAGGGTATTGATGGCAAAATGGACGCGCTGGCGGAACGCATGGATGGCATTACGACGCGAATGGACAAACAAGAAGGCAGGGTAGAAGTGTTAGAAACACGCGTAGCGGAATCGGAAGAGAGCCAGTCTGCTCTCGTCACACAAATGCGGGGCATGGACAAAGCATTGGCTCTCATACAGCAAAAGAACGAAGACTTGGAGGCGCGCTCGAGGCGCAATAACATCCGCGTCACGGGGGTGGCAGAATCAACGGACATTACCAACATGGAGCAGTATGTTGAGCAGATGCTGAAAGATCTGTTTGGGTCGGGTCTCTCGCCGATGTTCCTCGTCGAGAGGGCGCATAGGACATTGGGACCTAGGCCAAAGCCGGGAGCGCCGTCCAGGCCCATTATTGCACGCATCCTGAACTACAGGGACCGGGACACGATATTGGGAATGGCACGAGACATGAAGGACGTGCAATACAAAGGCAATCACATAGCACTATACCCGGATTTCACTCTACAGGTCCAGGCCGCTCGCAGAGAATTCATGCCGGCGAAGAAAATCTTCCAACAAACGGGCACGAAATATTCACTGATCTACCCTGCAAAGCTCAGGGTACAGGGCCCGGGGAAACCATCTTTTTTCGTGGATGCGAAGGCAGCCCTGCAGTATGCGAAACAATTGGCCAGAGACCAAAAGAACCAACCGCTTGCAGAGGGGCCGGCTCTCCAAGACAGGCTAAGTGATATTGAGTGATTGCATACGTTGGGTCTATGGTGTTCCGTTATGGCCTGCCTGTATTGGCTGGATCGGAGACTGGTGGCTGCTGGGGACATCGGGGGTTACCTTCATGTGGCTGGGGTGCTATACATATGACTTTGGATCTAGGGGAGGGAGGTCCTCGAGCTGACACGCTGAGCCAGCGCTCGATCGCCCTGTCAAAAGTACGGGGTTAGTAGGTGGCCAACCTGCGCGCCTCAGGGGATGATTCCCACTCATTGGTTGCTGCCAATGGCCTTAGTTAAAGTTTGTGGGGTAGGGAGGGTGACCTGGGGGGATTTTGCACAACCTAATTGGGGGGTTGATGCAGGTGGGGATTTTGGTATTGGGTGTTTGGAGGATGATGCTGTTGTTTGTTTGTTTTGTAGCGTAGGATCAGAGGAAGCGAGTTATTGTGATATACCAATTACCGTAAAGTACTCACTGCCATGTTGTCCGTCAAATTGCTTGATGTGCTGCGCTCACTCCCGTGCTTGGTTGCTCGTCGGGCCACTGGGTTTTGACCCACGCGTCTGCGGGTGGGGAGTGTGTGGCGTGCTGAGTGGATATGGGCTGCTGTTAGACCATGGTTTTTTGATGTCCCTGTCGCCGTGCAGAACGTGAAGTGTCTCACTTGGAATGTGCGGGGTATGAATGACAGCCGCAAAGCCAGGCTGGTGCAGGCCTACTTACTTAGGAAAGACATAGACATCTGCCTCCTGCAGGAAACCCATTTAACTGCTAATGCGGCGCAGCTGCTCCAGCGTCATAGATGGGTAGAGATAGTGCACGCGGCGTATTCCAATTACTCCAGAGGGGTGTCGATACTGATCAGAAGAGGGCTTCCATGGACCACACACGAGGCAATTAGGGACGCTGAAGGCAGATACATAATCCTTGTGGGGTCGTTGTATGGCATGAGAGTGGTGCTGGTGAATGTTTATGGCCCGAATGATGATAACCCGGACTTCTATGGGGACTTATGGCATAAGGTGCAGACCCGGGGACCGGCAGCGGTACTGTGGTGGGGAGATTACAATGTGGTGTTATCCGACACTATGGATCGGCAGGGCGCGGCCAGGGACCACCATCCTAGAGCGGCGGAGGCGCTCGGCTGTATTATACAGGATGCGGGGCTGGTGGATTCCTGGAGGCTACTACACCCCGGGGACCGCGCGGGCACATGCATAACCGCGCATAGAGCTGCCTGGTCCAGGCTGGATTACTGGTTGTTATCCAGAGATTTACACACCTCAGTACTAGAGGTGGAGCACCTGCCGCGGTCACTTTCCGACCATGCTCCGGTGTTCCTGTCCATGGCCACCCCCTCCCAATATATTACACCGTTTAGCTGGCGGTTCCCCTCTCGGGCGCTGCGCGACCAGGTATTTCAGCAGGGACTCCGTGAAAAGCTGGAGGAGTACTTCAAGATCAACGAGGGCTCTATGGAGTCCCAGGGCACGCTATGGGAGGCCTGTAAGGTGGTTACGAGAGGGTACTGCATGTCGCTAAAGACAGGAGTTCTGAGATCCATACGAGATACGCTGCACTCCTTAGAAACTGAGCTAGCGCAGCTAGAGTCCACTTTGATTACTGCGCCTTCAGATAGCGTGCGGGCTGCATTTCGATCAACGCTTACTAGGTACCAGGAGGAGGCTGACCGTGAAGTTGTGTATTTGTCTAAAGACTGTCAGGCCAGACAGTATGGCGAGGGGGACCGCGCTGGCCGCACGCTAGCAAACTTGCTGCGAGCGCCACGAGGGGCGGACCATATCCTGGCACTACAGAGTGCAGAGGGTGGAGTGGTGAGGGAGCCACCGGCTATACTAGCCACCATGACAGACTACTATAGAGAATTATACACTTCCAGGGTGGACCCAGATGACAAGGTTCTCCACGATTACCTAGATACTATAGCGTTGGCATGGTTCAATGACAGTGCCAGACAGTATATGGATCTCCCGTTTACGCCAGACGACATACGGGCGATAATAACTAGCTTGCCCCCTTGCAAGGCACCAGGCCCTGACGGGCTGACGGCGGCCTTCTATAAAGAATATGCAGACATCCTGGTTCCGCGATTGCAAAAGGTATTTGAGGAGGCGGTGGAAACGGGCATCCTCCCCCAGTCGATGCGTGAAGCGCTGATTATCATGCTACTTAAACCGGGTAAAGACCCCACAAGCCCGGACTCCTATCGTCCACTTTCATTAATAAACCTTGATGCCAAAATCTACGCGAAACTGCTCTCCGACCGCTTAAAATTTATGTTGCCACAGATTGCGCTGTCTGATCAGTCGGGATTTGTAATGGGGAGGTCCACCTCACATAACCTGAGGGTGCTTTTTGGGCTCCTGCACTACCTGGATCCCAGGGTGCAGGCGTCGGCGGCGTTATTGGACGCGACCAAAGCATTTGACTTCCTGGAGTGGAAGTTCTTGCAGACGCTGTTTACCCGAATGGGGTTTAGCCTGCCATTTGCCAGGCATATCGGCATACTTTATAATGACCCGACGGCAAGAGTGCGGGTGAATGGTCAAACATCTGCACCTATATGCATATCCAGAGGGACTCGACAAGGTTGCCCGCTGTCGCCGTTACTCTTCGCTATCGCCACGGAACCACTGGCAGCTCGCTTGAGGCAACACCATACTCAGCGTAGCATTGGATTCACGTCGCGTGGTCTATTAATATCGATGTATGCTGACCATATTACTATATACATGCTGAACCCGTCAGAGAATTTTGATCCGTTGATGAGAGAGGTGATACGCTATCGTGGCCTCACTGGCATAGATATAAACTGGTCAAAGTCGGTGATGCTACCGCTGACGGATGGCACGGCCGTGTGTCATACGGAATTTCCGATCGAATTGGTCACCGACGAGGTCAAGTACCTAGGTATCAGGATGAGCCGCTCAGTTCAGGACATATGGCTGTCTAATTTTTGGGTGGCCACGGAGTGTCTGGAGAGTAAGGTGAAGAGATGGAAGACGCTGCCACTTTCTATGTTGGGCCGCATTGCTATCGCAAAAATGGTTGTTGTGCCCAAATTCCTCTATCTATTTCTAAATATCCCCTTGCCGCTAACAAAAGCATTCTTTCGCCGCCTTCGCTCGGCCATGATTGAATTGGTCTGGGCGGGCAAGCAGCCTAGAGTGGCTTGGAACCTCCTTACACTTCCCTTCCGTCAGGGGGGCCTCGCAGCCCCGGACTTCGAGCTGTATGCATACAGCGCGCAGGCACAATATTTGCACTACTGGCATCACCCGATTCCTTACCAGCCTCATGTGGCGATAGAGACGGACGTGGCGGCACCCTGCCCATTACGGACAGCGGTGTATCAGAAATACAAATGGCCTAGGGAAGACATTGACACTGTGGAGATGGTGCGCTGGGCTTGGTCGGGCATTGCTAAGCGCGCGGGCATATCGGACCTCTACGCCCCGAGCATGCCTTTGGATGGCAATCCCCTGCTGGGTCCGCTGACGGACGCGGCGGGGGCGCGCCGGGCCCGTGCTTGTGGGCTGACGGTGGCGGGTGACCTGTATCCGGATGATTTATTTATTTATTTATTTTATCAATTTATAGGGCGCAACAGCTACCCAAGAAGGGTTTCCCGGCGCCTAGACACAGCTAGAACGAGAGACAGAAGCGGAGGGAGATTTTAAGATGTTTATTGTTCGTACAGCCAGGTCTTTACAAGCTTTCTAAAACTATAATAGTTATCTTCCTTCCGAATGCTTGGTGGAAGCGTGTTCCACAGGGAGGGTCCAAGGTAGGCAAAAGATCTGCCCCCTGATCTTGCACGTTTAAACCTTGGTATACAGAAACATGCTGCTGTCTGGGACCGGAGGTTTCTCTTTGGTGTGTAGAGGCAAGCAAGGGATTGGAGGTATTTTGGGGCTCCTCCTGTTTTTATTTTGAACATGTAGTTCAAGGCCTTGAAACGAACTCTGTTCTCAATCCTGAGCCAATGAAGGTCCCGGCGGTGGTTCGAGACTCCAGCGTTCCTAGGAATCTTACACAGGAGTCTGACCGCAGCGTTTTGCGCTACTTGTAGTCGTCCAATGACAGATTTATTAGCGCCTAAATATAGGATGTTGCCGTAGTCAAGCCTTGATGTAATAAGGGCATTGACTACGGTCTTCTGTGTTGACATAGGCAACATCCACAAAATTTTCCTCAACCATCTAACTATGGTGAGACACAGTCCAGTAACTTTACTGGCCTGCTTGTCCATGGATAAGGCGTTGTCTAATACAAAGCCCAGATTTCGAGCATGGGACACCGGAGTAGGAAGGATGCCCATCTGTTCTGGCCAATGCGCGGGGTTCCAGAGATCTTTGTCTTTTCCCAAAATCAGAATTTCCGTCTTGTCACCGTTCAGTTTTAACTGGTTTGCTGTCATCCAGTTCAATATTTTTAGTAATCCTTCCTTGAGTAACGACGGGGAGTGGGGACAAGAATTCGACAGGGAAAAAATGATTTGGGTGTCATCGGCGTAGTTCATGAGCGTTAGCCCTAGCTTATCAACAAGTTCTACCAGTGGTTTGAGATAGATATTAAAAAACAGAGGGCTCAAGATGGACCCCTGCGGCACTCCATGATCTGCAGGTAAGGTGTCTGACTCGGCCTGTGCTGATGCGATCTGAAAGGTTCTGTTTGCCAGGAAAGATTTAATCCACTCCAGAGCCTTTCCTCTTATGCCATTTGTGTATAGTTCTCTAATGAGCGTTTCGTGGGAGATGGTATCGAACGCCGCACTTAGATCCAATAGCACGAGTGCTACCGTCTGGCCTTGGTCAAGAAGTTTTCTGATATTTTCAGTGACACCTAACAGGGCGGTCTCTGTCGAGAAACCAGCCCTGAAACCAGATTGCGAAGGATGGAGTAAGGAGTTTCCCTCTGCAAAAATGGCTAACGTGGAGTGCACGTGTCTCTCGAGGCACTTTGAAAAAGCAGGAAGCAGAGATATAGGCCTATAGTTGGCCAGTATTTCTGGATTAGCATTTGGTTTTTTCAAGAGGGGTGTCACCATAGCATGCTTCCATAAGGCCGGGACAGTAGCGAGGTCGAGGGACAAGTTAAGGATGTTGGCTATGATATTCAAGGACTGGTCATCCAGTTTTTTTATAATATTAATAGGGATGGGGTCCCTAGGAGAGCCAGATTTAACTGATTTTAGGATTCCTTTGAGATTCTCTAATGAGAGACTCGGCCAGGATTCCAGCAGGTTTCCGCCTAAAGCAGTAGATTGAGGCAGAATAGAGTTAGATGGAGGAGGTGGATCAGCTTCAGATATTTTAGTCTTGATGTCTGAGATAATTTTGTCAATTTTCTCTGTAAAGAAACAGGCTAACGCCTGACAATGTTGAGCGCTTAGGGGGGGAGCGGCGGCTGTAGTATGTGCGCCCGCCAATTCCTTAACTTTAGCAAAAAGAGTTTTGGGCATGTTAGTTGCTTCGGTAATTGTTTTTAGGACGAAGGCAGCTCTTGCCTTCGTACACGCCGCATGATAGTGGTTTCTGGCTTCATGATAACATTTTTTTGCATTAGGGTCGTACTTTTTACGCCATTGACGTTCTAATGCTTTGCATTTTGATTTTTCAGATTTAAGGCTGTCGATAAACCATGGGGCCGGGGGACGATGCCTACTCCCTTTGGTGTGAATAGATGGCAGGCAGCTATTGGCTGCATTTGTTAGCCAATTTTGGGTCTCCATTGCTACGCGGTCGATGTTGGAATTAGGGCTAGGAGGGTTTTGTTTGAGTACCGCATTTAAAGCATCGATGTCGACTGACTTCCAGTTCCTTCTATTTATAGCAATAGTGTTTTGTTTCACACTAGGGGAGGGAGGAAGAGAAATGCTAAAGCTGATGAGATGATGGTCGGACCAGCCAGAGGGTACGGTGGCGATGTGCGTGAGTTCACTGACGTTAGATATTATGGGGTCCAACAGATGCCCAGCTATATGAGTAGGGCTGGAGTTGAAAATAGATAAGTTCAGTGCAGCTAAATCTTCCAGAAAATTATAGCATGAAGGGATTGTGGGATCTTCCAGGTGTAAATTAAGATCACCCAGCAGGGAGAAATTTCTAGATGACATATAGTAGGGGGTAATAAGATTTGCAAAGTTAGATACCCATTGAGAGGGGTTTCCTGGTGGACGATAGATCAGAAGACCTGACATTGTGAAATTGGGGTTCAAGGTAATTTTAAAAAGACCCGCTTCACAATCTGGAATTTGTACAGGTTCCAAAGTACATTTGAAATCCCTGTTAAAAATGATGGCTATCCCGCCCCCTACCTGATTTTCCCTGTCAAGTCTGACAATGGCATAGTTGTCAGGGAGGGCAATGGCAATATCTGGACCAGCGCTGTCATGTAGCCATGTCTCGGTTAGGAAGACAGCGCTAGGACATTCTTCAGTGAGGAGATTAAAAATTTCATGCTTATGCTTGGGTAGTGATCTACAGTTTGTACTGTAAAATACGTATGTTAGCTGTTCATTTTTACGTAGCATTTTACATTTCCTGTGTCTCCTGGGTGGGTCGAAATAGGGTTGAAGAACGTCAATGGATATTTTACACTCGGAACAAACATGGGTTCCGACTTTGTGAAGGTTGGACAGAGAGCAGTTCGGCTTCTGGGTAGGGCGCAGCGCTCTCAAAGCGGAAGAAGTTCTTACCAATCTGGGAGGTGCAGTTGGAGAGTGAGCCTCGGCCTCGTGCCCCGTCCTGGCACGGACGGGCACAGACGGGCTAGTCTTTGGCGTGTCTTCGGCGTGCTGAGGGTGTGCCCGCTGCGCTCGACCGCTGCGCTGTCGAACAGTGAGCATGATAAGAGGGGATAGAGGAGTGGGCGTGGCTACGTGGGTGGGCGTGGCCCCGAGTCACGTGGGTGCAGTGACGCTGACAAGGGATTTTGGACTTCCCCCTCGGCGCAATTACTGCGAAGCGAGCCAAGCCGCTGACTCAAAGTAAGTGTTTTCCGTCTTTAAAAACACACGAACACAGTGCAATTTAAAAAGTTTCCAAAACACACAAGTCTAGCAGCACTAAACAGATACCCCGGCTTCCGCCTCAGGGTGCTATGCTGGTCAACACCGGCTTAGGGCGAGCACGGCGCTTATCTGCTTCCTGGAGTGGGCGTGGCTACGTGGGTGGGCGTGGCCCCGAGTCACGTGGGTGCAGTGACGCTGACAAGGGATTTTGGACTTCCCCCTCGGCGCAATTACTGCGAAGCGAGCCAAGCCGCTGACTCAAAGTAAGTGTTTTCCGTCTTTAAAAACACACGAACACAGTGCAATTTAAAAAGTTTCCAAAACACACAAGTCTAGCAGCACTAAACAGATACCCCGGCTTCCGCCTCAGGGTGCTATGCTGGTCAACACCGGCTTAGGGCGAGCACGGCGCTTATCTGCTTCCTGGAGTGGGCGTGGCTACGTGGGTGGGCGTGGCCCCGAGTCACGTGGGTGCAGTGACGCTGACAAGGGATTTTGGACTTCCCCCTCGGCGCAATTACTGCGAAGCGAGCCAAGCCGCTGACTCAAAGTAAGTGTTTTCCGTCTTTAAAAACACACGAACACAGTGCAATTTAAAAAGTTTCCAAAACACACAAGTCTAGCAGCACTAAACAGATACCCCGGCTTCCGCCTCAGGGTGCTATGCTGGTCAACACCGGCTTAGGGCGAGCACGGCGCTTATCTGCTTCCTGGAGTGGGCGTGGCTACGTGGGTGGGCGTGGCCCCGAGTCACGTAGGTGCAGTGACGCTGACAAGGGATTTTGGACTTCCCCCTCGGCGCAATTACTGCGAAGCGAGCCAAGCCGCTGACTCAAAGTAAGTGTTTTCCGTCTTTAAAAACACACGAACACAGTGCAATTTAAAAAGTTTCCAAAACACACAAGTCTAGCAGCACTAAACAGATACCCCGGCTTCCGCCTCAGGGTGCTATGCTGGTCAACTGATGATACTTTCCTTGCACTGCATGGTATGGCTGCGGCTTCTGAGCCGACGGCATCGGAGCTGCTACTGTACTATCAATTACGGTCGGCCTGTAAACAGAAGTACCCTACGTTCCCAGAGGCCCCGCCGTCGCTGGCGGCCTTGGAAGACGTACTGTCGAACTCCTCCTCGCGGAAATTGATAACACGCATATACAGGGTTACACAAAACGCAACACCTGTTGCGCACGTGGATTCCAGGGCACTGTGGGAGGGTGAAGCAGGCATACGTATCACGGAGAAACAGTGGGAATTCTGTTGCGCCCAACTTGAACAACTGTCGCCTAACTATAGACTGTGGCTGGTACACTTCAACTACTTACACAGGACGTACCGTACACCTATACAACTTTTCAAAATGGGACTACAGGCTGACACGAAGTGTTGGAGATGTGGCGAGAGGGAGGCCACGTTCTACCATCTTGTATGGACGTGTGGATCCATAAATAGATTCTGGGACGCTGTCTTAAAAGCCTGTAGGTGAGATAGTGGGCACGGCTATTGCTCTGGACTCGCTAGTGGCCCTCCTGGGATTTGTCAAGAATGTACCTAATGCGTCGCGACGACTGGTGGCCCCTCTTTTATTGCTCGCCAAGCGTCAACTGGCGATACACTGGAAGAGGAAGGCCCCGCCGAAAGTCGCGGGATGGGTGAGATCCGCGATATACTGCAAGGAACAACTCACTGCCTATTGGGACCAGTTGCCGCAGCGCTCACGCCCCGTAGACATATGGCAGCCGTTAGTGGACTGGCTGGCGGGGGCGGACGTGACTGGCGAAGACTGAGGTCGTGTGCGACTTGACTGGTGGTGTAGCGTGGTTGGGATGTGGGACTGCGTGGGGGGGCAAACGACAGTGGGGGGCGCTGCATTGATCATGGCTTCTCTGGCGGCTGGACTGCGCTGTGCATGGCTGGGTCGTTTGGTGTTACATGGATATGGCGCCACGGGGACACAGGACGGTAACGACAGAGATATTGGTCTTTAACGTATGTCACTGTTCCTCGACTATCGCTTACAGTTGTTGTTGTTGTGAATTACGAAACTTATTGCTTTGGGTATTTTGCTTAGATGTACGACATGGATAAGCTCCAGCGGCGTGCCGCTACGTAACCAAGCTGCCTGCCTCCGTGTTGTTGGCTGAATAGCAGTGTACATTTTGAAAGAACAATAAAGGTTTTGGAAAACAACAAAAAAAAAAGAAAAAAAAGAAATGCAGTACAGATATTTCTGCAGAACACAATACTTAAACAGAAATATCATTGCAGTTTTCCCAAGCAAGGGAGAACCGCTACTATAAAATTCACAGCTTGCTGCAAACTCTCCCCATAATGCCTTGTGGCGCCTCACCTTTGGAATGCCTTTTTGTCCATATGTCAGCCTGTGGGGATTCCAGGGTGACAGGACCACCACCAAATTGTACAGCACAACGTGGCCTTGCTTTTCTTGTCAACTTTTAGGTCCTCGTCCTAAGTTGCGGGGGACCTCAACATCATAACCTGCCCTACCTTGGAGCCAGTTTATTTTAATTTTTATTATGGTTGTAGATTTTGTTCAATGGTAAGTGTAAAAGCTTAAAAGAAGTGTGGTGTGGATATGATAATCTACATAATAGTACAGATAAAAATAATGTACATGACATTTGTTCTAATCTGTATAAGAAAAGTAAAACAAAGGAAAAAATTATGAAAATGAAGATATACTTTATAAAAAGTTCTCTAAATAAAAGGAGGTAATTTTTTTTATAGGAGTAGCTTAGAGGGTAGGCGTTCATGAAAGCTTTACAGAATTGCTCAAAACTATCAAGCCCAGGAGACTGCGATCTCCCTTGGGAATTTTACAAAAAATTTTGGCGTGTCATATGCCCTGATGTCTTACAATTTTACACGGAATGTGTCAAAACCAACAAACTCCCATAAAACGCCTGCCATGGAATCATCACCTTACTCCAAAAAAAGGGAGAAAGAAAGATATTAAAAACTGGAGACTAATACCTTTACTAAATGTGGACTACAAACTCTTGACTAAAGTACTGGAAAACAGGATGAAGGCGAGCTGCTACTATAAAATTAGGCGTGGGCGGTAAAATCCGCTCCGCTCGCGGAATTTGGGTAATTTTGCGTTCCGCGGAGAACGCGGAATAGCCAAAAATTCCGGGATCCGTGTCTTCGCGGAATTGTTTACTTGTCCACGCTTTCAAAATGCTTGTTCGTAAGATATTTCTCCCCGAGCACGCAAACAGCATTCGCAAACAGAAAAAGACATCGCGAACGAGCGGAACAAGCAACTTTGCGTATTCATAGAACTTTTGCATGCTTGCAGACATTTTTTACCATTTCGCGGAGCTTTGCGTAGTGTGACAATGCAAATTCCGCCCACCCCTATATAAAATTCAATGCTTGCTGCAAACTCAGCCCATAATGCATTGCAGGGCATTGCCTTTCAAATGCCTTTTTGTCCATATCTCAGTCTGTGGTGGTTCCCGGGCGAAGAGACCACAACCAAATTGTTGAGCATGATATGGGCTTGGTTTTCAAGTCATCCTTCAGATCCTCACCCTAAGTTGCGGGGTACCTCAAAATCCTCACATTCCCTGACTGCCGATACATTTTTAGGTTATTTTATTGTTGTATTTTTAGCTTTGTTGTGGTTTGTGTTCCTGGAGCTTAGAGTAGGGTAACACTCTGTAAGTGTTGGAAAAGCAAAAATTATATAATTTATTGTTAATTGAGGGGCTGGGTTTATGGTTGTTTTTCAGTGTTATTTCACTGTGCATTTTTTTGTTCTCTCTTAGTTGTGGTTGTGCCTATCTTTGGTTATACTCTCCCCAAAAGTAGAAATGCAGTACAGATATTTCTGCTGAACACAGTACTTAAACAGAAATATCACTGCAGTGCTCCCAAGCAAGGGAGAACCGCTACTATAAAATTCACAGCTTGCTGCAAACTCTCCCCATAATGCCTTGTGGCGCCTCACCTTTGAAATGCCTTTTTGTCCATATGTCAGCCTGTGGGGATTCCAGGGTGACAGGACCACCACCAAATTGTACAGCACAACGTGGCCTTGCTTTTCTTGTCAACTTTTAGGTCCTCGTCCTAAGTTGCGGGGGACCTCAACATCATAACCTGCCCTACCTTGGAGCCAGTTTATTTTAATTTTTATTATGGTTGTAGATTTTGTTCAATGGTAAGTGTGAAAGCTTAAAAGAAGTGTGGTGTGGATATGATAATCTACGTAATAGTACTGATAAAAATAACGTACATGACATTTGTTCTAATCTGTATAAGAAAAGTAAAACAAAGGAAAAAATTATGAAAATGAAGATTTACTTTATAAAAAGCTCTCTAAATAATAGGCAGGTAAATTTTTTTATTAGGAGTAGCTTAGAGGGTAGTCGTTCATGAAAGCTTTACAGAATTGCTCAAAACTATCAAGCCCAGGAGACTGCGATCTCCCTTGGGAATGTTACAAAAAATGTTGGCGTGTCATTTGCCCTGATGTGTTACAATTTTACACGGAATGTGTCAAAACCAACAAACTCCCATAAAACGCCTGCCATGGAATCATCACCTTACTCCAAAAAAAGGGAGAAAGAAAGATATTAAAAACTGGAGACTAATACCTTTACTAAATGTGGACTACAAACTCTTGACTAAAGTACTGGAAAACAGGATGAAGGCGAGCTGCTACTATAAAATTAGGCGTAGGCGGTAAAATCCGCTCCGCTCGCGGAATTTGAGTAATTTTGCGTTCCGCGGAGAACGCGGAATAGCCAAAAATTCCGGGATCCGTGTCTTCGCGGAATTGTTTACTTGTTCACGCTTTCAAAATGCTTGTTCGTAAGATATTTCTCCCCGAGCACGCAAACAGCATTCGCAAACAGAAAAAGACATCGCGAACGAGCGGAACAAGCAACTTTGCGTGTTCGTAGAACTTTTGCGTGCTTGCAGAGATTTTTTACCATTTTGCGGAGCTTTGCGTAGTGTGACAATGCAAATTCCGCCCACCCCTATATAAAATTCAATGCTTGCTGCAAACTCAGCCCATAATGCATTGCAGGGCATTGCCTTTCAAATGCCTTTTTGTCCATATCTCAGTCTGTGGTGGTTCCCGGGCGAAGAGACCACAACCAAATTGTTGAGCATGATATGGGCTTGGTTTTCAAGTCATCCTTCAGATCCTCACCCTAAGTTGCGGGGTACCTCAAAATCCTCACATTCCCTGATTGCCGATACATTTTCAGGTTATTTTATTGTTGTATTTTTAGCTTTGTTGTGGTTTGTGTTCCCGGAGTTTAGAGTAGGGTAACACTCTGTAAGTGTTGGAAAAGCAAAAATTATATAATTTATTGTAAATTGAGGGGCTGGGTTTATGGTTGTTTTTCAGTGTTATTTCACTGTGCATTTTTTGTTCTCTCTTAGTTGTGGTTGTGCCTATCTTTGGTTATACTCTCCCCAAAAGTAGAAATGCAGTACAGATATTTCTGCTGAACACAGTACTTAAACAGAAATATCACTGCAGTGCTCCCAAGCAAGGGAGAACCGCTACTATAAAATTCACAGCTTGCTGCAAACTCTCCCCATAATGCCTTGTGGCGCCTCACCTTTGAAATGCCTTTTTGTCCATATGTCAGCCTGTGGGGATTCCAGGGTGACAGGACCACCACCAAATTGTACAGCACAACGTGGCCTTGCTTTTCTTGTCAACTTTTAGGTCCTCGTCCTAAGTTGCGGGGGACCTCAACATCATAACCTGCCCTACCTTGGAGCCAGTTTATTTTAATTTTTATTATGGTTGTAGATTTTGTTCAATGGTAAGTGTAAAAGCTTAAAAGAAGTGTGGTGTGGATATGATAATCTACATAATAGTACTGATAAAAATAACGTACATGACATTTGTTCTAATCTGTATAAGAAAAGTAAAACAAAGGAAAAAATTATGAAAATGAAGATATACTTTATAAAAAGTTCTCTAAATAAAAGGAGGTAATTTTTTTTATAGGAGTAGCTTAGAGGGTAGGCGTTCATGAAAGCTTTACAGAATTGCTCAAAACTATCAAGCCCAGGAGACTGCGATCTCCCTTGGGAATTTTACAAAAAATGTTGGCGTGTCATATGCCCTGATGTCTTACAATTTTACACGGAATGTGTCAAAACCAACAAACTCCCATAAAACGCCTGCCATGGAATCATCACCTTACTCCAAAAAAAGGGAGAAAGAAAGATATTAAAAACTGGAGACTAATACCTTTACTAAATGTGGACTACAAACTCTTGACTAAAGTACTGGAAAACAGGATGAAGGCGAGCTGCTACTATAAAATTAGGCGTAGGCGGTAAAATCCGCTCCGCTCGCGGAATTTTAGTAATTTTGCGTTCCGCGGAGAACGCGGAATAGCCAAAAATTCCGGGATCCGTGTCTTCGCGGAATTGTTTACTTGTTCACGCTTTCAAAATGCTTGTTCGTAAGATATTTCTCCCCGAGCACGCAAACAGCATTCGCAAACAGAAAAAGACATCGCGAACGAGCGGAACAAGCAACTTTGCGTGTTCGTAGAACTTTTGCGTGCTTGCAGAGATTTTTTACCATTTCGCGGAGCTTTGCGTAGTGTGACAATGCAAATTCCGCCCACCCCTATATATAATTCAATGCTTGCTGCAAACTCAGCCCATAATGCATTGCAGGGCATTGCCTTTCAAATGCCTTTTTGTCCATATCTCAGTCTGTGGTGGTTCCCGGGCGAAGAGACCACAACCAAATTGTTGAGCATGATATGGGCTTGGTTTTCAAGTCATCCTTCAGATCCTCACCCTAAGTTGCGGGGTACCTCAAAATCCTCACATTCCCTGACTGCCGATACATTTTTACGTTATTTTATTGTTGTATTTTTAGCTTTGTTGTGGTTTGTGTTCCCGGAGCTTAGAGTAGGGTAACACTCTGTAAGTGTTGGAAAAGCAAAAATTATATAATTTATTGTTAATTGAGGGGCTTGTTTTATGGTTGTTTTTCAGTGTTATTTCACTCTGCTTTTTTTTGTTCTCTCTTAGTTGTGGTTGTGCCTATCTTTGGTTATACTCTACCCAAAAGTAGAAATGCAGTACAGATATTTCTGCTGAACACAGTACTTAAACAGAAATATCACTGCAGTGCTCCCAAGCAAGGGAGAACCGCTACTATAAAATTCACAGCTTGCTGCAAACTCTCCCCATAATGCCTTGTGGCGCCTCACCTTTGAAATGCCTTTTTGTCCATATGTCAGCCTGTGGGGATTCCAGGGTGACGGGACCACCACCAAATTGTACAGCACAACGTGGCCTTGCTTTTCTTGTTAACTTTTAGGTCCTCGTCCTAAGTTGCGGGGGACCTCAACATCATAACCTGCCCTGCCTTGCAGCCAGTTTATTTTAATTTTTAATATGGATGTAGATTTTGTTCAACGGTATGTGTAAAAGCATACAAGAATTGTGGTTTAGATATGATAATCTACATAATAGTACTGATAAAAATAACGTACATGACATTTGTTCTAATCTGTATAAGAAAAGTAAAACAAAGGCAAAAATTATGAAAATGAAGATTTACTTTATAAAAAGCTCTCTAAATAATAGGCAGGTAAATTTTTTTATTAGGAGTAGCTTAGAGGGTAGTCGTTCATGAAAGCTTTACAGAATTGCTCAAAACTATCAAGCCCAGGAGACTGCGATCTCCCTTGGGAATGTTACAAAAAATGTTGGCGTGTCATTTGCCCTGATGTGTTACAATTTTACACGGAATGTGTCAAAACCAACAAACTCCCATAAAACGCCTGCCATGGAATCATCACCTTACTCCAAAAAAAGGGAGAAAGAAAGATATTAAAAACTGGAGACTAATACCTTTACTAAATGTGGACTACAAACTCTTGACTAAAGTACTGGAAAACAGGATGAAGGCGAGCTGCTACTATAAAATTAGGCGTAGGCGGTAAAATCCGCTCCGCTCGCGGAATTTGAGTAATTTTGCGTTCCGCGGAGAACGCGGAATAGCCAAAAATTCCGGGATCCGTGTCTTCGCGGAATTGTTTACTTGTTCACGCTTTCAAAATGCTTGTTCGTAAGATATTTCTCCCCGAGCACGCAAACAGCATTCGCAAACAGAAAAAGACATCGCGAACGAGCGGAACAAGCAACTTTGCGTGTTCGTAGAACTTTTGCGTGCTTGCAGAGATTTTTTACCATTTTGCGGAGCTTTGCGTAGTGTGACAATGCAAATTCCGCCCACCCCTATATAAAATTCAATGCTTGCTGCAAACTCAGCCCATAATGCATTGCAGGGCATTGCCTTTCAAATGCCTTTTTGTCCATATCTCAGTCTGTGGTGGTTCCCGGGCGAAGAGACCACAACCAAATTGTTGAGCATGATATGGGCTTGGTTTTCAAGTCATCCTTCAGATCCTCACCCTAAGTTGCGGGGTACCTCAAAATCCTCACATTCCCTGATTGCCGATACATTTTCAGGTTATTTTATTGTTGTATTTTTAGCTTTGTTGTGGTTTGTGTTCCCGGAGTTTAGAGTAGGGTAACACTCTGTAAGTGTTGGAAAAGCAAAAATTATATAATTTATTGTAAATTGAGGGGCTGGGTTTATGGTTGTTTTTCAGTGTTATTTCACTGTGCATTTTTTTGTTCTCTCTTAGTTGTGGTTGTGCCTATCTTTGGTTATACTCTCCCCAAAAGTAGAAATGCAGTACAGATATTTCTGCTGAACACAGTACTTAAACAGAAATATCACTGCAGTGCTCCCAAGCAAGGGAGAACCGCTACTATAAAATTCACAGCTTGCTGCAAACTCTCCCCATAATGCCTTGTGGCGCCTCACCTTTGAAATGCCTTTTTGTCCATATGTCAGCCTGTGGGGATTCCAGGGTGACAGGACCACCACCAAATTGTACAGCACAACGTGGCCTTGCTTTTCTTGTCAACTTTTAGGTCCTCGTCCTAAGTTGCGGGGGACCTCAACATCATAACCTGCCCTACCTTGGAGCCAGTTTATTTTAATTTTTATTATGGTTGTAGATTTTGTTCAATGGTAAGTGTAAAAGCTTAAAAGAAGTGTGGTGTGGATGGATATGATAATCTACATAATAGTACTGATAAAAATAACGTACATGACATTTGTTCTAATCTGTATAAGAAAAGTAAAACAAAGGAAAAAATTATGAAAATGAAGATATACTTTATAAAAAGTTCTCTAAATAAAAGGAGGTAATTTTTTTTATAGGAGTAGCTTAGAGGGTAGGCGTTCATGAAAGCTTTACAGAATTGCTCAAAACTATCAAGCCCAGGAGACTGCGATCTCCCTTGGGAATTTTACAAAAAATGTTGGCGTGTCATATTCCCTGATGTCTTACAATTTTACAAGGAATGTGTCAAAACCAACAAACTCCCATAAAACGCCTGCCATGGAATCATCACCTTACTCCAAAAAAAGGGAGAAAGAAAGATATTAAAAACTGGAGACTAATACCTTTACTAAATGTGGACTACAAACTCTTGACTAAAGTACTGGAAAACAGGATGAAGGCGAGCTGCTACTATAAAATTAGGCGTAGGCGGTAAAATCCGCTCCGCTCGCGGAATTTTAGTAATTTTGCGTTCCGCGGAGAACGCGGAATAGCCAAAAATTCCGGGATCCGTGTCTTCGCGGAATTGTTTACTTGTTCACGCTTTCAAAATGCTTGTTCGTAAGATATTTCTCCCCGAGCACGCAAACAGCATTCGCAAACAGAAAAAGACATCGCGAACGAGCGGAACAAGCAACTTTGCGTGTTCGTAGAACTTTTGCGTGCTTGCAGAGATTTTTTACCATTTCGCGGAGCTTTGCGTAGTGTGACAATGCAAATTCCGCCCACCCCTATATATAATTCAATGCTTGCTGCAAACTCAGCCCATAATGCATTGCAGGGCATTGCCTTTCAAATGCCTTTTTGTCCATATCTCAGTCTGTGGTGGTTCCCGGGCGAAGAGACCACAACCAAATTGTTGAGCATGATATGGGCTTGGTTTTCAAGTCATCCTTCAGATCCTCACCCTAAGTTGCGGGGTTCCTCAAAATCCTCACATTCCCTGACTGCCGATACATTTTTACGTTATTTTATTGTTGTATTTTTAGCTTTGTTGTGGTTTGTGTTCCCGGAGCTTGGAGTAGGGTAACACTCTGTAAGTGTTGGAAAAGCAAAAATTATATAATTTATTGTTAATTGAGGGGCTTGTTTTATGGTTGTTTTTCAGTGTTATTTCACTCTGCTTTTTTTTGTTCTCTCTTAGTTGTGGTTGTGCCTATCTTTGGTTATACTCTACCCAAAAGTAGAAATGCAGTACAGATATTTCTGCTGAACACAATACTTAAACAGAAATATCACTGCAGTGCTCCCAAGCAAGGGAGAACAGCTACTATAAAATTCACAGCTTGCTGCAAACTCTCCCCATAATGCCTTGTGGCGCCTCACCTTTGAAATGCCTTTTTGTCCATATGTCAGCCTGTGGGGATTCCAGGGTGACGGGACCACCACCAAATTGTACAGCACAACGTGGCCTTGCTTTTCTTGTTAACTTTTAGGTCCTCGTCCTAAGTTGCGGGGGACCTCAACATCATAACCTGCCCTGCCTTGCAGCCAGTTTATTTTAATTTTTAATATGGATGTAGATTTTGTTCAACGGTATGTGTAAAAGCATACAAGAATTGTGGTTTAGATATGATAATCTACATAATAGTACTGATAAAAATAACGTACATGACATTTGTTCTAATCTGTATAAGAAAAGTAAAACAAAGGCAAAAATTATGAAAATGAAGATTTACTTTATAAAAAGCTCTCTAAATAATAAGCAGGTAAATTTTTTTAATAGGAGTAGCTTAGAGGGTAGTCGTTCATGAAAGCTTTACAGAATTGCTCAAAACTATCAAGCCCAGGAGACTGCGATCTCCCTTGGGAATGTTACAAAAAATGTTGGCGTGTCATTTGCCCTGATGTGTTACAATTTTACACGGAATGTGTCAAAACCAACAAACTCCCATAAAACGCCTGCCATGGAATCATCACCTTACTCCAAAAAAAGGGAGAAAGAAAGACATTAAAAACTGGAGACTAATACCTTTACTAAATGTGGACTACAAACTCTTGACTAAAGTACTGGAAAACAGGATGAAGGCGAGCTGCTACTATAAAATTAGGCGTAGGCGGTAAAATCCGCTCCGCTCGCGGAATTTGAGTAATTTTGCGTTCCGCGGAGAACGCGGAATAGCCAAAAATTCCGGGATCCGTGTCTTCGCGGAATTGTTTACTTGTTCACGCTTTCAAAATGCTTGTTCGTAAGATATTTCTCCCCGAGCACGCAAACAGCATTCGCAAACAGAAAAAGACATCGCGAACGAGCGGAACAAGCAACTTTGCGTGTTCGTAGAACTTTTGCGTGCTTGCAGAGATTTTTTACCATTTCGCGGAGCTTTGCGTAGTGTGACAATGCAAATTCCGCCCACCCCTATATAAAATTCAATGCTTGCTGCAAACTCAGCCCATAATGCATTGCAGGGCATTGCCTTTCAAATGCCTTTTTGTCCATATCTCAGTCTGTGGTGGTTCCCGGGCGAAGAGACCACAACCAAATTGTTGAGCATGATATGGGCTTGGTTTTCAAGTCATCCTTCAGATCCTCACCCTAAGTTGCGGGGTACCTCAAAATCCTCACATTCCCTGCCTTCCGACACATTTTTAAGTTATTTTATTGTTGTATTTTTAGCTTTGTTGTGGTTTGTGTTCCCGGAGCTTAGGGTAGGGTAACACTCTGTAAGTTTTGGCAAAACAAAAATTATATAATTTATTGTTAATTGAGGGGCTGGTTTTATGGTTGTTTTTCAGTGTTATTTCACTCTGCATTTTTTTGTTCTCTCTTAGTTGTGGTTGTGCCTATCTTTGGTTATACTCTCCCCAAAAGTAGAAATGCAGTACAGATATTTCTGCTGAACACAATACTTAAACAGAAATATCACTGCAGTGCTCCCAAGCAAGGGAGAACCGCTACTATAAAATTCACAGCTTGCTGCAAACTCTCCCCATAATGCCTTGTGGCGCCTCACCTTTGAAATGCCTTTTTGTCCATATGTCAGCCTGTGGGGATTCCAGGGTGACGGGACCACCACCAAATTGTACAGCACAACGTGGCCTTGCTTTTCTTGTTAACTTTTAGGTCCTCGTCCTAAGTTGCGGGGGACCTCAACATCATAACCTGCCCTGCCTTGCAGCCAGTTTATTTTAATTTTTAATATGGATGTAGATTTTGTTCAACGGTATGTGTAAAAGCATACAAGAATTGTGGTTTAGATATGATAATCTACATAATAGTACTGATAAAAATAACGTACATGACATTTGTTCTAATCTGTATAAGAAAAGTAAAACAAAGGCAAAAATTATGAAAATGAAGATTTACTTTATAAAAAGCTCTCTAAATAATAAGCAGGTAAATTTTTTTAATAGGAGTAGCTTAGAGGGTAGTCGTTCATGAAAGCTTTACAGAATTGCTCAAAACTATCAAGCCCAGGAGACTGCGATCTCCCTTGGGAATTTTACAAAAAATGTTGGCGTGTCATTTGCCCTGATGTCTTACAATTTTACACGGAATGTGTCAAAACCAACAAACTCCCATAAAACGCCTGCCATGGAATCATCACCTTACTCCAAAAAAAGGGAGAAAGAAAGACATTAAAAACTGGAGACTAATACCTTTACTAAATGTGTACTACAAACTCTTGACTAAAGTACTGGAAAACAGGATGAAGGCGAGCTGCTACTATAAAATTAGGCGTGGGCGGTAAAATCCGCCCAGCTCGCGGAATTTGGGTAATTTTGCGTTCCGCGGAGAACGCAGAATAGCCAAAAATTCCGGGATCCGTGTCTTCGCGGAATTGTTTACTTGTTCACGCTTTCAAAATGCTTGTTCGCGAGATATATCTCCCCGAGCACGCAAACAGCATTCGCAAACAGAAAAAGATATCGCGAACGAGCGGAACAAGCAACTTAGCGTGTTCGTAGAACTTTTGCGTGCTTGCAGAGATTTTTTACCATTTCGCGGAGCTTTGCGTAGTGTGACAATGCAAATTCCGCCCACCCCTATATAAAATTCACTGCTTGCTGCAAACTCACCCCATAATGCATTGCAGGGCTTTGCCTTTAAAATGCCTTTTTGTCCATATCTCAGTCTGTGGTGGTTCCCGGGCGAAGAGACCACAACCAAATTGTTGAGCATGATATGGGCTTGGTTTTCAAGTCATCCTTCAGATCCTCACCCTAAATTGCGGGGTACCTCAAAATCCTCACATTCCCTGCCTTCCTATAAATTTTAAAGTTATTTTATTGTTGTACTTTTAGCTTTGTTGTTGTTTGTAATCTAGGAGCTTAGAGTAGGGTAACACTATATAAGTATTGGAAAGACAAAAATTATATAATTTATTGTTAATTGAGGGGTTGGTTTTATGGTTGTTCTTCAGTGTTATTTCACTGTGCATTTTTTTGTTAGGTTTTGTTTTCTTTGTTCTCTCTTAGTTGTGGTTGTGCCTATCTTTGGTTATACTCTCCCCAAAAGTAGAAATGCAGTACAGATATTTCTGCAGAACACAATACTTAAACAGAAATATCACTGCAGTGCTCCCAAGCAAGGGAGAACCGCTACTATAAAATTCACAGCTTGCTGCAAACTCTCCCCATAATGCCTTGTGGAGACTCACCTTTAAAATGCCTTTTCGTCCATATCTCAGCCTGTGGGGATTCCAGGGTGACGGGACCACCACCAAATTGTACAGCACAACGTGGCCTTGCTTTTCTTGTTAACTTTTAGCTCCTCGTCCTAAGTTGCGGGGGACCTCAACATCATAACCTTCCCTGCCTTGCAGGCAGTTTATTTTAATTTTTAATATGGATGTAGATTTTGTTCAATGGTATGTGTAAAAGCATACAAGAATTGTGGTTTAGATATGATAATCTACATAATAGTACTGATAAAAATAACGTTCATGACATTTGTTCTAATCTGTATAAGAAAAGTAAAACAAAGGCAAAAATTATGAAAATTAAGATTTACTTTATAAAAAGCTCTCTAAATAATAAGCAGGTAATTTTTTTTTATAGGAGTAGCTTAGAGGGTAGGCGTTCATGAAAGCTTTACAGAATTGCTCAAAACTATCAAGCCCAGGAGACTGCGATCTCCCTTGGGAATTTTACAAAAAATGTTGGCGTGTCATTTGCCCTGATGTCTTACAATTCTACACGGAATGTGTCAAAACCAACAAACTCCCATAAAACGCCTGCCATGGAATCATCACCTTACTCCAAAAAAAGGGAGAAAGAAAGACATTAAAAACTGGAGACTAATACCTTTACTAAATGTGGACTACAAACTCTTGACTAAAGTACTGGAAAACAGGATGAAGGCGAGCTGCTACTATAAAATTAGGCGTGGGCGGTAAAATCCACTCCGCTCGCGGACTTTGGGTAATTTTGCGTTCCGCGGAGAATGCGGAATAGCCAAAAATTCCGGGATCCGTGTCTTCGCGGAATTGTTTACTTGTTCACGCTTTCAAAATGCTTGTTCGCGAGATATTTCTCCCCGAGCACGCAAACAGCATTCGCAAACAGAAAAAGACATCGCGAACGAGCGGAACAAGCAACTTCGCGTGTTCGTAGAACTTTTGCGTGCTTGCAGAGATTTTTTACCATTTCGCGGAGCTTTGCGTAGTGTGAGAATGCAAATTCCGCCCACCCCTCTATAAAATTCACTGCTTGCTGCAAACTCAGCCCATAATGCATTGCAGGGCTTTGCCTTTAAAATGCCTTTTTGTCCATATCTCAGTCTGTGGTGGTTCCCGGGCGAAGAGACCACAACCAAATTGTTGAGCATGATATGGGCTTGGTTTTCAAGTCATCCTTCAGATCCTCACCCTAAATTGCGGGGTACCTCAAAATCCTCACATTCCCTGACTGCCGATAAATTTTAAAGTTATTTTATTGTTGTACTTTTAGTTTTGTTGTTGTTTGTAATCTAGGAGCTTAGAGTAGGGTATCCCTATGTAAGTATTGGAAAGGCAAAAATTATATAATTTATTGTTAATTGAGGGGCTGGTTTTATGGTTGTTCTTCAGTGTTATTTTACTGTGCATTTTTTGTTAGGTTTTGTTTTTTTTGTTCTCTCTTAGTTGTGCTTATCTTTGGTTGCTGTCTCCCCAAAAGTAGAAATGCAGTACAGATATTTCTGCAGAACACAATACTTAAACAGAAATATCATTGCAGTTTTCCCAAGCAAAGGAGAACCGCTACTATAAAATTCACAGCTTGCTGCAAACTCTCCCCATAATGCCTTGTGGCGCCTCACCTTTGAAATGCCTTTTTGTCCAAATGTCAGCCTGTGGGGATTCCATGGTGACGGGACCACCACCAAATTGTACAGCACAACGTGGCCTTGCTTTTCTTGTCAAATTTTAGGTCCCTGTCCTAAGTTGCGGGGGACCTCAACATCATAACCTGCCCTACCTTGGAGCCAGTTTATTTTAATTTTTATTATGGTTGTAGATTTTGTTCAATGGTAAGTGTAAAAGCATACAAGAAGTGTGGTGTGGATATGATAATCTACATAATAGTACTGATAAAAATAACGTACATGACATTTGTTCTAATCTGTATAAGAAAAGTAAAACAAAGGAAAAAATTATGAAAATGAAGATTTACTTTATAAAAAGTTCTCTAAATAAAAGGAGGTAATTTTTTTTATAGGAGTAGCTTAGAGGGTAGGCGTTCATGAAAGCTTTACAGAATTGCTCAAAACTATCAAGCCCAGGAGACTGCGATCTCCCTTGGGAATTTTACAAAAAATGTTGGCGTGTCATATGCCCTGATGTCTTACAATTTTACACGGAATGTGTCAAAACCAACAAACTCCCATAAAACGCCTGCCATGGAATCATCACCTTACTCCAAAAAAAGGGAGAAAGAAAGATATTAAAAACTGGAGACTAATACCTTTACTAAATGTGGACTACAAACTCTTGACTAAAGTACTGGAAAACAGGATGAAGGCGAGCTGCTACTATAAAATTAGGCGTGGGTGGTAAAATCCGCTCCGCTCGCGGAATTCGGGTAATTTTGCATTCCGCGGAGAACGCGGAATAGCCAAAAATTCCGGGATCCGTGACTTCGCGGAATTTTTTGCTTGTTCGCGCTTTCAAAATGCTTGTTCGCGAGATATTTTTCCCCGGGCACGCAAACAGCATTCGCAAACAGAAAAAGACATCGCGAACGAGCGGAACAAGCAACTTCGCGTGTTCGTAGAACTTTTGCGTGCTTGCAGAGATTTTTTACCATTTCGCGGAGCTTTTCGTAGTGTGACAATGCAAATTCCGCCCACCCCTATATAAAATTCACTGCTTGCTGCAAACTCAGCCCATAATGCATTGCAGGGCATTGCCTTTAAAATGCCTTTTTGTCCATATCTCAGTCTGTGGTGGTTCCCGGGCGAAGAGACCACAACCAAATTGTTGAGCATGATATGGGCTTGGTTTTCAAGTCATCCTTCAGATCCTCAACCTAAGTTGCGGGGTACCTCAAAATCCTCACATTCCCTGCCTTCCGATACAATTTTAAGCTATTTTATTGTTGTACTTTTTGATTTGTAGTGGTTTGTATTTTAGGAGCTTTGGGTAGGGTGACATTCTGTAAGAGTTGGAAAGTCAAAAATTTGACTATTTTTTTGTTAATTGAGGGGCTGGTTGTATCTATCTTTGGTTACTCTATCCCCAAAAGTAAAAATGGAGTAGAGATATTTCTGCAGAGCATGGTACTTAAACCGAAATATCATTGCAGTTTTCCCAAGCAAGGGAGAACCGCTACTATATAAATCACAGCTTGCTGCAAACTCTCCCCATAATGCCTTGTGGGCCTCACCTTTAAAATGCCTTTTTGTCCATATATCAGCCTGTGGGGATTCTAGGGTGACGGGACCATCACCAAACTGTTCAGCACAATCTGGCCTTGCTTGTCCTGTCAAATTTCAGGTCCTCTCCCTAAGTTGCGGGGGACCTAAAAATCATCACCTACCCTGCCTTCCACCCAGTTTACTTTAAACTCTATTATGGTTGTAGATTTTTCTTTATGGTATGTATAAAAGTAAACAAGAAGTGTGGTTTGGATACAATAATCTACATAATGGTATTGCCAAAAATAAAAACAATGTACATGACATTTGTTCCAATTTGTATACGGAAAATAAAGCAAAAGCAAAACTGATGAATAAAAAGATTTACTTTATAAAAATCTCTTTAAATAATAAGCAGGTAAAATTTTTTATAGGAGTAGCTTAGAGGGTAGGAGTTCAAGAAAGCTTTCAAGAATTGCTCAAAACTATCAATTCTGGGAGACTGCGATCTTCCTTGGGAATTTTACAAAAAATGTTGGCGTGTCATATGCTCTGATGTCTAACAATTTTACAAAGAATGTGTCAAAACCAACAAACTCCTATAAAACTCCTGCCATGGAATCATCACCTTACTCCACAAAAAGGGAGAAAAAAGACATTAAAAACTGGAGACTAATATCCTGACTAAATGTGGACTACCAACTCTTGACTAAAGTACTGGAAAACAGGATGAAGGCGAGCTGCTACTATAAAATTCACTGCTTGCTGCAAACTCAGCCCATAATGCATTGCAGTGCTTTGCCTTTAAAATGCCTTTTTGTCCATATCTCAGTCTGTGGTGGTTCCCGGGCGAAGAGACCACAACCAAATTGTTGAGCATGATATGGGCTTGGTTTTCAAGTCATCCTTCAGATCCTCACCCTAAGTTGCGGGGTACCTCAAAATCCTCACATTCCTTGCCTTCCGATAAATTTTTAAGTTATTTTATTGTTGTACTTTTAGCTATGTTGTGGTTTGTGTTTTAGGAGCTTACGGTAGGGTAACACTCTGTAAGTGTTGGAAAGGTAAAAATTATACAATTTATTGTTAATTGAGAGGCTGGTTTTATGGTGGTTTTTCAGTGTTATTTTACTGTGCATTTTTTTGTTAGGTTTTGTTTTCTTTGTCCTCTCTTAGTTGTGGTTGTGCCTATCTTTGGTTACACTCTTCCCCAAAAGTAGAAATGCAGTACAGATATTTCTGCAGAACACAATACTTAAACAGAAATATCATTGCAGTTTTCCCAAGCAAGGGAGAACCGCTACTATAAAATTCACAGCTTGCTGCAAACTCTCCCCATAATGCCTTGTGGCGCCTCACCTTTGAAATGCCTTTTTGTCCATATGTCAGCCTGTGGGGATTCCAGGGTGACGGGACCACCACCAAATTGTACAGCACAACGTGGCCTTGCTTTTCTTGTTAACTTTTAGGTCCTCGTCCTAAGTTGCGGGGGACCTCAACATCATAACCTTCCCTGCCTTGCAGCCAGTTTATTTTAATTTTTAATATGGATGTCGATTTTGTTCAATGGTATGTGTAAAAGCATACAAGAATTGTGGTTTAGATATGATAATCTACATAATAGTACTGTTAAAATAACGTACATGACATTTGTTCTAATCTGTATAAGAAAAGTAAAACAAAGGCAAAAATTATGAAAATTAAGATTTACTTTATAAAAAGCTCTCTAAATAATAAGCAGGTAATTTTTTTTATAGGAGTAGCTTAGAGGGTAGGCGTTCATGAAAGCTTTACAGAATTGCTCAAAACTATCAAGCCCAGGAGACTGCGATCTCCCTTGGGAATTTTACAAAAAATGTTGGCGTGTCATTTGCCCTGATGTCTTACAATTCTACACGGAATGTGTCAAAACCAACAAACTCCCATAAAACGCCTGCCATGGAATCATCACCTTACTCCAAAAAAGGGAGAAAGAAAGACATTAAAAACTGGAGACTAATACCTTTACTAAATGTGGACTACAAACTCTTGACTAAAGTACTGGAAAACAGGATGAAGGCGAGCTGCTACTATAAAATTAGGCGTGGGCGGTAAAATCCGCTCCGCTCGCGGACTTTGGGTAATTTTGCGTTCCGCGGAGAATGCGGAATAGCCAAAAATTCCGGGATCCGTGTCTTCGCGGAATTGTTTACTTCTTCACGCTTTCAAAATGCTTGTTCGCGAGATATTTCTCCCCGAGCACGCAAACAGCATTCGCAAACAGAAAAAGACATCGCGAATGAGCGGAACAAGCAACTTCGCGTGTTCGTAGAACTTTTGCGTGCTTGCAGAGATTTTTTACCATTTCGCGGAGCTTTGCGTAGTGTGACAATGCAAATTCCACCCACCCCTATATAAAATTCACTGCTTGCTGCAAACTCAGCCCATAATGCATTGCAGTGCTTTGCCTTTAAAATGCCTTTTTGTCCATATCTCAGTCTATGGTGGTTCCCGGGCGAAGAGACCACAACCAAATTGTTGAGCATGATATGGGCTTGGTTTTCAAATCATCCTTCAGATCCTCACCCTAAATTGCGGGGTACCTCAAAATCCTCACATTCCCTGACTGCCGATAAATTTTAAAGTTATTTTATTGTTGTACTTTTAGTTTTGTTGTCGTTTGTAATCTAGGAGCTTAGAGTAGGGTAACACTATGTAAGTATTGGAAAGGCAAAAATTATATAATTTATTGTTAATTGAGGGACTGGTTTTATGGTTGTTTTTCAGTGTTATTTCACTGTGCATTTTTTGGTTAGGTTTTGTTTTCTTTGTTCTCTCTTAGTTGTGGTTGTGCTTATCTTTGGTTGCTGTCTCCCCAAAAGTAGAAATGCAGTACAGATATTTCTGCAGAACACAATACTTAAACAGAAATATCATTGCAGTTTTCCCAAGCAAGGGAGAACCGCTACTATAAAATTCACAGCTTGCTGCAAACTCTCCCCATAATGCCTTGTGGCGCCTCACCTTTGAAATGCCTTTTTGTCCATATGTCAGCCTGTGGGGATTCCAGGGTGACGGGACCACTGTGGTAAATATTCTTTTTACCGAAACTGAATTTCATACGGAATCCTTAAAATAAAGTAAAATAGCTCAGAATAACAAGAGGCAGAATCCGTGGTATAAGAGGTTTTCTAAATGGGCTTTATTCCATTCAAAATGGCCGACTCGAGTCGCGGCCTTCAGGTTCCGTCACCACGAGGGTTCAGGAAGTGAAGTACAATACTTTATTGACAAGAAGTAACTTTTATAGGTCATACATTTACAATGAAACAAGTGCAGAAAGGCGTAACAATTGATAAGATAAATTAACATAGTGATACGTAATTGAAACTAGGCGTAATAAGGAGCAAAAAGAAACATGATTGGCTCTCATTATCTTACATAGGTGGATCTATACGATAATACTTAACATGGATGCGTGCGCAGCAGCATGACGTGTGATTGACGTGCAACTAGGGGGTGAAGGGGACTTGACATTTAGCTCTACATGTGGAGACGAGAAGTCTAGGGGGTCATGTCAACCTAATCCCAAATCATATCTAACATCCTATGTTTAGAGAACTATGTTATCCACAAGGAAGGACTCTCGGACAGAATCTATTCTATACTAACTGTATGTGCGTGTACAAGCGTCTAAGTGTCTATATGAGAAGCGAGGGGCAGAAAACTTTCCATGGCAACAGGGCTATGAATCACTTGCAGGAGGACGGAAAGGCTGAGTCCTTTGCCTGTGAGCTAAAGGAAATGTTTACCTAAATCACTAGACAGGAATGCATCGGCTGAAGAGCAAACTAGATAATTCGAAGGTGAAATACAGCTTCTTGGCAGGCAGGCGAAAACTGGCCGAGGCAGGCACCGTTAGCTGCACAGGGAGTAGGACAAAGTTCATGGATACAGATGCGAGCTCAAGCTGAAACTGTCAGAGACAGAGAGCAGGGAAAGGCTTTGAGGAAAGAATCGGGCCTACTTGCCTGAACTGTAAAAATGGAGTACCTTAGCCATATAAAGTCGGTGGCTTTTCATACTTAGGAATTGAATATCCAGCCCATTGATGGCGGATCTGACAGAGAACATGTCGACGGTAGACACACATATGTTTGCGTCTTGGAAACTGGAACTGGAGGGAACACACATGTACTTGTGACATGCACATAGAATCGTTGGGGTCCAAGATAGGGGACATAACTGATCAGGAAAATCCACATTTCCACATTCCCTCCTTGTCCCCTACTTGCCCTTCAAGAGATATCAATCTTCATTATTCCATCGATTTGCTCATGGAGCATCATTTCTTCTTCCTTCTTTTTCCGGCATTTTGAACGAGAACTTTGATATGGAATGCATGATGTGGCACACAGACCACAAATCGCTGGTCCACATTGTAGGCATAAACAACAACTGAAGAGCATAAGAAGGCCAATACCTAGGAAGGATAGAACTCTCCATCCCCAGGCTGATATCACACTCCAAAACCACCCGGACCACGTCCAAGTGCCTGGATTCTCGTGTATCTGGCTTACAATCTTATGAAGGTGTGTTATAGCTTTATATACAGATGGCGAATTTTCTGGTATGAATACGCAGCAGCTGGATCCGATGACCCTGCAAGCTCCGCCCCTATCGGCCAGGATGACGTCAAGGACAAGACGATTCTGGAGAACAACAATTCTCATCACTGATTGTTCCTCTGTCAGATTGCCTAGGGCGGCTATAGTCTCGTTTACTACAGCTTCAAGAGTCTTGGTGAGTCTGCGTATCAGCTTACTATTTGATATTGTACCTATATAAGGAAAGATACCTTTATTGAAATCTACATACTTGTCCCATGCCGTTTCAGTATAATCGACAACTGGGAGATCTCTACGCTCTCTTTTGTGTACTAAATGAACATTTCGATAATAATCAGGGGGAGCTAGGAAAACAGGTGGCAAAAGGAATGCTATGTAACAGGTACCATCCCAATCTAGAGGCAGACGCATATATGCCGTCTGACCACATATAAAGTAAGAATGGCGAGAAGCTCTAAATGAAGATTTCCCTTGATCACTATATTCTACTGTAGTAACGCATTTGCTATGGCCCATGTGTATGGAACCAACTTTTCTCACACATAATTCACCCTTAACTGGAAATACTGACATAGTGGGCAGAATTAATTCAACTTCGGATTTGACGTTCAAAATCATGAGGTTAGGCGTAAAATTACCTAATTTATACACTTCATTTTCTAAATCAGTTCCTGTTCTACTGGGGTGACCCTCCTTATTAGGGTGACAGACTTTGAATAAAACTAGATTCAGATTTCCCCATATCCAATGTTGTTGATAAACTGCTGTGTCTGGGTCTATGGAATTTAGTAAACTAAACCATGCTCCACAGGAGCCATTGTGTGTGAACGGATGTGGAAAGAAAGGCAGAACTCCTTTGTTATTCTGATAGGGAGGGAGTCGGCCACACACCCAACAATTGGTGGCATTACTAGTCTGATGGGAATGATGTAACATACTAATGAAGGTGTTATTGCGCAGCGCAAGTCTATAAGATAATTCATGTGGCGGTAGGTCACTAAAAGAATGTTCAGCAGTAATATTATAAACATGTCTAGAAATAGGATGATATATGTGCAAAATCACACTCGTAATGATTATTAAAACACTCAATAAAAACAGAATTAATAACGTCCTCACACAGTAGCTACGCAGTGATTTACAATACGCCTGTCGTTTCAACATTTCTCTGGTATTTTCTCTACTCAGGTCCAAGGGATACATGTCAGAGACAATTCAACCGCTTCACCTTGGAGAGGACTTAAACAATCAAATTGCTCGACTGTTTGGGCCTAAGTTTTAATTTATAGTTCTGAGAGTCATTCCTTTCAACAAAGGGAAGTTTTGAATCAGTCTGTGAGGGAGTGCAGGGCACAGTGTCTATATCCGAGGATAGTCCATGAAATTTCTTAACGTGACTGGAATGTATCCATCCTTTGCGGCCCTCCACTTTCACGGCTGTTCTTGTGGTCAGCAGGACTAGCTTCGGTGTTTTCCACCTGGGCTCCAATTGGGTTTTCCGATCGAAATTCCTCACAAACACCAGATCCCCCGGAGCAACGTCATGGGGTTTCACCTCAGTGTTGTCAGGAAAAGCTGCAGCTACCTGTGAACGACAAGATTGTAGTGCAGACATCAAGGAAGCCAGGTAATCTGTCAGCATATTACAATTAACATCAGTTATTTTACGTGGTACAGGCGTCCCCCACATATTTGGTGGCCTTCCGAAGATCACCTCATACGGGGATAGCCCTGTTCGAGAGTGTGCTACCATTCTTATGTAAAATAGTGCAACTGGTAAGGCTACTATCCAGTCAACACCTTTTTCCTTACATATTTTAGACAATCTGATTTTCAAAATTTGATTATGTCGTTCCACGAGACCTGCTGCCTCGGGGTGTCGGACACAGTGGAACTTCCACTGATATCCCAACAAAAGTGAGACATGTTTCATTAATTCGGATGAGAAAGGCTGGCCGTTATCTGAATATACAACACGTGGTAGCCCGTACCGTGGGAAGAATTCTCGAACTAACTGTTTGGCAGTAGTCGGGGCCGTGTAATCTGATACTGGGTACGCCTCAGTCCATCGGGAGAGAGCGCAGACAACTACAAGAACATATTTGAATCCTCGACATCGTTCCATCTGGATATAATCCATTTGGAGCACTTCAAAAGGATGATCAGGAGTCTGGAATCCACCCTGTTCTACGGGAACACTTTTTCCCGGGTTGAACTGACAACATATCATACAGGTACGGACCTTTTGTTTAGCTGCTGCTCGTAAATGTTTATTGAACCAAATGTGTTGAATGCTATCTAGCATAGCTTTTTCTCCTAAATGCGCCGGGCTGTGAATTGTAGCTATAATGGCTTGGACCATAGAGTCAGGAAGAAACCATACAGATTTCTCCTTCGTCATCCATCCCTGATCTGTCTGGATCCCTCCTAGTTCAGTCCATTTCTTTAATTCTTCTGCAGTAGCATGTGTCTGTATGTCAATTACGTCAAGTGCGGGATCCTTAATTGTCATACACTGTGTTGGTGTCTGAACTATTGGCTTTGTCATGTCCAATGTGCGATTCTGAGTAGTCTGTTTAGCTGTTCTGTCAGCTAAATCATTGCCTTGAGAAATGATATCAGTAACCTTCGTGTGTGCTTTACATTTCATAATCGATATAGCAGTGGGTAGATGTATTGCGTCTAACAAGGCATGAATGAGGGGTCCGTGCTGAATGTGGGCACCATGGGAGGTTAAATAACCTCTCTCTCGCCACAGTACGCCGAAGTCGTGTACAACTCCGAATGCATAACGTGAGTCAGTGTATACATTAACTTTCTTATTTGTGGCTTGAATACAGGCTTGTGTTAGAGCAATAAGTTCTGCTGCTTGGGCTGACAAAGTATCTATACAATTTGTCTCAATAACTTCAGTGTCTGTTGTGACTGCATACGCGGCCACTAAATCTCCTGTACTTGTTCTCATGCACGATCCGTCTACATACAACGGCAGGTCTGGATCTAACAATGGAACGTCTGTCAAGTCTTGTCTAGGTTTCGTCTTTATTTCAATGATTTCAACACAATCATGAGCTAGTGGGTCTGTTCCAATTACAGGTAATAGTGTAGCAGGATTCAATGTATTACACCGTCGGATCTCTATGTGTGGTTGAAACAATGTCAGTTCATAACCGGTAAGTCTTGCTATGGTCAAGTGTTGTGTTTGTGTTCGGTTCACAAGAACCTCTACTGCATGTGGTACTTGTACTGTCAATGGATGTCCTAATACTATGGCATCGCTTTGTCTGATTGCTAAAGCTGTCGCCGCCACTGATTTCAGGCATGCAGGCAAAGCCTGAGCTACGGGATCTAATGTACTGGAAAAATAAGCACATGGCTTGCGTGATCCTGCTTGATCCTGAGTGAGTACTGACAAGGCAGTACCTTCACGCTCTGTAACAAAGAGTGTAAAATGTTTGCTATAACATGGTGTTGCTAAAACAGGTGCTTGACATAAAGCTTCCTTTAGGCTTTCAAAAGCTTGTGTATGTTCCTGAGTCCAAGGGAGAACAGTCGATGTGGCTGCCTCCTGTGTGGTTAACTGAATGAGTGGTTTTGCTAGAAATGCGTACTGAGGGATCCACTGCCTACAATATGAAGTGAGGCCTATAAAAGCCCGCACTTCCTTTTGGGTCTGGGGTATTGACATGTTAGCAATTAACTGAATGCGGTCGGGTGTAAGCTGCCTTCCCTCCTTGGACAGCGAGTGACCAAGATAAATAACTCGCTGGACACAGAATTGCAGCTTAGAAGGAGACACCTTGTGCCCCTTGTCGGCTAGAAAATGTAAAACTGTCAGAGAAGCCTTTTCACATTCAGGTTCGCTTCTCGCGGTGATCAGCAGATCATCGACATATTGAAGCAGTGCAGTATTGACTGGCATGTGGATACTGTCAAGTTCTCGTTTCAGTGCTTGGCTGTAGATGCTGGGGCTTTCTGTGAATCCTTGGGGAGCGCGTGAGAATTTAAAGCTGCGCCCATTTAAACTGAATCCGAACAAATATTGGCTTTCCGGATCTATTGGGACGCTGAAAAAGGCATTCTTGAGATCAATTACAGTAAAGAATGTTGCTTCGGAATCAATTGCTGTCAATAATGATGATATATCAGGGACCACAGGAAATTGTGGTACAATGCACTTGTTTAGTTCACGCAAATCAATAACCAATCGGTATACTGGTGGGGCAGTAGGATCAGTTCGTTTAAGAATCGGAATTATCGGTGAATTACATACATTGGAGTCTGTTTCTACAACTACTCCCTGGGCAATTAGCTCATCAATGATTTTCAGCAAAGCCACTACAGCATCATGTGGTAACTTGTATTGTCGCATTCGTGGTAGTACCACTCCTGCTTTCAATGTGACTCGGTATGGTGTAATGTTCATGCAGCCAACATCCGTAGGGCCTTGTGCCCATAGATGTACTGGTAAAGTCTGTAGTCGGGGATCCATGTCCCTAGACACATAGTGACCTTTAGAATCACGTAGAAACAACCTTACTCCTTCCGGAGAACAACATATTATGGCTCCTAGTGCTTTCAGAGTTTTAATTCCTAACAGATTTTCTGGGCATGATTTAGTAAGCAATAAATCTGTAGTTCGTGTCAAAGGTCCTATCGTAAGTGGGAGAGGCTGTGATACTTCATTAACAATAGGTTTTCCTGAAAAACCAAGGGAAACATTTTGAGAGCCTGAGAGGGGTGCCCCTGGAACTTCACTACGTTTTATAGTTGTTCGACTTGCCCCTGTATCGAGTAAGAATTTTCTATCTTGACCTAACAATTCACTATGTACATACGGTCCTTCTTGATCTACAGGAATCTCGATGAGCGGTAAGTCAACTTCCCTCTCTAGGCTTGTTCATGCGTAACGCTGATACTCAGGATATTCATATTGTGCAGTCTGATACATTTGTCGTGTTGTGGTTTGTGTGGCAGTAGCAGGCAACGGTGGTGCAGCTGGCACAAACTGTATGGGCTGCTGTGAGGCTGGCATGGACTGTTGCTGAACTGGCATGGACTGTTGCTGAACTGGCATGGACTGTCCATGCTGCATAGCTCCTTGTTCATTCTGATCTTGTCTAACTAATCGTGGTCTCTCTTTTGCAATACCTGTAGCTATATTACGTTTCAGGACTGGACAATCGTGTACATAATGGCCTAGTTGCTTACAGTAATTGCAGGTTCCTTTTACAGGAGCTGCAGAATCACCAGAATGTGTCACACCCTTTTTGTGACCCTCTGCTGGTACTGTCTGAGAAACTAGCATTTTCATTTTTGTATCCTTCATGCGTCTATGCTCGTGTTCTTGTTCATCCCTAATTCTATTGTGATGATACTGTAACATTTGTAGCATTTGTGACGGAGTGTTACTTTGCCAGGTACTCTCGAATTTCAATATTCTATTCTTCACTGGAGGCAATGCATTTTCCACTAATTTTGTCACAAATAAATGTGGATATGAGTCACTACTTGCTTTTATACCACTGTTTATACCAAAACATTTTTCAAATCGAGCATAATAATCGCTTGTGTCTTCATCTTGCTTTTGTTTGCAGGCTGTGATTGCACCCCAATCTTCCTTTTTTGTAGTTAATAGACGTGACAGTACCTGTACTAGTAAACCTGGTAACAGTTTAACTTTATCCCCGAGCCCTGAACCTGCAGTTCGGGCCCTTTCTTCCTCTGCTAATGCTGTCCAGTCTATCTTTTGGTCTCCCACTTCCCACTCTTTTTCTTTCAGTTTTTCATAGATGCCAGCAGGCAAAAGCACCTTTAATATCGTCATAATATCAGGAAAGGTGTACTCTCCCATTAGTAACATGTCTTTAATTTCTCGGTGGAAACCCGCTGGGTCTTTGTCATGACTAGGTACTACTTTCTTCATTTCTAATAATTCCATTTTTGATATGGGTGTGTAAACAAATACACGGTGAAACTCATTGTCTTCGCCTTTTATTGGGTGCACTTCTCGTAAAGGATTTTGTCTATCCATATAGTACGGCGTTCTTTCTCTGTGGGGCAGCGAGAGAGAATCCGGATTTACAAAAAGGACATACTGTTTACGTGACACTAATATCTCTTTAATTAGCTTGTTACTAGAACCTCTCCATCTGTTCGTGAGTAGTTCCGTTAATATATCAGGTAAAGGACCAGGGTCAGCATGTTGGCTCTTATATAATATAAGGAGTTGCTGAATCATATAGATTCCAGCTAAACGTTGTTCATCTGCACTGAGATTAAAAAACGTGTGTGCTACGGTCTCATCACCGTATTTTTCAGGACTGTCAATCCAGTGAACAGCTGATCTGGCTAATTCTTGCTCATCCATGGAATCGAGGAGGTGGTAACCCCTTCGTTCTCGTAGTATTTTATCTGCGGCTTGAAACAAATGTTCAGGAGACTTCAGATTTATTACAGGCGTCGGATACGTTCTGCTATTATTTGGGCATACAGAGTGTATGGGATCAGAAAAACATCTAGCATTATCACAGGATCTTCCTCTGCCTACATAGGCTATGGTCTCTGACTGTCTTGCGGAATTCCCTGATTCGGACACTTCATCTTGCTCGAACTCGTCTGTTCCCAATCTTTCTTCATGAATACGCTCTATTTCTCTACGGATTTTTCGGCACATGGCTATTATACAATTTTGCTTATCGTGTCTCCCTTCTGATATATTCTGGCTCCATCTTGTAAGAATAAGCATTGCATTCGGGTCTACCCCCGGACGGTCTTGATTTCTGATCACACAGTTTATGAGGAAACGTAACAGTTCCCCCTGTATCTCTACTTTCTGGAATTCCATAGCTCTGTTAATACATCCTGGATCTCGTCCTGTTTGAACAAAATGGTATATGTTATCTAGATGCGTAGTCATTCCTGGTAACCTTGCTAAATACTCTGCGGCTCGCCTGATGCGTAATGATGCCAGGACCATTTCGTCCTCTTTACCAACCACCGGGTCATATCTACAATTTACAAGGAGTTCCTTAAGCGTACGTTCACTTACGAATTTAGGTGTACGTGAATGCGCTGATTCTTGAAAGACAAGTTTATTTATTCTGGGTGGTGTAAAGGTATTGCTAGCACCTCCCGTGGCCCCATCTGGGGCATCGGGTGTGAATGGGTTCGTTGAACGTGACACAGCAACTATGGGTGTCGATACCACTGTAGAATCGACTGCGGGGACAGATGTGCTTGCCGAAGCTTGTATCGGGACTTGCTGTTGCACGGGGTCGGATACCTGATCCTGACGTTGAACCCCTCCGCCAGACGGTCTATGTAGTGTGGCGTTAGTATACTCGGGAGCTGTGTCGTCTAGATATGAGGAAAGAAAAACATCTTCTGCGGTTCTGGGATGCCCTTTTTGATGTACCTTAATTGGAAATAACGGGGGTGGCAAGTCTTTTGGCATCCCTGGAACAGCTTTTGGTAGTCCTTCGGCTAGAAGGGGATACATACCATTCATAAGAGCATTTCTTTGTCTATTTACTTGTTCTGACTTCACTCGGATACCTTCCTCAATTAATAGATTTTCTTGAACTTTATTTGAACTTTCTTTACTCCTCTCTTCTTGTCTACGTGCTTTTTCTGTACGTCTATGAGATTCTTTACGCCATAACTCAACAGCGTCTTTCTTTGACTGTCTGACCTTTCTTTTCCATAACTCTTCCTCCACTTTCATGATGCACTCTGCATCCCAGGTTCCCGCTGCGGGCCACCTTTGACTTTCCGGCAATCCCTTGGTATAATCTACCCATAGATCAAGAAACAATATGGCATCTAAGCCATGCTTGTGGTACATAAAATGCCCTGGAGTGTCCCTAGGAGGAATAGGAACTGCTTCTTCAAGCACCCCTTTTCTGGTAGTAATCTGTCTTAACTTCGAGAAGAGCGGCATATTGACAACTGATCTGATACTTACTCTTGAATTCACTTAATACGAAAAACACAATAATGAACAGTGAACAAAGAACAATCTTTCATACCACAATATGCAAGACATTTGAACACTTTAAACATTGAACATTAATCATTTTAACAATAACCGACAATGATGACAGTCTGCCTAACTAATCACCACGCTGAATTCTTGACAATAACTGAATACTTCGGAATACTTGATATACTGCTAAACAGTACATATACACTGCTAAACAGTGCAGACCGGATTTGTGTACCCAAATCCGTCTTGACCGGCACAACCTATGTGCGCGTCAACACGCCTCCTCGGCGATGGTACTCACCGAGTAGCTCCTTGAAACGGAAGGCCTCCGAGAATGGACAGGACTCGATGACTGCGGATAGCGGACCCTCTGGACATCGGGATTTCGAAAAAACCTGGTGGGCTTCTGTATACCTCGGATCTTGCTCTCTCAGCTAGGCTCTGGTCGGGATACTTCGCACTTCTCACCGCCTCGTCTGGGTTGATCGCAGCCTCAGTCGCCCCCGCTTGACCGGAGGGAGCTTACAGGAAATCCTGCTGGTACGCGTTTATGGTCCGTCCAGCTGTGGCAGGAGACCGGGCCTGCAACGCACCGCCGGCGCGTGAGATGAGAAAGTGTCCCTGTTCGGGCGCCATTATGTGGTAAATATTCTTTTTACCGAAACTGAATTTCATACGGAATCCTTAAAATAAAGTAAAATAGCTCAGAATAACAAGAGGCAGAATCCGTGGTATAAGAGGTTTTCTAAATGGGCTTTATTCCATTCAAAATGGCCGACTCGAGTCGCGGCCTTCAGGTTCCGTCACCACGAGGGTTCAGGAAGTGAAGTACAATACTTTATTGACAAGAAGTAACTTTTATAGGTCATACATTTACAATGAAACAAGTGCAGAAAGGCGTAACAATTGATAAGATAAATTAACATAGTGATACGTAATTGAAACTAGGCGTAATAAGGAGCAAAAAGAAACATGATTGGCTCTCATTATCTTACATAGGTGGATCTATACGATAATACTTAACATGGATGCGTGCGCAGCAGCATGACGTGTGATTGACGTGCAACTAGGGGGTGAAGGGGACTTGACATTTAGCTCTACATGTGGAGACGAGAAGTCTAGGGGGTCATGTCAACCTAATCCCAAATCATATCTAACATCCTATGTTTAGAGAACTATGTTATCCACAAGGAAGGACTCTCGGACAGAATCTATTCTATACTAACTGTATGTGCGTGTACAAGCGTCTAAGTGTCTATATGAGAAGCGAGGGGCAGAAAACTTTCCATGGCAACAGGGCTATGAATCACTTGCAGGAGGACGGAAAGGCTGAGTCCTTTGCCTGTGAGCTAAAGGAAATGTTTACCTAAATCACTAGACAGGAATGCATCGGCTGAAGAGCAAACTAGATAATTCGAAGGTGAAATACAGCTTCTTGGCAGGCAGGCGAAAACTGGCCGAGGCAGGCACCGTTAGCTGCACAGGGAGTAGGACAAAGTTCATGGATACAGATGCGAGCTCAAGCTGAAACTGTCAGAGACAGAGAGCAGGGAAAGGCTTTGAGGAAAGAATCGGGCCTACTTGCCTGAACTGTAAAAATGGAGTACCTTAGCCATATAAAGTCGGTGGCTTTTCATACTTAGGAATTGAATATCCAGCCCATTGATGGCGGATCTGACAGAGAACATGTCGACGGTAGACACACATATGTTTGCGTCTTGGAAACTGGAACTGGAGGGAACACACATGTACTTGTGACATGCACATAGAATCGTTGGGGTCCAAGATAGGGGACATAACTGATCAGGAAAATCCACATTTCCACACCACCACCAAATTGTACAGCACAACGTGGCCTTGCTTTTCTTGTCAACTTTTAGGTCCTTGTCCTAAGTTGCGGGGGACCTCAACATCATAACCTGCCCTACCTTGGAGCCAGTTTATTTTAATTTTTATTATGGTTGTAGATTTTGTTCAATGGTATGTGTAAAAGCATACAAGAATTGTGGTTTAGATATGATAATCTACATAATAGTACTGATAAAAATAACGTACATGACATTTGTTCTAATCTGTATAAGAAAAGTAAAACAAAGGCAAAAATTATGAAAATTAAGATTTACTTTATAAAAAGCTCTCTAAATAATAAGCAGGTAATTTTTTTTATAGGAGTAGCTTAGAGGGTAGGCGTTCATGAAAGCTTTACAGAATTGCTCAAAATTATCAAGCCCAGGAGACTGCGATCTCCCTTGGGAATTTTACAAAAAATGTTGGCGTGTCATTTGCCCTGATGTCTTACAATTCTACACGGAATGTGTCAAAACCAACAAACTCCCATAAAACGCCTGCCATGGAATCATCACCTTACTCCAAAAAAAGGGAGAAAGAAAGACATTAAAAACTGGAGACTAATACCTTTACTAAATGTGGACTACAAACTCTTGACTAAAGTACTGGAAAACAGGATGAAGGCGAGCTGCTACTATAAAATTAGGCGTGGGCGGTAAAATCCGCTCCGCTCGCGGACTTTGGGTAATTTTGCGTTCCGCGGAGAATGCGGAATAGCCAAAAACTCCGGGATCCGTGTCTTCGCGGAATTGTTTACTTCTTCACGCTTTCAAAATGCTTGTTCGCGAGATATTTCTACCCGAGCACGCAAACAGCATTCGCAAACAGAAAAAGACATCGCGAATGAGCGGAACAAGCAACTTTGCGTGTTCGTAGAACTTTTGCGTGCTTGCAGAGATTTTTTACCATTTCGCGGAGCTTTGCGTAGTGTGACAATGCAAATTCCGCCCACCCCTATATAAAATTCAATGCTTGCTGCAAACTCAGCCCATAATGCATTGCAGGGCTTTGCCTTTAAAATGCCTTTTTGTCCATATCTCAGTCTGTGGTGGTTCCAGGGCGAAGAGACCACAACCAAATTGTTGAGCATGATATGGGCTTGGTTTTCAAGTCATCCTTCAGATCCTCACCCTAAGTTGCGGGGTACCTCAAAATCTTCACATTCCCTGCCTTCCGATACAATTTTAAGCTATTTTATTGTTGTACTTTTAGATTTGTAGTGGTTTGTGTTTTAGGAGCTTTGGTTAGGGTGACATTCTGTAATAGTTGAAAAGTCAAAAATTTTGTAATTGTTATGTTAATTGTTTTTCAGTGTTATTTTACTGTGCAGTTTTTTTTGTTAGATTTTGTTTTCATTGAACTCTCTTAATTGTGGTTGTATCTATCTTTGGTTACTCTCTCCCCAAAAGTAAAAATGGAGTAGAGATATTTCGGCAGAGCATGGTCCTTAAACAGAAATATCATTGCAGTTTTCCCAAGCAAGGGAGAACCGCTACTATATAAATCACAGCTTCCTGCAAACTCTTCCCATAATGCCTTGCGGGCCTCACCTTTAAAATGCCTTTTTGTCCATATCTCAGCCTGTGGGGATTCTAGGGTGACGGGACCATCACCAAATTGTTCAGCACAATGTGGCCTTGCTTGTCCTGTCAACTTTCAGGTCCTCGCCCTAAGTTGCGGGGGACCTAAAAATCATCACCTACCCTGCCTTCCACCCAGTTTACTTTAAACTCAATTATGGTTGTAGATTTTTCTTTATGGTATGTATAAAAGTATACAAGAAGCGTGGATTTGCTACAATAATCTACAAAATGGTATTGCCAAAAATAAAAACAATGTATATGACATTTGTTCCAATTTGTACAAGAAAAATAAAGAAAAACTGATGAATAAAAAGATTTACTTTATAAAAAGCTCTCTAAATAATAAGCAGGTGCATTTTTTTTATAGGAGTAGCTTAGAGGGTAGGAGTTCATGAAAGCTTTCAAGAATTGCTGAAAAGTATCAATTTTGGGAGACTGCGATCTTCCTTGGGAATTTTACAAAAAATGTTGGTGTGTCAAATGCCCTGATGTCTTACTATTTTACAAAGAATGTGTCAAAACCAACAAACTCCCATAAAACTCCTGCCATGGAATCATCACCTTACTCCACAAAAAGGGAGAAAAAAGACATTAAAAACTGGAGACAACGGGGCATATCAACAACAACCGGCGATAATTATCTCTAAGCGCACTTAGTGCTAGGATAATTATCGCTGGCTAGCATGAATTTTTATCGCTGAGATAGCGTGCTATTAGCAATGCTTATCTCAATAGCGATAAAAATCCTCACGCTAACAGGCTAACGTGAGATTATCGCTGGAAACCCAGCGATAATCTCACGTTACCTTGTTGATAGGGACAGGCAAACTTAGGGGCATATCAACAACAACCGGGGATAATTATCTCTAAGCGCACTTAGCGCTAGGATAATTATCGCCGGCTAGCGTGAATTTTTATCGCTGAGATAGCGTGCTATTAGCAACGCTTATCTCAATAGCGATAAAACTTCTCACGCTAACAGGCTAACGTGAGATTATCGCTGGAAACCCAGCGATAATCTCACGTTACCTTGTTGATAGGGACAGGCAAATTTAGCCATGATATCCTCCTTCCATAGGATATCATGGCTAAGTCAGAAAAATACCAGACGTAAAAAAGCAGCGTTAACCGCGGTTAGCGCTGCTTTTTTTGTCTCTAACAGGGTTAGCGACAGTCTTGATAATAGGAGAAATGTCGCTTAGCGACATTTCTCCTATTATTTTACTCTGGAACGCCCCCTTTGCATTTCATTAGAGATGCAAGGGGAAGCGAAGAGTAAAAGGGTGCTAACATGCAAATTTGCATGTTAGCACCCTGTTGTTGATAGGGCGCTAGTTTTATCTCTCCTTTTTTGGCTTTTAAAGCCAAAAAAGCAGAGATAAAGCCCTTGTTGATATGCCCCTAATATCCTGACTAAGGGGCATATCAACAACAACCGGCGATAATTATCGCTGAGCGCACTTAGCGCTAGGATAATTATCGCCGGCTAGCGTTGATTTTTATCGCTGAGATAGCGTGCTATTAGCAACGCTTATCTGAATAGCAATAAAAATCCTCACGCTAAGTGGCTAACGTGAGATTATCGCTGGAAACCCAGCGATAATCTCACGTTAGATTGTTGATAGGGACTCACAAACTTAGCCATGATATCCACCTTCCATAGGATATCATGGCTAAGTCAGAAAAGTACCAGACGTAAAAAAGCAGCGTTAACCGAGGTTAGCGCTGCCTTTTTTAGTCTCTAACAGGGTTAGCGATATTCTTGATAATAGGAGAAATGTCGCTTAGCGACATTTCTCCTATTATTTTACTCTGGAACGCCTCCTTTGCATCTCATTAGAGATGCAAGGGGAAGCGTAGAGTAAAAGGGTGCTAACATGCCAATTTGCATGTTAGCACCCTGTTGTTGATAGGGTGCTAGTTTTATCTCTGCTTTTTTGGCTTTTAAAGCCAAAAATGCAGAGTTAAAGCCCTTGTTGATATGCCCCCAAATGTGGACTACCAACTCTTGACTAAAGTACTGGAAAACAGGATGAAGGAGCGCTGCTACTATAAAATTCACTGCTTGATGCAAACTCAGCCCATAATGCATTGCAGGGCTTTGCCTTTAAAATGCCTTTTTGTCCATATCTCAGTCTGTGGTGGTTCCCGGGCGAAGAGACTACAACCAAATTGTTGAGCATGATATGGGCTTGGTTTTCAAGTCATCCTTCAGATCCTCACCCTAAGTTGCGGGGTACCTCAAAATCCTCACATTCCCTGCCTTCCGATTAATTTTTAAGGTATTTTATTGTTGTACTTTTAGCTTTGTTGTGGTTTGTGTTCCCGGAGCTTAGAGTAGGGTAACACTCTGTAAGTGTTGGAAAAGTAAAAATTCTATAATTTATTGTTAATTGAGGGGCTGTTTTATAGTTGTTTTTCAGTGTTATTTCACTGTGCATTTTTTTGTTAGGTTTTGTTTTCTTTGTTCTCTTTTAGTTGTGGTTGTGCCTATCTTTGGTTACACTCTCCCCAAAAGTAGAAATGCAGTACAGATATTTCTGCAGAACACAATACTTAAACAGAAATATCACTGCAGTGCTCCCAAGCAAGGGAGAACAGCTACTATAAAATTCACAGCTTGCTACAAACTCTCCCCATAATGCCTTGTGGCGCCTCACCTTTGAAATGCCTTTTTGTCCATATGTCAGCCTGTGGGGATTCCAGGGTGACGGGACCACCACCAAATTGTACAGCACAACGTGGCCTTGCTTTTCTTGTCAACTTTTAGGTCCTCGTTCTAAGTTGCGGGGGACCTCAACATCATAACCTTCCCTGCCTTGCAGCCAGTTTATTTTAATTTTTATTATGGATGTAGATTTTGTTCAATGTTATGTGTAAAAGCATACAAGAAGTGTGGTTTGGATATGATAATCTACATACTAGTAGTGATAAAAGTAACGTACATGACATTTGTTCTAATCTGTATAAGAAAAGTAAAACAAGGGCAAAAATTATGAAAATGAAAATTTACTTTTTAAAAAGCTCTCTAAATAATAAGCAGGTACATTTTTTTTAATAGGAGTAGCTTAGAGGGTAGGCGTTCATGAAAGCTTTACAGAATTGCTCAAAACTATCAAGCCCAGGAGACTGCGATCTCCCTTGGGAATTTTACAAAAAATGTTTGCGTGTCATATGCTCTGATGTAATTTTTCACGGAATGTGTCAAAACCAACAAACTCCCATAAAACGCCTGCCATGGAATCATCACCTTACTCCATAAAAAGGGAGAAAGAAAGGCATTAAAAACTGGAGACTAATACCTTTACTAAATGTGGACTACAAACTCTTGACTAAAGTACTGGAAAACAGGATGAAGGAGAGCTGCTACTATAAAAGTAGGCCTGGGCGGTAAAATCCGTTCCGCTCGCGGTATTTGGGTAATTTTGCGTTCCGCGGAGAACGCGGAATAGCCAAAAATTCCGGGATCCATGTCGTCGCGGAATTTTTTGCTTGTTCGCGCTTTCAAAATGCTTATTCGCGAGATATTTCTCCCCGAGCACGCAAACAGCATTCGCAAACAGAAAAAAAGCATCGCGAACGAGCGGAACAAGCAATTTCGCGTGTTCGTAGAACTTTTGCGTGCTTGCGGAGATTTTTTACCATTTCGCGGAGCTTTGCGTAGTGACAATGCAAATTCCGCCCACCCCTATATAACATTCACTGCTTGCTGCAAACTCAGCCCATAATGCATTGCAGGGCATTGCCTTTAAAATGCCTTTTTGTCCATATCTCAGTCTGTGGTGGTTCCCGGGCGAAGAGACTACAACCAAATTGTTGAGCATGATATGGGCTTGGTTTTCAAGTCATCCTTCAGATCCTCACCCTAAGTTGTGGGGTACCTCAAAATCCTCACATTCCGTGCCTTCCGATACAATTTTAAGCTATTTTATTGTTGTACTTTTAGATTTGTAGTGGTTTGTGCTTTAGGATTTTTGGGCAGGGTGACATTCTGTATGAGTTGCAAGGTCAAAAATTGTATAATCTTATTGTTAATTGAGGGGCTGGTTTTATGGTTGTTTTTCAGTGTTACTTTACTGTGCAGTTTTTTTTGTTATGTTTGGTTTTCCTTGATCTTTCTTAATTGTGGTTGTATCTATCTTTGGTTACTCTCTCCCCTAAAGTAAAAATGGAGTAGAGATATTTCTGCATAGCATGGTACTGAAACAGAAATATCATTGCAGTTCTTTCAAGCAAGGGAGAACCGCTACTATATAAATCACAGCTTGCTGCACACTCTCCCCATAATGCTTTGCGGGCCTCACCTTTAAAATGCCTTTTTGTCCATATCTCAGCCTGTGGGGATTCCAGGGTGACAAGACCGCCACCAAATTGTTCAGCACAACGTGGCCTTGCTTTTCCTGTCAACTTTCAGGACCTCGTCATAAGTTTGGCGGAGACCTCAAAATCTTCACCTTTCATGCAGTCCACCCATTTTATTTTAGTCTTTATTGCTGTTGTAGAATTTGCTCTATTGTATGTATAAAAATATACAAGGTGTGTGATTTGGATATGATAATCTACATAATGGTACTGACAAAAATAAAAGCAATGTACATGACATTCGTTCTAATCTGTAAAAGAAAAATAAAGCAAGGACAAAACTGATGAAAAATTAGATTTGCTTAATAAAAAAACACCCTAAATAATTACCAGTCTAATGTTTTTATAGGAGTAGCTCAGAGGGTAGGAGTTTCTAAAAGCTTTACACAAGTGTTCAAAACTATCAAGCCCAGGAGACCGCAGTCTCCCTTGGGAATTTTATGAAAAATGTTGGTGTATTATATGTCCTGATGTCTTACAATTCTTTACAGAATGTGTCAAAACCAACAAACTCCCACAAAACGTCTGCCAAGGAATCATCACCTTACTCCACAAAAAAAGGAGAAAAAAAGACATTAAAAACCAGAGACTCATATCTTTACAAAATTTGGACTTCAAACTTTTGATTCAAGTACTGGAAAACAGGATGAAGGAGAGCTGCTACTATAAAATTCACTGCTTGATGCAAACTCAGCCCATAATACATTGCAGGGCCTTGCCTTTAAAATGCCTTTTTGTCCATATCCAGCCTGTGGTGGTCCCCGGGCGACGAGATCACAACCAAATTGTTGAACATGATGTGGGCTTGGTTTTCAAGTCATCCTTCAGATCCTCACTCTAAGTTGCAGGGTGCCTCAAAATCCTCACATTCCCTGCCTTCGGATACATTCTTTTTTTATTAAACCTTTATTACAGAAGTCAAAAGAGATACAAAAATGGGTCTACAACTTTTGGGCCGGCCGCAAACAATAAGAGCATAGAATACAAATGGGAAACACACGCTGCAGAGTGAGAGAGATCACAGGAGTTGGAAAGAAAAAACGTTGGCGGCCACACCGTCTGGACCCCCCAGATGGCGGTTCCATTTTTATGTAAGAAATAACAAACAAATCCACAAGGCAGCAAGAAGTCGAAGCAGCAGTATGAGCTCCCCTGGGGAGGACCCTACCGATCCACAGGAAAAGCGGGGGGGGACAGGCCGGAGCGGAGACAAAGTGGACTCAGTACCCAGAACCAAGGAGACAAGGAGACTAGGGAGACGGGGCCAGTGCCAGATCAGGCGTCAGCGGCGGGGTACAAATTCCGCCACGGTAGGAGTTCCAGGGGCCCCATACTTTCACCCATTTCCCAGGCTTACCTCTCGCGACATACACCACTTTTTCCCGAACCATACACCAATCCATGTTGTCCTTCCATGCCGAGATCGTTGGCGGCCTCTGGGAGCCCCACAATTGCGCTATGTCACGCTTGGCCACCATATAGCCCAGAGTCACCCACCACGTCTGCGGCACTGAGTAATCAGTCGGCTCCCACACATTTAGCAGACACCTCCTCGCCTCAGGAAGCAGCAGCACATGTGTTACCGCCTGCAACACCGCATGCACACCACGCCAGAATCGCGCCACCTCCGGACATTCCCACAAAATATGGACGAAGGTCCCTAAGGAACCACACCCACGCTTACACAACCCATCCACGGAATATCCCATACGCATCAGACCTGGCCCCGTAACATAGACCCTATGGAGTATTTTGAGCTGGACGAAGCGAAGGCGGGCCGGTATGGTCACCTCTTTCGGGGAGGCCACCGCAGACACCCAGTCCTCGTCGTCCAGCTCCAATCCATCGGTGACCCACGCCTCACGAAGGCTAGTCAACAGTCCCGAGCGATCGTTGATGAGCTTTTTGTAAATCAAGGAAATCGTGCCGTCCGGCACATGCCCATCTAGCACTCTATCTTCCAGAGGGGAGTACTCCGGGATGGAGGCAACATCCGGGAATACGGAGACCAGCGCGTGACGGACCTGTAGATATCGAAAGTACTCCCTGTCCTGCAACTGGAATTCCGTCTGCAGCACATCGAACGTTTTGATTCCCCCCCTCGTCCAGAGATCGCCCACCCTGCTGATGCCTATCATGTCCCACTTCTCAAAGCCCTTCGAGGTCCACAGGGAGCCCAGCCGCTCAGAGGCATACAGTGGCGTCGCCCGGGTCAATCTATCCTTCCACCCCATCGCCAAGTTTGCCGCGTGCCACACCCGTACCATGACCCGCGTAGGGCCCGTCAGACGCGCGTCGAGCGATCGAGAATAAAGCGCCCGATTATAATCACCACCCGGCAGTAATAGTTTATCCATCTCAAAGGCCGGGTTTAGAGCGGGCCCGTAAAGGCCGTGGTTTATCGCGGCCAGCTGGGAGGCCCAGTAGTACCGTTTGATGTCTGGGAGGGCGACCCCCCCGTCATACCACGGGAGTGTCAGCTTCGCAAGGGCGATACGCGGCCTCCCATCCCAGAATAGGTGGCGCTGCAGACTCTCCACCTCGCGAAAGTAGTGCGCCGGGACAACGTCCATCGTGTTCTGTAAAGCATATAGGAAACGTGGCAGCGACATCATCTTAAACAATGCCGCACGGCCAAGCGATGAGAGCGGCAAGCGCCTCCAACGCGCCACGTCCTGCTTCAGGCGCTGGAGGGGGGGGGAGCAAATTTTGTTTATATCGGGCCCCAGCGTCCAGGGTGATAAAGATACCCAGGTACTTAAATCCCTGCGGAGCGACCTGGATAGGGCAGCCCCGCGGTAGGATAGGAGTCTCCCCGGAGAGGACATACACACAGGATTTAGCCCAGTTGATGACTAGGCCAGAATTGCGGCCAAAGGAATGCAAAACATCCACTAATACAATCAGCGATTTACGCGGGGAGGCAAGGTATAAAAGGATATCATCTGCGTAAAGGGATACGCGATCCTCATACTCAGGAGTCCAACGCAGCCACTCCGCCAGGGGCTCCAAGGCAAGCGCGAAGAGGAGCGGCGACAGCGGGCAGCCCTGCCGCGTACCCCTGCCCAGCTCAAACGGAGCCGACACTCTACCGTTCACCACCACCTGCGCCAGAGGTCCGGAGTATAACAGTTTCACCCAACCAATGAATCCCGGGCCAAAACCAAACTTCGCCAGCATCGCCCAAATATATGGCCACTCAAGCGTGTCGAACGCCATAGTGGCGTCCAAGGACGCCAAAATGTCCGGCTCTCGTATGAACGGGACCCGCGTGAGCACCCCATGCAAACGCCGCAGATTAAGCGCGGTGTTGCGATGAGGGATAAAGCCGGACTGGTCCTGGTGAATCAGATCGCACACCACGCTAACCAGCCGATTAGCCAGCACCTTGGCGAGAATTTTGGGCTCCGCATTCAACAGAGAAATGGGCCTGTAAGACGTGACCCGATCCCGCGGCCTCCCCTCCTTATGAATAACCACGATAGTGGCCAGACGCTGGTCCAGCGGGAGGGAACCCGCCGAACGGGCCGCGAGGAACATAGCACGGAGATGTGGCGCCAGCGTATCCGGTCGCAGCTTGTACAATTCGATGGGAAGGCCATTAGGACCCATGGCCTTGCCGGAAGCGACCGAACGTATGGCGAGGGCAATCTCCTCAGATGTAGGGGCGGCGTCCAACGACACTTTATCCTCTTCCGAAAGGGAAGGCAGCGCAATGTCCCTGAGCAGAGCATGGGAATCTTCTTCCGAGCGGGAAGATACCGGGGAATACACCCCACGGAAATATTCTGCGAAGCAATCAACAATTTCACCCGTATCAGTGACACACACACCATCCAATTTCTCAATCGACGGGACAACTCGACTCGCTCTCTCCTTTTTATCCAGCCACGCAATCAATTTACCAGCCTTATCACCCACATCATACAGTCTCCCATGCTGCTCTCTACTGAGGCCCCTGGCTGCCTCCGTGACGAGGGCCTTATAGTCCGCCTGCTTGAGTCGGAGAGCATGTAATTTGTCGTCCGTCACCCCACATTCCAGAGCACCCTCCAACTCAGTTATCTCAGTTTCAATACGGGTCACCTCCTCCCGCCCGCGCCACCGGGAATGGGAAATAAGGGACAGGGCCTCCCCCCGGATTACCGTCTTAAACGCCTCCCACAGAGAGACCGCAGACGATACAGACCCCACATTATCTTCAAAATACCGCTCAAGAGATTTAACCAAATCTGCGCGAATTGTGGGGTCACGCAGGTACCAGGGATTGACCGGGACCACCCTCCCCTCCCCCCTCGGGACAATGTCGAAGTGCAGCAGGAGCGGGGAGTGGTCCGAAATACCCCGCGCCAAATTTCGTACCTCCCCAACCCTCCCCGCCTGTGCCGCTGGCATCAGAACATAATCAAGCCTTGAAAGACTGCCATGAGCCCCGGAATGAAAGGTGTACTGTATCTGCGTAGGGTGTTTCAGCCGCCAACAATCCACCAGCCCCAATGTATCCAAGAGGCCGGACAACCACGCTTGGGCACAGGGGAGATCCCTAGGAGGGTGACGATCCTCAGTACCGGAGACTACAGCGTTAAAATCTCCCCCAACCACTAGAATCCCCTCCGGAAGGCCAAGGAGGAGGCGTCCCAGATCAGCGAAAGTAGTTGTTTGCAACCCTGGCGGGACATAAACAGAAACTAAAACAATCACTCTACCCTCCAATCTACCCACCAGAGCCGTGTATCGTCCCCTGTCATCGTGGAACACCTCATCCATTTCCAACGGGAGCGAAGTTTTAACCATGATTCCCACGCCCCTCGAACCAGAGGTGAAGCCCGAGTGGGCTACAAGGCGATAGCCCCGTCTATTCATAGCACGAAAGGAGTTTCCAATGAGGTGTGTTTCCTGCAGAAATACTATATCGGGAGAAATACGTTTTAAAAACTGCAGGACCACACCCCGTTTTATCCTGTCCCCCAGTCCATTAACATTCCAGGACAAAAGACTCAGTCCCCTACCCCCCATCATAGCCGAAGTCGAGCCATCTCCCCCCAGGGAGCACTGTAGAAGTAGCACAACAATACAACTGCCTTGTGGTACAAATAAACAATACCCAACCCCAACCCAACAGCCCCAACAAAACTCCCCCCTCCCTGCACCCCTGCATGAGCCCAAACAGCCCCCCCAACTTGCAGTGTGCCTGTCGCCCCTATGTAAATGAAACTACTAAGACCCCCTAGAGGAGGAGGGAGAACCCCCTCGAGACCCAACACAACCTCCCATCGAGGGGAAACAAGGCACAATAGGCAAAAGACCCTAAGCATGGCCAAAAGTGGCATCATCCGGGGTGAGCCACGGTGTCAGTACCTCAGACCCGGTCCGGTGAGCGCGCACCTCCCGTCGCCCCCCCTCCATCCCGACCATGTCCCCCAGTCAAAGTGTCCAACCAGTCCCCGGCCATGTCAGGACGGTCAAAAAAGTGAGTGCGACCATCCGCCTCCACCCGCAGCCTGGCTGGGAAGAGCATGGCATATTTTAGGTTCATGTCCCGAAGCCGCCGCTTGACACCCAGGAAACTCAGTCTCTGCTTCTGGACCGCCTGCGTGAAGTCAGGATAAAAGTTCACCTCCATGTTTTCCAGCTTAATCGGCCCTTGCAGTCTGGAAGCTTGCAGAATCGCATCCCTGTCCCGAAAGTTAAAAATACGGGCAATAAGAGGCCGCGGAGGGGCTCCGACCTTCGGCCTGCCTCCGGGAACTCTATGGGCCCTCTCCACCGCAAAGAATTTGCTCAGCCCCTTAGGCTGGAGATGGGTAGAGACCAGGTCCTCCACAAAGAGATCCGCCGCCGACTCCTCCCGTCCCTCGGGCACTCCAATAATGCGGATATTATTCCTCCGGGCCCTGCTCTCGGAGTCCTCCAGGCGCCGATCCAGAAGCGCACTTGCCTGACGGAGCCGATGCACCTCCGACTGAAGGGCCGCTACCTCAGTCGTGAGGCCCGACGCGGTGTGGGCCAAAGAGTCGACCCGGTCATTGGTCTTAGAGAGATCGGCTCTAACAAGGTTGACATCGATGAGGACCGCGTCGAGTTTATGTGCCAAGGTGTCGAATTGCTGGCCCACTGAGGTCTTCATCTCGGCAATGGCGCCCATAACATCCTGCAAAGTCAGATCCGCAGGCAAATCCGGGGCATCAGAGGGGCACTCGGAGGACTTGTGCGATCCGCCGGGAGACCCCTTCGGGAGGGTGTAGCGGTCCATAATGTTGGCCTGATGCGCGGTGCCACGCCGGGTAGGCCTTCAACCGATCCCCATCCTGCTTCGTGGCCATCGTCGTGTGGCTCGCGCCCTCACCAGCTACGCAGTGGAGAGCAAGCAATCAAGGCCGAGAGCCCCGGGGGACACCCCAGGACGGCAGAGCGGGCCACCGCAGGCAGGCAGGCAGGGTCTCCCAGCGAGGCCACCCCAACACAAAGAAGCGCCGTAATCCCACTTGCGATGAGGGCAGGGGGGAGTCAAAAGCGAAAGTGAAAGTGCGGGGTACGCGACTCGCCAGGTCCAGCCCGCCGTTGTTGTTCACTTCGCCACTGGGTTACCCCCAAACTCGAATCCGGGGTCAGGAGGGAAGTAGGCCGCAAACTTCGGTCGGTGCTCACCCCGGCACCCGGGTTCCGATTCAAAAACGGAAAACGGGTACCACCTCGGCTCAGGCTCACCGATACAGTCCCCTCAACCGATTCAGGATGAAGGCAGGATAAACGTAGGAGGTTGCGGAGGTCCTCGGGAGCCTCGCACCTACGCGGCCATCTTGGTTGCGCGCTAGGCTCCTCCTCGGATACATTCTTAAACTATTTTATTGTTGTGTTTTTTGCTTTGTAGTGGTTTGTGTTCGAGGAACTTTGGCAGTGTAATATTTTGTAAGTGTTGAAAAACAAAATTTATATAATTTGTTGTTAATTGGGTTGCTGATTTTATGGTTGTTTTTCAGTGTTATTTCACTGTGCAGTTTTTTGTTAGCTTTTGTTTTCCTTGATCTCTCTTAATTGTGGTTGTATCTATCTTTGGTTACTCTCTCCCCAAATGTAAAAATGGAGTAGAGATATTTCTGCAGAGCATGGTACTTAACCAGAAATATCATTGCAGTTCTCCCAAGCAAGGGAGAACCGCTACTATATAAATCACAGCTTGCTGCAAACTCTCCCCATAATGCCTTGTGGCGCCTCTCCTTTAAAATGCCTTTTTGTCCATATCTCAGCCTGTGGGGATTCTAGGGTGACGGGACCATCACCAAATTGTTCAGCACAATCTGGCCTTGCTTGTCCTGTCAACTTTCAGGTCCTCGCCCTAAGTTTGCGGGGGACCTAAAAATCATCACCTACCCTGCCTTCCACCCACTTTACTTTAAACTCAATTATGGTTGTAGATTTTTATTTATGGTATGTATAAAAGTATACAAGAAGCGTGGTTTGGATATAATAATCTACATAATAGTATATCCAAAAATAAAAACAACGTAAATGACATTTGTTCCAATTTGTATAAGAAAAATAAAGCAAAAGCAAAACTGATGAATAAAAGGATTTACTTTATAAAAAGCACTTTAAATAATAAGCAGGTACATTTTTTTATAGGAGTAGCTTAGAGGGTAGGAGTTCATGAAAGCTTTCAAGAATTGCTCAAAACTATCAATTCTGGGAGACTGCGATTTTCCTTGGGAATTTTACAAAAGATGTTGGCGTGTCATATGCCCTGATGTCTTACAATTTTACAAAGAATGTGTCAAAACCAACAAACTCCCATAAAACGCCTGCCATGGAATCATCACCTTACTCCACAAAAAGGGAGAAAAAAGACATTAAAAACTGGAGACTAATATCCTGACTAAATGTGGACTACCAACTCTTGACTAAAGTACTGGAAAACAGGATGAAGGAGAGCTGCTACTATAAAATTCACTGCTTGCTGCAAACTCAGCCCATAATGCATTGCAGGGCTTTGCCTTTAAAATGCCTTTTTGTCCATATCTCATCCTGTGGTGGTCCCCGGGCGACGAGACCCCAACCAAAGTTGAGCATGATGTGGGCTTGGTTTTCATGTCATCCTTCAGATCTTCACCATAAGTTGCGGGTGACCTCAAAATCCTCACATTCACTACCACCCAACCTATTTTATGGTTTGAGTTTTAGCTGTGGAGTTGTTTGTTTTCTAGGTACTTTGGACAGGGTAATATTGTAAGACTTGAAAAGCCAACAATGATCTAATCAAGGGGCATATTATCAAGGATGGTGTTAAAATTATTGACGGTTTAGCGGCAGGCAATAATGGTCTTGATAACATGTTCTGGAGAATTCCAATAGAAGCCCAGGTTCACACCAGAACATGGACTTCTATTGGAATTCTCAAGGGCATATTATCAAGCCCATTATTGCCGCTTTAGCGGCTGTTTTCTGCCACTAAACCGGCGATAATTTTTAACACCGTCCTTGATAGTATGCCCCTTATTGTTCATTGAGAGGTTGGTATTATTATTTTTTTTCAGTGTTCTTTCACAGTGCAGTTTTTTTGTTAGGTTTTGTTTTCCTTGATCTCTCTTAATTATGGTTGTACCTATCTTTGGTTACCCTCTCCACAAAAGTAAAAATGCAGTACAGATATTTCTGCAGAGCATGATACTTAAACAGAAATATAATTGGGGGGGCGTGGTCTGCTGAGCAGCGGAATGGCCGCTCCTTGAGTGTGCTCCGCCGGCCAGTCAAAAATCCTTTACAATATCCTGCACTTCGGGGTGGCAAGTGACTGCCCAGACCCTCTGTAAGAGCTGCTGACGACGTGGGGCATTGGCGGAGGTTCATTTTACCAGGACCACTGAAAGCAGATCGCGTTTGTGGCTAGTCGACATTTCTGCCGCGGGATACCTGAGGATCGCGCCAGAGGGCCGCTGGGCGGTGATATTAATCGAGGCCAGGGCTGCCTCGCTGCATACGGCCTTTACGTGGGGGGAGGAGCTTCGCCCGTCACAGCCGGAGCTTCTTCAGATCTGGCGACGGACGCCCCCCGGGCGAAACATAGACTGCCGCAAGAGCTCTGTCCTGTGTTTGAGGAACCAGAAAGCGGACGATAGTGTCTGCGGGCTTGCGGAGCATCGCGATGGGAGCCGGACGTTGACACTACCGGTGGGGATGCTGATGTGTGTCCCGCGTCGCGCCGCGATTACAAGGTAGACGCTGTCGCTCACAAGCTGCATTGAAGGTGCCTGTTTGTGGAGGAGGCGAGGCGCCCTCGCTGGTCATGCCTGCAGCGGGGAGGATTTGCGGAGCACCATTGGAACCGGGCAGTGAAGTGAGCGGCCGCCATTTTGTGTGCACTCCCAGGGCTGGTTGCAGCGCACGCTTCAGAGGGGAGGTAGAGGAGCCTAATAAATGTCTATGTGAGGAGCGTACCTCCAGTTTGAATCCGAGGTGCTTGTAAACAGACAGCACACTCCCCGGTACTGGAGCGATAGACCCTAGCTGCCTGGAAACTATCAGTGGGTGCATTTGGTGCCAGCACCTGGAAGCACCTTACTTTTTCTGGCTAGTAGCTGCCCCTGCGCTTACGAGACTGCCTTGCTCGTTGTTCGCTGGTCGCATATGACACGTGCCTCTGGTGTTGTGCAATTGGGAGCGCCCGAGACACAGGCAGGTGTTTGTGCCTCTTGGAGAAGGAGTTGTCACGCAAAGATCGTGTGTGGACCGGTGTTGGGGCGGCTGCTGGGTCCAAGCTGGTGTGATACGGCGGTGTGCACTACTTACCTGTGCTGGAACTCTACCACTAGCTGCTTCTGTCCTGTTTCTTGCCTTTTATGGGTGGGTGCTGCTTTGCCAAACCCGTGCTGGATGGATGGCCAAGCTGGGTGGTGGAAGAAGCTCTCCCTGGGGACTACTCGTGTCGCTTTGAGGTAGGCCACACCACCATGTGCCTCTGCCCCCATCTGTAGGTGGCGATCACCTGGGCAGCTTTACTGCGTATGGTGCGCACTGACTCCAAACAGCTGAGCCCCCACATATACCGCGGACCATTACAAGCGGACCACTACAGAACGTGAGAACCACTATAAACTACAACAATTTGATAACGCTAACTTAAGGGTGCATTTATTGTTCTTCTCCACGTGCTGTTAGACATCTAAAACCGCAATGGGCAAGCAGGATGCTAAGCAGCCGAAGCTGACCTTTGAGCATAAGCGCTCCACACGACATGTGGACTCGGAGCCGGAGACTCAGACGGAGGGTCAACGAGATCTCAATGTAGAGGATCAGGGTGAGGATTTGCGGACACTGACTTATGTTGGATATGCGGTCTAGTCTCCGCAATATTGACACTAAACTGGATACCCTGACTTCACAATTAGATTCTGTTAAGTCACAGCTGGCAATTCATGAGACGCCCATGTTAGATGTCCTTCACATCTAACATGGGCTTCTATTGGAATTCCATAGAGCATATTATCAAGCCCATTATCGCCGTTTTAGCTGCAGTATTCTGCCGCTAAAGCACAATAATTTTATCGCCTGGCTTGTTAATATGCCCCATTGTGTTATAATATAATCAAGCGGCATATTATCAAGGACGGTGTTTAAATTATCACCGGTTTAGCAGCAGAAAACTGCCGCTAAAGCGGCAATAATGGGCTTGATAATATGCCGCAGAGAATTCCAATAGAAGCCCATGTTCACACCAGAACATGGGGGCATATCAACAACAACCGGCGATAATTATCTCTAAGCGCTCTTAGCGTGAGGATAATTATCGCCGGCTAGCGTGAATTTTTATCGCTGAGATAGCGTGCTATTAGCAACGCTTATCTCAATAGCGATAAAAATCCTCACGCTAACAGGCTAACATGAGATTATCGCTGGAAACCCAGCGATAATCTCACGTTAGCTTGTTGATAGGGACAGACAAACTTAGCCATGATATCCTCCTTCCATAGGATATCATGGCTAAGTCAGAAAAATACCAGACGTAAAAAAGCAGCGTTAACCGCGGTTAGCGCTGCTTTTTTTGTCTCTAACAGGGTTAGCGATATTCTTGATAATAGGAGAAATGTCGCTTAGCGACATTTCTCCAATTATTTTACTCTGGAGCGCCCCCTTTGCATCTCATTAGAGATGCAAGGGGAAGCGTAGAGCAAATGGGTGCTAACATGCAAATTTGCATGTTAGCACCCTGTTGTTGATAGGGTGCTAGTTTTATCTCTGCTTTTTTGGCTTTTAAAGCCAAAAAAGCAGAGATAAAGCCCTTGTTGATACGCCCCATGGACTTCTATTGGAATTCTCAAGGGCATATTATCAAGCCCATTATTGCTGCTTTAGCGGCTGTTTTCTGCCGCTAAACCGGCGATAATTTTTAACACCGTCCTTGATAATATGCCCCTTATTGTTCATTGAGAGGCTGGTATTATTATTATTTTTCAGTGTTCTTTCACGGTGCAGTTTTTTTGTTAGGTTTTGTTTTCCTTGATCCCTCTTAATTGTGGTTGTGCCTATCTTTGGTTACCCTCTCCACAAAAGTAAAAATGCAGTACAGATATTTCTGCAGAGCACAATACTTAAACAGAAATACCATTGCAGTTCTCCTAAGCAAGGGAGAACTGCTACTATAAAATTCACAGCTTGCTACAAACTCTCCCCATAATGCCTTGTGGCGCCTCACCTTTGAAATGCCTTTTTATTCATATATCAGCCTGTGGGGATTCCAGGGTGACGGGACCATCACCAAATTGTTCAGCACAATGTGGCCTTGCTTTTCCTGCCAACTTTCAGGTCCTCGCCCTAAGTTGCGGAAGTCCTAAAAATCATCACCTACCCTGCCTTCCAACCAGTTTACTTTAAACTCAATTATGGTTGTATGCTTTGTTCTATTGTATGAATAAAAAAATACAAGAAGGGTTGTTAAAATATGATAATCTACATAACGGTACTGACAAAAATAAAAACAACTTCCATGACATTTGTTCTAATCTGTTTTTGAAAAATAAAGCAAGGACTAAAATGATGAAAGAGTTAAATCACTTAATAAAAAACACCCTAAATAATAACCAGACTAATGTTTTTATAGGAGTAGCTCAGAGGGTAGGAGTTTGTAAAAGCTTTACACAAGTGCTCAAAACTATCAAGCCCCGGAGACCGCAGTCTCTCTTGGGAATTTTATGAAAAATGTTGGTGTATCATATGCCCTGATGTCTTACAATTTTTTACAGAATGTGTTAAAACCAAGAAACTCCCACAAAACGTCTGCCAAGCAATCATCACCTGTAGGAAAGTGGATATCTGACTATGGTTACCCCCAACTTTTTGCCTAGTGTCTAGCTGGTTTTTCGACTTAGTTGGCCCGAGATCCTGCCATTCAGGATCTCAGCCTATCTGCTCTCTCTTTAAAATGGACTCCATGTACCCTAGGTGCATAACCCATTGGGACTAGATCACCCTGTGAGCCCCTGTACCAGTGTACACTAGGTACCCAGGGCATTGGTGTATCTAAGGCCTACCAGGGGCTGAAGCATGTATTGTGCCACCCCTGGCCTGGCCTAGCAATTTGACACAACTGGCTGATCACTCAGCTGGGGTAAGTTGGTGTAACCACCTCTTACTTAGGTGTAGTATACCTATACCTAACCTTAAATGGGACACATGTTAACCTATAAGTCACTCCTATGGCAGGCCTTAACAATCCTGAAGGCAGAGTGCTTGGTTCCATGTGAGATGGTGCTCTGGCATGAGCTGAGCCTGTCTGCAGTGGTCGGAACAACTTCCTTCTACCGTTTCCAGATATCGCCATACCATATACTCTTAAGTGCATTATGAACCTCGCGGTTAAATGCTATCTTTGGTTTGGCTTTATCAAAACATGTCGAGTAAGGTGTCATACGAATTGGAATACTAACCCCACGCCAATTCTGGCGACGGGGTTAGCATTCCACCCTTCTAGAGGGACACGACATGTACAGTACCTGAAACCCGGGTAAAATCAGACATAGCCTCAGCTCCACAACATGGACGCAGCCACCACAGACACAAGTGTGCCCTCCTGCTGCTGGGAGTCCTTCCAGCTTGGGAGACGTGGACAAAGGGTTTCCTGCCAGGGAAGGTGCGAGCACCACCCCAGACAGGATTTTATGTATTGGTCAGGTAGGGCTTGAATGGAATCAGACATGCCTGAGGCTCACAAGGAGCATCGGTGCATATGCCAGTTCAAACCGGTCCTGGGGCACACCAGCCCCGGACGTGGGGCGAGCTGGACAAAGGATTGGGGGTGTAACCACCCCCCTTCCTGGTCCCACCCTTAGGGAGGGACCTAGCAGGTAGTCCGGCCCCTAGAATCCGCTTAAAGGTAGGAGCTGTGTCCTAAGACTTCAGACATCCTGGAATCAACTTACTACAAAGAAGAAGACGGGAACTTCGACGCTCTGCTGCACAGAGGACTGAAGGAAATCTCCCCTATGGTCAGGGAGTGACCATCTTGCTAACGCAAGCACCATCCAGCAAATCGACGTCTGCTTTGCCGCCACCTCCTGCCGGAGCCCGAGCCCAGAGACCAACAAGAACTGGACCTCCAGACCTCTCACAGCCCGATCCACAGTCCCTGCAAAGAAGGAACCCGTGGAGGCACCGAGACACGTGGAGCCAGCCATCTTGGAAGACAAACGACAAGCTGCAAGCGCAACAACAGAGGCTCCATCCGAGTTGTGCTTTGGGTCCTGAGAAGCCCAACACCCGAGCAGCATCTGCACCAAAGATGAGCCCTCCAGCATCTCCACGATCTGCGTGGGGCCCCTCTGCACTTTGCAACTTGACGCGCCTAACTGGACCCTGGCCCGTTGGCTAGTGGCCATCTTGGCAACTAACTTTGAAAACTACGACACTGGTCTGGTTGCTCCGGACTGGCCCCTGCTTCCCTCCAAAGGAGCAGCCCCTCTGACCTTGCTGGTCAGAGTAAACAGCTTTCTTCAATTCCTGCGACTCCTGCTTTTGCCAAGGCTTGTTTGCTTCCTTTGAGTCGCCGACACCGCCGACAGTGAGAACCTGCGTGGGACAGCTCGTGAACCGACTCCTGGACGTCGTCGACCTTCAGGGACCACGTGGCTGCAGAGACAAGCTACACCTCTTCACCTGTTTGCACCCGACATCGCCTGGTACCTACCTGGTGCCAGGCTGGTCACTGGCTAGTGACTGTGAACACTGTCCCCTCTGCTTTCAGGTCTTCTACAACGCCGATCCACCCTTGGATCCACCGCATCTCTTCTGGACCGGCCGCCTGCAGCATCTTTGTCGTCAGGCTCCATTGAACAGATAGACGAAACCCGACGCACTTCGAGACCTATGCACCCGCTTCCTGTGGGTGAGGTAAAGCTGGCACTCCGGTGCCCAAGTGTAGAGAAACATCTCTAGTGTCTGTGTTTTAAGTCCTAAGTTCGTAGTCCACCCAGAAGACCCTTCTAGCAGTAACATTTGAACTTTTACGCACCCATTGAAAACCTATGGGAGCCCGCGTGTAACTTTCCTCACTGCACACGCGACCCGTGGACCTCCTGGTCACTAACTGAAGTTAGCTCCTTGTAGGCCCAGCGATTCTAGAGGCCCTAGGCCTTTTCCCTTTCCTGTTTCGTGGTACTTATACCACTATTTTAGTATATGGTTTGAGTGGCCACCTGGGCCCATCCATATAAAGTGCAACTTCTGTATATTGTGATACTTTCTTGTTTAACGATTTGTGCTCCTGTGCTCATAAAGAGTCTAGGGGATACTTTGAGTAATAAATACATATATATTTTGAATATATATCTGTGTGGTGTCCTTTCATTGGTATAAAGGGGGGTTACATATGGTAAAACAGCCTGCTTAACACGCTTTAAACGAGTTTAGCCTGAAAGACTGCTTAGCCTACGCTACCACTAGGGCAGCTGGTCCGAAAAGGTTGACTTACAACCACACCATAAGGGTTGCTTGGCATGGTACAAGGTGGTCACTTTAACTAGTGAACATCATATACCAGGCCAACTTCTCACATCACCTTACTCCACAAAAAGAGGGTAGAAAAGACATTAAAAATGGGAGAATAATATCCTGACTACGGGGCATATTTACAAGCAGGCGATAAAAAAATTATCGCCGCTTTTGTGGCCGTTTTCGGCCGAAAAGCGGCGATAATTGTTTCGCCTAATTAGCAAGGCCACGCTAATGCGTGAAACCTTGCTTTAGCGTCAGGATTCCTAACGCCCAGCTTTGCATCTCTAATGAGATGCAAAGTGGGCGTTCCTGACCTAACATGACAGGAGAAATGTCGCTAAGCGACATTTCTCCTATCATCAAGCCCCACGCTATGAAGCATAGCGTCAGGAAAAGTAGCGATAACCCCCTGTTATCGCTACTTTCCTTACGCCTGCTTCAGGACTGACTTAGCCATGATATCCTATGGAAGGTGGATATCATGGCTAAGTTTGTGAGTCCCTATCAACTAGCTAATGTGAGATTATCGCTGGGTTTCCAGCGATAATCTCACGTTAGCCAGTTAGCGCTAGGATTTTTATCGCTGATGAGATAAGTGTTGTTAATAGCACACTATCTCAGCGATAAAAATCGGTGCTAGCCGGCGATAATAATCCGAGCGCTAAGTGCGCTCAGCGATAATTATCGCCGGTTGTTGTTGATATGCCCCTTAATTCTTTTATAGGAGTAGCTCAGAGGGTAGGAGTTGCTAAAAACTTTTCAGAATTTCTCAAAATTATCAAGCCCAGGAGACAGCGGTCTCCCTTGGGAAATTTAAGAAAAATGTTGGCGTTTCATATACCCTGATGTCTTGCAATTTTTTACAGAATGTGTCAAAACCAACAAACTCCCACAAAACGTGTGCCATGGAATCATCACCTTACTCCACAAAAAGGAAGAAAAAAAGACTTTAAAGACTGAAGACTAAGGGGCATATTATCAAGGACGGCGTTAAAATTATCGCCTAATTAGCAAGGCCTCGCTAACGCGTGAAACCTTGCTTTAGCGTGGGGATTCTTTACGCCCAGCTTTGCATCTCTAATGAGATGCAAAGTGGGTGTTCCTGACCTAACATGACAGGAGAAATGTCGCTAAGCGACATTTCTCCTATCATCAAGCCCCACGCTATGAAGCATAGCGGCAAGAAAAGTAGCGATCACCCTTGTTATCACTACTTTCCTTACGCCTGCTTCAGGACTGACTTAGCCATAATATCCTATGGAGGGTGGATATCATGGCTAAGTTTGTGAGTCCCTATCAGTAAGCTAAAGTGAGATTATCGCTGGGTTTCCAGCGATAGTCTCACGTTAGCCAGTTAGCGTGAGGATTTTTACCACTATTGAGATAAGCGTTGCTAATAGCACGCTATCTCAGCGATAAAAATCCACGCTAGCCGGCGATAATTATCCTAGCGCTAAGTGCGCTTTGCGATAATTATCGCCGGTTGTTGTTGATATGCCCCACAGTGAGGTAAAAAATAGTTGTTTGTGTTAGAAGACAGCAGATACCATTAGATGTAATAAACATACGTGCCTTCCCCCGCATTGTTTTCACTCTGCTACCCTATCCAGATGAGAGGAAACGTTGTTTCGCTCATATCACATTTAGCTTAGCATATCATTTTCAGAGCTAGAGATTGAAAGGTTTGTTTCTAGGGATGCACACAACGTTTGCCTTTCTACTGTGAATCATTCTCAGTGTTGGCGTCATCATGTCCGAGTGCTCAAAACACAGTGTCGCCCTATCTTGTTCCTTTCAGTGGAAGCAGAGTGGGCTTATGGTATTTAGGGGCAGATCAGCAAGCGGCAGCGATAATTATCACTGGCCACCTATAACGCCCAAAATACTAACGCCGCCTAACGCCGGATTCTATCGCCCGGTCAGCGCAATATTTATAATGCGCATCGCCGAGGCGATAGAAATCCCTGCAATAGTGGCGATAGGCATAAAATATCGCTGAAATACCAGCGATATGACGAACAGTGAGAGTAAACATTGTAAATAGGGAGAGGTGGATCTAGCATTATGATCCACCTCCCATGCAACATATTGCTAAGTCATGAATTCATAAGGCATAAGAAACCGGCGATAGACCCGGTTAGCGCTAGTTTAAATGACGCTTGAAGTGTTAGCGATTATCTAATTAATAGTGAGTAGCCGTTTTAGCGATTCGTCCCGCTGAGTTTCAGTCGGAAACGCCTACCTCGCAGCTCATTAGCGATGCGAGGCGCTAAAAAAATGGGCACAGAGGCATGGATTCACGCGCAAGCGTGTCCATGCTGATAGGGCGTTAGAATTATCGCCGCTTTTCGTCCCAAAACAGACACTAATGCAGCGATAATTCTAACGCCGTGCCTTGTAGATATGCCCCCATATGAGATACATGCTGAGCACACGTACACTTCGGCTCAGATTCACAAAGGTTTAGTGTCAGGTTAGCGTTACTTTTGCAACCAATTAGTACCAATTAGCGTTGGTTTGTTATTCAGTGTGTATCAAGCCTTCCATTGCATGCTGGTGTCTGCGCACCGGTGTGAGAAGTTGGCCTGATGTATGATGTCACTAGTTCTAGTGTACACCTTATATCAGTCCAAACAACCCTTATGGTGATTGGTTGTAAAGTCAACCTTATAGACCAGCTATCCTAGTGGTAGCATGGACAAGAGCAGTCTTAGGCTCAACTCTGAATGGCATGTGAAGCCAGCTGTTATACCATATATAATCCCTTGAATACCAAATGAAAGGACACCACAACAGATATATATATAAAATAAAGTATATTTATTCTAGTCAAACTCTCAGCACTCTTTATGAGATTCGAGGTAAGTACAACACAGTCTTATTTAAGCATACATTAAGTCACACAGGTAAGTAATACAGTTAGGCCCTAGGGGCCACGCAAACCATATACTAAAGAAGTGGTATGAGGACCACTGTCATGGAAATAGAATAGGCCTAGGCCTAGGGAATCGCTGGGGCTACACTACACTACCAACAGTTAGGAAGTGGGAGGCCCACGGGATTCAGGTGCAGAGTGGAAACACTCACGCGTAATGCGTAAAAGTCGATAGAATCACTAGCAGTTAGAAATAAGCAGTTTTAGGACACTTCTGGTATAGCTAGAAAGCCGAGACTCGGAAACTAGACCCTAGGATAGTCAATACCCTTGTGAGCACCGGAGTACCCAAGTTACCTAGCCCACGGGCTGCGGGTGCATAGGTGTGAACTTGCGTCGGGTTTCGTCGTGGACTTCTATGGATGCCTGAAGGAAAGTTGCTCACAGGCAGTCAGTGAAGAGTGTCCGGTGGATCCCAAGGCCGGGATCAAGAAGGAAGGATACCTGCAAGCAGAAGGGACAGAGTCTGGGTCACTAGCCAGTGACCACGTGGAACCAGGAAGGAACCAGGCGATGTCGTGAAGATGCAGGTGAAGAGGGGAAGCTTGTCGCAGCAGCCACGGGTACCAGGAGACGTCGAGGACGACCAGGACCAGGAGGCGAGCTGTCCCACGAAGGCTCTTGCTGTCGGCGGCGTCGAAGTCGAACTAGGACTCACCAAGCCTTGGCAAGCGGAACCCACGAAGATTGAAGGACTTGCTTCTGGTGCAGACCAGGAATGTCTGGGGTGCTTCTCTTTTGCAGAGGAGCAGGAGCCAGTCTGGAGGAGCCAAACCAGCAGTGGAAATTCAAAGGTGTGTCGTCGCAAAGGCCGCTAGCCAACGGGCAAGCAACCGGACAGACGCGGCAAGCAGGAGAATGCAGAAGGGCCCCACGCAGGACTCGTGGAGTGTGGGGGGCTGATCTTCAGTGCAGATGGTGCTTGGGGTTGGGGCTTCTCAATCCCCGGTACACAACTTCGAGGGTGCCTCAGAAGCTGCGCTGGAAGATACTCGCCACTTTTCCCAGGTAGCCGGTCCCACGTCTCTCGTCGCCTCCACGGATCTCAGCTCGGCTGTGGATGTGGATCAGGGTCGGAGAAGTCTGGAAGTCAAGCTCTGGTCGGGCTCTGCAGTCGGTCCCTCGTAGAACTTCAGCAAAGCAAAGGGTAAGTCTCTTGATGGTGCCTGTTTGCACAGGGTAGCCACTCCTTGGCCACAAGGGAGATTCTTCAGTCTTCTTCTTTCGTCGAATGTCGAAGGTCCAGAGTTTCTGTTCAAGTTGCAGGTTCAGGATAATCTAATCTCCTGGGGCCCAGCTACCACACTTATACTAATCTGGGGGGCTGGGTTGCCTGCTAGGTCACGCCTTATGGGTGGGACCTGGGAGAGGGGTGGTTACACCCCCTTCCCTTTGTCCAGTTTTGCGCCAGGACTGGGGCTGGAGTGCCCCAGCACCGGTTTGAACTGGAGTATGCATGGGACACCTTGTGTGCCCCAGGCAGTGTCTCGTTTCTTTCATCCCTCCCTGCCCCAATACACTAAGGCCTGTCTGGGGTGGTGCTCGCACCTCCCAAGGCAGGAAACCTATTGTCCAAGCCTCCCGTGCCGGGATCACTCCCAGCAGCAGGAGGTCAGACTTGTGTCGTGGCAGCAGCATCCATTTTGTGATGCTGGGGCTCTGGTTAACTTTAACCGGGTAAGTAGGTTTCAACATGTCTTCTCCCTCTAGAAGGGAGGGATAATATCCTCATCACCAGAAATGGGATGGGGGTATTATTCCAAAGTGTTAGACACCTTACACGACATGTTTTGATAAAGCCAAACCATAGTTACCATAACCGTTTAAGATTATAAGGCACTTTAAGAGTATATGGTAGGCTATATCATAGAACAGCTATAAGGACATGGTTCCGAAAACTGCAGACAGGCTCAGCTCATGCTAGAGCACTATCTCACATGTTACCAAGCACTCTGCCTCCAGGATTGTTAAGGCCTGCCATAGGAGTGGCTGATAGGTACACATGTGTCTATATATAAGGTAGGTATAGGAATACTACACCTAAGCAAGGGGTGATTACACGACCTTGCCCCAGCTGAGTGATCAGCCAGTTGTGTCATAATGGAAGGCCAGGCCAGGGGTGGCATAATACATGCTGCAGCCCCTGGTAGGCCTAGGGTACACCTATGCCCTGGGTACCTAAGGTACACTGTACAGGGGCCAATAAGGTGATCCTATCCAAATGGGTTATGCACCTAAAGTACATAGTATTAATTTAGAGAGAGAACAGCAGGGCTGTGGGTCTGATTAGCAGGCCCACAGCCACATCTAAGTCGCAAACCAGTAAAGCAAAAGCAAAAAGTGGGGGTGAACATAGAAAGCAGACCCTACTCTCCTACAACTGGCACCTATGGTGGTTTTAATCATGTGTCCAGCCTGCCATTGCAGGCCAGTGCCGGTGTAGGCCCACTTGCACCTATGGTGGTTTTAATTGAATCCAGCCTGCCAATGAAGGCCGGTGTGTGCCCAAATGCACTTAATCTCAGCCTGGCTTTGCTAAATCACTAGCCCATCCTGAGGGGACCTTTTACTACCACAAGAGCAGCCTATGGGTAAGTCCTATGAGGTGAAGCAGGTGGTAGGAGAAAGGCAGGGCAGTTATACATGTGTGTTCTCAGCTCAGGTAGTGAAGAATACACATATGTGTTTTGGCTACCTACGAGGGCTGCTCTTCCCACAGGTTAAAATGGGAGACTGGTTAAAAGTACTTCAAGCTGCAGTAGTGACTTCGAGTGGAGCAGCCTGATAACGTTTCCTGTCATTGGATTCACAATGCCAAACCCTCTCCTGTGGTAAAGGTGGATTTGCCATTAATAATTTAGAAATGCCACTTCTAGAAAGTGGACATTTCTCTGCTCTAAAACTCTTCATGTGCCTTTTAGTTTGACGCCATCCCACACTGGAGGCTGGGGGAGCACATCTGGGCATTCCCCCGTGACAGCTATAAACATTAGGCATGCAACTGGAACGACAAACCTCTGCCATTTCAGGGCCTGGCTGGACAGACCTGGGGAAGAGGTTTTGACACTTGGCCTCTGGATCTCTACTAAAGTGAAGATCTGCATTCCATGGCCTCATGGCAGACAGGACTGAAATTTAGGGGAGACATCTGAGGTTCAAACTGAAACCTTCGTAACCACCACCAACTTCAAAGGCACCCTACAATGTAATTACCGGTGCTATACTACAGCAGGGCAGAGATACACTTGTGGGGATGTGGTACCGGAGAAACTGAAACTACGTGGCGGACACTCCCAGAGGAATCTGTTGCGCACAAGGAGGAGACTGCCATTAGAAGGGGACTGCGTACCCTTCATAAGTAGTGGCTGGCCTGAGCTGACTACCTGCTGCTGTGTGGCATCCTGAAGTGTGCTCTCCAAGGGCTTATTGGCTTGCCCCTGATCTCTGTGGAGGTCTCTAGGACATCAAAGACCTCCTGCAAGGGACCCACACCATCTACTTGTGACACCTGGGGAGTGGTGTTCTCTTAAGTGCCAACATCGTCTGCTGGATCCCAACTGGTAGCGCGACGTGAGCCTGGAACTAAGATTTGTGCCTGGAGCCCGGATTGCCTTGTGCAGAGCCCCAAAAGCATTGCCTGCATCTAAAAAGTGGGGTCCCTGCATCGTGGGTACCTCTAAAGGCAGAAGCGTCTTGGTGGTGGTGAACGGATTCACTAGTTGCGGAATCCAGCATGGCCCGCTTTGTTGATCTGCTGCATCTCTCTTGTGTGACACGCCGACTACATGCTCATTGCATGCAGTGTCTAATTCACAGGTTCCGACCTTCGGAGATGAGGGTGTACCTGCAGTAGTGCCTCATTCTACCTCATGTGGAACTGTTGAACTTGCACCTGTGTGTGTGTGACTGGAATTGCCTGGTGTGACCAGTATCAACACGCACCAGGCGTTGTGCCTCATTGCCAGGGAAGTAAGGAATTTGAAGTATTCATTGTGTTTTACCGGTATTGTCTGGTGTGATCCGTATCAACGTGCACAGAACATTGGGGCATATTATCAAGCACGGCGTTAAAATTATCGTTGCTTTAGCGGCAGTAATGGGCTTGATAATATGCCGCAGAGAATTCCAATAGAAGCCCATGTTGACACCAGAACATGGGCTTCTATGGGAATTCTCAAGGGCATATTATCAAGCCCATTATCGCCACTTTAGCAGCAGTTTTCTGCTGCTAAAACGGCAATACTTTTAACGCCGTTTCTTGATAATATGCCCTTCTGTGTCTCATTTCCAGGAAGGTAAGGAATTTGCAACTCTTCATTGTGTGTGACCGGAACTGTCTGGTGCAACCCGGAGTGACCCACACCACATATTGTGCCTCATTTCCAAGGAGGAACTAAGGGGCAGATTTACAAGCCCCTTTGCGACACTTTTACGCCACCGTTGCGTCACTTTTGTGACGCAGCGGTGGCGTAAACCATGCACCATGTTGCGACTTATTTACAACGTGGCGCATCTAGGCAGATGCGTCACGTTGTAAAGCCCTACGCCACATGAAACCTGCGTCAGGTTTCATGTGGGCGTTCTGTCGCAGGGTGGGCGTTCCCTTGCAGGAAAGCCCCGTAAAACTGACGCAGTGAAATCTACAAGATTTCACGGAGTCAGTTTTACGATGCTGCTGCGTCAAATCCTTACGCCTGCTTGAAGCAGGCGTAAGGAGTTACGCACCACGTTAAGTATGGGCGGCCCCTGTGCATTGCAGGAGTTGCGTCGCGCTTGCGACGCGACTCCAGCAATGCGCCGCCCGTACGCCACAAGATGCATCACGCATCTGCCCCTCCTTGCACCATGGTGCGCCGCATTGTAAATGCGGCGCATCCGTGGTGGCGCAAGGGGGGGATTACGTGATGCATCTGTTCTGGCGCATCCCTACTGATTTGCAGAGATGCGCCAGAAGCTGTAAATCTGCCACTAAGTTTGCAACTCTTCATCCTATGAAAACAAAAATTTCTGGTGCAGCTCGGCTCATATCATCGCGCACCAGACATTGTGCATGGATTGCCTGGGAGCTACTCTGTTCCATGTGTGCCTGACGGGGTACCTCTTTCTTCTAAGAGGCTTCCCTACTACATAACCCATTCATGGATTGTTCCCTTTTCGGCCCTCAGTGGGGCAGATAAACTGCCCTCTTCTCATCTGGTCCCCGATGACATTGTGCAATTGACCCGCCGAATATCAGTTGCCCCGCATTACGGTGCTGTGTGCGAGCAAATTCCGTACAGACCTGCCTGATATCAGATGCACCACGTGGGAGGGAGGGAGGGATAGAGAGGGGAGAGAGAGAGAGAGAGAGAGAGAGAGAGAGAGAGAGAGAGAGAGAGAGAGAGAGAGAGAGAGAGAGAGAGAGAGAGAGAGAGAGAAAGAGAGACTGACCCTCTCTCTCTGTGTACTGTCATTATGGTTTTACCCGTGTGGCATCGGCCCACAGTGCTGCTTAAAAGTGTTATGATTCTTTGTATGTACATATTTCTGATATTGTTACGATATGGGGTGCACCCTATCGCTGTGTGGTATTGAATTATAAGACTTGCCAGGGTAGGCCGAAGTTTGACAACATTTTGAACCACATAAGGGTGCGGGGAGGAGGGGGTAGAATAGAATCTTGCCCAAGAGTCATACTACAGATGTCGGGTCTAGTACTGCTACTAATATTTCCAAGTGTGATTTTTGCCCAGAAGTACACGATGTTCATGTTATGTTGATTATTATATGTGCTGAACACAAACATTATTTACATACATCACATGGGAAGTCTGTTTCGTGGCGCTCAAAGTATTTATCGTGAGTGAGTGCCAATGCTTTAGACATTGTCTCTGTGATAAGCCTGAGTGCTCGGTGCCAAGCTACCCAAGGGTGGGCGCAGGTTATACAGTGAGTGTAACCACCCACCCCTGATGGGGGTTGCATGTTCTGCCTGGCTGCGGCATCGCCTCAGCAACCAGAAAGTGCCAGTTCTAGGACAGTGGTGCTGCAATTCATAGTACCAGGGTGTTGGCCAATAATGTCATCTCATTCAACGCATTGCTGATTTGTGACAGTATGTTTTTGAAAACACACAAAGGCTGATAGAAAAAAAACATTTGAAGGCCCCTTTATTGTTCATTCTCTATCTGAACTTGAAAGTTTTATGGGGAAACTGCTGCCCCTCCTGCACCCCTAGTTCCAGCGTCACTGGAGCCAGATGACGGACAGGTTGTGGAGGTTACAAAGCCAGGTTATTAGATTGAGTCTGATGTCATGAAAGGGAGACCGTCTAAAAGCCACGCGAAAGTCATGCTCGGGCTTCCAGTGGATGCACGGATAAAGTCAGAGGGGCATATTAGCAAGGGCAATATCACCACTTTAGCGGGACCTTTTCCTGCTAAAGCGGCGATAATTCTATCGCCCTATCAGCAAGCTGACACTAACAGCAGTTAGCGACAGCTTTCTGACGAAAGCGACCGGTTTGGGTGCCGCTTTGCATGTCAGCAATATTTATCACTAATGACATGCAAAGTAGGTGTTCCCGACCAACAGACCTGGTAAACAGCCGCTAACAGGCCTATCGCCTACTAGCAAGGAGGCCCTGGCCCCGGTTAGTGATGTGAAAAGTTGCGCTAACCGGGATAATCGCCGGTTTTTAACACCTGCTATTTTCCTGACTTAACCATACCTAACATGGGGGGTGGATTATGCTGATACGACCACAGGGTCGTATCAGCAAGGTTTTCTTCCTTCCCCCAGCAACATTGCTGGTTTTGTCACGATGTTGGCCCTCCCCTCCCTCTATCGCTGGAATATTCATCGCCATAGCGCTAATTGTTGCTAATACAGCGTTAGTGTGGCGATATATTCCAGCGATATTTAGCGCAGTTTGTTGCTAATTTGGCCCATGGGCCCAAGTTTTATCACCATTTTTAAGACCAGCTATTTTCTGGTCTTAGGTAACTGGCTCTAACAGTTAGAGCCAGTTTTTTGGCTTTTCAGAATTTCAAGGAGCCCCTTGATAATATGGAGTAATCTTGCTTGTGTGCCTTTTTGCACGGGAACGCCTACTTTGCATGTAATTAGCAATAAATAACCCTAACATGCTTTGAGATTTAAAAACGGGCCGCGATCGCCCAAAAACTCACGCTAAGGCCCGTTAGCTGCAGCTTGCTAATAGGGCGATAAAATTATCGCTGCTTTAGTGGCAAAAAAGTGCAGCTAAAGCCGCGATAGGCCCTTGATAATATGCCCCTAATAGGGGGGCATATCAGCAACAGCCGGCGATAATTATGGCTAAGCACGCTTAGCATGAGGATAATTATCGCCGGCTATCGCTGGATTTTATCGCAGAGATAGCATGCTATCAGCAATACTTATCTCCAATACGATAAAAATCCAAGCGCTAGCTGCAAAATGTGGGATTATCTATGGAAATTCAGCAATAATCGCACAAACATAGGCGATAGCTTGTTGATAGGGCAGGGCAGACTTAACCATGATATCCACCTTCCATTGGATATAATGGCTAAGTCAGATTGAAAGCAGTCATAAGGAAAGTAGCGATAAGCGCGGTTAGCGCTACTTTTCTTATCGCTATGCAGGTTAGCGTGCAGCTTGATAATTGGAGAAATGTCGGTTAGCGACATTTCTCACGTTATTTTGGTCAGGAACGCCCACTTTGCATCTCAGTAGAGATGTAAAGCTGGGCGTTAAGGTAAATGGTGTTGAGGCATGGAAACATGCGTTAGCGTGTCCTTGCTGATAGTGCGATAAAATTATCGCCGCTTTTCGTCCGAAAACAGACGCTAAAGCGGCAATAATTTTATCGCGGGGCCTTGATGATATGCCCCATCCTTACTAAGGGGCATATCAACAACAACCGGCGATAATTATCGCTGAGCGCACTTAGCGCTCGGATAATTATCGCCGGCTAGCGCCGATTTTTATCGCTGAGATAGAGTGCTATTAGCAACGCTTATCTCATCAGCGATAAAAATCCTAGCGCTAACTGGCTAACGTGAGATTATCGCTGGAAACCCAGCGATAATCTCACGTTAGCTAGTTGATAGGGACTCACAAACTTAGCCATGATATCCACCTTCCATAGGATATCATGGCTAAGTCAGTCCTGAAGCAGGCATAAGGAAAGTAGCGATAACAGGGGTTATCGCTACTTTTCCTGACGCTATGCTTCATAGCGTTAGGCTTGCTGATAGGAGAAATGTTGCTTAGCGACATTTCTCCTGTCATGCCAGGTCAGGAACGCCCACTTTGCATCTCATTAGAGATGCAAAGCTGGGCGTTAGGAATCTCGACGCTAAAGCAAGGTTTCACGCGTTAGCGTGACCTTGCTGATTAGGCGATAAAATTATCGCTGCTTTTCGGCCGAAAACGGCCGCAAAAGCGGCGATAATTTTGTATCGCCTGCTTGTTGATATGCCCCTTAATGTGGACAACAAACTCTTGACTAAAGTACTGGAAAACAGGATGAAGGAGTGCTTGCTGCAAACTCAGCCCATAATGCATTGCAGGGCCTTGCCTCTAAAATGCCATGGGACCCATACCAAATTGTTCAGTACGACATGGCCTTACTTTTCATGTCATCTTTCAGGTCCTCACCCTAAATTGGGGGGGGCTCTAAATCATCACCTTTCCTGCCTTCCATAAACGTTTTGTAAGGTTTTCTATGGCCAGTGCTTTGGGTCTACAGCTGTGCGTGGTTTGTTCTCTAGGGACTTTGTGCATGTTTATGTTGTAGATAACCAGGAAGTCTAAAAAATATATATAATATTCTATTTATGGGATTATAATCTCTGAAGGTTAATTTATTGTTGCAATTCAATGCTCTTTCGCACTGCGGTTTCACTGTGATGTCTTGCCTCCCTTGATCTCTCTTAGGGGCATATCAGCAAGCGGCAGCGCTAATTATCGCTGGCCGCGTTTAGCATGCATAATCCTAACGCCGCCTATCGCCGGATTCTATCACCTGGTCAGCGCAATATTTACAATGCGCATCGCCGAGGCGATAGAAATCCCGGCAATTGCGGCGATAAGCAGGAATTATCGCTGGATTACCAGCGATATAACAAAGCGTTAGGGAAAACATTGTAAATAGGGACAAGTGGATTTAGCATTATGATCCACCTCCCATGCAACATATAGCTAAGTCAGGAAAATAGCAGTCGTAAGGAACCTGCGATATACCCGGTTAGCACTACTTTTAATGATGCTAGATAGGTTAGCGATTTCCTAGTAATTAGGGAGAAGCTGTAGTTAGCGATTATTCCAGCTGAATTTCAGTCGGGAACGCCTACCTCGCATCTCATTAGCGATGCGAGGCGAGGTGCTAAGATGATGGGCGCTAAGGCATGGATTCACGCGTTACCATGTCAATGCTGATAGGGCATAAAAATTATCGCCGCTTTTCACCTGAAAACGGGCGCAAAAGCGGCGATAATTTTAACGCCGGGCCTTGGTGATATGCCCCTTAATTGTGTTTGAACCTATCTTTAGTTATACTCTCTCTAAAATTTAAATTGCAGTACAGTTAATACTACACAACACAATACTTACACAGTGAGGTAAAACAGCATGCCAATGTGTTACTTCCTAATACAGAATTAGCGTTGACTGCGTATGCGTTGACTGCGTGTGAGGTAAAACAGTATGTCATGCTATTAAATCCTAATACAGAACTGGTGTTAACTGATTTGGTGCAGGCGAGGCGTGCTCTCAAAATACAACACAACAACAAGGAATTATCACCTCAGGTCTCCCTTGCACAGCGGGAGAGCTGCTACTATAAAATTCACTGCTTGCTGCAAATCGCTCCATAATGCTTTGCAGGGCATCACCTTTAAAATGCCTTTTCGTCCATATCACAGCCTGTGGTGGCACCTGGATGACAGGACCACCACCAAATCATTCAGCAGGACGTGGCCTTGCTTTTCTTGTCAACTTCCAGGTCCTCACCCTAAGTTGGGGGGGCGAGGGGTTCCTCAAAATCATCACCTGTCTAATAATTTATATGATTCCTTATTGTCTGGAGCTTTTGCTCTACAGTTTGAAGAATAATGGGGCATATTATCAAGAAAATAGAAGTCCATGGGGCATATCATCAAGCCCGGAGATAAAATTATCGCCGCTTTAGCGTCCGTTTTCAGACGGAAAGCGGTGATACTTTTATCGCCTAATCAGCAAGGTCACGCTTTCGCGTGAATCCTTGCATTATCGCCCTTTTCCCCAACACCCTTCTTTGCATCTCTAATGAGATGCAAAGTGGGCATTCCTGCACTGACATAACTGGCGCCACCACAGATGCGCCGCATTTACAATGCAGCGCATCATGGCGCAAGGACAAACAGATGCGTGACGCATCTGATGGCATAAGGGCGGCGCATTGCTGGAGTCGTGTCGCAAGCACGACACAACTCCAGCAATGCTCAGGGGCTGCCCATACCGAACATGCTGCGTCATGCCTTATGCCTGCTTCAAGCAGGCGCAGGGTTTTGACGCAGCAGCGTCGGAAAAGTGACTCAGTGAAATCTTGTAGATTTCACTGCGTCACTTTTCCGAGGCTTTTCCCGACGGAACGCCCACCCTGCATACATTAAACCTGACGCAGGTTTAATGTAGCGCAGGGCTTTACAACATGAAGCATCTCCCTAGATGCGGCACGTTGTAAATAAGGTGCAACATTGCGCATGGTTTACGTCGCCGCTGAGTCACAGAAGTGACGCAACGGCGGCGTAAATGTCTCGCAAGGGGCTTGTAAATCTGCCCCTGTGTTCTTGGAGATAAGTGTAGTTTTAGGTCTAATGGTTATTTATACTGTGTAAATAAATAGTTTTATACTTTTGAAATCTGCTTGCACTTATGTCAGGGATGAGGTTGTGTAGTGTGTCTCATGCCATTGTATGCTACCTTTTGCCATCACTGGACTATCCATTCAAATTGCTGAGTATGCACATGACATGTTAGCTTGCAGAATGTATTTTTTTAAGATACCTTACATGTACTTAGATACTGAGCTTGCATGGATGGCAGGGAGTACATTTGGGTTAACTTCCTGATATAGGGACAGTCATCTGTTACGTTCAGCATCTACTGTGTGACGCACGGTTGTGGACTGCACACGTGGCCCTTTTTGCAGTTCACCTGATGAGATAACATGGCCAGTGAATACAGTTAGCTACTGTCATCCATAATGGAGATTGAAGGATGCGCCTGGTTCCAGGGATTCTGTCACATTCCAGCATGTCTGATGCTCATGGCACCGAGTCCATCTACATTGTCTACAGGATAAGTGACAATGTTTGTCTGCTCACTCTGAGGCCCATCCATGAGTTGTTAGTCATCTGTGTGCATTGTGTACAGGACATGGCACAGCAGTATCCAGATTTACAAAGTTATTCAGGCAGTAAGTGATGTATTCACAATTGACAAACGATTATACCCAGATCAGCTGACTGGGGGTGAGTGCTTGCAATGTTCAACACTCCGTCCATCATTTCCTTTGGTTTTTGCGGTATTCACAATTCACGTCACTCGCAAAGTGGATGTGGGAGTAGTGCATCCTGCTTCACAGTGTTTACATCTCCTACATCGCTAAAGTGACTCACTGCACTAGTCATGTTTTGACTTTCTCCTAAATGTCGTTTGGGTTGTGGCACATTGTTCAGATGCACACAAGGGGGAAATGTGGCATTGCTCCCTGTAGTGCCAGTGTAATGGCAACTTGTTCCTGCCGTTACTCCTGCCAATGAGACATGCTGATGCCGCACGTGAAATGTTGTCAGTGCATTTGACGATCTGCTGAGTGCAGTGCCACATACATCACTACACACATTGCCCAATAAACTCACAGTGGTCACAGCATGAGAGGGGTAATATGTGGGCTTAAATTGTTTGGCTACAGGGAGGGGCTGACTGACGGCTTGCAGTTTGGTGTAGGCCCCTATGTGCCTCTCTGCTTTGTTGATGCTGCCATTGTGGTTCCGTATGTCTGTGGTGGACATGTGCCCTTCCGTGTCTCCATCAATGTGGATGTGCTGTCATGACTATTGGAATGTGACGTACAATATGCACAATACCAACAGGGTTAGTCCACCACATCATGTGTGAGTGAATGTGACAAGACATATCAGTTTACAAGTGTTAAGGATGACACAACCCGTGGCCAGCAACAGACTTTGACATGTACGGATACATGACTTTACCTGATGGGAAATTGGTCTAGATTGGGACATTGCGATATCGTTGTATTAGTGCAATGGTGGCACCACCAGTTCACACACATGTACACTGCTCGAATCCAGCTCCTGGTCATCCTCGATGCCTCCTGTACACTGCTAGTATTTCCCTTGGTGTACCTTCTTGGTGACTCAATGTCCAGACACTTGTTAGTTACTTTGATACTTGATTTTTCTAAAACAACACGCATATGTGTGAATTGAACATTTTTATTTACATTAATGGTATGGATATGGAACCAGTGCATGGCCATACATTCCCACATTGCATGGGTGCCCGTTGATGGGCCAGACAGAGTCAATTGATTGTAACAGGTCCAAGGGAAGAGGCATTGTTCAGTCCACAGGCTGGTTGCAGTGGCATTGGCAAGGAATGAAGTGATATGGCAGTCCATCGGGGGGTCCAAGGTGGTTCCAGGGGACAGTGGAAGAAGTGTAACTGTGGCATGATACTGAGCACGGCACCAAGGAAGAAACTGGCCTTTTAGCACAGAGAGATGCTACCGCTTTCTCCTCAGCAGAAATGCACTGTCATCCTCATCTTCGTCATCTGATGTGTCATGTGCCTCACATGTTTGTGGTGGTATTGTGGTGCAGCACTGTGAGGCACTGACACATCAGGTGGTGGAGCCGAGGATGTGGAGGCAGGAGCAGCAGCCATCTTCGCCAATCCTTGTGGCAGCAATGAGGCGATGAGCTGGTGCAGGGCATGGTAGATCCCAGCAACCTTGCGCATGTGGATAGCCCTGTGTTAGACCTGTCAGCCCTAGGGTGGTCTTCCCCTGTATTTTTGCCCTTGCCTCATTTTTCCACCCTCTTTTTGCGTTGGACTTAGGTCTCCGGGCGCCTTTTCATTGCCAATCAGTGTTAAGGTGCAGGTGCTCTCTTCCCCCAAGATGGCTGCCACAGGCCCCTGCTACTGCGTTGTGACCTTTCTAGTAGTACCCTAGCTGCCAGGAGCTGGCTGGGACCCTACAACATTGTTGCGACACCAGCCCGCCATTTTTTGTCCTATAGTTAGAGTGGGGAAGCTCCTGGAATGTGCTGGAACCTTCTAGAAGAAGGGTGGGGTTTTACTTTTGCCGCCTTAGAGGGTGGTCACCTGACCTAGAGCTACTTAAGAGAGGGAGGGAACATTTTTCAGTCAGTTGGGGCGACGCAGACCTGGGGGAACCTACGCAGGAGTTTTAGGCGGTAGGGCCTAGTCAGGGACCTATGCCTCTGAAAGTGACAGGGCTTAGGTGCTGCCTTTTAAGTGAGTGAGGGATCCTGAACTAGCCCACTGATCTGGCCCAGCGAGAGGGGATCCCAGGGGGCAACCTACCAAGCCTGACTAGGAGCGAACTAGTCACCAACTCAACCTACCCCCCCCCCCCCGTCCCCCCCCAAGGAATAGAACCCCTAAGGGCGCCAGAACCAGCCGCGCCACAAAGACTGCTGAAACTTACCACTGAAACTTATTACTGAAACTCCCTACTGAAACTTTCTACAGAAACTTACTGCTGGACTGCTGGGGGATCGAGCAGGTACTAGCGCTGTGACTCCCCTGCGCTCCCTGACCTTGCCTGGGTCCCCCCTAGCCAGTCCTGCCACGAGCGTGTAGCCTGACCCTGCCCAACCTGCCTGCCTGCCCCGAGCTGGGGCATCGCTGAGGAGAAGGGGGCGCTGGGCGCCGAAATAATCATCACCCCTTAATCATAGACACCCCCGTCGGTGGGTCCAAAGGAATAACTCACCGACGTGTCGCCTGCCCCCCTGCCATCGCCAGGGCCCCGTCGCTGCCGTCTCAGCCGAGGTATTGCGGCCCCCAGGGCGGGGAAGGCCGCCGGAACGCAGAGAAGGCCTCGTTGGGCCGAGACGTCTTGCCGAGGCCGCGTAGGCCCGAAGCCAAGAACTCCAGTCACCTGACGGGGGCAGACTGCCGAACGCCGCCCCCGCCGCTGTGCCATTGGTCCACTGGGCCACGCCCCCGCAGACCGCGCTGTCATTGGCGGCTGCGGGCACGGGCCCCTGAAGCCTCTCCGGAGCCGTCGCTACTTCCTACGGGGCTCCCCGGCCACGTCTGACCCGACCGGGAGCCCCGCACTTTGACCCCCAATCACCTCGCTGGTTCTCCACTGCGGGAGAAGCCCTCGGGGGAGGCCCTCGACCCGGACATCGCCGGGAGGCCGGAGATCCCGCCGCGAGGTCCCCGCTGGGAGGCTCATGAGGAAGAAGGCCGAAGACTCAGGTAATCTCCGGGGAGGAGGGCGATAGGCCCCCGAGGCCCGGAGCACGCCCCTCCCCCGGGGAGATCCCATGCAAGGCCCCAACCTACCCCAGAGCGTGACGGAACTGGGCCACAGCCCCTTCGCTTGGTGCCTGAAAGACTCGGCATGGTTAGAGCGCTATGTGGAACTGCCCTATCAAGCGCTAGTGAGTTCCCCTTCGAAGCGCTATTGAGACACTGAGTGCTACGTCCTGCTTGAGGGCCCGATTTGAAAGGCTATGGTTCTCCACCTTGTTGTGAATGCCAAATTTGACGTGTTAGTAATCTGCCATGTGCGCTATGTTCATAGGGCCTGATTTTGAGCGCTATTAAATTGCTATGTGCAGCGCTATGTTCCTAGGGCCTGATTTTAAGCGCTATTAAATTGCTATGTGCAGCGCTATGTTCCTATGCCTTGGATTTTAAAGCGGCATTAAATTGCTATGTGCAGCGCTATGTTTAACCGCTGTGCTTAACGCTCCCCCAGGATCACCAGGTGGCGCGCTGTGGTTCCATACCACGTTTACTGTATTCAGGTATTGCCAAAAGAGTCATAATGAAATGCTTTTGAACCTACCGTGATTTAGATAAAACTGATTGATTTTATTGAACATACTGTGTGGTGTCAGTTATTGCGTGCGTTTCCTGTTTCGGTGGATGAGTGTGCTGTATGGTCGCTTTACACATAAACCTTCGGGTGCCTACCTGCTCGAGTCACCTTACCCCCCAGAGGGCCTGGTGACCCCCGGTCCTACATTGTTGGCGAGCGGTGGGATAAGGACCTGTGACCATACAGCACCCTCCAGTGAAGCGGAGGGCGCCGCAATTAGACGCCTATTGTGTTTAGCTCTGCATTTTTTATTACTGCATTAATTGACCCTCACTGTCTAGACTGAGTGTGTAGAATCCTGGTTAGCCTAACACTGTTACCTGCATCCTAGTATTTTTCCTTGATGTCTAGGTCCCCACCTGTCACAATGGAGTTCCAGTTAGCCGACCTTGAGGGGTATACTGTAAGGCAGCTGAGAGAATTCGGGCAGGGGATGGGGGTGCCTGGGGTGTGGAGAGCCAAAGGACCGGAACTCCGTACAGCCTTGAGGGCATGGGTAGAGGCCCACCCAGAGGGGAGAAGGGATGGGGGACAGGAGGGGCAGGGTGCACCTCAGGAAGAGAGCGCGCAGGAGGAGCTAGACCTGCTCAATGTGGATGTGTCTGAAAATTTGCCACCAGGGAGACGCTCCGGGGCAAGCAGTAGGACAGGGTCTAGGAGGAGCGCGTCACCAGAGGAGTATGAGGACAGGAGGGAGGAGAGGCAGTTGAAGTGGGAGCTTGCCAAGTTAGAACAAGAAAGGGAAAATAAAAGATTAGCAATGGAAGAAAAGAAGCTGGCGCACGAGCTGCAGCTGAAAGAGTTGGAGCTGCGTGCTCTCCAGTTGAATGCGTCCAATAAGGACAATGGTGGCAGCGTACCAAAGGCTCAACAGGAGCCAAAATTCTATTGGCCAAAGGATGTAATTGCCAGTTACACGGTGGGGGATGACATCGCCAAGTGGCTGGAGGCGTACGAGGTGGCCTTGACAGCCCATGGGGTACCTGAGAGCAACTGGGGGGGTGGCCTGTATCGCTACATACCTCCCAATGTCAGGGACACCCTGTTGTACTTCGCCAAGGCGGATCAGGTCAGGTATGCCCCCATGAAAGAGGCGTTACTTAAGAAATGTGGCATCAACCCTGAAAGGTATCGGCAGAAGTTCCGTGGCAGCCATAAGCTGTCCACACAGAATTGGGTGGATTTTTTTGATTATGCCCGTGAGGCGCTAGATGGTTGGGTGCGTGGCAGCGAGGTGCAGGATTACGAAGGTTTGTATAATCTGTTTTTGAGAGAGCACCTCTTGGATAAGTGCTTTCCGGAGCTGCGCCAACATCTGGTGGACCGCAAGTTAACTGATCCCCGTGAGCTTGCGGAAGAGGCGGACATTTGGGTGAGCACCCGGGTGTCTCACAAGGGCCCCGGGGGAGATGGCTCGAAAGGCGGACAGGGTTTTCCCCAGAAGAAAGAGGGGGGAGATAAAAAGGTGGAGTTCTCGCGAGGCCCACATACTAAGCAGTTTGGGAAAGGAGTAGGGACCCCACCTCAGTCCAATTCCCCAAAGCCCACCTACCCTGACAAGAGTCAGCAGCCAAGGATTGTGAGGAGCTACGAATGTGGGGAGATTGGACACTACAAAGGCGATCCTAAGTGTCGCAAGAGACCCCCAGCCCCAACGGGCGGGAAAAGTCCCGGGGTGGCTAGTGTAGCGCTTGGGGTGGAGCTGCCCCTAGATAGGGAAGGGGAGTGGACAGGCCTGACCCTGGTTTCACTCGGGGATAGAGAGATGGTTCCAGTAGTATCCCTACCCCCGAACACTGCTAAATACCAGCAGAGGGTGAGAGTTAACGGGGAGGAGGTGGAGGCTCTGAGGGACGCAGGTGCCAGCATGACCACCGTAGTGAGGCGGCTGGTGTCCCCAGAGCAGGTAGTCCCCGATGAGTTCCATCCGGCCGTGTTGGCTGACGGCAGTGTGAGTCACTATCCAGTGGCTCAAGTTCCCTTTGAGTGGGGAGGAATCAAAGGCCTATTGAGAGTTGCGGTAAGCCCTGCCTTGCCTGTGGGGTGCTTATTAGGGAACGATCTGGAGCACACCGAATGGAAGGATGTGGAATTTCGAGCCCATACTGAGATGCTGGGGTTACCAGGGTGGACTTGCGTAGTCATGCGGTCCAAGGCTGCCCGGTCTGGAACTCAACCCGGGTTGGAGCCTGGGATAATGGCCCAACCAAACGCCGATTTTGGAGAGGAGAATGTGGTGGAGGACACGCCCCGTGTGGTGGATGAGGAGCCTGCGGAGGTACCCCCGGAGTCCGCGGAGGTGGATGTCGTTCCCGTGGGGGACTTGCCGACCCTTGCCGACTGGCATGTGGAAGGAGGGCCTACCCGGGAGGAATTTTGTCAGGCGCAAAGGGAGTGCCCCACGCTCGATGGCATGCGGCGGCAGGCCGAAGCCCAAGCGGCCAATCAGGAGACTGGCGGTTATCACGTGTATTGGGAGGATGGCAACCTTTACAGTGAGCCTAAGGTGCTGGAACATGGATCTTCGAGGGCCTTAGTGGTCCCCCAATGCTACCGGGCCTTCCTGTTGGAGTTGGCGCACGAGATACCCTTAGCCGGACACCTGGGCCAGGACAAAACCTTTGCGCGGTTGGTCCCACATTTTTATTGGCCCAGGATGAGAGTTGCCTCTGACACCTATTGTAAGACCTGTAAGTCTTGCCAGGCGAGTGGCAAGACTGGGACTAAACTGAAGGTCCCTTTGGAACCGCTCCCGGTGGTCGGGACCCCTTTTGAGCGGGTCGGAATCGACATTGTTGGGCCGTTGGACCCTCTGACCTCTGCGGGACACCGGTTCATTCTGGTATTAGTGGACCACGCCACTCGGTACCCAGAGGCTATTCCTCTGAGGACCATCACTGCACCGGTGGTGGCGCGGGCCCTGTTGGGGATTTTTACCCGAGTGGGATTCCCCAAGGTCGTGGTGTCAGACAGGGGCACGAATTTTATGTCGGCCTATATGCAGGCCATGTGGAAGGAGTGTGGGGTGACCTACCGGTTCTCCACTCCTTACCACCCCCAGACTAACGGGCTCGTAGAGCGCTTCAACAAAACCTTGAAAGGAATGATCCGGAGCCTACCAGAGGACTTGAGGCGTAAGTGGGACGTCCTACTCCCTTGCCTGCTGTTCTCCTATCGTGAGGTGCCACAGAAGGGAGTCGGGTTCAGCCCTTTGGAGCTGCTCTATGGCCATCCCGTTAGGGGGCCCCTCAGCCTAGTGAAGGAGGGGTGGGAGAAGACTTCGCAGAAGCTTCCCCGTGATATTGTCAGCTACATGCTGGCATTCCGCAGCCAGATGGCCAAGCTGTGGAAGGCGGCCTCAGAGAATCTAGAGGCTAGCCAGGCCGTCATGAAGGAGTGGTATGACCGCAACGCTCGGACGGCAGAGTTGGACGCTGGACAGAAGGTGTGGGTCATGGAGCCTGGGGAGCTTAGTGCCCTCCAGGACCGGTGGACTGGTCCGTACGAAATTGTGGAGCGACGAGGCCAGACCACATATGCCGTTGACTTGAAGACCCCCCGTCAGCCCCATCAGGTGCTCCACGTCAACCGCCTGAAGCCGCACCATGAGCAATCTGAGCTTGCTTTCCTCATGGTGACGGATGGGAGCGAGGAGGAAGAGAGTGAGGCTCTTCCTGACCTTCTGGCGGCCCAGGAGAAGGATGGATCGGTGGAGGGCGTGATCCTCTCCCCATCCTTGACCCCAGAGCAACAGAGGGACTGCCGCCAGGTGTTGGGGCAGTAAGCCTCGTTGTTCTCCCTCACGCCTGGAATCACTCATCTGTGTACCCATGATGTGGACACAGGGGACAGCCCACCGGTGAAGAACAAGTCTTACTGGCTATCTGACCGAGTGAAGAACAGCATCCAGAGTGAGGTAGCGAAAATGCTGGAGCTGGGGGTGATCGAACCTTCCAGCAGCCCGTGGGCTAGTCCGGTGGTGTTAGTGCCGAAAGCGGCCCCACCGGGCACCACACCAGAACTTCGGTTCTGTGTGGACTACCAGGGGTTGAACTCTGTCATGAAGACAGATGCTCACCCCATCCCACGAGCAGACGAGCTGGTGGACCGGCTGGGAGCAGCCCGGTACCTCAGCACCATTGATTTGACGTCAGGGTACTGGCAAATTGCCATGGCCGATGGAGTGAGGGAGAAAACAGCGTTCTCCACCCCCAAGGGCCACTTCCAATGCCGAGTGATGCCCTTCGGGCTCAAGAATGCTCCGGCCACCTTCCAGCGGTTGGTGAATCAGGTGCTATCTGGCCTGGAGTCCTTCTCAGCGGCATATCTGGATGACATAGCTGTCTTCAGTAGCACCTGGGAGGACCATCTGCAGCACCTCCAGGAGGTACTGCAGGCTCTGGAACGTGCTGGCCTAACTATCAAGGCCAGCAAGTGCCAGATTGGACAGGGATCTGTCGTTTACCTGGGACACCTGGTGGGCGGGGGTAAGGTGCAACCCCTCCAGGCCAAAATAGAGACCATCATGGCCTGGGAGCCCCCCAAGACCCAAAGTGCGGTCCGAGCTTTCCTCGGCCTCACTGGGTATTACTGCCGGTTTGTCAAGGGATATGGCACCATCGTAGCCCCCTTGACAGAATTGACGTCCAAGAAGCAGCTACGTAAAGTAATCTGGACGGCTGCTTGCCAGGAGGCATTCGACACTCTGAAACATGCGATGTGTACCGCTCCAGTGCTTGCGACACCGGACTTCGGAAAAGAGTTTATAGTACAGACGGACGCCTCAGAGCACGGCATAGGTGCGGTGCTCTCGCAACTCAACACCGAAGGCCAAGACCAACCTGTGGCCTTCATCTTAAGATGACTCCTCCCTCGGGAACAACGATGGAGCACCATCGAGCGAGAAGCCTTCGCGGTGGTCTGGGCTCTCAAGAAGTTGAGGCCATACCTCTTTGGCTCTCACTTCCTAATTCAGACGGACCACTGCCCCCTTCGCTGGCTCATGCAGATGAGTGGCGAAAACCCCAAGTTGTTAAGGAGGTCCATTTTCCTACAGGGGATGGACTTTCGGGTGGAACATCGGCCCGGAGTTGACCACGCCAATGCTGACGGTCTCTCCCGGTTTTTCCGCCTTAGCGATGAGAACTCCCTAGAGGTTGGGTAGCTCTCCCTTCTCTTTCGGCTGGGGGGGACGCGTGTTAGACCTGTCAGCCCTAGGGTGGTCTTCCCCTGTATTTTTGCCCTTGCCTCATTTTTCCACCCTCTTTTTGCGTTGGACTTAGGTCTCCGGGCGCCTTTTCATTGCCAATCAGTGTTAAGGTGCAGGTGCTCTCTTCCCCCAAGATGGCTGCCACAGGCCCCTGCTACTGCGGAGTGACCTTTCTAGTAGCACCCTAGCTGCCAGGAGCTGGCTGGGACCCTACAACATTGTTGCGACACCAGCCCGCCTTTTTGTCCTATAGTTAGAGTGGGGAAGCCCCTGGAATGTGCTGGAACCTTCTAGAAGAAGGGTGGGGTTTTACTTTTGCCGCCTTAGAGGGTGGTCACCTGACCTAGGGCTACTTAAGAGAGGGAGGGAACATTTTTTAGTCAGTTGGGGCGACGCAGACCTGGGGGAACCTACGCAGGAGTTTTAGGCGGTAGGGCCTAGTCAGGGACCTATGCCTCTGAAAGTGACAGGGCTTAGGTGCTGCCTTTTAAGTGAGTGAGGGATCCTGAACTAGCCCACTGATCTGGCCCAGCGAGAGGGGAACCCAGGGGGCAACCTACCAAGCCTGACTAGGAGCGAACTAGTCACCAACTCAACCTACCCCCCCCCCCAAGGAACAGAACCCCTAATGGCGCCAGAACCAGCCGCGCCACAAAGACTACTGAAACTTACCACTGAAACTTATTACTGAAACTCCCTACTAAAACTTTCTACTGAAACTTACTGCTGGACTGCTGGGGGATCGACCAGGTACTAGTGCTGTGACTCCCCTGCCCAACCTGCCTGCCTGCCCCGAGCTGGGGCATCGCTGAGGAGAAGGGGGCGCTGGGCGCCGAAATAATCATCACCCCTTAAACATAGACACCCCCGTCGGGGTGGTCCAAAGGAATAACTCACCGCCGTGTCGCCTGCCCCCCTGCCATCGCCAGGGCCCCGTCGCTGCCGTCTCAGCCGAGGTATCGCGGCCCCCAGGGCGGGGAAGGCCGCCGGAGCGCAGAGAAGGCCTCGTTGGGCCGAGACGTCTTGCCGAGGCCGCGTAGGCCCGAAGCCAAGAACTCCAGTCACCTGACAGGGGCGGACTGCCGAACGCCGCCCCCGCCGCTGTGCCATTGGTCCACTGGTCCGCGCCCCCGCAGACCGTGTTTTCATTGGCGGCTGCGGGCGCGGGCCCCTGAAGCCTCTCAGGAGCCGTCGCTACTTCCTACGGGGCTCCCCGGCCACGTCTGACCCGACCGGGAGTCCCGCACTTTGACCCCCAATCACCTCGCTGGTTCTCCACTGCGGGAGAAGCCCTCGGGGGAGGCCCTCGACCCGGACATCGCCGGGAGGCCGGAGATCCCACCGCGAGGTCCCCGCTGGGAGGCTCGTGAGGAAGAAGGCCGAAGACTCAGGTAATCTCCGGGGAGGAGGGCGGGAGGCCCCCGAGGCCTGGAGCACGCCCCTCCCCCGGGGAGATCCCACGCAAGGCCCCAACCTACCCCAGAGCGTGACGGAACTGGGCCACGGCCCCTTCGCTTGGTGCCTGAAAGACTCGGCATGGTTAGAGCGCTATGTGGAACTGCCCTATCAAGCGCTAGTGAGTTCCCCTTCGAAGCGCTATTGAGACACTGAGTGCTACGTCCTGCTTGAGGGCCCGTTTTGAAAGGCTATGGTTCTACACCTTGTTGTGAATGCCAAATTTGACGTGTTAGTAATCTGCCATGTGCGCTATGTTCATAGGGTCTGATTTTGAGCGCTATTAAATTGCTATGTGCAGCGCTATGTTCCTAGGGCCTGATTTTAAGCGGTATTAAATTGCTATGTGCAGCGCTATGTTCCTATGCCTTGGATTTTGAGCGCTATTAAATTGCTATGTGCAGCGCTATGTTCCTAGGGCCTGATTTTAAGCGCTATTAAATTGCTATGTGCAGCGCTATGTTCCTATGCCTTGGATTTTAAAGCGCCATTAAATTGCTATGTGCAGCGCTATGTTTAACCGCTGTGCTTAACGCTCCCCCAGGATCACCAGGTGGCGCGCTGTGGTTCCATACCACGTTTACTGTATTCAGGTATTGCCAAAAGAGTCATAATGAAATGCTTTTGAACCTAACGTGATTTAGATAAAACTAATTGATTTTATTGAACATACTGTGTGGTGTCAGTTATTGCGTGCGTTTCCTGTTTCGGTGGATGAGTGTGCTGTATGGTCGCTTTACACATAAACCTTCGGGTGCCTACCTGCTTGAGTCACGTTACCCCCCAGAGGGCCTGGTGACCCCCGGTCCTACACCCTGGCAGCCGTGTCTTGGGCCTGCATCCGCTCCATGCTCTCCATAATCCTGCGGATGTTGGCCAGATCCTGGCTGACACTGCTGGAGCCACTCTGAGTAGATAGTGATTGGTGTCTCTGTATCATGACTCCAGCAATGCCAGCCATGGACCGTTGGAGAGCATTGAAGGGGCTGTAGGTGTCCGTGATCTTCTGCATGTGGTCCCTAATGGGACTGAGACACCCACGAATGGCCTCAAGTTTGTCCGCCAGGTGCTCAAACTCCACCCGCACCTGTTCCGCCAACTGCTGCTGGAGCTCTACAATCCGGCTTTGGAAGGCCAGGATTGTGGCATCGGGCTCCTGGGAGGTAGCTGTGGCGGGAAGTGCCGGCTGCTGGTTGGTTTGTGCAGGGGGTGGGGGTGGTGCAAGGCTGCTGGATTGCCCTGCTCCTGGAAGTGAGCTGGTGATGGTGTCAATCAGGCGTTGCAGGGATTCCTCGTCGATGGTGTACACGTCCTCATCATCACTGGTGGTTTGGCCACGCTGCTGTCCAGGAGGTGCTGTCTCTCCCTCTGAAATGTGATAGGGGAGATACAGTTTAACAGTGTTTGTCATCTACAATCATGCATTGGATGATTTGACTAGCAGACAGCAGGACAGTGTCAATTCATACTGATTTTGAGGGGAGGCATACTTGTTGCCGGATGGTTATGATTTTGATGAGGTTGCTTATGTTAAGTTGTAGTAGTACATGATGGTCTCACAGGGCCATATTAGCAAGAAGCTCAATTGAAATATCGCCGCTTTAGTGGCAGGAAACTGCCACTTAAACGGAGATAAGGTGCTTCATGATATGCGCAATAGAATTCCAATAGAAGCCCAGGTTCGATGTCCTGCACATCTAACCTGGGCTTCTATTGGAATTCTATAGCGCATATCATGAAGCGCCTTATCACTGCTTTAGCAGCATTTTCCTGCCGCTAAAGCGGCGATCATTTTATCGAGCTTCTTGCTAATATGGGCCACAGTTTCCAAATATGACAGAAGTTATGGGACAATATCTACACACAGGCATCCCGATTTGTGTCCTCTGTTCATTTGTGTGAGTAATGCACTTTTCCACACAGAGTAGTCATTGTTGGTGGGGTCAGATCTGTCTGTGTATGCACTGCATTGTGTGCTGGTGGTACCTACAGCTTTGTTTCACTGCCCATATTCCCATTCGGTTGGTGGGCCTTAGAATTCTGTGGATTAAGAATGGTGTGCTGTGGCACACTGGGTGGTATGTGAGTGTTGGTCAGAGTTGTGTGCATTTTGCATTGTTTGAGTTTGTTTTTCTTCTTTACGTCAGGGGTTGTATGTACACAAGAATGTGTCAGAGTGTTGATTGCATGGTTTATGATGTCGTCCACATCAGTGATATGACATGATACTTGTACAATGTATGGCCTGCACGCATGCTATTCATCTGGCAGTGGCACTTGCCTTGTCAATGTGGCTCACAGACACACACGTTAGCTGGGTACTGCACTTGTGCGTGTTTGTAGCGAGGGTATATTGCTGTGGGATTGTGGCACACTTTAGGCACATTAGCAAGGAGAGTCTACTTGCAGTTTCAACATGTGCAGCTGTATGTGGTACACATGGACATCTCTGTGGCTTTGTCTGTTGTGATTTGTCTGGTGTGCATGTCGTACGTCATGTTCTGGCCTGCATTGCTGTGTGCCCTCCATTTGTGAAACCCGTTGTGTGTGTGGTTCTTTGTGTGTTTGAAATTTTGTGGCTGGAACTCCAGACAGGGGCATGTTACCAAGGAAGTGGCAGTGATAGACTTAAGCCATCTATGGGCATTTTTTCAGGGAAGGAGGGGACATATGATCACGAATGGCGTTGAGGATATTGCTGCTTTTGCGTCAGCAAACTGCCACTGAGGCGGTGATGAGGGGCTTGATTCTATGCCCTGGAGACTTTCAATTGCAACCCATGTTCTTGAGTGAACCTGTGATTATATTGTTATTTTGAAAGAAATTTATCAAGCACATTATCGCTACATTAGCGGGATTTTCCTTCCGCCAAAGCAGCAAGGATATCATTGTCTTTCTTGCTGATGTGGCCCCTTGTCCTCACAACTCCCACCACCACTTAGATTGCACCAGGCTCACACATGTTCTCAAGGGTAGGGTGCAGGCTGTTGTTTCCCCATGCAATGGTTGGAATGTTGTACAGCTTTGCACCGGCGCAGGCTCCCTAGCAACATTTTACCAGTGTGTCTGCGAGCAGGGAGGTTTGTTTACGTGTAAGTAGTAGTTTCTTCTTGCACATGGAGTGAGCAATGACAGCATTTTTGAACTTTCATGTGTGCTGCTTCATGCAGCATACATGTGACTTAGGAACTGGCATCTGATTTCACAGTTTGGTCATGTACAGGAAAGGACACCTTCCAGCACATGTAAATACCATGGCTTTTGACTTTTCCAATGTGGACTGCACGTGGGAGCACACCTGAAACTCGCAAATGTGAGGATATGTTATGCATTTCTCCAAGTTTTGCTACCTTAGGCCCAGGGATTCTATGGTGTTCACATCTGCACTGCCACATGTTCTATCCACTCTTGATGATTAATGGCAGCATCAACTTCTGTGGCTGTAGTGGTGGGACACCCACCACTACAACAACTGCATGCCCCCTTTCACAGAAGGTTTAGCCTGGAAGTGGCCACATTCGCAAGTCAGCGTGAACACACTTTACATAGCTTGATACAACATTGGGTGACTTGACGCTGCCTTGGCCATGTTGCGCTCTCCCTATCACCACCGCTAATTCCGACATGAGTGACATTGTGGTTGTGATGGGGGCTTGTTGATATGGCCCATGGTGTAAACACACTTTACCCTCATGGTTGACTCCACATGTAGTGTGTAAGTGTTCTCCGATTCTGATGTGTGTGCATTTCATGATGTCTTTTTCTGCTGCTCTGGCCTGGTCAATGCCACCCTGACATGCGATACTAATCTGTGGGTGATGTGTGTTTGTGTATATGCCACTCAGCTGCTGCCATCGATGGTACATTCTGTACTGGTTCTGATAGTCACGGGCTGACATGTGTGTGATGGGTACCTAACTGCATTTTAGTTAACTGACACAGTTGACTTGCCATGTGGTTATGTTGAATGGCACATGAGGGTGCGATGGTCAACTCACATCATGAGTGATGTTGGATGCTGTATTCTGTGTGGCAGATGTGTGCATTGTGGGCCATTTTGTCGCGACCGATGATGTACTTATCACCGCTTTGCCAGCAGAGTACAGGCGCCGAGGCGACAATGAGGGGCTAGATCAAGTGCCCAATGGAATTACCAAATGAGCCTAGGGTCACACCAGACACTAGACTTCTGATGGAATTCTATGGGGGATGTCATCACGCCTCTTGCTGCCACTTTACCAGCATTTTCCTACTGCACAGGCAGTGATGATTATGTCACGATTCTTGGTAATCTGGCCCCACATCTTATGAACAGGCAAGGAGGCACATTGCATGGGAATGTAGGTGTTGTCTTATTTTCTGACTTTGCACATCACCACACACATTCAATTTGGCTGCACATGGACACATGCGACTCTGACACCACATTGTGGATGCACTGTGTATGTTAATGCTCATGTGCACGATTAGGCATGCCGCCTCCGACGTCACCACACAGGCGGCATTAGGCACATGTGCTTGAGTAGTCTACAGGTATGCGCATGTGCGTATGTGTCAAGCTGGCAAATATGAGCCCCTTTCACGCTTTAGTTTGCGTGAAAGGGGTGTTGTTATGGGTGTACCCACGCCACATCTGTGGAACCTGACACATTCCCAGATTTATATTTTGTAAAGCTGGGAATGCTTCAGAATCCTACACCTCCCCAGGGGAGCGTAGGAGTGGCACAATCAGGAGAAATACTTTTATTTGTCCTTGTTTTTCCCTCTTTGTATGCATGCTACATTCTGCAGCACACATACAAAGTGCAATCAATTATTGTTTTTGTGCAGGAAGGTGTCTCTTGCTGCACAAAAACAAACATCCCCATAAAGCAGGCTCCCTTGCAACATGACGCAAGGGTGTCTCTGCTGGCGCGCGGCTGCTGTTTGTGCACCAGCCTTGGGGAGAAGGACAGGAATGAGCCGTATCTTGTAGATACGGCGCATTCCTGCCCTTTTATGTTGATGCACAGCAACGCTGCAGGAAGGCGTGCTGTACTGCCGTGCGTCAAAATATAGTAAATGAGGCCCACAGTATTTTGTCGAGGAAGGGCACCTATCCTGTACAAAACCTACGCGAGAGTCGGGCACACCCCCTAGCACTATGGTGCTAAGGTGTGTGCCTGGCGCACGGCAGCTGAAATCAGTGTCGGCGCGAGGGAGAGGAGAGGACACAGGCATATCTCTGTGGATGTGGTGCTCTCCTGCTCTCTCCCTCTCACGCAACGCAGCACAGACTTTGAGGGCTGCGCTCTGTTCCGTGGCAGTTTTCAAAATCGGGGCCAGAATGTTTTTTTCGTTTGCCCATGCTACACATTATCTTGCCAATGCTGAAGAGCGTCGCCCAAGGCACTGGCAAAACCAGCAGGTGCCAATGGTGAGACCTTTTATTTATGCAAATGTTTGTTTTGGCAGCTGTGGCCTGCCTGATGCAGGGGACAACCCTGTGAATTTGCCCCCATGGGGGGGGCACAGATGGCGCTGCCATCTCTTGAGACTTCCAGGTAGTTTGATGCTGACATATAAGAGGGAAAAGACGTCACATTATTATCAGTTTAACAGGAGCTTTGTTTTAATAAAAATTTTAATCTGAGGCATGAGGTGTGTGCGGCATACATACCACATAATTGAGACAAACTCGTTGACAATTCTGCATGCAAGAACCAATGGGGAAAACACCCCAGAAAAGAACATCACATGCTAATCCCTGATTTTATGCAATTTGCAGAGAGGCCTTGGCCGGAAGTCCTATTCATTAATCTCTACCCCCTGCATGAGTATAATTTCTTACGTTCCTTGAGAACCCCTCCCTTAATGATGGAACTCTGACCGCCTCATGCTTTACATTTTTAGATCTTCTGTGGACACAAGTTTGATTCCATCACAGGAGCAATAGTCTGCTCCAGGGCGAGAATTGCTTCTGAAGTGAGGCTTCAGGCTTCCACGCAGGGACAGTTCCTCCACTTGGCCAGTGCAGCTGTCCATCTCCCACTCTCAGGCGTCCTCTTTACTAAGACCACCTTAGTTCCATGTACATGGTGCCCTGTTTTTCAGCCTGTCCTTTTAATTCACCGTTCTTCAAAGAACGCCTCTTGTGTTGGTGTTCTTCTTTCCCCCAATCCTTTTCTATCCTCCAACCCTCTGGACATCCCTGTCCAAGATTCCAAGACGTGGCTTTGCTAAGGGCACAAAGGGGTTCTTTGGAGCTTCACCCGTATAATGAAGAGGGGACCATCTGGGTAGGAGAGGAGATAGAGACGGGATCCTCAGAGTCTGGCCAGATCAAAGGAGGCCTTCTTTGTCCCTAGAAATTTCAGTCTTTTGCTCAGCTGGTGGACCCCAAGACCCGAGGTCAGCAGGCCCAGGAAGGAGAAGACTGACCAAACGGCGACTGAATCTGGATCCACTCCAGCTGTGGAGACAGGGGAGACAGGTCAGTAGGGTACAGAGAGCCCAGTGGCTTCAAAAACACAAGGAATGGTGACTTCATTGACTTGTGACAGGGATGCGGATGAGCAGCTTTTGTTATTGCTGCAAACTCGCTCCATAATCCCTTGCGGGCCTCGCCTTTAAAATGCCTTTTTGTCCAAATCTCAGCCTCTGGTGGGCCCCGGGCGACAGGACCACCACCTAATTATTCAGCATGACGTGGCCTTGCTTTTTCTTGTCAACTTCCATTTCCTCACCCTAAGTTGGGGGGGACCTCAAAATCATCACCTTCCCTGCCTTCCATCAAAACCATTTGCAGTTTTTCTCTTGGGTAGTTGCTTTGTGCTGTAGCTGGGGGAGTTTTGCTTTATAGGATGTTTTGTGTAGGGTCACATTGTAGAAGATGTAAAAAATAAAAAAGTGTAAAAATCATTGTTTAAGGTGTTTTGTTCTCTGGGAACAGATTGTGTGGTTACAATTCAATGCTTTTCTACAATGCAGTTTCACTTTAAAGTTCAGCCTATTTTGATCTTTCTTAATTGTGCTTGAACCTACCTTTAGCTATCCACTCTCCTAACTTAAAGATGCAGAGCAGTTATTACTGCTGAACCCCATACTTACACAGTGATGTAAAACAGCATGTTGTGATGTTACTTCTTAATACAGAACTAGTGTTGATTGCTTTAGTACACACGAGGCCGCGTTCTCAACAAAACAACAAGGAAATATCACTGTGGCTCTCCCTAGAACAGTGGGAGAGACACTACAATAAAATTCACTACATGCTGCAAAATCACCCCATAATGCTTTGCGGGGCCTCAGCTTTAAAATGCCTTTTCATCCATATCTCAGCCTTTGGTGGTTCCAGGGTGACGGGACCACCACCAAATTGCTCAGCACCAAGTAGCCATGCTGTTCTCACTATCTTTCAGGCCTTGACCCTAGGTTGGAGGGGGACAGACCTTTAAATCATCACCACCTTTCCTTTTCAATGCTATTTCAAGTTCTCACATGCTTAGAGATTGTGGGGAATATTAGCAAGGACTTGCGATAATTATCGCAAAGCGCGCTTAGCGCTGTTTTTTTTATCACCGGCTATCGCTGTATTTTATCGCAGAGATAACGCGTTAGCATCAACGTTTATCTCAAAGACGATATTAAATCCAGCGATAGCGGTGAATCCCAACAATAACGTGAGATATCCAGCGATAAAAACTCCATCGCTAATGGAAATCTTGCTAATAGGCAGGTGAGGACTTAACCGTAGAATCCACCTCCCATTGACTATAATGGGTAAGTCAGAATTCTACTAGGTGTAAAATATAAGCGATAAATGCGGTTAGCGTGCGTTTTTTTATCGCTTCGCGGGCCTTGGTAATAGGCGGAAGGTGTGTTTGCGACTGCTTTCAGTCGCTTTCAAGTTGGGAACGCCTCCTTTGCATATCATTAGCGATAAACACCGCTGACATGCATCGAGGTACAAAAACGGGCGCTAGCGCCTGTAAGCTGTCGCTAACAGCTGTTAGCGACAGCTTGCTAATAGGGGGATACAAATATCACTGCTTTAGCGGCAAAAAGTGCCGCTAAAGCGGGGATACTGCCCTTGCTAATATGCCCCTCTGTTCTACAGCTGCGTGTGGTTTATTCTCAAGCAGTCTTTTTTATGGTATTTTTGGACTATTAAAAACATAAAGGGGCAGATTTATGTTTCCTGGCGCATCCCTGCAAATCAGCAGGGATCCGCCAGGAAACTTGCGACATGCAAAACCACCCGTGCGCCCCCACTGATGCGCCGCATTTACAATGCGGCGTGCAGTGACGCACGGATGGGCAGATGCGTGTCGCATCCCCCAGCGGAAATGCGGCGCATTGCTAGAGTCGCGTCGCATTCACGATACGGCTCCAGCAAGACTCGGGGTGTCCTATGCCTAACATGCTGCATCACTCCTTACGCCTGCTTCAAGCAGTCGCAGGGTTTTGAGGCAGCATGGCCGTAAAAGTGACTGAGTGAAATCTTGTAGATTTCACTCAGCCACTTTTGCGAGGCGTTCCTGCGCCGGAACCCCCCCCCCCGCTCCGGAACGCCCACATGAAACCTGACGCAGGTTTCATGTGGCGCAAGGCTTTATAACGTGACGCATCTCTCTAGATGCGTCACGTTGTAAATACCCCGCAGCATGGCGCTGGCTTTACGCCGCCGTTGAGTCAACATCACCTTTTTATCAGTTTAACAGGAGCTTTGTCTTAAACAGAATTTTAATCTGAGGCATGTGATGCGTGCCGCATACATAGCACATAAACGAGACAAACTCGTTGACAATTCTGCATGCAAGAACCAATGGGGAAAACACCCCAGTAAAGAACATCTGGGGGCAGATTTACGAGTTCTGGCACATCCCTGCAAATCAGCAGGGATGCGCCAGAAAAGATGGGACATGCAATTCCCTCCCTGCGCCACCACAAATGCGTCGCATTTACAATGCGGCGCACCATCAATCAATCAATCATAGCATTTGTAAAGCGCGCTACTCACCCGGAAGGGTCTCAGGGCACTGGGGGGGGGAGGGGTCCACTACTGCTCGAAAAGCCAGGTCTTGAGTTGCTTTCTGAAGGAGAGGTGGTCCTGGGTCGTTCGAAGGCAGATGGGGAGGGAGTTCCATGTCTTGGCGGCCAGGTAGGAGAAGGATCTTCCTCCGGCGGTGGCTTTGTGAATGCGTGGTACGGCGGCGAGGGCGAGGCTGGATGAACGTAGCTGGCGGGTGGGTGTGTAGAAAGTCAGGCGGTTGTTGAGGTACTTGGGGCCGAGGTCGTGGAGGGCCTTGTGTGCGTGGGTGAGGAGTCTGAATGGGATCCTCTTGCTGACGGGGAGCCAGTGCAGGTCTCTCAGGTGGCCGGAGATGTGGTTGTGCCGGGGGATGTCCAGGACGAGACGTGCGGAGGTGTTCTGTATGCGCTGGAGTCTTTTCTGTAGTTTGGCTGTGGTTCCGGCGTAGAGGGTGTTTCCGTAGTCCAGTCGGCTGGTGACGAGTGCCTGGGTGACCGTCTTCCTGGTTTCGGTGGGGATCCATCGGAAGATCTTACGGAGCATGCGCAGGGTGTTGAAGCATGATGAAGAGACGGCGTTGACTTGTCTGGTCATCGAGAGGGAGGAGTCCAGGATGAAGCCCAGGTTGCGTGCGTGGTCCGTTGGCTTGGGTGTGGTGCCCAGGGCAGGGGGCTGATCCCAGGATGAGGACTTCCGTCTTATCTGAGTTCAGTTTCAAGCGGCTGTTCTTCATCCACTCAGCGACGTCTTTCATCCCTTCGAGTAGGCTGGCTCTGGCGGTGGCGGGGTCGTTGGTGAGGGAGAGGATAAGCTGGGTGTCGTCGGCGTAGGAGATGATGTTGAGGTTGTGTTGGCGTGCGATGGCTGCGAGAGGGCTCATGTAGACGTTGAAAAGGGTCGGGCTGAGTGATGATCCTTGTGGTACGCCGCAGATGACTTCAGTGGCCTCGGATCTGAACGGGGGAGGCGGACTCTCTGGGTTCTGCCGGCGAGGAAGAGATGATCCACTCCAGTGCCTTCTCTCAGATGCCGACGTCGCTGAGGCGCTGTACTAGGGTGCGGTGGCAGACAGTGTCGAATGCCGCAGAGAGGTCCAGGAGGATGAGGGCCGCTGTTTCCCCGTTGTCGAGCAGGGATCTGATGTCATCGGTGGCTGCGATCAGGGCGGTCTCGGTGCTGTGGTTGGCTCGGAAACCGGACTGCGAGGGGTCGAGGGAACCGTTCGTCTCGAGGAAGGAGGCGAGCTGTCTGTTGACTGTCTTCTCGATGACTTTGGCGGGGAAAGGGAGGTGCGAGATGGGGCGGAAGTTCTTGAGGTCGGTGGGGTCCGCTGTTGGTTTCTTCAGTAGTGCGCTGAGCTCTGCGTGCTTCCAGCTCTCCGGGAAGATGGCGGTGGTGAAGGAGGCGTTGATGATGTCCCGGAGTTGGGGTGCGACGATGGAGTCGGCCTTGTTGAATACGTGGTGGGGGCAGGGGTCGGTTGGTGATCCGGAGTGGATGGTGTTCATCGTGCGAGCGGTGTCTGCGTTGCTGACCGGGGTCCAGTTGCGGATGGTGGTGGCGGGAGGCGTTGGTTCGGTGGTTGGTTGCGTGGTTGGTGCGCCGAAGCTGTTGTGAATGTCGGCGATCTTGCGGTGGAAGAATGAGGCGAGTGAGTCGCAGAGGTCTTGCGAGGGGGTGATGTCGTTGTTTTCGGAGCTGGGGTTGGAGAGCTCTTTGACGATGCTGAAGAGCTCCTTGCTGTTGTGGGTGTTGTTTTCCAGTCGTTCTTTGAAAGTTGACCTTTTGGTGGTGCGGATCAGTTGGTGGTGTATGCGGGTGGCGTTTTTGAGGGCCGTCATGTTTTCTGTGGTCTGGTCGTGGCGCCAGGCTTTCTCGAGGGTGCGGCAGTTCTTCTTGGAGTTTTTGAGTTCGTTGGTGAACCAAGAGGTTTTGGTGAACCAAGAGGCTAGAGTCATGTCGCAAGCACAATGCAACCCCTGCAATGCTCGGGGGCGCCCTATGCCTAACATGCTGCATCACTCCTTACGCCTGCCTCAAGCAGGCGCAGGGTTTTGACCAGCATGGACGAAAAGTGACTCCGTGAAATCTTGTAGATTTCACTGAATCACTTTTACAAGGCGTTCCTGTGACAGAACACCCACCCTGTGCAGGAACGCCCACATGAAACCTAACGCAGGTTTCATATGGCGCAGGGCTATACAATGTGACGCATCTCCCTAGATGCGTCACGTTGTAAATAAGGCGCAACGTGGCGCATGGTTTACGCTGCTGCTGCATCACAGAAGTGATACAACGGCGGCGTAAAAGTGTCACAAGGGGCTTGTAAATCTGCCCCCACATGCTTATCCCTGAAAAATAGTCTAATTCTGCAAAACCATTGTGTGAGAAGTTGGCCTGGTATATGATGTTCACTAGTTAAAGTGACCACCTTGTACCATGCCAAGCAACCCTTATGGTGTGGTTGTAAGTCAACCTTTTCGGACTAGCTGCCCTAGTGGTAGCGTAGGCTAAGCAGTCTTTGAGGCTAAACTCGTTAAAGCGTGTTAAGCAGGCTGTTTCACCATATGTAACCCCCTTTTATACCAATGAAAGGACACCACACAGATATATATTCAAAGTATATGTATTTATTACTCAAAGTATCCCCTAGACTCTTTATGAGCACAGGAGCACAAATCGTTAAACAAGAAAGTATTACAATATACAGAAGTTGCACTTTATATGGATGGGCCCTGGTGGCCACTCAAACCATATACTAAAATAGTGGTATAAGTACCACGAACAGGAAAGGGAAAAGGCCTAGGGCCTCTAGAATCGCTGGGCCTACAAGGAGCTAACGTTAGTTAGTGACCAGGAGGTCCACGGGTCGCGTGTGCAGTGAGGAAAGTTACACGCGGGCTCCCATAGGTTTTCAATGGGTGCGTAAAAGTTCAAAAGTTACTGCTAGAAGGGTCTTCTGGATGGACTACAAACTTAAGACTTAAAACACAGACACTAGAGATGTTTCTCTACACTTGGGCACCGGAGTGCCAGCTTTACCTCACCCACAGGAAGCGGGTGCATAGGTCTCGAAGTGCGTCGGGTTTCATCTATCTGTTCAATGGAGCCCGATGACAAAGATGCTGCAGGCGGTCGGTCCAGAAGTGATGCGGTGGATCCAAGGGTGGATCAGAGTTGTAGAAGACCTGAAAGCAGAGGGGACAGTGTTCACAGTCACTAGCCAGTGACCGGCGTGGCACCAGGTAGGTACCAGGCGATGTCGGGTGCAAACAGGTGATAAGGTGTAGCTTGTCTCTGCAGCCACGGGGTCCCTGAAGGTCAACGACGTCCAGGAATCGGTTCACGAGCTGTCCCACGCAGGCTCTCGCTGTCGGCGGTGTCGGCGACTCGAAGGAAGCAAACAAGCCTTGGCAAAGGCAGGAGTCGTGGAAAATGATGAAAGCTGATTGTTCTGACCAGCAAGGTCAGAGGGGCTGCTCCTTTGAAGGGCAGCAGGGGCCAGTCTGGAGCAACCAGACCAGCATTGTAGTTTTTCAAGATGGTCGCCAAGATGGCCACTAGTCAACGGACCAGCAACCGGTTAGGCGCGTCGAGTCGCAAAGTGCAGAGGGGCCCCATGCAGATCGTGGAGATGCTGGAGGGCTCACCTTTGATGCAGATGCTGCTCGGATGTTGGGCTTCTCAGGACCCAAAGCACAACTCGGAGGGAGCCTCTGTTGTCGCGCTTTCAGCTAGTCGGGCGTCTTCCAAGATGGCTGGCTCCACGTGTCTCGGTGCCTCCACGGGTTCCTTCTTTGCAGGGACTGTGGATCAGGCGGTGAGAGGTCTGGAGGTCCAGGTCTTGTCTGTCTCTGGGCTCGGGCTCCGGCGGGAGGCGGAGGCAAAGCAGACGTTGATTCGCTGGATGGTGCTTGCGTTAGCAAGATGGTCACTCCCTGACCATAGGGGAGATTTCCTTCTGTCCTCTGTGCGGCAGAGCGTCGAAGTTCCCGTCTTCTTCTTCGTAGTAAGTTGATTCCAGGATGTCTGAAGTCTTAGGACACAGCTCCTACCTTTAAGCGGATTCTAGGGGCCGGACTACCTGCTAGGTCCCTCCCTAAGGGTGGGACCAGGAAGGGGGGTGGTTACACCCCCAATCCTTTGTCCAGCTCGCCCCAGGTCCGGGGATGGTGTGCCCCAGGACCGGTTTGAACTGGCATATGCACCGAGGCTCCTTGTGAGCCTCAGGCATGTCTGATTCCATTCAAGCCCTACCTGACCAATACACAAAATCCTGTCTGGGGTGGTGCACGCACCTCCCCTGGCAGGAAACCCTTTGTCCACGTCTCCCAAGCTGGAAAGACTCCCAGCAGCAGGAGGGCAGACTTGTGTCTGTGGTGGCAGCATCCATTTTGTGGAGCTGAGGCTATGTCTGATTTTACCCGGGTTTCAGGTACTGTACATGTCCTGTCCCTCTAGAAGGGTGGAATGCTAACCCCGTCGCCAGAATTGGCGAGGGGTTAGTATTCCAATTCGTATGACACCTTACTCAACATGTTTTGATAAAGCCAAACCAAAGATAGCATTTAACCGCGAGGTTCATAATGCACTTAAGAGTATATGGTATGGCGATATCTGGAAACGGTAGAAGGAAGTTGTTCCGACCACTGCAGACAGGCTCAGCTCATGCCAGAGCACCATCTCACATGGAACCAAGCACTCTGCCTTCAGGATTGTTAAGGCCTGCCATAGGAGTGACTTATAGGTTAACATGTGTCCCATTTAAGGTTAGGTATAGGTATACTACACCTAAGTAAGAGGTGGTTACACCAACTTACCCCAGCTGAGTGATCAGCCAGTTGTTAGGCCAGGTAAGGGGTGTCATAATACATGCTTCAGCCCCTGGTAGGCCTTAGATACACCAATGCCCTGGGTACCTAGTGTACACTGGTACAGGGGCTCACAGGGTGATCCAATTCCAATTGGTTATGCACCTAGGGTGCATAGTGTCAATTTAGTAGAGAGAGCAGCAGGCTGGGGGTCTGATTAGCAGGCCCACAGCCTCAATATGTCAAAAACCAGTGAAGCAAAAAGCAAAAATTTGGGGTGACCATAGGATAGCAGACCCTACTCTCCTACACAACCCCCCACCCAAACGCAGGGACATTAAACTAGCCTTGACCAGTCTCGTCTTCATGTCCTAAGTGGAAGTACCTGGAGAGACCATCTGCATTCTCATGGTCTGTACCTGGCCGGTGCTCCACTGTAAAGTCCTTCCCCTGTAGGGAAATGGACCACCTAAGCAGTTTGGGGTTTTCACCCTTCATCTGATTTAGCCACAAGAGGGGCTTATGGTCGGTCTGAATCTTGAAGTGAGTGCCAAACAAGTATGGCCTCAGCTTCTTCAGGGCCCACACCACAGCAAAGGCCTCCCTCTCAATAGCTGACCAATTCTTCTCTCTGGGGGTCAACCTTCTGCTAATAAAAGCAATGGGTTGGTCTTGACCATCTACATTAAGTTGTGACAGCACAGCTCCCACACCCAACTCAGAAGCATCTGTTTGGACAATAAACTCTTTGGAGTAGTCAGGACTTTTCAGGATAGGTGCAGAGCACATGGCCTTCTTCAGGTCATCAAATGCCTTTTGACAGCTTACTGTCCACTGAACCTTTTTGGGCATCTTTTTGGATGTCAGATCATTAAGAGGAGTCACAATGGACCCATAGTTCTTAACAAACTTCCTGTAGTACCCAGTCAAGCCCAAGAAAGCTCGAACTTGAGTCTGGGTGGATGGAGGGGACCAGTCCTTGATGGATTGTATCTTACTCTCCAGTGGTTGAACTTGGCCTCCACCTACAAGGTGGCCCAAATACACAACCTTACTCTGCCCTATCTGGCACTTAGTAGCCTTGATAGTGAGGCCTGCCTTTTGCAGAGCCTCAAGTACCTTCTTCAGGTGGATCAGGTGATCCTCCCAGGTGGAGCTAAAGACAGCAATGTCATTAAGATATGCTGCACAAAAGTCATCCAACCCAGTAAGGACTTGATTCACCAACCTTTGGAAGGTGGCAGGTGCATTCTTCAGACCAAAGGGCATCACCAAAAACTGATAATGCCCACCTGGGGTTGAAAATGCTGTTTTGGCCTTAGACTCCTCAGCTAATCTGATTTGCCAATAGCCAGCTGTCAAATCAAATGTGCTCAAAAACTTAGCAGAAGACAGTTTATCTATGAGCTCATCTGCCCTTGGAATAGGATGTGCATCTGTCCTAGTGACAGCATTGAGTCCTCTGTAATCCACACAGAACCTCATCTCTCTCTTGCCATCTTTGGTGTGAGGTTTGGGGACCAGAACCACTGGGCTAGCCCAGGGGCTCTCTGAGGGCTCAATGACACCCAGTTCCAGCATTTTGTGTACCTCAGCCTTTATACAGTCCCTGACATGGTCAGGTTGTCTGTAAAGTTTGTTCTTTACAGGAAGACTGTCACCAGTGTCCACCACATGGGTACACCAGTCAGTTTGACTAGTTATCAGTGAGAACATATGTTGAAATGATTGTAGAACCTGTCTACATTCAATCTGCTGATGCTCAGTGAGGTTGCCTCCAAGGGTCACTCCTTCAACTGAAACATCTTCAGGGTTCTGAGACAACAGGTCTGGGAGAGGGTCACTCTCTTCCTCCTGTCCCTCATCTGTAGCCATGAGCAAGCCCATGTCTGCCCTGTCAACATATGCTTTTAACCTGTTAACATGGAGTACCCTGTGGGGACTCCTGGGAGTTCCTAGGTCCACCAAGTAGGTAACCTCTCCCTTCTTTTCCAGGATTGTATGGGGTCCAGACCACTTGTCTTGGAGTGCTGCTGGGGCCACTGGTTCCAACACCCATACCTTCTGTCCTGGCTGATACTCAACCAAGACAGCCTTTTGGTCATGCCAAGCTTTCTGTAAGACCTGGCTTGCCTCAAGGTTTTTGGATGCCTTCTCCATATACTCAGCCATCCTGGAGCGGAGACCAAGTACATAGTCCACTATGTCTTGTTTAGGCTTTTTGAGAGGTAACTCCCATCCTTCCTTCACTAAACACAGTGGGCCTCTCACAGGGTGCCCAAACAACAATTCAAAGGGGCTGTAGCCAACTCCTTTTTGTGGGACCTCTCTGTAAGCAAACAGAAGGCAGGGTAGAAGGATGTCCCATCTTCGCCTGAGCTTTTCAGGTAATCTTTTGATCATACCGTTTAGGGTCTTGTTGAATCTCTCAACAAGCCCATTGCATTGTGGGTGATAAGGGGTGGTGAACTTGTAGTTGACACCACATTCCTTCCACATAGCTGTCAAGTATCCTGACATGAAGTTGGTACCTCTGTCAGAAACCACCTCCTTAGGAAACCCCACTCTGGAGAATACTCCCAGCAGGGCCCTGGCCACAACAGGAGCTGTAGTGGTCCTAAGGGGAATTGCCTCTGGATACCTGGTGGCATAATCCACTACCACCAGTATAAATCTGTGCCCAGATGCAGTGGGAGGATCCATGGGACCCACTATATCGATTCCCACTCTTTCAAAGGGAACCCCCACCACAGGTAGTGGTATTAGGGGGGCCTTTGTTGTGCCACCTGATTTGCCACTGGCTTGGCAGGTTACACAGGAGCGACAACACTCCTTGGTATCTTCATTCATATGAGGCCAGTGAAAGTGAGGGACAAGCCTGTCCCAAGTCTTGTTCTGGCCTAAGTGTCCTGCTAGAGGAATATCATGGGCCAAGGTAAGAAGGAAGCCCCTAAATTGCAGAGGTATAACCAACCTCCTGGTTGCACCAGGTTTTGGGTCTCTAGCCTCTGAATAAAGGAGCCCATCATCCCAATACACTTTATGGGTACCTTGAGCATTCCCAGCAGCCTCAGCAGCAGCCAGCTGTCTGAGGGGTTCAAGAGATGGACAGGATAACTGAGCCTGCCCCAAGTCAGCCCTGGAAGGTCCCCCTGTCCCCAGAAACTCAACCTGGTCAGGTTCAAGCTCTTCAGGAACAGTTCCTTCAGGGTTCTCTAGATCATCTTCCTGGGAAGGCTGATCATCACTTTGAGGCAGGGGGGAAGGCGCAGCCTTAACCCTCCTGTTCTTCTTCTTGGTAGGTGCTTGGTCCATTGTTCCAGGATCCAAGACCTGTGGTTCAGTGAGGCACTTTTTGGCCTGTGACCTGGTCACAGCAAGGACATGTGGTGATATACCTAACATCTCTGCATTTGTCCTGTACTCCACTTCTGACCATAGAGAACTCTCTAGGTCATTGCCCAACAAACATTCTACTGGGAGGTCTGCACTAACCACAACCCTTTTGAGGCCAGTTACCCCTCCCCATGAGAAGTTAACAATAGCCACTCTATGTGAAGTAGTGGCATTGCTAGCATTGGTCACCAGGTAATTCTCACCTGGTATGTACTGTCCAGGGTCCACAAAGCCTGGTGTCACCATAGTGACACTGGCACATGTGTCCCTGTAGGCTTGAGCCACTTTTGCATTTATTAAAGGAGTCTGTCCGTACTTGCCCAGGTTACTGGGGCTCACAGTCAGGGACAAATCCATGTCCCCATCACAGATCAAGACTGCCTGTGTAAGGGTTCTGTCTAAGTCAGAATCTCCTTCAGTTCCCATAGTGATTCCCACTACACCCTTTGTCTGAGGACCAACACTGCTAACAGTAGTACTGGGAGCAGGTGCCTTAGGGGCAACAGTGTTGGGCGCTCCACCCTTCTTACAATCACTAGTCCAGTGAGTTGTATTCTTGCAAGATTTGCACCAGGGTTTCTTTGGACCTTCTTTCTTCTTCCCTTTGGGTTGTTGGGACCCACCCTCGTTAGTACTAGTTTGGGGCCCTGTTGAAGACTTCTGGTCTTTGAATTTCTGATCTCCACCCTTTAGGTCTGTTTTCTTCTGATCACCCCCTTGGCCCTGGTTCGGGTTCTTTTGCTTAACCCTGGTTCTGACCCATTTGTCTGCCTTCTTTCCCAATTCTTGGGGAGAGGTCAGATCTGAGTCAACCAAGTGTTGATGCAGTTGCTGGTTCTGACAGTTATTTAAAATCTGTTCTCTCATCATCAAATTGTACAATCCTGTATAATCAGATACCTTACTTCCCAGCAACCAACCCTCCAAAGCCTTAGTGGCACATTCAATTAATTCAGACCAGTCCTGAGTCGGTGTCTTCTGGGTATCTCTGAACATTAACCTGTACTGTTCAGTGGTTAAGCCTAACCCATCAACTAGGACACTCTTCAGGGCTCTGTAGTTTCTGACATCCTCCTCCCTAACAGTGAGGAGTCTATCTCTGCCTCTTCCTTCAAAGGAGAGCCATAAGATTGCTGCCCACTGGTCTTAAGGAACCTGCTGCACTTTGCAGGCTCTCTCAAGCGCAGTCATCCACTTGTGGATATCATCCCCACTTTTGTAGGGGGGCACAACCTTGGACAGGTTCCTATTGTCAAAGACCCTATCTTTGTCCTTAGGGACAATGCTGCCACCAGTGGGTATAGACCCACTCTCTCTAGGTTGCCTAGCCTTGTTCAGTTTCTCTTCCATCAGGGCTACTTCTAGCTCCTGTCTCCTGATCCTCAGCTGAGCTTCCTTCATTCTGGCCTCATGCTCCCTCCTCTGAGGGCTGGTCATCCCCCTTCTGGATCGACCTTAAGAGCCTCTAGAGGCATGAGAAGCATTAGAGTCACCTGAGTGATTCCTCTGCCTCCCAAACCCCTGGTTAAGTCCACAAGGGGGAAAAAAATGGGGTGACCCCATTGTCAGTCCCAAGTAGCCTTAAGTTAGCTGGGCCACGTATAACACTTGGCACTGGGCTAGTTCTCCCTTCATCCCCACTACCATCTGTATCAGTACCCTTATCACTTTCATCCTCTGTAGTGTGATTCTCATCTAAGGGGTGACTAGTGGAAAGGGGTACTTCGGTAGCATCTTCATAAGGGGGGCCTCCTGTTCCAGTCCCTAAGGGTCCTAACTGGGAGGCTTTCTTGAGAGCTCTCTGATCTTCATCAGCTTGTAATAGTTCTCTGAGTTCAGCAGAGGTAGGGTTCCTGGGCTGTTTAAGGCCCCTGATATTTGCCAACTGCCTGAGCTCATTTTGGTTTAGGGTAGCAAAGATGGTTGGTGCCCTCTGGGGGTCACTCTCAACAGAGATGGGTACATTGGACCCCTCTGCCCCAGCCCTTGCTCTTAAGTGTGGGTGGATATGTTGCAACTACCTACACTTGGGTTTTCCTACTAAACCTATCTAGTAGTTGTAGTCAGGGTGTGCTACTCCCTTTGCTCTACAACAACTAAGTTTAGTAGAACTTAAGTATATCTAATCTTGTTTTATATGTACCTAAAGGTACCTGTATGATCTTTCAATTGGTAACAAAGGGATTACAGAGGTAAAACACAGCAAGCTCAAATCCAACCGCTGCTCACCAATGTGAGAAGTTGGCCTGGTATAGGATGTTCACTAGTTAAAGTGACCACCTTGTACCATGCCAAGCAACTCTTATGATGTGGTTGTAAGTCAACCTTTTCGGACTAGCTGCCCTAGTGGTAGCGTAGGCTAAGCAGTCTTTGAGGCTAAACTCGTTAAAGCGTGTTAAGCAGGCTGTTTCACCATATGTAACACCCTTTTATACCAATGAAAGGACACCACACAGATATATATTCAAAATATATGTATTTATTACTCAAAGTATCCCCTAGACTCTTTATGAGCACAGGAGCACAAATCGTTAAAACAAGAAAGTATTACAATATACAGAAGTTGCACTTTATATGGATGGGCCCTGGTGGCCACTCAAACCATATACTAAAATAGTGGTATAAGTACCACGAACAGGAAAGGGAAATGCCTAGGGCCTCTAGAATCGCTGGGCCTACAAGGAGCTAACGTTAGTTAGTGACCAGGAGGTTCACGGGTCGCGTGTGCAGTGAGGAAAGTTACACGCGGGCTCCCATAGGTTTTCAATGGGTGCGTAAAAGTTCAAAAGTTACTGCTAGAAGGGTCTTCTGGATGGACTACAAACTTAAGACTTTAAACACAGACACTAGAGATGTTTCTCTACACTTGGGCACCGGAGTGCCAGCTTTACCTCACCCACAGGAAGCGGGTGCATAGGTCTCGAAGTGCGTTGGGTTTCGTCTATCTGTTCAATGGAGCCTGATGACAAAGATGCTGCAGGCGGTCGGTCCAGAAGTGATGCGGTGGATCCAAGGGTGGATCGGAGTTGTAGAAGACCTGAAAGCAGAGGGGACAGTGTTCACAGTCACTAGCCAGTGACCGGCGTGGCACCAGGTAGGTACCAGGCGATGTCGGGTGCAAACAGGTGATAAGGTGTAGCTTGTCTCCGCAGCCACGTGGTCCCTGAAGGTCGACAACGTCCAGGAGTCGGTTCACGAGCTGTCCCACGCAGGCTCTCGCTGTCGGCGGTGTCGGCGACTCGAAGGAAGCAAACAAGCCTTGGCAAAGGCAGGAGTCGTGGAAAATAAAGAAAGCTGATTGTTCTGACCAGCAAGGTCAGAGGGGCTGCTCCTTTGAAGGGCAGCAGGGGCCAGTCTGGAGCAATCAGACCAGCATCGTAGTTTTTCAAGATGGTCGCCAAGATGGCCACTAGTCAACGGACCAGCAACCGGTTAGGCGCGTCGAGTCGCGAAGTGCAGAGGGGCCCCACGCAGATCGTGGAGATGCTGGAGGGCTCACCTTTGATGCAGATGCTGCTCGGATGTTGGGCTTCTCAGGACCCAAAGCACAACTCAGAGGGAGCCTCTGTTGTCGCGCTTTCAGCTAGTCGGTTGTCTTCCAAGATGGCTGGCTCCACCTGTCTCGGTGCCTCCACGGGTTCCTTCTTTGCAGGGACTGTGGATCGGTTGGTGAGAGGTCTGGAGGTCCAGGTCTTGTCGGTCTCTGGGCTCGGGCTCCGGCGGGAGGCGGCGGCAAAGCAGACGTCGATTCGCTGGATGGTGCTTGCGTTAGCAAGATGGTCACTCCCTGACCATAGGGGAGATTTCCTTCTGTCCTCTGTGCGGCAGAGCGTCGAAGTTCCTGTCTTCTTCTTCGTAGTAAGTTGATTCCAGGATGTCTGAAGTCTTAGGACACAGCTCCTACCTTTAAGCGGATTCTAGGGGCCGGACTACCTGCTAGGTCCCTCCCTAAGGGTGGGACCAGGAAGGGGGGTGGTTACACCCCCAATCCTTTGTCCAGCTCGCCCCAGGTCCGGGGCTGGTGTGCCCCAGGACCGGTTTGAACTTGCTTTTGCACCGAGGCTCCTTGTGAGCCTCAGGCATGTCTGATTCCATTCAACATTCAAGCCCTACCTGACCAATACACAAAATCCTGTCTGGGGTGGTGCACGCACCTCCCCTGGCAGGAAACCCTTTGTCCACGTCTCCCAAGCTGGAAGGACTCCCAGCAGCAGGAGGGCAGACTTGTGTCTGTGGTGGCAGCATCCATTTTGTGGAGCTGAGGCTATGTCTGATTTTACCCGGGTTTCAGGTATTGTACATGTCTTGTCCCTCTAGAAGGGTGGAATGCTAACCCCGTCGCCAGAATTGGCGAGGGGTTAGTATTCCAATTCGTATGACACCTTACTCAACATGTTTTGATAAAGCCAAACCAAAGATAGCATTTAACCTTGAGGTTCATAATGCACTCAAGAGTATATGGTATGGCGATATCTGGAAACGGTAGAAGGAAGTTGTTCCGACCACTGCAGACAGGCTCAGCTCATGCCAGAGCACCATCTCACATGGAACCAAGCACTCTGCCTTCAGGATTGTTAAGGCCTGCCATAGGAGTGACTTATAGGTTAACATGTGTCCCATTTAAGGTTAGGTATAGGTATACTACACCTAAGTAAGAGGTGGTTACACCAACTTACCCCAGCTGAGTGATCAGCCAGTTGTGTCAAATTGCTAGGCCAGGCCAGGGGTGGCATAATACATGCTTCAGCCCCTGGTAGGCCTTAGATACACCAATGCCCTGGGTACCTAGTGTACACTGGTACAGGGGCTCACAGGGTGATCCAATTCCAATTGGTTATGCACCTAGGGTGCATAGTGTCAATTTAGTAGAGAGAGCAGCAGGCTGGGGGTCTGATTAGCAGGCCCACAGCCTCAATATGTCAAAAACCAGTGAAGCAAAAAGCAAAAATTTGGGGTGACCATAGGATAGCAGACCCTACTCTCCTACACATTGATTTCATGAAAATTGCAGAGAAGCCTTGGCCGGAAGTCCCGTTCATTAATCTCTACCCCTGCATGAGTATAATTTTTTTAATTCCTTGAGAACCCCTCCCTTAATGATGGAACTCTGACCGCCTCATGCTTTACATTTTTAGATCTTCTGTGCAGCGGCGGTGCGTCCATTGGGGCGCAGGGGCGGAGCCCCACTTACCGTCCGACACGCACGCAAATCAATCCCAGACCGGCAGCAATGGCAATGCAATGATGCGTTGCGTCGGACATGAAGGGGGTAGGGCCGGGGGCGAGCACTGACACAGTTGACAGGCAGCGGCTCGCAATTTTATTGTGCATGCTCGAGTTTGTCTCACGACAAGCACGAGCATGCGCATTCGCTGCACTGTCTGCTACTGACTACTACTGAGAGGAGGGGGCCGAGAAGCCGAGGGTTGCCTCATGCAGCAGCCCCCCTCTCGGTATCCGGGCGAGCCCTATCCGTGCTCCTTCGCCAATCCAGGGCAGGCGCTGCTAATGCAGCGTCTCTGGATTGGCTGAGAGCCTGATACAGTCTCTCAGACCCGTGGCAGCCTACGAGTAACCGCTAATTGGGTGCCGCGCAACTATGGCCAATCACTGTGGCTTATGTCTGAACACAGTGACAGTGATTGGCCATGAGGTGCGCACTCCAGCAGTCGGTCGCGTCATCACGCACGCGGTGGTGCCACACTGTCTGTGTCTGCATAACCTCGTGGCGGCGGTGCGTACAGGAGTCAGGATCCGTCGTGTGACTGAGTGCCTCGTGTGTCGGACTCGTCACTGTCGTGGTGTGGTGACTGACAATTAACTCTTGTCACCTTGCGTACTCTACTGTTCCGGACTTGTCCATTGGTGGTGAGTACTAGTGCAGTGATGCCCCGGGTCTGCAATACTCTCGGATCTGCATAATGCCCGCTGCACTCTTGCCTTCCTGTCCCGTGTCTGTGAAAATCCATACGTCACTTTATTTTAATCAAGGGATGTGCCGTGCATTTCCCAACCGAGGCGAGGCGTGCACGGCTGCACTGAGTGCACCGGCGAAGACTGTTTCACCCAGGTTTATGCGCCGTGTATCATTTGCCACCCCCACTCCCCCCCCCAAAAAAAACCATGAATGGGAGGCTTTTCCAGAAGCTTATGTGGTGACTGCGCACTCCTCAAAGAAGGCAAACTGAGGTGGTGTGACATCTCCGTGCACACTGTCACCAGTACAAGAGAAGTGCGTGTGTGTGTGTGGGGGGGAGGGGGTGTTGTGGCGTTCAGATAATTAATAGGGGTTCACTGACTGCTTAGGCCAACCTCCGAGTCCCAGCATGTGCTAACAGGCCAGTTTCCAGGCTGGCTTGTTTATAATGAGATATAACGTCACGCGTGCCCCTCACCTTTCACACAAAATACTTCTTCTGTCCTTGAAATGCAAATTCAGAGAACTGGCGACATCCTGGTCTCGTGGTCACTGCACGCGTGACACTGTTCACTGCCTGCACGCGTGACACTCCGACCACTGCCTGCACGGGTAACACTGTTTACTGACTGCACGCTTGACACTCTTCACTGACTGCAGGGGTGACACCCTTCACTGTCTGCACGCTCGTCACTCTTCACTGCCTGCACGGTGACACTCTTCAATGACTACACGCGTGTCACTCTTCACTGCCTGCATGCGTTCACTGTCTGCACGCGTGTCACTCTTCACTGTCTGCAACTGACTCTGTTTACTACCTGCACGCTTGACACTTCACTGACTGCACGGGTGACACTTTTCACTGACTGCACGGGTGACACTCTTCACGCAGTGGCGGTGCGCAGAGGCGTCCGCCATTTTAGGGTTGGCAGTGGCACGGAATGGCGTTGTTGTCGCTGCACGGATCCCTGCGGCTTTCAAAAGTGAGATGCTGAATTTGCAGCCCGGGCCGTGCTCTTTATGAATATGACGTTCGGTTCGGAGAGAGCTTTGCTGGCCGGTACGAGTTATTGCTCTGGGTCTGAGGAAATGGGGTACAGCTGGCTGTGAGGCAGTTCCCTTGGGCTTCTCTACCTGGGCACTAAAACACAGTGCTAGCAAGTTGTCTAGTATCACGTGTGAAAACCTTTCTCATTGCTCGCTCATACTTTGTATTCTTAACTGTAGCCTGCATGAGATGGACACAGTATATGGGGGGGGGGGTTAAGAAGGTGGCAACTGTGCACGTAAATTATGCTCCGCTTCAGCTTTGATACCAAAATTAGCACGCCGATTTTCCTACTGTTCAGATTCTTTAGCTTACATTTTTCTGTAAGGCTGCGTCAAGGTGCAGTTTCTTGGGTGGGTTCAAGGCTCTGTTTTGTGTTATCTGTCAGTGACCAAGCTTTCTGTGGAAAAATAAACCCATGGTACTGCACACTTTTGTTTTTATGCAGATTTATATAGCGTGAACTCGACCCGAAGGTATTGGGGCGCTGTACATACGCACCGGTTACATTACACAAGGACACATTCAGGCACGGGGAGGTTAAGTGATTTGCCCAGAATCACAGGATGTGGACGCGAACCCGAGGCTCGAACCCTGGTTTCCAGCCCCAAAGTCGGCAATCAGACTACTAGCCTCAATTAGTTAAGCCCGGTGTTCTATTTGTTTCAGGCACAGAGGAATTTACTGACGCAAACACACTTACACAATACACTCGCTGCCTGGGTTCTGTAGATCCGCCTACACTGCTGGAGCGGAGACTGAATAGGTTCTTGCACATATTTACACTATTTCACAAGTTATGGTTCTCTGCTGCACTTCTTAATGTATTGATTAAAGGATAATTTGAATTTAAAATTGTGATCTATTATATTCCATAAAGATACTGAAAGCTAAAAATCATATCATTATTACATTTAAATGTAAGCAGATTCCAATGGATAATTTTAACGTAGCAGACTAAAAAAAGTCTGGTTTCCCCGAACATCAAACAAAATAAATATTTTAAGAACACTGTAGTTATTTTATGTTAACTTGAAGAACTGACGCTGGTAAAATTCATTGGGATTACTTGTATTTGAAAAGCAATGCTTGTCTAGTTACAGCACGTTATTTTTATTTTCAGCACCTTCCAAAGCTTGACAACCCTTACCAAATTTTTGGTCATATTTCCGGCGAAGAACAAGACCTCCTTTGCTGCTCTTTCACCCCGGCTACGACCCAGCAAACACCAGAGTTAAAGTTAAGGAAACTGATGCTATTTTTTTTTTAGATTGGAGTTAGAGGTATGTGTGTGGTCACTGTACATGGTGGTTGGGGTAGGCACACATTCTGAACATTGTACCCTCAGTGGATGGAATTTACTAACACCCTTAGCCCTGTGATTTGGGCAATAACGGTTGTTAACAGCACTATCTATCCCTTGCCTTGTTCAAAGCCCTCAAGCAGTGTCTGTTTCAGTGCCTTCAGCAACCACTATGGCACACAGAGGCAGCAGACAGTAAGGCTGTATTTTTAGCAGTCATGTTGTGCAAAGGGGAGCTGTTGGAGATTTATTGCGATACTGCACAAGATATATGTATTTATACTGCAATTTTATATTATTGCACCGCACCGTATATGTTGTACTTTGATTATTGGCAGGTTTCTTTAATATATATTGGTAAGGCCAGCATCGTCATCATGAATACAGTACAAGAGCTGATTACAAGGTCATTCCAGGCACGGCCACTTCAAGAGAAAATAGATTTAAAGCAATTGGGACCTCATCGGCCTGACCTAAAACTACAGCAAACTTCCCAGGACAGAGGAAAAATGTCCACACGTACATTCTCTAACGCCTGGTACACAAAAGCTGATTGGCTTACAGGGTGCCCATTAAGAAATTCTCTGTTCTGCTTCCCCTGCTTGCTGTTTGGTGGTGAGTTTACTTGGACAAATCAAGGAGTAACAGACTTGAAGCATTTGTCTGAAAAAATAAAGAAGCATTCACGCACAAGAAAGCATATGGAAAACCTGACTAGACTGGGGATGTTGGGGGAAGATGCTCCGATTGAGCAGCAGATAAGTGATGCATACCGCAAAGCAATACAGAAACACAATGAAGCAGTTGATAGGAACAGACAGATTCTATCCAAAATAATTGATTGCATTCGTTTCTGTGGTGCTTTTGAACTGGCATTACGAGGTCATGATGAATCGGAAGGTTCCCCAAATCCTGGAATATTCAAAGGCCTTGTGGATTTAATAGCAAGCATAGACAAGGATATGGAAGCACATTTAGCACGTGCTACAGTCTTTAAGGGCACCTCTAAAACAATACAAAATGAACTTCTTGAGTGTATGCTCGAAATTATGAGAAGCCATATTGTGCAAGAATTGCAAAACACAGACTTTGTGGCTATTCAGGCTGATGACACCACTGATGTGGCCACTAAAACACAGTCCGTATTAGTGTTTTGATACATTGACAATGACAGACAAGTTGTGGAGAGGTTCTATGGTTTCACACATTTAAGAGACTCTAGTGCAGAAACCATTACTGCAGCTATACTGCGTCAACTGAGCTTAATTTTTCCAGAGCTGCCTCAAAAAAAAAAACGTATTGCGCAAAGCTATGATGGTGCGTCCGTAATGAGTGGAAGCCTTAGTGGAGTTCAGAAGAGAATTCGAGATGTGTACCCTAATGCTCATTATGTGCACTGTTACGCTCACCAACTTAATATTATTATGCAACAGGCAGTATCAAAGATCACCGAGACACGAATTTTCTTTCAGGATATAGGAGGCATGGCAGCATTCTTCTCGCGTTCCCCCAAAAGAACAGAAGCACTTCATGACATTGTAGACAAAAGCGTTCCAAGGGGATCCTCAACTCGTTGGAACTTTAACATCCGTACAGTCAACCTAATCTATGAACATAGAGAGGACCTTCTGAAATGTTTTGAAGCCATAGAAGCCAATGATGAGTTTGATTACAAAAGTCAGATTGAAGCCCATGGCTTTGGTAGAACACTACAAGACAGAGAGTTTCAGTTCTTACTGTATTTATTTCATGATATAATGGTAGCTGTCGACCTGTTATACAATCAGTTACAAGCACGAGAGATAGATACTGTCAAAGTGCAAGTATATACTACTATGTTTGTACAAAGCATAAGCAAAGTGAGAGATGGGGTTGACAATTTAGACAGCAAACTGCCAGAGAAATCTTTTTTCACAAACCGCAGGAAAAACATCACCACTATGGTCCGAATTGCAAAGGAGATCTGTGACATTGTAATTGTGCAGGCACGAGAGCGTTTTTCTTTCACTAAACATTTGGTGAGTGCCACATTATTGCAAAGTCAACAGTTTGCCAAATATGATGAATCCTTCCCGGAGCGTGCTCTGAATGAGGCTGTGGGAGCTTATCCTATGCTCAATAAAGAAGAGCTGAGAACTGAGTTGACTGTACTGTACGGAATGCCTGTGTACCGGAAGGCCACAAGTGCCTTGTCTTTGCTGGCTTTAATCCATAAACTTAATATGGAAAAGTCACTTGGAGAGACAGTGGCTTTACTTAAAATTGTCATAACCACTCCTATGACAACAGTCGAGGCAGAACGATGTTTTTCAGCCTTAAAGAGGATTAAGACATTCCTGAGAAACACCATGCTTGAGGAAAGACTCAATGCTTTGGCAATGCTCTCTGTAGAGAGCAAGCTAGTTCAGAAAATCCCGGACTTTAACACTAAAGTTATTGAAAAGTTTGCTGCTCTTAGAGAGAGACGTGCTGATTTCATTTACAAAAAGTAAACAATGTTGAATGCTGCTACTTTGCAACCAGTTTAGTTTGTTAAATAAAAAACATCTGTGAGTGAGGTACTCAGAAATGCATTGTATCTCGAAGTCTGTTATGAAGCTCTGTGGTTATACACTGAATAAGCAGCTACCTATGTTATATGACATCTCTTTATTAATGTTATAACTGCACTTTCACAATTGCTTTATTAACCTTCCTGCTTTCTCAAATTTGCTTGAAAATGCACCATTTCTCTTCGCTTTTTTAAAAATTTTCTCGGGGGGAGAACCCCCCCGAACCCTCCTTATAGGGGTTCGGGCTCGCTCGCTACGCTCGCTCGCAACGGTGAAGTATACCAATCAGATTACGCCACACCACTTTAAAATGTCACCAGCCGCCCCTGCTTCTGTGGACATAAGTTTGATTTCATCACAGGAGCAATAGTCTGCTCCAGGGCGAGAATTGCTTCTGCAGTGATGTTTCAGGCTTCCAAGCAGGGACAGTTCCTCCACTTGGCCAGTGCAGCTGTCCAGCTCCGACTCTCAGGCGTCCTCTTTACTAAGACCACCTTAGTTCCATTAACATGTTGCCCTGTTTTTCAGTCTGTCCTTTTAATTCACCGTTTTTCAAAGAACGCCTCTTGTGTTTGTGTTCTTTCCCCCAATCCTCTTCTATTCTCCAACATTCTGGACATGTCCACTGCACTCCCTGTCCAAGATTCCAAGACGTGGCTTTTCTAAGGGCACAAAGGGGTTCCTTGGAGCTTCACCCGTATAATGAAGAGGGAACCATCTGGGTAGGAGAGGAAATAGAGACGTTGGGGCATATTATCAACAGCCAGCGATAATTATCGCTAAACGCGCTTAGTGCGAGTTTATTTATCGCCAGCTATCGCTGGATTACATCGCCGAGATAGCACGTTATTATCAACGCTTATCTCCAAGGCGATAAAAAATCCAGCGATAGCGGCGAAATGCAGGAATATCGCTGAAAATCCAGCGATATTCCTGCAGCGATAGGGAAAACCTTGATGATAGGGAGATGTGGATTCAGCCTTATAATCCACCTCCCATTATATGTATGGCTAAGTCTGGATTTTTGCAGACATTAGCTTACGGCGATAATCGCGGTTAGCGCGACTTTTTGTATCGCAACGAGGGCATTGATTATACGGAGAACTTCTCTTGGAGACTGTTTCCATTTACTTTTAGTGAGGAACGCCCACTTTGCATGTCATTAGCGATAAATATTGCTGACATGCGAAGAGGCAAAAAAATGGGGGCTATTGCCACGCTAACAGCTGATAGCGACAGCTTGCTAACAGGGCGATAAAAATATTGCTACTTTAGAAGCAAAAAGTGCCGCTAAAGCGGCGATATTGCCCTTGATAATATGCCCCGTTATTCTCAGAGTCTGGCCAGATCAAAGGAGGCCTTCTTTGTCCCTAGAAATTTCAGTCTTTTGCTCAGCTGGTGGACCCCAAGTCCTGAGGTCAGCAGGCCCAGGAAGGAGAAGACTGACCAAACGGCGAATGAATCTGGATCCATTCCAGCTGTGGAGACAGGTCAGTAGGGTACAGAGAGCCCAGTGGCTTCAAAAACACAATGGGGCATATTATCAAGGGCCTTATCTCTGCTTAAGTGGCACTTTTTGCTGATAAAGCAGCAATATTTTTATCGGCCTATTAGCAAGCCTTCGCTAACATGCGTTAGCGCAAGCTTTCCGGCGTTAGCTGCCGTTTTTTTTATTGCCTTGCATGCCAGCAATATGTATCGCTAATGACATGCAAGGTAGTCGTTACTTAACTGAATTTCACGGTAAAAATCGCTAACAGCACTTCACTGTATTATCAAAGATGACCCACGATAAAAAAAAATTGAGCTAAACCCCAATGTACACAGGTTTTTAACACCTGAAAAAAACCTGACTAAACATGGTCATACAAGGGAGACTAGCCCTGATCTCTGCCACAGACAGCAAAGAGGTAGACCTCATGCTGCATTATTAGCCCTTACCATGTGCAGAGGTGCCGCTGTCTTGTAAAGGGGGTACATTGCAGTTCATCACATCATCATCCGGCCTGTCACCTAACATTAAGAATATTGATTATAAATTATCAATGATTAGTTCTATATTAATACCTTTAATGTAAGAATTCACTGTTACTCAATTCATAGTTTGTCAACTTTCATGCTGCAGATTGCGAGGCGCCTGTCAAACAGGGGGTTTTCAGGCTGCATGGCACGTTAGCTGAAATATTATTCTCGTTATCGCACCGCTAACATGCTGACTACATGCTATTGCATGTTTGTCTATCGCGTGTTAGCGGGAGTTTTCGCTTCCTTTCCCGTACACCATCGCATGTTATCAATGTCTTAATAATACGTCGATTAAAATGCAAAATGTGTCCAGGAAAGGAGCGATAAATAAAATGCTGATAACTTTTGCTGGCGATCATTATCGCCTTTTCTAGATAATATGCCCCTCTGAGTGGTGACTTCATTGACTTGTGACATGGATGCGGTTGAGTAGCTTCTGTTATTCCTGACCTGTGCAATGTACCGGTGCGAACAGCCAGATGCCCAGACAAGGGATCATACACTCACAAGCAGGGTGAACCACAAGAACACCTGTGGTGTCCGCTCATGACAAGCCTGGAGTCCAAGGTCTCCCGACCATTGTAAATATGTGAAACGCGGTAAGGGGAGAGGTTGTAGCTGCATGCACCTCCCTGCTTTGGTGGAATGATGATTGATTAAACCCAGATCAGTTGACTGGGGATGAGTGCTTGCAATGTTCAACACTCCGTCCGTCATTCCCTTTGGTTTTGCTTTGTTCGCCCTAAGTTGGCAGGGTATGCCCAGACGTGGGTCCCTTGCTCACTTTGCCACTGGATTCAAGATAGCCTGGCTGATGAGGGTTATGAACCCGAAACCGGTCCCAGGATACTTGTTTCCGGTCCAGGGAAGGCATGGCTTGGCAGTTCGGGCTGGACTGTTCCCATGAGGCACAGAGTCAGACTGATGTGCATAAGGCCATGTCTGAACTGGTGTGGAGAAGTGTGCTAAAGAATGATGATGGATTAAACCCAGATCAGTTGACTGGGGGTGAGTGTTTCCAATGTTCAACACTCTGTCCATCATCCCCTTTGGTTTTGCTTTGTTCGCCCTAAGTTGGCAGGGTATGCCCAGACGTGGTTCCCTTGCTCACTTTGCCACTGGATTCAAGCTAGCCTGGCTGATGACGGCTGATTAGCCAGAAACCGGTCCCAGGATGCTTGTTTCCGGTCCAGGGAAGACATGGCTTGGCAGTTCGGGCTGGACTGTTCCCATGAGGCACAGGGTCAGACTAATTTGCATGTGGCCATGTCTGAACTGGGGTGGTGGAGTGAGCTAAAGAATGATAGGGCATATTATCACGGGCCGGGGATAAATATCGCAAAGCACGCTTAGAGCTTACATATTTATCGCCGGCTATCTCTGGAATTTATCGCCCGGTTAGCGCGTTATCAACAATGCGCATCGCCGAGGCGATTAAAATTCCAGAGATAGTGTGGATATTGCCATTTTCCATGGTGGAAAACGGCGATATCCTAGATGATAGGGCCTGTGGTCTTAGCCACACAATCCACCCCCCATGTTAGGTATGCCTAAGTCAGGAATTTAACAGACGTTAAATTCCTGCGTTAAGGCATACTTAACGTGATTTTCAATATCGCTAACCCTCGTTGTCAATATGACGAAGCTGGGTTAGCGATATTTTCCCAAGGGAGTCCTGTCAGGCACGCCTCCTTTGCATCTCATTAGCGATGCGATGGGAGGCGTGCTGACAAGGGGCGCTATTGCCAGTAAACTGTCGCTAACAGCTGTTAGCGACAGCTTGCTGATAGGGCGATAAAAATATTGCCGCTTTATCGGCAAAAAGTGCAGCTAAAGCGGAGATATTGCCCTTGATGATATGCCCCGATGATGGATTAAACCCAGATCAGTTGACTGGGGGTGAGTGCTTGCAATGTTCAACACTCTGTCCATCATCCCCTTTGGTTTTGCTTTGTTTGCCCTAAGTTGGCAGGGTATGCCCAGACGTGGTTCTCTTGCTCACTTTGCGACTGGATTCAAGCTAGCCTGGCTGATGACGGCTGATTAGCCAGAAACCGGTCCCAGGATGCTTGTTTCCGGTCCAGGGAAGACATGGCTTGGCAGTTCGGGCTGGACTGTTCCCATGTGGCACAGGGTCAGACTGATTTGCATATGGCCAGGTCTGAACTGGGGTGGCGGAGTGAGCTAAAGAATGATGATGGATTAAACCCAGATCAGTTGACTGGGGGTGAGTGCTTGCAATGTTCAACACTCTGTCCATCATCTCCTTTGGTTTTTCTTTGTTCGCCCTAAGTTGGCAGGGTATGCCCAGACGTGGTTCCCTTGCTCACTTTGTCACTGGATTCAAGCTAGCCTTTGCTGATGACGGTTGATTAGCCAGAAACAGGTCCCAAGATGCTTGTTTCCAGTCAGGGAAGACATGGCTTGGCAGTTCGGGCTGGACTGTTCCCATGAGGCACAGGGTCAGACTGATTTGCATATGGCCATGTCTGAAAAGGGGGGTGGGGGAGTGAGTTAAAGAATCATGATGGATTAAACCCAGATCAGTTGACTGGGGTTGAGTGCTTGCAATGTTCAACACTCCGTCCGTCACCCCTTTTGGTTTTGCTTTGTTCGTCCTAAGTAGGCAGGGTATGCCCAGACGTTGGTCCCTTGCTCACTTTGCCACTGGATTCAAGCTAGCCTGGCTGATGACGGCTGATTAGCCAGAAACCGGTCCAAGGATGCTTGTTTCCCGTCCAGGGAAGACATGGCTTGGCAGTTCGGGCTGGACTGTTCCCATGAGGCACAAGGTCAGACTGATTTGCATATGGCCATGTCTGAACTGGGGTGGCGGAGTGAGCGAAAGAAAGATGATGGATTAAACCCAGATCAGTTGACTGGGGGTGAGTGCTTGCAATGTTCAACACTCCGTCCATCACCCCTTTTGGTTTTCCTTTGTTCGTCCTAAGTTGGCAGGGTATGCCCAGACGTGGGTCCCTTGCTCAGTTTGCCACTGGATTCAAGCTAGCCTGGCTGATGACGGCTGATTAGCCAGAAACCGGTCCCAGGATGCTTGTTTCCAGTCCAGGGGGGACATGGCTTGGCAGGTCGGGCTGGACTGTTCCCATGAGGCACAGGGTCAGACTGATTTGCATATGGCCATGTCTGAACTGGGGTGGCGGAGTGAGCTAAAGAATGATGATGGATTAAACCCAGATCAGTTGACTGGAGGTGAGTGCTTGCAATGTTCAACACTCTGTCCGTCATCCCCTTTGGTTTTGACATATTATCAAGCCCATTTCTGCCGCTTTTGTGGCCGTTTTTCGGCCAAAAAGCAGCGATGATTCTATCGCAGTATTAACAAGGACACGCTAGCGCATGTTTCCTTGACTTAGCACCTGTTCCAATTACGCAGTGCCACGCATCGCTAATGAGATACAAAGAGGGCGTTCCGGGCAACACAACAGGGAAAAACTCGCAAACCGCACATCGCGGTATTAACAAGCCCATGCCCCGACACCCATAGCGATATTGAAACCCGCACTAACCCCGGTTTTCCCTGTAAGCTAACGTTTGATAAATTTCAGACTTAGTGTGAGAAATTGGCCTGGCATATGCTGGTCACTAGTTATCGTGGCCACCTTGCACCAGTCCAATTCGACTCTTGGTAGATAGGTTTAAGACAACCTTTTAAAGAAAGCTATCCTAGTGGTAGCTGTGGAGAGCAGCCTTCAGGCTAAGTCTCTGAGGAATGTAAAGCAGCTTGTTTTACCTTATAATCTCTTGAATTACCAAATGAAAAGGACACCACACAGGTATATATATCAAATATATATGTATTTATTCTTAGATACACTCTACTAATCTCTTTATGAGATTAGAACCCAGATACACATTCAAATGTCAACACTTCTCAATAAATTAAGCACAAATATGGCTGTAGCCCTAGGGGCGTACCAGACCATATACTAAGAAAATGGTTTAACAAACTCGACTTGCAAAATGAAAAGGCCTAGGGCCTTGGGAATCGCTGGGGCTTCACTTCTGCAGTGTTAGCAGGTAAGTAATCAGCCCACGGGAGACACGTGCAGTGTCTATAAACACAGCCGCGGGTTTCCTATAGGTTTCAATGGCACAAGTCGCGGTTTGTAATTTACAGTTTTAGGGCACTTCGGAGAAGTCAACAAGCAAGCCACTTACAGGGTAAGTATTTCGAGGGCCAACACACACTTGGGCACTGGAGTGCACGAGTTACCTCACCCACGGAAGCCGGGTGCATAGGTGTCTTTTGGTGTCGGGTCGCGATGCTGTTTTCCATGGGGACCACTGAAGACTTGATGCTTGTGACGACTGGAGAGGTGTCCGCTGGAATCCGAAGATGGATTGAAGTTGAAGAGGACCTGAAAATTGAGGGGACAGAGTTCAAAGTCACTTGCCAGTGACCGGTGGCCAGCAGGATGGATGACCACTGATGTCCCGTCGCTTCAGGTCATCGATGGTGATTTGTCTCTTCGCTCACGAGGTCCAGGAGAGATCGACAATGACCAGCAGCTGGATTCAGAGAGTCCCACAACGTCTGCAGCTGATGACGGTGTTGGCTGCCGGATTTGAGCCAACAAGCCTTGGCAACTGCAAGTCTTGTGTGGAGTAAAGATTGAAGGTGGTGCAGACCAGCAAGGTCTGATAGACTTACCCAGCAAGGATAAGTGAGGGCAGGCCCGGAGCAACCAGGGGAGCCCTTGAAGTTGATGAGAAAGTCTTCGGGTGAGTCACTAGCCAACGGGCAAGCAACCACAAAGACGCCTTTGCAGGAAAAGTTCCACAGGAACCCACGGTCACTCGGGACGGGGTAGGCCGCTGATTTTCAGTACCAGACCTGCTAGGGACTTGGACTGCAGATGGTCCAAAGCACAAGTTTGTAGAACGTTGTTTAGGGTTTGCACTCAAAATCAGTGCACGGTTCCCTGGTATTGCTGTTCCTCGTCACTCGTGGGGTCCAGACACCACAGCTTCACTGGGGACTCAAAATGGCCATGGAGAGGTCAGGAAATCCGCTTCAGGGGACGCAGGGACTTCGGACTCCGGCGGAAGCGGTAAAGTTTGCAACCGTTGATCAAGTTACTGGTGCCTTCTAAGCAGGGGAGTCACTCCTAGACTCCAAGGGAGATTCTTCAGTCTTTCAGAGATAGTGGAACGTCGAAGGGCCAGGATTCTTCTTTGTAGAGCATCGTCCAGGTGTAATCTGAATTGCATTGGCAATGCTTGGTATCTTATAGTGAAGATAGGGGAGGGACTAGCTCTATGACCACTCTTCTAGGAGGGTCAGGGTAGTGGGTGGTTACACCCACTTCCCTTTGTCCAGTTTCGCGCCAGAGCAGGGGCAGGTAGCCCCTGAACCGGTTTGAGCTGGCATATGCACAGAGGAGCCTACTGCCTCCCGCAGTGCAGGACTTCAAAGGCACTCTAAGAGTGCACCCACCCAGCTCCAATACACTAAATCCTGTCTGGGAGGTGGTAACACCTCCCTGTGATAGGATACCCTTTGTTGGGCTTCCTCCACTGCGAGTTTCGGTCAGCAGCAGGAGGGCAGCCTGGTGTCTGTGCTGGTGGCATCCATTTTGTGATGCCAGGGCTCTAGAAGATTTCTACCGTTTAGTACAGTGGGTACATGTCGTCCCCTCTAGAAGGGTGGGATCCTACTCCCACACCAGTTGCTGGTGTGGGTGTAGGATTCCAAGCTGTTTGACACCAAACACGACATGTTTTGATGCAGTCATTCCAAAGTTAGCATTTACCGCGAGGTTATAATGCACTTAAGAGTATATGGTTTAACCGCATCCACAAACCGCAGTAGAGAATAGACTCTGCTAGCTGCAGAGGGGTCCTGCTCAGGCAGAAGCACCCCCTCACATAGTAAACCAAGCACCCTGCCCTCAGGATTCTTAAGGCCTGCTAGAGGGGTGACTGATAGGTTTATATGTGTGTGTATGGTGAGATATAGGAACCTATACCTCAGTGAGGAGTGCTAACACTACCTCACACAGGCTGCAGTAGCAGTCCTGTGGTGTCAGATTGTGAATGCTTCCCAGGGGTGGCATAATACATGCTGCAGCCCCTGGTAGGCCTGTGAAGTACCAATGCCCTAGGTACCTAAGGTACCATATACTAGGGGCTCATAAGGTACCACAGTATCCAATCACTAGTGCATCTAATATGCACACCAAGTTGTTTTAGAGAGATCAGTGAGACTGGGGCCCTGATTAGCAGGGACCCAGCCAGACTATAGTCAGAAACCAGTGTACACATCAGAAAAAAAGTGGGGGCAACACAAGTGCAGATCCTACTCTCCTACACTTAGCTATATGTATAAAGGGGGGTGGATTGTCAGGCTACGACCACCATGGGCTATCAGCAAGGAATTCCCTATTGCTGCAGGAATATCGCTGGTTTTCCAGCGATATTCCCGCATTTCGCTGACTATCTCTGGATGTTTATCGCCTGGGTAATGAGCGTTGTTAATAACGCGCTAACCGGGCGATAAAAACCGGCGAGGATTCAAATCGCGCTGAGCGTGGATAGTGATATTTATCGCATTTTCTTGTTAATATGCCCCCTGGAGTGAAGCTGTCAGTGATGCTTCGTGTTTGAGGTCTCATGGGAAACCTATTGATGGTTAAGGAACCCTCTCTTCAACACATTTGGGGGCATATTTACAAGCCCCTAACACCACCGAAGCGTCACTTTTTCTGGTGCTCTGCTGACGTTGCTCTCTACCCCATATTTACAAGGTGGCATTAAGCCACTTAACATGGCTTAACGGCACCTTGTAAATATGCCCCTTACTGCATCAGTCCGCTGGGCCAAAGGGGCGAGCGAGCAATGGGTGTTGCTGTGGGCATTCCGCCGCAACCCCCATTACTTTTTGATACTGCCCCATATTTACAAGACTGGGGCAGCGGTAAATACTAAGGCCAGGTAAAACCTAGTCTTAGGATGGCGATACGAGGATAAATTATTAATTCGGCAGCACACATAGAAAAAGCAAATCGCCTTTAGCATTTGTTTATGTGCAGGAAGGTGTCCCTCCCTGCACATAAACAATCGCCCCTGCAGCACAGGCTCGCTTGCAACATAGCACAAGGGAGCCTGCACTAGCGCTAGGCAGCTTTTTTAGGAAACAAAGCGGTGTGCCGTATTTTTGTAAATACGACATCTCTGTGTTTTAAAAATGTCACAGCACATTACCAATTTGGGCGTAACACTGTGCTACAACATTTTTTAGTAAATATCCCCCTTGGAGTTTTCATTTGGGTGTATGCCACTTTGCAGCTGCTCCATGCTTTCATACTCACGTTTAGGGGGCGCTCTTTCTGTGGGGTGTGATTTGGAAGAGATTGGTGGTGCTGTGTTGTCCTCTGGAGGGGAAGTGTGCTTAGTACCAAAGAATCCTCTCTTCTTGGTGATAGAGTCTGTCACTTCTGTATTCAGAGTACCAAGGATGGGGCACCTGCTCGCAGCAGTGATTTTTCTTTTAGGGTCCTCTGTTTCATCCACCCCTTTAGCTACTGCAGTCTCAGTTGTGAACTGAATTCTGGTGTTTACAGTCTCAGTTCTAGATTTGCCTCGGGTGGCGGAGTTCACAGCTGTGGGATTATCTCTGAGGGCTACAGTCATATTTGTGGGGGTTACTCTGAAATCTAGTGTCCCATTAGTGGGCTTTTTTTTTAACATTACCATTGTGTTTGTAGGACTGGCGCCATAGGCTAAAGTCTCAATTGTGAGGTTCAGTGTGGCAGTGGGGGTCACATTTACAGGGTTCTTTCTGTAGAGTACAGTCTCAGTTCTGAGGCTGCCCTTTCTTGCTCTTTCAGCTATGTGGTTCACTTCTGTTACAGTCTCATTAGTGGGGTTCACATTGGCAACTGAAGTCTCTGTGGGGTTCACTGCATAGAATACGATTTTATTTGTGGGGTTCAACCTGGCTGTTGCCGCCTCAATGTCGTGCTGTGCTTGAACGGTTGCCCGGGTCACATTCCCTTGGACAGCAGCAGTCTCTTCTCTGGTGTTTCTGGTGGTTGAAGTCCCAGTCGTGGGGTGCACCGTGCTGGTCTCTGGCTCGTTTGTGGGGTTACTCTTCGCGGTGACAGTTCCGCCTGCGCAGCAGTCCTCTCTGGGGCCAGTTGTTGGGTCCACAGCATGTCCATCTATGAATAAAACATGTTGGTTAATTCATCCCATCTGGCAGCCAATCTGCGTTTTATGTCTGTTAACAGATTGATCGTCCAATCACAGACCAAAAATAATCAACTCTGCAGTCCCTCCTCATGCACAATAAGAGATGCAAACTGAGGGCATAGAAATGGGAAACAAAGAGGCGCAGCAAACAGAGAAAGAAGACAAAGACCTGGCAATGTAGGAAGGCAACAACTTGAATCAACATAGAAAGGAGACCAAAGGGCTGAACATAGAAAGGAGACACAGGGACTGAACACCGAAGAGAGACAAAGGGCTGAACATGGAAAGGAGACAAAGGAACTGAACTTAGAAAGGAGACAAAGGGACTGAACATGGAAAGGAGACAATTGCACTGAACTTAGAAAGGAGACAAATGGACTGAACACCGAAAAGAGACAAAGGGACTGAACATAGAAAGGAGACAAAGGGACTGAACTTAGAAAGGAGACAAATAGACTGAACATAGAAAGGAGACAAAGGGACTGAACTTAGAAAGGAGAAAAGGGGACTCAACATAGAAAGGAGACAATTGGACTGAACTTAGAAAGGAGACAAAGGGACTGAACTTAGAAAGGAGACAATTGGACTGAACTTAGGAGACAAATGGACTGAACACAGAAACGAGACAAATGGACTGAACTTAGAAAGGAGACAAAGGGACAGAACATAGAAAGGAGACACAGGGACTGAACACCGAAGAGAGACAAAGGAACTGAACATAGAAAGGAGACAAAGGGACTAAACTTAGAAAGGAGACAACGGGACTGAACTTAGAAAGGAGACAAAGGAACTGAACATAGAAAGACGACAAGGGGACTGAACACCGAAAAGAGACAAAGGGCTGAACATAGAAAGGAGACAAAGGGACTGAACTTAGAAAGGGGACAAAGGGACTGAACTTAGAAAGGAGACAATTGGACTGAACATAGAAAGGAGACAATTGGACTGAACTTAGAAAGGAGACAAATGGTCTGAACACCGAAAAGAGACAAAGGGACTGAACATAGAAAGGAGACAAAGTGACTGAACTTAGAAAGGAGAAAAAGGGACTCAACATAGAAAGGAGACAATTGGACTGAACTTAGAAAGGAGACAAAGGGACTGAACTTAGAAAGGAGACAATTGGACTGAACTTAGGAGACAAATGGACTGAACACAGAAACGAGACAAATGGACTGAACTTAGAAAGGAGACAAAGGGACAGAACATAGAAAGGAGACACAGGGGCTGAACACCGAAGAGAGACAAAGGAACTGAACATAGAAAGGAGACAAAGGGACTAAACTTAGAAAGGAGACAACGGGACTGAACTTAGAAAGGAGACAAAGGAACTGAACATAGAAAGACGACAAGGGGACTGAACACCGAAAAGAGACAAAGGGCTGAACATAGAAAGGAGACAAAGGGACTGAACTTAGAAAGGGGACAAAGGGACTGAACTTAGAAAGGAGACAATTGGACTGAACATAGAAAGGAGACAATTGGACTGAACTTAGAAAGGAGACAAATGGTCTGAACACCGAAAAGAGACAAAGGGACTGAACATAGAAAGGAGACAAAGTGACTGAACTTAGAAAGGAGAAAAAGGGACTCAACATAGAAAGGAGACAATTGGACTGAACTTAGAAAGGAGACAAAGGGACTGAACTTAGAAAGGAGACATTTGGACTGAACTTAGAAGACAAATGGACTGAACACAAAAACGAGACAAATGGACTGAACTTAGAAAGGAGACAAATGGACTGAACTTAGAAAGGAGACAAAGGGACTGGACATAGAAAGGAGACAAAGGGACTGAACATAGAAAGGAGACAAAGGAACTGAACATAGAAAGGAGACAAAGGGATTGAACTTAGAAAGGAGACAAATAGACTGAACTTAGAAAGGAGACAAATGGACTGAACATAGAAAGGAGACAAAGGGACAGAACATGGAAAGGAGACAAAGGGACTGAACATTGAAAGGAGACACGTGGACTGAACTTAGAAAGGAGACAAAGGGACTGAACATAGAAAGGAGACAAAGGGATTGAATATAGTAAGGAGACAAGGGGACTGAACATAGAGAAGAGACACAGGGACTGAACATAGACAGAAGACAAAGGGACTGAACATAGACAGGAGACAAAGGGACTGAACATAGACAGGAGACAAAGGGACTGAACATAGACAGGAGACAAAGGGACTGAACATAGACAGGAGACAAAGGGACTGAACATAGACAGGAGACAAAGGGACTGAACATAGACAGGAGACAAAGGGACTGAACATAGACAGGAGACAACAGGATAGACACAGAAAGGAGACAAAGGGACTAATCATAGAGAAGAGACAAAGGGACCGAACATAGAAAAGAGACAAAGGGACTGAACACGGAAAAGAGATTGAATATAGTAAGGAGACAAGGGGACTGAACATAGAGAAGAGACACAGGGACAGAACATAGACAGGAGACAAAGGGACTGAACATAGAAAGGAGACAAAGGGACTGAACATAGACAGGAGACAAAGGGACTGAACATAGACAGGAGACAACAGGATAGACACAGAAAGGAGACAAAGGGACTAATCATAGAGAAGAGACAAAGGGACGAACATAGAAAAGAGACAAAGGGACTGAACATAGACAGGAGACAAAGGGACTGAACATAGACAGGAGACAACAGGATAGACACAGAAAGGAGACAAAGGGACTAATCATAGAGAAGAGACAAAGGGACAGAACATTGAAAAGAGACAAAGGGATTGAACATAGAAAGGAAACAAAGGGACTGAACACCAAACAGAGACAAAGGGACTGAACATAGAAAGGAGACAACAGGATAAACACAGAAAAGAGACTGTGTTAGTTGGCATAGGAGACAAAGGTCTTAGCACAAAAGAAAAACTGAATTGAACATAAAAAAGGAACAAAGGGACTAAACTTAGAAAGGAGACAAATAGCCTGAACTTAGAAAGGAGACAAAGGGACTGAACATAGAAAGGAGACACGTGGACTGAACTTAGAAGGAGACACATAGCCTGAACTTAGAAAGGAGACAAAAAGACTGAACTTAGAAAGGAGACAAAGGGACTGAACATAGAAAGGAGATAAGTGGACTGAACTTAGAAAGGAGAAAAATGGACTGAACATAGAAAGGAGACAAAGGGACTGAACATAGAAAGGAGACAACAGGATAGACACAGAAAGGAGACAAAGGGATTGAATGTAGAAAGGAGATAAGGGGACTGAACATAGAGAAGAGACACAGGGACTGAACATAGACAGGAGACAAAGGGACTTAACACAGAAAGGAGACAAAGGGACTGAACATAGACAGGAGACAAAGGGACTGAACATAGAAAGGAGACAACAGGATAGACACAGAAAGGAGACAACAGGATAGACACAGAAAGGAGACAAAGGGACCGAACATAGAAAAGAGACAAAGGGACTGAACACCGAAAGGAGAAAAAGGGACTGAACATCGAAAAGAGACAAAGGGACTGAACATAGAAAGGAAACAAAGGGACTGAACACCGAAAAGAGACAAAGGGACTGAACATAGAAAGGAGACAAAGGGACTAAACTTGGAAAGGAGACAACAGGACTGAACTTAGAAAGGAGACAGAGGGACTGAACACCGAAAAGAGACAAAGGGCTGAACATAGAAAGGAGACAAAGGGACTGAACTTAGACAGGAGACAACGGGACTGAACTCAGAGAGGAGATAATTGGACTGAACATAGAAAGGAGACAATTGGACTGAACTTAGAAAGGAGACAAATGGACTGAACACCAAAAAGAGACAAAGGGACTGAACATAGAAAAGAGACAAAGGGACTGAACTTAGAAAGGAGAAAAAGAGACTCAACATAGAAAGGAGACAATTGGACTGAACTTAGGAGACAAATGGACTGAACACAGAAACAAGACAAATGGACTGAACTTAGAAAGGAGACAAAGGGACTGAACATAGAAAGGAGACAAAGGGACTGAACATAGAAAGGAGACAAAGGGACTGAACTTAGAAAGGAGAAAAAGGGACTCAACATAGAAAGGAGACAATTGGACTGAACTTAGAAAGGAGACAAAGGGACTGAACTTAGAAAGGAGACAATTGGACTGAACTTAGAAGACAAATGGACTGAACACAGAAAGGAGACAAATGGACTGAACTTAGAAAGGAGACAAATGGACTGAACTTAGAAAGGAGACAAAGGGACTGAACATAGAAAGGAGACAGAGGGACTGAACATATAAGGAGACAAAGGAACTGAACATAGAAAGGAGACAAAGGGATTGAACTTAGAAAGGAGACAAATAGACTGAACTTAGAAAGGAGACAAATGGACTGAACATAGAAAGGAGACAAAGGGACAGAACATGGAAAGGAGACAAAGGGACTGAACATTGAAAGGAGACACGTGGACTGAACTTAGAAAGGAGACAAAGGGACTGAACATAGAAAGGAGACAAAGGGATTGAATATAGTAAGGAGACAAGGGGACAGAACATAGAAAGGAGACAAAGGGACTGAACATAGACAGGAGACAAAGGGACTGAACATAGACAGGAGACAAAGGGACTGAACATAGACAGGAGACAACATGATAGACACAGAAAGGAGACAAAGGGACTAATCATAGAGAAGAGACAAAGGGACAGAACATAGAAAAGAGACAAAGGGACTGAACATAGACCGGTGACAAAGGGACTGAACATAGACAGGAGACAACAGGATAGACACAGAAAGGAGACAAAGGGACTAATCATAGAGAAGAGACAACGGGACCGAACATAGAAAAGAGACAAAGGGACTGAACACCGAAAAGAGATTGAATATAGTAAGGAGACAAGGGGACTGAACATAGAGAAGAGACACAGGGACTGAACATAGACAGGAGACAAAGGGACTGAACATAGAAAGGAGACAAAGGGACTGAACATAGACAGGAGACAAAGGGACTGAACATAGACAGGAGACAACAGGATAGACACAGAAAGGAGACAAAGGGACTAATCATAGAGAAGAGACAAAGGGACCGAACATAGAAAAGAGACAAAGGGACTGAACATAGACAGGAGACAAAGGGACTGAACACCAAACAGAGACAAAGGGACTGAACATAGAAAGGAGACAACAGGATAAACACAGAAAAGAGACTGTGTTAGTTGGCATAGGAGACAAAGGTCTTAGCACAAAAGAAAAACTGAATTGAACATAAAAAAGGAACAAAGGGACTGAACTTAGAAAGGAGACAAATAGCCTGAACTTAGAAAGGAGACAAAGGGACTGAACATAGAAAGGAGACACGCGGACTGAACTTAGAAGGAGACACATAGCCTGAACTTAGAAAGGAGACAAAAAGACTAAACTTAGAAAGGAGACAAAGGGACTGAACATAGAAAGGAGATAAGTGGACTGAACTTAGAAAGGAGACAAATGGACTGAACATAGAAAGGAGACAAAGGGACTGAACATAGAAAGGAGACAACAGGATAGACACAGAAAGGAGACAAAGGGATTGAATGTAGAAAGGAGATAAGGGGACTGAACATAGAGAAGAGACACAGGGACTGAACATAGACAGGAGACAAAGGGACTGAACATAGAAAGGAGACAAAGGGACTGAACATAGACAGGAGACAAAGGGACTGAACATAGAAAGGAGACAACAGGATAGACACAGAAAGGAGACAACAGGATAGACACAGAAAGGAGACAAAGGGACCGAACATAGAAAAGAGACAAAGGGACTGAACACCGAAAAGAGAAAAAGGGACTGAACATCGAAAAGAGACAAAGGGACTGAACATAGAAAGGAAACAAAGGGACTGAACACCGAAAAGAGACAAAGGGACTGAACATAGAAAGGAGACAAAGGGACTTGACATAGAAAGGTGACAAAGGGACTGAACACCGAAAAGAGACAAAGGGCTGAACATAGAAAGGAGACAAAGGGACTGAACTTAGAAAGGAGACAACGGGACTGAACTTAGAAAGGAGACAATTGGACTGAACTTAGAAAGGAGACAAATGGACTGAACACCGAAAAGAGACAAAGGGACTGAACATAGAAAAGAGACAAAGGGACTGAACTTAGAAAGGAGATAATTGGACTGAACATAGAAAGGAGACAATTGGACTGAACTTAGGAGACAAATGGACTGAACACAGAAACAAGACAAATGGACTGAACTTAGAAAGGAGACAAAGGGACTGAACATAGAAAGGAGACAAAGGGACTGAACATAGAAAGGAGACAAAGGTACTGAACATAGAAAGGAGACAAAGGGATTGAACTTAGAAAGGAGACAAATAGACTGAACTTAGAAAGGAGACAAATGGACTGAACATATAAAGGAGACAAAGGGACAGAACATAGAAAGGAGACAAAGGGACTGAACATTGAAAGGAGACAAAGGGAACGAACATAGAAATGAGACAAATAGACTGAACTTAGAAAGGAGACAAAGGGAGTGAACATAGATAGGAGACACGTGGACTGAACTTAGAAAGGAGACAAATAGCCTGAACTTAGAAAGGAGACAAAAAGACTGAACTTAGAAAGGAGACAAGTGGACTGAACTTAGAAAGGAGACAAATGGACTGGACATAGAAAGGAGACAAAGGGACTGAACATAGAAAGGAGACAAAGGGGCTGAACATAGAAAGAAGAAAAAGGGATTGAATATAGAAAGGAGACAAAGGGAGAAAACTAAAAAGGAAACAAAGGGAGCATATATACCAAGTAGACGTGGCTGCACATAGAACAGAGGCACATCCAGTGTCTAACGGTATGAAAGACAATATCACGTGCAGCGATTCAGACCATAAAACACACATAGAATAAGAATAAGGTCTTATGCTGAGGCCCATGGCTTACTCTTAAATTGAAAGTTATTTTTCCCTACTTACTATGGGCACTGAAATTCATGGTTTTATTCCGACGCATCGTGCCTTCCCCTAGATTCAGTTCCGCCTCACACCGATACTCTGCTCCCTCCAGACAAAGGGACTGAACATAGACAGGAGACAAAGGGACTGAACATAGACAGGAGACAACATGATAGACACAGAAAGGAGACAAAGGGACTAATCATAGAGAGGAGACAAAGGGACAGAACATAGAAAAGAGACAAAGGGACTGAACATAGACCGGTGACAAAGGGACTGAACATAGACAGGAGACAACAGGATAGACACAGAAAGGAGACAAAGGGACTAATCATAGAGAAGAGACAACGGGACCGAACATAGAAAAGAGACAAAGGGACTGAACACCGAAAAGAGATTGAATATAGTAAGGAGACAAGGGGACTGAACATAGAGAAGAGACACAGGGACTGAACATAGACAGGAGACAAAGGGACTGAACATAGAAAGGAGACAAAGGGACTGAACATAGACAGGAGACAAAGGGACTGAACATAGACAGGAGACAACAGGATAGACACAGAAAGGAGACAAAGGGACTAATCATAGAGAAGAGACAAAGGGACCGAACATAGAAAAGAGACAAAGGGACTGAACATAGACAGGAGACAAAGGGACTGAACACCAAACAGAGACAAAGGGACTGAACATAGAAAGGAGACAACAGGATAAACACAGAAAAGAGACTGTGTTAGTTGGCATAGGAGACAAAGGTCTTAGCACAAAAGAAAAACTGAATTGAACATAAAAAAGGAACAAAGGGACTGAACTTAGAAAGGAGACAAATAGCCTGAACTTAGAAAGGAGACAAAGGGACTGAACATAGAAAGGAGACACGCGGACTGAACTTAGAAGGAGACACATAGCCTGAACTTAGAAAGGAGACAAAAAGACTAAACTTAGAAAGGAGACAAAGGGACTGAACATAGAAAGGAGATAAGTGGACTGAACTTAGAAAGGAGACAAATGGACTGAACATAGAAAGGAGACAAAGGGACTGAACATAGAAAGGAGACAACAGGATAGACACAGAAAGGAGACAAAGGGATTGAATGTAGAAAGGAGATAAGGGGACTGAACATAGAGAAGAGACACAGGGACTGAACATAGACAGGAGACAAAGGGACTGAACATAGAAAGGAGACAAAGGGACTGAACATAGACAGGAGACAAAGGGACTGAACATAGAAAGGAGACAACAGGATAGACACAGAAAGGAGACAACAGGATAGACACAGAAAGGAGACAAAGGGACCGAACATAGAAAAGAGACAAAGGGACTGAACACCGAAAAGAGAAAAAGGGACTGAACATCGAAAAGAGACAAAGGGACTGAACATAGAAAGGAAACAAAGGGACTGAACACCGAAAAGAGACAAAGGGACTGAACATAGAAAGGAGACAAAGGGACTTGACATAGAAAGGTGACAAAGGGACTGAACACCGAAAAGAGACAAAGGGCTGAACATAGAAAGGAGACAAAGGGACTGAACTTAGAAAGGAGACAACGGGACTGAACTTAGAAAGGAGACAATTGGACTGAACATAGAAAGGAGACAATTGGACTGAACTTAGAAAGGAGACAAATGGACTGAACACCGAAAAGAGACAAAGGGACTGAACATAGAAAAGAGACAAAGGGACTGAACTTAGAAAGGAGATAATTGGACTGAACATAGAAAGGAGACAATTGGACTGAACTTAGGAGACAAATGGACTGAACACAGAAACAAGACAAATGGACTGAACTTAGAAAGGAGACAAAGGGACTGAACATAGAAAGGAGACAAAGGGACTGAACATAGAAAGGAGACAAAGGGACTGAACATAGAAAGGAGACAAAGGGATTGAACTTAGAAAGGAGACAAATAGACTGAACTTAGAAAGGAGACAAATGGACTGAACATATAAAGGAGACAAAGGGACAGAACATAGAAAGGAGACAAAGGGACTGAACATTGAAAGGAGACAAAGGGAACGAACATAGAAATGAGACAAATAGACTGAACTTAGAAAGGAGACAAAGGGAGTGAACATAGATAGGAGACACGTGGACTGAACTTAGAAAGGAGACAAATAGCCTGAACTTAGAAAGGAGACAAAAAGACTGAACTTAGAAAGGAGACAAGTGGACTGAACTTAGAAAGGAGACAAATGGACTGGACATAGAAAGGAGACAAAGGGACTGAACATAGAAAGGAGACAAAGGGACTGAACATAGAAAGGAGAAAAAGGGATTGAATATAGAAAGGAGACAAAGGGAGAAAACTAAAAAGGAAACAAAGGGAGCATATATACCAAGTAGACGTGGCTGCACATAGAACAGAGGCACATCCAGTGTCTAACGGTATGAAAGACAATATCACGTGCAGCGATTCAGACCATAAAACACACATAGAATAAGAATAAGGTCTTATGCTGAGGCCCATGGCTTACTCTTAAATTGAAAGTTATTTTTCCCTACTTACTATGGGCACTGAAATTCATGGTTTTATTCCGACGCATCGTGCCTTCCCCTAGATTCAGTTCCGCCTCACACCGATACTCTGCTCCCTCCAGCGCCTCCCTGCCTGGGAGGTCGAGTCTCAGCTGGTAGCTCTGCACCTCGTCCATCTCATCCTCCTCGCTACTCATAGTCTGCTGTTCTGGGGTCTCCAACCTTTCCTCTCCACGGTACCAGCTCAGAGTCAAGGCGTCGAGGGGGTACACCCGTCGGATGGAGCAGATGAGATGGCCTGGCCGCCCGGATCCCCTCTCTGGGTGGAGAGTCAGCTGCATGGTGTCTGGAAGAGCTGAGCCAGAGATACAGAGAGAGTCACTTCCTGCCAGCCTGAACCCTCCAACAGTGCCTAGTGCAGACTGACTTGTAACACACTTAACTGGTCCATGACTTATGGCCTGGGTGAATTTTAAGGAGTGAGCATGGTGCTATCATTCATGTCTCAGAGTGACTGCTGGTTCCTAAATCTGGGTGTGGCTTAATTCACACTTCAGTTGTCCCAAAGAACCTTGGACACATTTTTAGGATGCCCAAGTTTTGACACATCTTCATTTCCCTACATATAAGGGTCAAAGTTTAGGAGTTCCCTGGTTGTGGCCCAGGTCAATAGGCGCAATGTGTCATGGCACATTTTTAAGGTTTCAAAGTACTGTACGTGTCCCTTGCCCTGTATATTGGGATCACAGTTTATGAATTTCCAAGTGTTGGTCCAGTACAACTGTCCCTGTGTATCATGAACACGATCAAGGTGCTACAGGGCAGGCAGAGCTCCTGGGCTGCTGCCATGGGGCTGAGGTCATTTGCCTCTGGTGTCCTAGGGTCAGTCCTGCTCTGGCTCTGCAAACTGGGCCAGGTACAATCCATTCCAACTTTGACTCTCAGGACAGCAAGCGCCAGCAGTCACAAGCTTCTCAAGGAAGTAGTATCTGCTCAACGATCAACCAACAGGCTTAGTAAAGTGAATGTCCAGCCCAGAGTTTAACTTTGGAAGAATGAAAAGTATTTTAATCACAGAGTTGTACTAAAACTACACACTTCAATATTAGTTTACAAGTCAGAGTCTCTGGGCACTTACTCTTGTAGACACTGAATCTTGTCTAAGGCCAGGCCAGGGGCATCCAAAATGGACCCCAGTGGCCTCCATTTCTCTGCCTCACTGACACATGATGGATGCAGCGCACTGAGCACACACAGCATGCTTAACACACACCCGAGATGTTAGTGCAGGAAACTGGTGCATAGAAGCAGAACTTTACAAGGATGGTCCGGTAGGCCTTCAGTCCAGTGACCCAGATATGAAGACGTGGTCAAAACTATGGATTCACAAAAAACGGCCCCCGCCGCTACTGCTATATATGGCAAACCCATGACACGGACAGCAGTCCTCTGTCACAAAAGAGGGCACTCTTGGTGTGCGCCTCCAGGTCACAGGACAAGTCCAGGAACTCTGGAGTCACGGACAGGCCTAGACCGTACATGCACTTAGGTTAGAGGGACACCAGGGCCGAACACAAAAATTCAGGATACCAGATACATGTAGTTGGGCACTCGGGGCAGGGGAACATGTCTGTTTACCATGAGGGGTCATTCCTGTCCCAGCAGCTCCATTGTCACATTTTTTTTAGGGCAATTCCCAAGTCTTTATACAGTGCCATAGCCCTAAGTGCTAGGGTAAAACATTCACTCCCACGTCCTGGCACATCTTGCTTGTCCAAACAAATCATAATCACATTTTTAGGGATTACAAGTATAGGCAGAGCCCTAATTGCAATGTTAGCGTTAACCTTAGCACAGCTCAATTGTCCCTCCATTTTATCGTCAGAATGTAGAGATTACGGTGCATATTTACAATGGCATTGCGCCACTGGAACATCACTTTTTATGACGTTCCAGTGGTTCAATGCCCTGCTCCATATTTACAAAGTGACGCTAAGCCACTTTGCATGGCTTAGCATCGCTTTGTAAATACGGTACCCTTTCATGCAGTTTTCTGCGTGAAAGGGGTGTGCAATGGGTGTTGTTGTGGGCGTTCCACCGCAACACCCATTGCTTTTTGATGCTGCCCCAGATTCACAAGGATCTGTAAATCTGAGGCAGCGCCAAAAACTAATGCCATGAAAAAGCAGGCGTTAGATTGGCGCAACGAGGAGAAATACTTTTATTTCTCCTTGTTTTTGCTTTTTCTATGTGTGCTGCACTCTGCAGCACACATAGAAAGAGCAAAACACCTTTAAGGATTGTTTATGTGCAAGAAGGTGTGCCTTCCTGCACGTAAACAATCATTAAATAATGGTGATTTGCTACTTCTGTGTGTGCTGCTGAAAGCAAGGGACACTTTCCTGCACATAAACAATCATCCCTGCAAAACAGGCACCCTTGCACTATGGCACAAGAGTGTCTGTGTTGGCCGTAGGCAGCTAATTTTAGCACCAGCGCTAGGGGAAACACAGGGGTCTGCCGTATTGTTGTAAATACAGCGCATCCCTGGGGTTTGAAATGACACAGCGCGGCACTGCCAAATTTTTCACAGCGCCATTTCCTTGTAGATATGCCCGTTCAAGTCTAGACACAGCTCCCCTCTTCCTGTGTGGGCAAGTCAAAGTCTGAGAATCTCCAAGTCTAGACACAGCTTCAGTGCTTTGTATGTTAGAGTCAAACCTTTTGACTGTCCTTGAGTTTTATTCTGGCTCAATTTTCCCTATCTATTGTCGACACATTTTAAGAGTCCCCCACTGTTTAGACAGCCACATTGTCCCAGAATCTCAGAGTTCACAAGTCTTGATACAGCTCCATTGCTTGTATGTTGGTGTCAAATGTGTGAGAAGGTGGCCTGATATATGCTGTCCCCTAGTTCTAGTGGGCACCTTGTATCAGTCCAAACAACCCCTTATGGTGATAGGTTAAAGACAACCTTTATTGAAAGCTATCCTAGTGGTAGCTATGGAGAGCAGCCTTCAGGCTAAGTCTTGAAGGAATGTAAAGCCGCTTGTTTTACCAGTCTTTAATCTCTTGAATGATCAAATTAAAGGACATCCACACCAGGTATATATTCAAAATATATGTATTTAAGATAAAACACACCCCTCTAGTCTCTTTATGAGACTGGAGTTCGAAGTACTTTGTTTACAAGTTAGCAATTATCAGTAATAGCACAAATACACGTTTGGGCCCTAGGGGCGTACCAAACCATATACCAGAAAAGTGGTATAAGAACCACGACTGGGATAGACACACGGCCTAGAGCCTGTAGATTCGCTGGGACCCCAAGGAACCACCCAAGGCAGTGACACCGGGGACCCACGGGGACTGTATGCAGTGTGTAAACACAACCGCGGGTTCCCGTTATCTTCTATGGGCAATGTCACGGTTGGAAATGTAAAGATTAGGGACACTTAGAATCGAGTCAGGACCAAACCCTTTTGGACTTAAGAAGTTCTAGGGCCAGCACCCACGGGATCACCAGAGTACTCGCGTTACCTCACCCAGGGAAGCCGGGTGCATAGGTGTCTTTTGGTGTCGGGTCATGTCGTCGATTGCAATGGAAGTCGGCAAAAAACTGCTGCTGCCGTGAAGAGGAGAAGTGTCCGAAGAGATACAAGCCTGGATCTAGGATGGAAGGAACCTGAAAGCAGAGGGGACAGAGTCTGGGTCACTAGCGAGTGACTGAGGGCAGGATGGACCAATGCCCACAGATGTCGGTGCTTCAGGTGAGTTGATGGGTGTCTTGACTCTTCAGCCACGAGGTCCAGGAGGTGTCGACGAAGTCCACGAGCCGGATTCGAGCTGTTCCACAAAGTCTGTCGAGTGCTGCGGTGTTGGCGACCAGAATGGACCCAACAAGCCTTGGCAACGGCAAGTCACTGGAATTCAGAGAAAGGACTGCGGTGCAGACCAGCAAGGTCTGAGGGACTCACCCAGCGAGGGGAAGTCAGGGCACGTCTGGAGCACCCAGGAAAACCCAAGCAGAAGAGAAGTTGCCCTCGTGGGGACCTGCTAGCCAACGGGCTAATGATCGCAAAGGAGCCTCGAGCGGTCGCACTTGAAACTGCCCCACGGGTCACTCGTGGAGTGGAGGCCAGCAATCTTCGGTGCAGGAGGTGCTCAAGGCGGGGGCTACTCGGAGCCCAAAGCACAACTTGGAGGAGGACCAGGAAGATAGTGTTGCTGCAAAAGTTTACGGTGTCCAGGGGTCACGGTTCCACGTCACCCATGATAGCCACGGGCCTCAGCTTTGCTGTGGACTCAGGGTAGCCTCGAGGAAGTCTGGAAATTCACCTCTGGTGATGCAAAGACTTCGGCGTCCGGCGGGAGCTACAGCGATGCAGACCGGTCAGTTGCTTCTTTGGTGCCTGCCAAGCAGGGGAGTCACTCCTTGACCCCAAGGGAGATTTCTTCAGTCTTCTAGTCAGGATAGAACATCGAAGGTCCAGGATATATGTTGCAGAGTTTCGTCCAGGGTAATCTAAAGTCGCAAGGACTGGGTTCCCATACTTATACTAAGTTTGGGGGTTGGAAATACTCTAGGGACCCACCTATGGGAGGGTATGGAAAGAGGGGTGGTTACACCCATTTCCTTTGTCCAGTTTCGCGCCAGTGCAGGGGCAGGTAGCCCCTGCAACCGGTTTGAACTGGACTATGCACAGGGACACCAAATGTGCCCCCAGTGCAGGACTTCAAAGCACCAGAGAGTGCTCCCGCCCAGCCGCAATACACATCTGCATGTCTGGGGAGGTGGTTACACCTCTCTTCGACAGGAAACCTATTGTCCAGGCCTCCCTTGCTGGAGTTTCGGTGAGCAGGACCCGTGTCTGTGGCAGAGGCATCCATTTTGTGATGCCAGGGCTCAGGAAAGTCCTGCCAGGTTAGACCAGTGTGAACATGTCTCTCCCTCTATAAGGGTGGAATGCTACCCCCGCCGCCAGAACTGGCGGGGTGGGGGGGGGGGGGGGGGTTAGTATGCCAAAGCATTTGACACCAAACACGACATGTTTTGATGCAGCCATTCCAAAGTTAGCATTTACCGCGAGTTTATAATGCACTTAAGAGTATATGGTATGGCTGTATCACAGAACAGCCATAAGGAAGGATTTCCGAAAGCTGCAGAGGGGCTCAGCTCATGCTTGGGCACCCTCTCACACAAAACCAAGCACTCTGCCTTCAGGATTGTCAAGGCCTGCCATAGGAGTGACTTATAGGTTTATATGTGTCTGTATATATATGTGGATATAGGTAGCCTATACCACTAAAGGGGTGCAAGCACACCCATACCCAGGCTGCAGTAGCAGACCTGTGGTACCATTTTGGAGTGCTTCCCAGGGGTAGCATAATAGATGCTTCAGCCCCTGGTAGGCCTCTGAGGTACCTATGCCCTAGGTACATAGTATACCATATACTAGGGGCTTATAAGGCACTCCAGAATCCAATTAGATATGTACCTAATGTACATGCAAACCATTTCAGAGAGGAAGCAGCTAGGCTGTGGTCCTGATTAGCAGGGCCACAGCCAGACTAAGGTCGAAAAACAGTGAAACACCAGCAAAAAGTGGGGATACCCATGTGAAGCAGATCCTACTCTCCAACAAAATGTAGAGCAGCCACATCTTAACACAGATCAGTAGCCTGGCAGAGGTCCCCCATATCCACAGGAACAGAGCAGGCGGGAAAGCCTTCTCTCACATCGCAGCCAAGACATGGAACGAGCTCCCTTTGAACATCAGACGCTCCCCAACACTGCACACTTTCAGGAAGGACCTCAAGACCTGGCTCTTCGACTGATCCGGAGCCCCCGAACCCTCCCCCGCAGCGCCTTGAGACCCTCACGGGTGAGTAGTGCGCTTTACAAACCCCCTGACTGATTGATTGAGCCTTAAAAATCTGAGTCAAATGCCACAAATTGAGAGTGATGCTTGGCAGCAGGTCTTACGCCTGGTGTGTGCCTGCTCTGACTCCAATCTTCTACTGTTTGTGGGTTGCAGCACCCTGTGTCTCAGGTATGCATGACCAACTGCAGTTTCAATGTAACACTGGGAACATCCAGGAGTGCTGCTTGTGAGCATTAGTGAGAGCTGAAGGCCTAAGGAGGACTAACACTGTGGGGCCAATGTGGGCCCAAGATGGGCAGATCAGGACATTTACAGAAGATAAATGTACACCCAATGAATCTACACAGATCACTTACTCGCTGATTCTCCTTGAATCCTACCCTGGAACCGGCTCTTCTGGGCCTACGTTGGACACAGAAGAATTAGAAATGCAGGCAGACACCTCGTTTTCCTTCCATCATCCCAAACTTACCGTAGAGCCGCAGCCGGCTGGTCCTCTGCTCGCTGCGGCCCCGGCAGGTGGCCTCGCAGATGATGCTCCCCTCGTTGTGCGGGGCAGTGCTGGCTATGTACAACAGGCTGTACTGGGGGGTGGAGGTGACGTGGCCAGATTTGGTGTCCAGCCCCTTCCAGGTGAATATGGCGTTCAGGCATGGCATAGAGCAGTTAAACTGGACCGAGACCCCCAGGTGCACCAGGGGGTCTTTTGGCAGCAGGGAGACCTGTCTTTCTCTCCGGAAGGGGTGGCCTGCAGGAAAAGACAATGGCACTACATGAAAATAAAGGAAATATTTTAAGAAATAGCATAATGACCAATCCAAAATTGCAACAGTTTTTATATAGCGCTTACTACCCCTGAGGCGCTTTTCGGTGAGTAGTGCGCTACTCCAGAACCCAACGTGGATTAGTGGTGGATTAGTAGAGGGAAATATAAGTTGTTGTTGGGAGAGGTGCATATGGGAGCCTGTTAGCTGGATGAATAGGATAAGGGGTGGTAGAGGATGGAAGAGTTTGGAGGGGGTTGTTTGGGAGCTCATAGCAGTAAAATAAATTTGGGATGAGTCTCAGAGTGGAGGTAGGGGATATTCTGGAAGAGGAAGAGAATGCGTCATAGAGTAGTGGTTTGGGGAGAATAGTTAATTTTTATTTTCCTCTGCAGTGGGAGGAAAATGTATAAATATGTAGATATTTAACTGCACCTAAAGGTAAACATACATAGAGATTTTTGGATGTTAAGTCTGTGCAAAATAATCAGGAGATATAAATTGTAGTAGACTTAGTACCATAAGTACATGAAGATATAAATGAAGAAAAGTGAAAAGGAAGAATTTTTTCTTGTGTGCAATAACAAAGACAAAATACAGACGTTGAAGTAATGTACAAGTTCTGTATTTTTAAGAAAAGCAAAGTGACATTTTTAAAAAAGGCAAGGGTTATGGACATAGATGGGGTTAGTGTCATTGACGTAGGTGCAGAAGTAGTTATAGGTCTAGAGGCGGGGGTAGGCACACAGGTGGATGCAGGGTACCTGAAACTGAAGGGTTTGAGGCAGGTGTACAGGTTGAGGTAGGTGCGCTGCTACCCTCATACAGCCAATCCTGGCACTAAAATGCTGAATTGGGGTGAGAAATGAGTTCATCTGATGACTGACTAGTGAGGTTTTCAGTTTCTTTCTGAAGGTTGATGGAGGTGCTGAAATTATTATCGCTGAAGGTAATTCCATATCTTGGAAGCCAGGTGACAGAAAGAGCCCCAACCTTCCTGGGCCCCTTGACAGGAGGAAGGCAGGCTACATTCACATCGGTAGAGCATCAGTAGTGAGCGGACTGATAGTGACATAAGAGATGACGTTATTTGAAGATGCTATGCCTGCACTGCTAGCTCCTTTCTAATATGGGGAAAGTGACATCCCGGCGGTGCAAGGGGCTTGTAAATATGACCCCCAAGAGTTCCTGTAGGGCAAGTGAGAGGTTATTAAGGCATGCACTACGATCTTCAGACGATTCCAATGGTGTAAGTGCGCTCTGCTCTCTTTTTCTCTCTGTGTGGCTTCAGTGCACTCTGTTCTCTCTCTCTATGGCTTCAGTGCACTCTGCTCTCTCTCTCTATGGCTTCAGTGCACTCTGCTCTCTCTCTATGGCTCTAGTGCACTCTGTTCTCTCTCTATGGCTCCAGTGCACTCTGTTCTCTCTCTCTGTGGCTTCATTGCACTCTGTTCTCTCTCTCTCTATGGTCTCAGTGCACTCTGTCCTCTCTCTCTATGGCTTCAGTGCACTCTGTTCTCTCTCTATGGTCTCAGTGCACTCTGTTCTTTCTCTATGGCTTCAGTGCACTCTGTCCTCTCTCTCTATGGCTCCAGTGCACTCTGTTCTCTCTCTCTGTGGCTTCAGTGCACTCTGTTCTCTCTCTATGGATTCAGTGCACTCTGTTCTCTCGCTCTATGGCTTCATTGCACTCTGTTCTCTCTCTCTCTATGGTCTCAGTGCACTCTGTTCTCTCTCTCTGTGGCTTCAGTGCACTCTGTTCTCTCTCTCGCTATGGTCTCAGTGCACTCTGTTCTCTCTCTCTGTGGCTTCAGTGCACTCTGTTCTCTCTCTCTCTATGGTCTCAGTGCACTCTGTTCTCTCTCTCTGTGGCTTCAGTGCACTCTGTTCTCTCTCTCTCTATGGTCTCAGTGCACTCTGTTCTCTCTCTCTGTGGCTTCATTGCACTCTGTTCTCTCTCTCTCTATGGTCTCAGTGCACTCTGTTCTCTCTCTCTGTGGCTTCAGTGCACTCTGTTCTCTCTCTCTCTATGGTCTCAGTGCACTCTGTTCTCTCTCCCTATGGCTCCAGTGCACTCTGTTCTCTCTCTCTACTCTCTCTATGGTCTCTGTGCACTCTGTCCTCTCTCTCTTTGGCTTCAGTGCACTCTGTCCTCTCACTGTACGGCTTCAGTGCACTCTGTTCTCTCTCTGCATGGCTTCAGTGCACTCTGTCCTCTCTTTCTATGGCTTCAGTGCACTCTGTTCTCTCTCTCTATGGCTCCAGTGCACTCTGTCCTCTCTATGTATGTCTCTCTGTTCTCTCTCTGTATGGCTCCAGTGCACTCTGTCCTCTCTCGCTGTGGCTCCAGTGCACTCTGCTCTCTCTCTCTGTGGCTCCAGTGCACTCTGTTCTCTCTCTGTATGGCTTCTATGCACTCTATTCTCTCTCGCTATGGTCTCAGTGCACTCTGATCTCTCTCTGTATGGCTCTCTGTAATCTCTCTGTGTGGCTTCAGTGCACTCTGATCTCTCTCTGTATGGCTCTCTGTTCTCTCTCTCTATGGTCTCAGTGCACTCTGCTCTCTCTCTCTCTCTCTGTGGCTGCAATGCACGCTGTTCTCTCTGTGTGTATTCAATGCACTCTGTCCTCTCTCTCTATGGTCTCAGTGCACTCTCCCCTCTCTCTCTATGGCTTCAGTGCACTCTGTTCTCTCTCTCTATGGCTTCAGTGCACTCTGATCTCTGTCTGTATGGCTCTCTGTTCTCTCTCTGTATGGCTTCAGTGCACTCTGTTCTCTCTCTCTATGGCTTCAGTGCACTCTGATCTCTGTCTGTATGGCTCTCTGTTCTCTCTCCGTATGGCTTCAGTGCACTCTGTTCTCTCTCTGTGTGGCTCTCTGTTCTCTCTCTCTATGGCCTCAGTGCACTCTGCCCTCTCTCTCTATGGCTCCAGTGCACTCTGTTCTCTCTCTGTGTGGCTCTCTGTTCTCTCTCTCTATGGTCTCAGTGCACTCTGTCCTCTCTCTCTATGGCTCCAGTGCACTCTATTCTCTCGCTGTATGGCTCCAGTGCACTCTGTTCTCTCTCTATGGCTACAATGCACTCTGTTCTCTCTCTCCCTATGGTCTCAGTGCACTCTGTTCTCTCTCCCTATGGTCTCAGTGCACTCTGTTCTCTCTCTCTATGGCTCCAGTGCACTCTGTTCTCTCTCTCTACTCTCTCTATGGTCTCAGTGCACTCTCTCCTCTCTCTCTATGGCTTCAGTGCACTCTGTCCTCTCTCTCTATGGTCTCAGTGCACTCTGTTCTCGCTCTGTGTGGCTTCAGTGCACTGTGTTCTCTTTCTGTATGGCTCTCTGTCCTCTCTCTCTATGGCTTCAGTGCACTCTGTTCTCTCTCTCTGTGGCTCCAGTGCACTCTGTTCTCTCTCTATGGCTCCAGCGCACTCTGTCCTCTCTCTCTATGGCTTCAGTGTCCCTCTGTTCTCGCTCTGTATGGCTCTCTGTTCTCTCTCTGTATGGCTCTCTGTTCTCTCTCTGTATGGCTCCAGTGCACTCTGTTCTCTCTCTGTATGGCTCCAGTGCACTCTGTTCTCTCTCTCTGTGGCTCCAGTGCACTCTGTCCTCTCTCCCTATGGCTCCAGTGCACTCTGTTCTCTCTCTCTACTCTCTCTGTGGCTTCAGTGTCCCTCTGTTCTCTCTCTGTATGGCTCCAGGGCACTCTGTTCTCTCTCTCTACTCTCTCTATGGTCTCAGTGCACTCTCTCCTCTCTCTCTATGGCTTCAGTGCACTCTGTCCTCTCTCTCTATGGCTTCAATGCACTCTGTCCTCTCTCTCTATGGCTTCAGTGCACTCTGTTCTCTCTCTCTGTGGCTCCAGTGCACTCTGTTTTCTCTCTCTGTGGCTCCAGTGCACTCTGTTCTCTCTCTATGGCTTCAGTGCACTCTGTCCTCTCTCTCTATGGCTTCAGTGCACTCTGTTCTCTCTCTCTACTCTCTCTATGGTCTCAGTGCACTCTCTCCTCTCTCTCTATGGTCTCAGTGCACTCTGTTCTCTCTCTCTGTGGCTTCAGTGCACTCTGTTCTCTCTCTATGGCTACAGTGCACTCTGTTCTCTCGCTCTATGGCTACAGTGCACTCTGTTCTCTCTCTCTCTATGGTCTCAGTGCACTCTGTTCTCTCTCTGTATGGCTCCAGTGCACTCTGTTCTCTCTCTCTACTCTCTCTATGGTCTCAGTGCACTCTGTCCTCTCTTTCTATGGCTTCATTGCACTCTGTTCTCTCTCTGTATTGCTCCAGTGCACTCTGTTCTCTCTCCGTATGGCTCCAGTGCACTCTGTTCTCTCTCTGTATGGCTCCAGTGCACACTATTCTCTCTCGCTGTGGCTTCAGTGCACTCTGTTCTCTCTCTGTATGGCTCTCTGTTCTCTCTCTGTATGGCTCCAGTGCACTCTGTCCTCTCTATGTATGTCTCTCTGTTCTCTCTCTGTATGGCTCCAGTGCACTCTGTCCTCTCTCGCTGTGGCTTCAGTGCACTCTGTTCTCTCTATGTATGGCTCCAGTGCACTCTGTCCTCTCTCGCTGTGGCTCCAGTGCACTCTGTTCTCTCTCTGTATGGCTCCAGTGCACTCTGTTCTCTCTCTGTATGGCTTCTATGCACTCTATTCTCTCTCGCTATGGTCTCAGTGCACTCTGTTCTCTCTCTGTATGGCTCCAGTGCACTCTGTCCTCTCTCGCTGTGGCTCCAGTGCACTCTGTTCTCTCTCTCTATGGCTTCAGTGCACTCTGATCTCTGTCTGTATGGCTCTCTGTTCTCTCTCTGTGGCTCCAGTGCACTCTGTTCTCTCTCCGTATGGCTTCAGTGCACTCTGTTCTCTCTCTCTACTCTCTCTATGGTCTCAGTGCACTCTCTCCTCTCTCTCTATGGCTTCAGTGCACTCTGTCCTCTTTCTCTCTCTCTGTGGCTGCAGTGCACGCTGTTCTCTCTCTCTATGGCTTCAGTGCACTCTGTTCTCTCTCTATGGCTACAATGCACTCTGTTCTCTCTCTCCCTATGGTCTCAGTGCACTCTGTTCTCTCTCTCTATGGCTCCAGTGCACTCTGTTCTCTCTCTCTATGGCTCCAGTACACTCTGTTCTCTCTCTCTACTCTCTCTATGGTCTCAGTGCACTCTCTCCTCTCTCTCTATGGCTTCAGTGCACTCTGTCCTCTCTCTCTATGGCTTCAATGCACTCTGTCCTCTCTCTCTATGGCTTCAGTGCACTCTGTTCTCTCTCTCTGTGGCTCCAGTGCACTCTGTTCTCTCTCTATGGCTCCAGCGCACTCTGTCCTCTCTCTCTAAGGCTTCAGTGTCCCTCTGTTCTCGCTCTGTATGGCTCTCTGTTCTCTCTCTCTGTATGGCTCTCTGTTCTCTCTCTGTATGGCTCCAGTGCACTCTGTTCTCTCTCTGTATGGCTCTCTGTCCTCTCTCTCTGTATGGCTCTCTGTTCTCTCTCTGTATGGCTCCAGTGCACTCTGTTCTCTCTCTCTGTGGCTCCAGTGCACTCTGTTCTCTCTCTGTATGGCTCCAGTGCCCTCTGTCCTCTCTCCCTATGGCTCCAGGGCACTCTGTTCTCTCTCTCTATGGCTCCAGTGTACTCTAGTCTCTCTCTGTATGGCTTCAGTGCACTCTGTTCTCTCTCTCTATGGTCTCAGTGCACTCGTTCCTCTCTCTCTATGGCTCCAGTGCACTCTATTCTCTCGCTGTATGGCTCCAGTGCACTCTGTTCTCTCTCTCCCTATGGTCTCAGTGCACTCTGTTCTCTCTCTCTATGGCTCCAGTGCACTCTGTTCTCTCTCTCTATGGTCTCAGTGCACTCTCTCCTCTCTCTCTATGGCTTCAGTGCACTCTGTCCTCTCTCTCTATGGTCTCAGTGCACTCTGTTCTCGCTCTGTGTGGCTTCAGTGCACTGTGTTCTCTTTCTGTATGGCTCTCTGTCCTCTCTCTCTATGGCTTCAGTGCACTCTGTTCTCTCTCTCTGTGGCTTCAGTGCACTCTGTTCTCTCTCTCTATGGCTCCAGCGCACTCTGTCCTCTCTCTCTATGGCTTCAGTGTCCCTCTGTTCTCGCTCTGTATGGCTCTCTGTTCTCTCTCTGTATGGCTCCAGTGCACTCTGTTCTCTCTCTATGGCTTCAGTGCACTCTGTCCTCTCTCTCTATGGCTTCAGTGCACTCTGTTCTCTCTCTCTACTCTCTCTATGGCTTCAGTGCACTCTGTTCTCTCTCTCTACGGCTCCAGTGCACTCTGTTCTCTCTCTCTGTGGCTCCAGTGCACTCTGTTCTCTCTCTGTGTGGCTCCAGTGCACTCTGTTCTCTCGCTCTATGGCTACAGTGCACTTTGTTCTCTCGCTCTCTATGGTCTCAGTGCACTCTGTTCTCTCTCCCTATGGCTCCAGTGCACTCTGTTCTCTCTCTATGGCTTCAGTGCACTCTGTCCTCTCTCTCTACTCTCTCTATGGTCTCAGTGCACTCTCTCCTCTCTCTCTATGGTCTCAGTGCACTCTGTTCTCTCTCTCTATGGCTTCAGTGCACTCTGTTCTCTCTCTCTATGGCTTCAGTGCACTCTGTTCTCTCTCTCTCTATGGTCTCAGTGCACTCTGTTCTCTCTCTCTGTGGCTTCAGTGCACTCTGTTCTCTCTCTATGGCTACAGTGCACTCTGTTCTCTCGCTCTATGGCTACAGTGCACTCTGTTCTCTCTCTCTCTATGGTCTCAGTGCACTCTGTTCTCTCTCTGTATGGCTCCAGTGCACTCTGTTCTCTCTCCCTATGGCTCCAGTGCACTCTGTTCTCTCTCTCTACTCTCTCTATGGTCTCAGTGCACCCTGTCCTCTCTCTCTTTGGCTTCAGTGCACTCTGTCCTCTCTCTGTACGGCTTCAGTGCACTCTGTTCTCTCTCTGCATGGCTTCAGTGCACTCTGTCCTCTCTTTCTATGGCTTCATAGCACTCTGTTCTCTCTCTGTGTGGCTCCAGTGCACTCTGTTCTCTCTCTCTACTCTCTCTATGGTCTCAGTGCACTCTGTCCTCTCTTTCTATGGCTTCATTGCACTCTGTTCTCTCTCTGTATGGCTCCAGTGCACACTATTCTCTCTCGCTGTGGCTTCAGTGCACTCTGTCCTCTCTTTCTATGGCTTCATAGCACTCTGTTCTCTCTCTGTGTGGCTCCAGTGCACTCTGTTCTCTCTCTCTACTCTCTCTATGGTCTCAGTGCACTCTGTCCTCTCTTTCTATGGCTTCATTGCACTCTGTTCTCTCTCTGCATGGCTCCAGTGCACTCTGTCCTCTCTCTGTATGGCTCTCTGTTCTCTCTCTGTGTGGCTCCAGTGCACTCTGTTCTCTCTCTGTATGGCTCTCTGTTCTCTCTCTGTATGGCTCCAGTGCACTCTGTTCTCTCTCTCTATGGTCTCAGTGCACTCTGTTCTCTCTCTCTATGGCTCCAGTGCACTCTATTCTCTCTCTGTGTGGCTCTCTGTCCTCTCTCTCTATGGCTCCAGTGCACTCTACCCTCTCTCTCTATGGCTTCAGTGCACTCTGTTCTCTCTCTCTTTGGGGCTTCAGTGCACTCTGTTCTCTCTCTATGTGGCTCTCTGTAATCTCTCTCTATGGCTCCAGTGCACTCTATTCTCTCTCTGTGTGGCTCTCTGTTCTTTCTCTCTATGGTTCCAGTGCACTCTATTCTCTCTCTGTATGGCTCCAGTGCACTCTGTTCTCTCTCTGTATGGCTTCTATGTACTCTGTTCTCTCTCTCTATGGTCTCAGTGCACTCTGCTCTCTCTGTCTCTCTCTGTGGCTGCAGTGCACGCTGTTCTCTCTGTGTGGATTCAATGCACTCTGTTCTCTCTCTCTATGGCTCCAGTGCACTCTGTTCTCTCTCTCTATGGTCTCAGTGCACTCTGTTCTCTCTATGTATGGCTCCAGTGCACTCTGTTCTCTCTCTGTATGGCTTCTGGCTTCAGTGCACTCTGTTCTCTCTCTCTATGGCTCCAGTGCCCTCTGTTCTCTCTCTCTATGGCTCCAGTACACTCTGTTCTCTCTCTCTACTCTCTCTATGGTCTCAGTGCACTCTCTCCTCTCTCTCTATGGCTTCAGTGCACTCTGTCCTCTCTCTCTATGGCTTCAATGCACTCTGTCCTCTCTCTCTATGGTCTCAGTGCACTCTGTTCTCTCTCTCTGTGGCTCCAGTGCACTCTGTTCTCTCTCTATGGCTCCAGTGCACTCTGTCCTCTCTCTCTATGGCTTCAGTGCACTCTGTTCTCTCTCTGTGTGGCTCTCTGTTCTATCTCTCTACCGCTCCAGTGCACTCTGTTCTCTCTCTCTATGGTCTCAGTGCACTCTGTCCTCTCGCTCTATGGCTCCAGTGCACTCGGTTCTCTCTCTCTACTCTCTCTATGGTCTCAGTGCACTCTCTCCTCTCTCTCTGTGGCTTCAGTGCACTCTGTCCTCTCTCTCTATGGCTTCAATGCACTCTGTCCTCTCTCTCTATGGTCTCAGTGCACTCTGTTCTCGCTCTGTATGGCTCTCTGTCCTCTCTCTCTCTGGCTCCAGTGCACTCTGTCCTCTCTCTCTATGGCTTCAGTGTCCCTCTGTTCTCGCTCTGTATGGCTCTCTGTTCTCTCTCTGTATGGCTCTCTGTTCTCTCTCTGTATGGCTCTCTGTCCTCTCTCTCTATGGCTTCAGTGCACTCTGCTCTCTCTCTCTATGGCTCCAGTGCACTCTGTTCTCTCTCTGTATGGCTCCAGTGCATTCTGTTCTCTCTCTGTATGGCTCCAGTGCACTCTGTTCTCTCTCTCTATGGCTCCAGTGCACACTATTCTCTCTCGCTATGGTCTCAGTGCACTCTGTCCTCTCTCTCTATGGCTTCAGTGCACTGTTGTCTCTCTGTATGGCTTCAGTGCACTCTGTTCTCTCTCTGTGTGGCTCTCTGTTCTATCTCTCTACCGCTCCAGTGCACTCTGTTCTCTCTCTGTATGGCTCCAGTGCACTCTGCTCTCTCTCTCTGTGGCTCCAGTGCACTCTGTTCTCTCTCTCTATGGCTCCAGTGCACTCTGTTCTCTCTCTGTGTGGCTCCAGTGCACTCTGTTCTCTCTCTGTATGGCTCCAGTGCACTCTGTTCTCTCTCTCTATGGCTCCAGTGCACTCTATTCTCTCTCTGTGTGGCTCTCTGTTCTCTCTCTCTATGGTCTCAGTGCACTCTGTCCTCTCTCTCTATGGCTCCAGTGCACTCTACCCTCTCTCTCTATGGCTTCAGTGCACTCTGTCCTCTCTCTCTATGGCTTCAATGCACTCTGTCCTCTCTCTCTATGGTCTCAGTGCACTCTGTTCTCTCTCTGTATGGCTTCAGTGCACTGTGTTCTCTCTCTGTATGGCTCTCTGTCCTCTCTCTCTATGGCTTCAGTGCACTCTGTCCTCTCTCTCTCTGGCTCCAGTGCACTCTGCTCTCTCTCTATGGCTCCAGTGCACTCTGTCCTCTCTCTCTATGGCTTCAGTGTCCCTCTGTTCTCGCTCTGTATGGTTCTCTGTTCTCTCTCTGTATGGCTCCAGTGCACTCTGTTCTCTCTCTGTATGGCTCCAGTGCACTCTGTTCTCTCTCTGTATGGCTCCAGTGCACACTATTCTCTCTCGCTATGGTCTCAGTGCACTCTGTTCTCTCTCTCTATGGCTTTAGTGCACTCTGTTCTCTCTCTGTGTGGCTCTCTGTTCTATCTCTCTACCGCTCCAGTGCACTCTGTTCTCTCTCTGTATGGCTCCAGTGCACTCTGCTCTCTCTCTCTGTGGCTCCAGTGCACTCTGTTCTCTCTCTCTATGGCTTCAGTGCACTCTGTCCTCTCGCTCTATGGCTCCAGTGCACTCGGTTCTCTCTCTCTACTCTCTCTATGGTCTCAGTGCACTCTGTCCGCTCTCTCTATGGCTCCAGTGCACTCTGTTCTCTCTCTCTACTCTCTCTATGGTCTCAGTGCACTCTGCTCTCTCTCTCTCTATGGCTCCAGTGCACTCTGTTCTCTCTCTGTGTGGCTTCAGTGTCCCTCTGTTCTCGCTCTGTATGGTTCTCTGTTCTCTCTCTGTATGGCTCCAGTGCACTCTGTTCTCTCTCTGTATGGCTCTCTGTTCTCTCTCTGTGTGGCTCCAGTGCACTCTGTCCTCTCTCTCTATGGCTTCAGTGCACTCTGTTCTCTCTCTCTGTGGCTCCAGTGCACTCTGTTCTCTCTCTCTATGGCTTCAGTGCACTCTGTCCTCTCGCTCTATGGCTCCAGTGCACTCGGTTCTCTCTCTCTACTCTCTCTATGGTCTCAGTGCACTCTGTCCTCTCTCTCTATGGCTTCTATGCACTCTATTCTCTCTCGCTATGGTCTCAGTGCACTCTGTTCTCTCTCTGTATGGCTCCAGTGCACTCTGTTCTCTCTCTCTATGGCTCCAGTGTACTCTAGTCTCTCTCTGTATGGCTCCAGTGCACTCTGTCCTCTCTCTCTATGGCTTCAGTGCACTCTGTTCTCTCTCTCTGTGGCTCCAGTGCACTCTGTTCTCTCTCCCTATGGCTCCAGTGCACTCGGTTCTCTCTCTCTACTCTCTCTGTGGTCTCAGTGCACTCTGTCCTCTCTCTCTATGGCTTCTATGCACTCTATTCTCTCTCGCTATGGTCTCAGTGCACTCTGTTCTCTCTCTGTATGGCTCTCTGTTCTCTCTGTGTATGGCTCCAGTGCACTCTGTTCTCTCTCTCTACTCTCTCTATGGCTTCATTGCACTTTGTTCTCTCTCTGTATGGCTTCTATGCACTCTATTCTCTCTCGCTATGGTCTCAGTGCACTCTGTTCTCTCTCTGTATGGCTTCAGTGCACACTATTCTCTCTCGCTATGGTCTCAGTGCACTCTGTTCTCTCTCTGTGTGGCTCTCTGTTATCTCTCTGTATGGCTCCTGTGCACACTATTCTCTCTTTGTGTGGATTCAATGCACTCTGTTCTCTCTCTGTATGGCACTCTGTTCTCTCTCAGTATGGCTTCAGTGCACTCTGTCCTCTCTCTCTATGGCTTCAGTGCACACTATTCTCTCTCGCTATGGTCTCAGTGCACTCTGTTCTCTCTCTGTGTGGCTCTCTGTTATCTCTCTGTATGGCTCCTGTGCACACTATTCTCTCTTTGTGTGGATTCAATGCACTCTGTTCTCTCTCTGTATGGCTCTCTGTTCTCTCTCTATATGCTCTTGTCCTGGGACACCTCCTGAGTTTAGATAATTCTCTTGTTGTGGCCATAGGGTCTGGGGCACTTACCCACTGTAAATGCAGTGTGAAGGTACTTGCCCTCTTCCTACCCGTTAGGAAGTAGTGCTCATCTTATATTTGTAAAATCACGTGTCCAGCCTACCACAGCAGGACAGTGTAGGCGGCCTTGCGCCTATGGCGGTTTTCAGTATGTATCAAGCCTACCATTGCAGGCTGGTGTCTGCGCACTGGCACCTATGGTGGTTTTAATCATGTGTCCAGTCTGCCATTGGACGCCAGTGCCGGTGTAGGCCCACTTGCACCTATGGTGGTTTTAATTGAATCCAGCCTGCCAATGGAGGCCGGTGTGTGCCCAAATGCACTTAATCTCAGTCTGGCTTTGCTAAATCACTAGCCCATCCTGAGGGAATCTTTTACTGCCACTAGAGCAGCCTTAGGGTAAGTCCTGTGGGTTGAAGCATGTGGTAGGTGAAAGGCAGGGCAGTGTGTTCCCTGCTCAGGTAGTGAAGAATTCCCGTGTGTGTTTTCATTATCTATGAGGGCTGCTCTTCCTATAGGTTAACATGGGAGACTGGTTAAAAATACTTCAAGCTGCAGTAGTGACTTCGAGTGGAGCAGCCTCATAACGTTTCCTGTCATTGGATTCACAATGACAAACCCTCTCCCGTGGTAAAGGTGGATTTGCCATTAATAGCTTAGAAATGCCACTTCTAGAAAGTGGACATTTCTCTGCTCTAAAACTCTTCATGTGCCTTTTAGTTTGACGCCATCCCATACTGGAGGCTGGGGGAGCACATCTGGGCATTCCCCCGTGACAGCTATAAACATTAGGCATGCAACTGGAACGACAAACCTCTGCCATTTCAGGGCCTGGCTGGACAGACTGGGGGAAGAGGTTTTGACACTTGGCCTCTGGATCTCTACTAAAGTGAAGATCTGCATTCCACGGCCTCATGGCAGACAAGACTGAAATTTTGTGGAGACATCTGTGGTTCAAACTGAAACCTTCGTAACCACCACCAACTTCAAAGGCACCTTACAGTATAACTACTGTTGCCATACTTCAGCAGGGCAGAGATATACTTGTGGGGATGTGGGACCGGAGAAACAGGAACTACGTGGCGGACACTCCCAGAGGAATCTGTTGTGCACAAGGAAGATTACAGCCATTGAAAGGGAGCATGTGCCCTTCCTGAATAGTAGCTGGCCTGGGCTGACTACCTCTTGAAGTGTGGCACCCTGAAGTGTGCTCTCCAAGGGCTTGTTGGCTTGCCCCCTGATCTTTTGTGGAGGTCTCCGGGACATCAAGACCTCCTGCAAGGGACCAACACTATCCACTTGTGACACCTGGGGAGTGGAGCCCTCTTAAGTGACAACATCCTCTGCTAGATCCCAACTGGTAGCAAGACGTGAGCGTGGAACTAAGATTTGTGCCCGGAGCCCAGATCGCCTTGTGCAGAGCCCCAAAAGTATTGCCTGCATCTAAAAAGTGGGGTCCCTGCATCGTGGGGCCTTCTAAAGGCATAAGCGTCTTGGTGGTGTTGAGCGGATTCACCAGTTGTGGAAACCAGCATGGCCCGCTTCAATGATCATGTGTCATCTCTCTTGTGCGACACGCTGACTGCATGCTCATTGCGTGCAGTGTCTGATTCACAGGTTTCGACATTCGGAGGTGAGGGTGTACCTGCAGCAGTGCCTCATTCTACCACATGTGGCACTGTTGAACTTGCACCTGTGTGTTTGACTGGAATTGCCCAGTGTGACCAGTATCAACACGCACCAGGCGTTGTGCCTCATTGCCAGGGATGTAAGGAATTTTAAATCTTCATTGTGTGTTACCTGTATTGTCTGGTGCGATCCATATCAACGTGCACAGGACGTTGTGCCTCATTTCAAGGAAGGTAAGGAATTTGCAACTCTTCATTGTGTGTGACCGGATCTGTCCGATGCAACTCAGAGCGACCCACACCAGATATTGTGTCTCATTTCCAAGGAGGAACTAAGTTTGCAACTCTTCATCATATGAAAACGGAAATTTCTGGTGCGGTTCGGTTCATATAAACGTGCACCAGACATTGTGCCTGGATGCTTGACCTGCCGGATATCAGTTGCACAGCATTATGGTATATCTCTCTGTGGACTGTCATGTTTGACATTGGTTTTACCCGTGTGGCATCGGCCCGCAGTGCTGCTTAAAAGTGTTATAATTCTTTGTATGTACATATTTCTGATATCGTTGCAATATGGGGTGCACCCTATCACTGTGTGGTATTGAATTATAATAATGGCCAGGGTGGGCCTAAGTTTTACAACAATTTGTACCACATAAGGGTGCGTGCAGGCAGGGGGGGGGGAGGGGGGAGGGGGAGGGGTTAGAATAGGATCTTGCCCAAGTGTCATACTACTGATGTAATTTTAACCCGGTTGGGCCTAGTACTGCTAGTAATATTTCCAAGTGTGATTTATGGCCAGAAGTACACGATGTTCATGTTATATGGATTATTATATGTGCTGAACACAAACATTATTTACAAACATCACATGGGAAGTCTGTTTTGTGGCGCTCAAAGTATTTATCGTGAGTGGGTGCCGTGCCAATGCTTTAGACATTGTCTCTGTGATAAGCCTGAGTGCTCGGTGCCACGCTACCCAAGGGTGGGCGCAGGTTATACAGCGAGTGTAATCACCCACCCCTGAGGGGAGTGGTAGGTTCTGCCTGGCTGCGGCATCGCCTCAGCAACCAGAAAGTGCCAGTTCTAGGACAGTGGTGCCGCAATTCATAGAATCAGGGTGTTGGCCAAAAACAACATCTTATTCAATGCATTGCCGATTTGTGACAGTATGTTTTTAAAAACACACATGCCTCAAACAAACAACTGGAACATAAGAAGGGAGTGGAGCGATTGGCCAGGTCATGAGGACAGAGACATAGCTTTCTCTGGTGGTTGGAGAGGCATACCACTCGCCAACAGATTCAGCTGTCTAGAAGAAGTGGATTGACCATCATTGGGTCCAGCATATGGCCCTGAGGTTATCGAACATAATAGTTCCAAATTACCCCACTTCCCAGATAACTTTGTGCCTGAAAATAGCACTGAGTTTATCAAGATTGCCTCATCCCTGAAACCAATTGCTCAAGTAACCTTGCAGGCCCCTGCCGTAAGCCCATGCTCTACTGTGGTAACAGGGCATGGGAGTGTACCGCCTATGCTCTCCACTGAGCTTGGGTCTCCCGATATATCCATGCCCTCCATTGAATGTCAAAGTGCACATAAAAATGCTGTCCATGATCTTCTGGGCACTTTAACGATTTTAAGTTGGAATCTCGCTGGCATCCACCGGAAATTATGCCTACCGGAGTGGAATGCCTTAGTAGAGGCACATATGATTTGCATATTCCAAGAGACCTGGAGCTCAGAACCCCTATACCGGGTAGGCTATGTCACTTATTTTGCCCCTGCAGTTCTTCCTAGAAATGGGATAGGCCGTCCTTCTGGAGGCCTACTCATTTGGGTAAGCATTGCTCTAAATCTCCGTATAGAAGTAAAACAAATTAACTGCCCTGATATACTAGGAATCTCCCTGAGAGGTCCCCAAAGGGGTTTTATTCTGGATGTACTTAATGTATATGCCAGAGGCGCCAAATATGGCTCTACGTCTCCGACAGTGTCCATCCTTGATACGGTATTGAGAGAAAACTTAGTTGGAGCCCAAGTCTTGGTCGCGGGCGACTTTAATTGTACTTATGAGCCCCTTACTCAGGATGATATTCTCGACCCGGGTGAGGATGATGAAAGATGGGGCATCCCGTCTTTAACCATCCCCCCGATTAAAAAATGGTCCACAACTGCGATCCAGCTGAATGCCCTAACGCTGGAATTCGGCTTAAGAGCTGCTAATGGCCGCACTCGCTCAGACCCTATGGGCGCGGCCACATTTAATAGAACTAACCATACCTCAAGGATCGATTACATCATGTTAGATCTCTTTCTTAGGGGTTTTGTCCAGGATATGGTAGTCTTGCCGACCGCTGAAAGCGACCACAATTCGCTTTCTTTGTCCCTTAGGAATCCTTGGCCCTATGAAAGGTCTAAAACATCTCCCAAGATAGCCCATAAAATCTCTGTCTCCTCTTGCGGAGACGACTGAAGTGGAATTTGGTTTCAAAGGACGAAACCAAACTCAATACTATTAACACTTTGCTTATTGCCTCACAAATGGAGTTGGACAACACCGACCAGGCCCCTTCAACTCTTGGCCGGGTCACTTCCATTTTTGAGGAAACTCTTAGGTCTATTGGGAATGTGTTTTCAAAAAAGGAGCGTCCGGGCAAAAACAAGGCATCTGGGAACCCTAGGGGGAAGCATGACTGGTATACATCTGCCTGTAGACATGCAAAATCGCTCTTGATTAAGGCCATTAAAACTAAAATTCAAGGAGCGATACAGGGAGCTAGGTCAAATTACAAGGATACCCTGGCAAGTGCTAGAAAGGAGTGGGAACTTGAATATTGGTGCTCCTTAAAAGAGGCAAGCCTAGGGAAAGACTCAAGGCGCTTTTGGGATACAATCAGAGCTAAAACTAGACCTGTTAGCGACCTTATTACATGCAATATCACCAGCCAAGCATGGACTGACCACTTCTCTAAATTGTATGCTAGTCAAACTGGTGATACTGTAATAACTTTCCCTACAGATAGTTCTATCGACGATCAGGTGCGGGAGGTTGCTTTAGCAACTCCCGACCTCTCATTAAGAAGTGCAGACCACGAAACCGGCACGCCATGTTTAATCATGCCACTCAATGACTGGGAGGCAGATCTGGCAGATTCTGTTTTTTCAACTAATGAAGTGGAGTATGCAATTAGTAACATCAGGCCCCAAAAAGCAGCCGGCCCAGATGGCATCCCTGGGGATTTGCTACGTTCAGATATTCCGAAATGGGGCAAACTTATCCAGTGTCTCCTTAATGCTATTAGTAAAGGAGCTCCCATTCCGGCATATTGGAAATGGGCGGAGGTCGTCCCTATTTTTAAAAAGGGGGCCAGGGATGACCCGTCCAATTACAGACCTATAAGCCTGCTGGATATATCTCAAAAGGTAGTCGGGAAGGTGTTGCTGGTCAGATTATTACAATGGATCGACGCAAACAACATCCTCTCTGACTACCAGGCAGGCTTCAGAGCAGGCACCGGTACAATTGAACAGACTTTCAGACCGTTACTAGTGTACTGGAAGGTGGTGGTCCTAGGCAAGGGCAGTCTTTATCTCGCATTTATCGATTTAAAGACTGCCTTTGACCTAGTGCTCAGGGAGACTCTTTGGAGAGTCCTTGCTGACATGGGGGTACCCCAATACTTACTTTTGATAATCACTAGGTTGCACGAAAACAACTTTGCCCAGATCAGATGGGATAGGGATGGAGAGAGAACTAGTAGAATCCCGGTAGAGAGAGGGGTCCGCCAGGGGTGTGTCCTAGCCCCCACCCTTTTTTCTTTATACGTTAACGGTGTGGTTGAGCATCTGTTGAAAGACCCTTCAGATGAACCATCCCTGGCGGGGGAACGTATTCCTACCCTCCTCTTCGCGGATGATACCCTTTTACTCTCCAAATCCTCTATGGGCCTTCAAAAATTATTAAACAACTTCCAGCTCTTTTGTGTAAAACGGGGTCTGGTAATCAACACTGACAAAACGAAATTTCTTGTGATGAACCCCCCCAAAAAACCTGTGCGCCCTCCGAGATGAAATGCTGTACCTTTGGGGAGGGTGGAGGTGTTTGATTACCTAGGGATCCGTCTATCTCATAATATGCAGTGGGCCCCTCCTTTATGCAAGATGTTACTAGCCCACAAGAGGGTAACAGGGGCCCTCTTGAAGGAGCAGCGCTCATGTGTAATCAGACCCATAGCCCCTGTCATGGAAATGTATGCAATAAGGGGAGTCAGCTCTGCTCTTTATGGAGCAGAGCTGTGGGGCTCATGCAATATTAGCGAGCTATCAAGAGCCGAGAGGAAGTTTTGTCGTGCCATCATGTCACTTCCCCCAGGTACCCCCACGACCCCATTGATGCTCGATCTAGGATGTCGTCCTATTGGTGATTTGGCGAAATTTCGCCCTTTACTGCTATGGGCTTGGTTGTGGCGAGTCCCGGAATTAGCCAAATATGCCAAAGGCCTCTCCGAAGTTATGTCACTCCCCGGATGGCATAGGATAAAATGGCTGAGTGACATGAAAACCCTCTTGTGTAATCTGGGGCTAAGCGCAGCATGGGAAAATAGGTCTTCCCCTCCGAAAGCTTCGCTTAAGTCTCTATATTGGAACTGGATTGCGACCCAACGAAACACAAACTGTACTTTGGGCAGACTTACGGAGGTCTTTCTGGAATTCAAGGACCAGCCGATCCGGGAACTATATCTCGACATCATTGAGAGACCTTTTGATAGATCCCTTTACTTCAAATTCAGGACTGGGACTCTTCCACTTTATGCTTTTACTTCCCGGTGGAAACCCCCTGCCCAGACCACTGAATTTTGCCCCTTTTGTATATCTAGACATGAGTCTGTGGCCCATTTTTTATTTGAATGCCAGCAGTATGTGTACCCAAGAAGAAGATGGCTCAAGCAATTGTGCCGTTCCTTAGGAACTAGAAACCACATTGAGGCGTTACGCATTTTAATGTCTGACTCCCGTCCTCTGTATGCTTGCGCCCTTTCAAAATTTCTATCTTGGGCATGGTGCATCAGAAGCAAAAGGCTTAAAGAAATTGTTTAATTCGTTCTTAATATTTATTTATGATGTGCTTCTCTTTTTTATTGTAAAACTTGGATTTTTAGCTAAATGAATTCAAAATCTTTTTAACTGTAAAGCTTTTATGATATGCTTTTATCGAAATAAAGCCTTTGATTGATTGACACACAGGCTGACAGAAAAAAATCATTTGAAGGGCTCCCTTTATTGTTTATTCTCTATCTAAACTTGAAAGTTTTATGCAACCCTGAACCCCTAGTTCCAGCGCCACTGGCCCCAGATGACGGACAGGCTGTGTAGGTTACAAAGCCAGGTTATAAGATTGTGTCTGATGTTATGAAAGGGCGACAAGGTAAAAGCCACGCGAAAGCCACGCTCGGGCTTCCAGTGGATGCACGGATAAAGTCATAGGATTCATGCCCTCTGGGTAGGACGGCTGGTGAGGAGGCCTCAGGTACCACCAGAAACAGGCTCTCCACCACCCCTCCACCTACAAACAGAGAAGGGCAGCAACCAAAATGATCCTAAAGAACCCGCTGCAGACTGCCTGGATACCCAAAGCTAGCCTACTCTTTCTTGCACCACCCTGCACTTCCTGTCTCTTCATCTCCATGATTGCCGAGGCTGCCTGGTCTTGATTCCACCTCATGCCTCCTTCTTCCACCCCCTACACTTCCTGTCTTTTTACCTCATGAATACCGAGGCTGCCTGGTCTTGATTCCACCTCATGCCTCTTTCTTGCACCACCAAGGGAGTAGCCAGAAAATTAATATTCCCCCCCACTTAGAACCGGGGGGTGTGAACCTCCCCTCTTTAGCAGCTACAGCAACAGGCACTCATCCTTTCACCCACCCATCAATCCTTTTACCCATCCATCCTTTCATCTATTTTTTCACACATCCACACATACATCCTTTCACACGCCCATGCATCTTTTCTCCCATCCTTACTTCCACCCACACACACATTCTTTCATCCATCCACCCTTTCATCGCCATTTTACCAATCCATTTACCCACCCATGAATCCTTTCAGCATTTCACTCACCCACCTATTCCTTCACCCATCCTTTTACCCGCCCACTCATTCCATCTTTCACTCTCCCACGCATTCCTTCACCCTTTTATCAACCCTCATGCCATCTTTTACCCAGTCACAATTTCACCAATCATTCCTTTTGACGCCCCACGTACACTCCTCTGTTTTTATCTCAATACCGAAGCTGCATTGAGTCCACCGCCTGCCTCTTTCTTCCACCGCCCAGCACTTCCTGCCTCTTTCTTCCACCGCCCAGCACTTCCGGCCTCTTTCTTCCACCGCCCTGCACTTCCTGCCTCTTAGTCGATGATGAAAATAAGTCCCGGACCACAACCGTGTGTTCTGTGCGCTACTGTGGAGGTAGTTGTGCCTTCAGGTGTGTGTGTGTGTCACGTCCACAGCGTCCATCCCTTGTGTGCGTGGTACAACTGTAGCTTCAGCGCGCTACGCAAACTGTAAACGTGTTTATATCACGTGATTCATTTTAAATGTTGTAGATTATGTTCCATGTGTACCTGCACGTGTGACTGTGTTTGCCTAGCTGTGTGTCGTTACACGCTTCTCTCTCTGCATCTGTGTGTTACTATGCATGCTTTATTGCAGATATGTAACTACCCCTGTCGTTGTGTGTGTGACTACCTTTGCACTGTGTGCGTGCGTGCACTCTCATCTGTGTGAATTCGTGTATATGTGCATATCGATGTATAGGACTGTAAGACTGTCTACGTAACAATGTCTATGTATCGTCATAATGGTTTACTATACCGCTGTGTCCTTATTAGTATGTTCATAGCTCTTTATACCCCTCGTAGATGTGTCAAAGGAGTCGTCAAAAACTGTTATCAGTCCTTTGCCCCCACTCCCTTCAGGTTCCCTTTCTCCCCTAGCGCTGCGAAGCTCCCGGGGGCGTTTTAAGTGCTAGACAACGCATCGTTCTCTTTCCAAATCAGGTTTCCGTTGTTCTTGTTTTCTCGTTATCTCTCATGCTCCCCTCGCCTCCTTCGGACCCCTGTTAGTGCTTTAAATAGGTCCAGGAGCAGTCTGAGCGCTACCCATATTACCAGGATGTCCAAACGCCCGTATACATCGTGAAACTGCAAGCAGTGCGATGCAGCTATGACAATGGCTGAGTGAGTATGGAAGACACAACTAAACAACCTTTGCCGTTCCCCTTGGCGTTTGAAAAGGTTAGGAGGAATCTAGGCGCTATCCTAACTCCAATATGGCAATATGAGATAACAAGATCAGTATAAAACAACCGGCAGAAGTTACTAGCGCTACGAGGCCATAACAGTGACAGAAGAGCGCTATGCAAAAACTAAGTAACATAGCAAGAAACGCACCTTCACCCCTCTCTTAGTACTATAAGCCTTCTAAGCTCTACGCAAACAACACGACTAGGACATAACACCACAATAAAATGACCGGCAGCAGTCGCTAGCGCTGTGAAGCCATACCAGTGGTAGAAGAGCGCTATGCAAAAACCAAGTAACATAACAAGCAGTGCAGTTTCATCCCTTCTCTGCACCCGTAGCACCTTGAATAGGTCTATGAGCATTCTAAACGCTAGGACAGACTGCTATCACGAGCGCTACGAGGCGATAGCTGCGGCAGAAAGAGCGCTATACAGGCAGCAGGTAGCGCCAGTGCACGGCGGACTCACCAGCACAGCCCAGCAGCAGCGCCAGCAGCAGGACGAGCCCGGCTTCCTGTTCCATGCCTGTAGTGTGTGTGCAGGCCCCTGCTCCGAATGAATGACTCTGTAGCTCCTCCTGAGGAAGCGCCAAGTGTCTGCCAAGCGCCTCTGCTCCCCCAGGCTGGCTGCAGGCGCTGCGACCACTTTTATCCACTCGAGGGGAGGAAAAGAAAAAAAACAAGGCGCCTCCTTCCCGGCACGCTGCCGGGTATTTCCATAGGGGGATTTCTGCCCCTCAGAAGATAAGCTGAGATGAACCCTTGACCACCCAGCGGGGCCAGATCCCAAATCATTCTAAAAAAAATATGGATAGCCATAAAGAGCTCTAGAATTGAGAACTCGATGACTGCCTTCCTGCCGTAATCACACGCACGATGAATAACCGTGCAAAACTGATACGCAAAGACCGAGATGATGACCTGCAGATGACGCTAAAAGTACCAGCCCCCCCCCCCCCCCCCCAAAGGCCGAAGGAATTCAAAGCCCCTCCGACACCAGCAGAATTTCAAAACCGAGCACTGTCCATGGATTCTGACCTGTCCTTGATTCCGCATGCTGGCAGCAGCACGAAGCACGCCTTCCACACAAGGAACCCACTGCGGCGCGTCATCCCACACCTGCACAGCGAGATCTCCCCACTTGTAATCTCCACGCTGGACTATGCCAGCAGCCTGTACCCTGGCGCACCCTCATCCAGTACACGCAAAATACAACCCCTTTAAAATGCTGCCCCAACGCATCTCCACCCTCACCCCAGAGCGCGCAAGACTCCAGCCCTGCCATCGATCCACAGGCTGAGCACAGCTAGAAGACAATGTTCAAGGCGCTCCGCAGTGCCCACAGAGCCGCCCAAGGGAAGGGAGCGCTATAATGCATGTTGAATCCGAGCAGACAGAAGACTGCGCTCCAGGCGCGCACCACTTATCACCGTACCACCTTACCATAAGAAATCCCCGTTCTCGATCAATCAATCAATACAGATTTATAAAGCGCACCAAATCACCCTGAGGGTCTCAAGGCGCTGGAGTTGCAGCTGCTTGACAGTGAAAAAGGAGAACGCACTCAGAGACACAGGGGAAAGAAAGGAGCAGCGGCGGCTCCTATGCAAGGCGGAGGGTCATCGCCCCGCTGCTTTCAAGCAGTGTCACTAAAGGAAAAATAAAACGATAATAAATCGAAGTTATCATTTAAATGTTTCCTTGTTGCGGCAGCTTTGATGGGTGGGCGGGGCGGGGCTGCTGACAGAGCCGGGGAGGGGAGTAGTGGTTTGCTCTCCCTAAATTGCGCATGAATGTTTTGCCGACCCTCTTGGCCGGCCAAACAGTCATGTGCACTGTGCATGGTCTCCATGCAGGCTGCATTACCGCCTGCGTAGAGAACATGCCCGGGCTTCCGTTCTCTGGCTGAGCGCCGATCTGCGGCGCTCAAACCAATCACAATGCTGCATTGCAGTGTTGTGATTGGCTAGCAGGAGGCTGGGAGTCGGGTGCATCCTGCTTCCTGCCCTGGAAGTGGAGAAAAGTCACTGAGTCTTTGGATTGGCACACAACTGACTCCACGTCAGGATGGCGCTAGCACCCCTCTGCAGTAAAATACCATAAATGATCAGAAAAAATGTGTAAAAGAAAGGAGACAAGGTGGTTGTCCTGGGGTATAAGGCGACAGGTTGCATGTGAGCAGGACCCGTCATAATGACCGGTGCAATAACTCAAATCTGTTGATTATCTTCAAGTGCACACTTGTGCAAAAATGGCCTCTGGTCCACAAACACCAACTTGTTAAAGGCACATATATTATTAATTTGCTTTCACTAAATTAATGGCAATCCGAGCTCTGACCCGGCCTGTAGCCCCACCCCCCTCGACATTATTGATTTTTCGAAGAGCTCAGCTCTGAACAGACTTTATTAAACTAAGCAGAGATTGACTTCCCACGCCGATCACATTTGCTAATGTCCCATCACCAAATATTAAAAAAATCAGACATGGCTTACACCAAAGCTTGAAACATGCAAACACTCTATCGCTGCGAGTAAGTGGGCCCATGCAACATGTTTAACATATCCGAGGCCATAGTGGGAGCAAAGTCCTTATCTAAGCTTTTTTTCACTTTTTTCATAGACACAAAGGCATCCTTTAACGCACTTGGGGATTAAGCAAAGACATCTTCTGCGAGCGCAGTGAGGGGCGTTTCTAACACTTCCTCTTCATGGCCACACACATGCAATAGCAATGTGTGGAGAGCGCCACAAACTTTACCAGCATGATGAAAGACGCCCTGAGTCCCGTATCACTGCAGACAATCCAGCATCACTAGCAGGTTATATGTTACCTCTGCAGCAGGCAGCCGTCACAAGCAAGGGCTCCAGTGACACTTCCCCCACAAATCTGAAAAAAGCAACCCTTTTGGAGCCAGGGGAGCACGGTGCACTGCCGCGAGGGCTCCTCTTCACGAGCCTCAACGAAGCTCTGGCAGCGGGGTGCAAAAATCCACAGCTGCCCACAGCTCGAGAGACAGCGATGAGGAAACAGCCAACGTGGGGAGGAAATGTATTAAAGGTGATGAAGGCGGCTGCAGCAGCCAGCGATCCTCGGCTATAGCCCGTCCAGCGATATTGATTGAGGATACCACGGCACAGTGGCTGCAGTCTTGGAGCCGAGCAGAATGGAGTTCAGCCAGGCACAATGATCTCCATGGAAACAGTGAATTTAGACCCCCACCGGCATTATTTATGCAACATTGCATCACAAAAGGACCCTCCCCCTAGCCGGGCCGGTGGAGTCTACAATTTTCCAATCTTTCCCGCTCCGAGTCTACTCTCTCTTATTTACAGGGCTGCCTCTTGGCTGCTTCCATCGCGACCTCGGATCACACAATGGACGCATCCTGCCTCGCACTGTGTGGGTGCCATGTTTGCGCTGAAGGGGAGGGGCAGCGCGAGCGAGAATGGAGCGTGGAGAGGAAGCGCAAGAGAGCAGAACCTGGAGAGGACAACCTGAGAGTCTTTCAGTGAGAGGAAACAGTGAAAGTGAAGCGTGGCAGGAAGTGACATTGAATGGGAGAAAGCGGGCGAGAAATTGAACAAGCCCGGGAGTTGTGTGCACGCGCGCAAAAAGGAAATAAAAAAGCATGCGAGTGGTGCGCGTGGCGGCGAAAGTGATCGCGCGCGCACCATGACGAGAGAGGAAAGCCAGATGGCGCCTCTGCTCGTCATTGTGCGCCATGGAAACTGAATTTAGACCCCCACCGGCATTATTTATGCAACATTTCATCACAAAAGGACCCTCCCCCTAGCTGGGCCGGTGGAGTCTACAATTTTCCAATCTCTCCCGTTCCGAGTCTACCCTCTCTTATTTCCAGGGTTGCCTCTTGGCTGCTTCCATCGCGAGCTCGGATCACACAATAGATGCATCCTGCCTCGCGCTGTGTGGGTGCCATGTTTGCGCTGAAGGGGAGGGGCAGCGCGAGCGAGGATGGAGCGTGGTGAGGAAGCGCAACAGAGCAGAACCTGGAGAGGACAACCTAAGAGTCTTTCAGTGAGAGGAAGGAGTGAAAGTGAAGCATGGCGGGAAGTGACATTGAATGGGAGAAAGCGGGCGAGAAATTGAACAAGCCTGGGAGTTGTGTCCGCGTGAAAAAAAGAAATAAAAAAGCACGCGAGTGGTGCGCGCGCACGGCGGCAAAAGTGAAAGTGATCGCATATGCACCATGACGAGAGAGGAAAGCCAGATGGCGCCTCTGTTCATCATTGTGCGTGTAACCGCACACTCTATGCCACCCAAAAAGCTGTGGTTGGCTTTTTAAAGCCCACTCACTAAACGTCTCGCCAGAGCCGCACATGCGCCGGCTCAGGCGAGACCTAAAAACGGGGAAAGGAAGGAGAAATCAGTAAAAAAAGACTATGTAAAAGCAGGAGAAAGCTCTCAGAAAAATGGGGGGAAAGAAAGGAGAAATCAGCAACATACTAGGAAAAGCAGGAGAAAACACTCAGAATAACGGAGGGAAAGGAAGGAGAAAGCAGTCAAACATGAGGCAAAGCAGGAGAAAGCATTTAAAAAAAAAAAGGGAGAAAGCATTCAGAAAAAAGGGAGGAAGCAGAGCGGTGCAGCTCAACAGGAGAGCTGGGCCTGGTTACTTTCTCAGTACAAGCCGCCAAGCTCTGGAACTCACTACCAGCCAGCATTAGAAGCACCCAGGAGCATATACACTACAGAAGACAGTTGAAAACATGGCCACCCACATCCCAGCAACAGAGCCCAGAAAACAGTCACACGCTAAAGCGCCATCCTCCGCTCACAACCCAAAAATTGCAAAACTCAAATAGCAATTTGCTTTCCATATGCAGGTAAGCTAAGAAGGGCGACTTATAGTTTGCTGTGGCATTATATAGTGATTTACTTCCATATTTAATAATTAGGGTCCACAATAATACTAAGACCATAATACAACAGTCACCAGCAACAAATTGCAGCTTATACCGTTTACATTCACATAAGACATATCTGCCATGAGTGTTGTCCATCACCAGTGCTGCACAGACAAACATCACCATATGAACAAACATGGAAAAACTTAAGAGATCGGTCATGCATCAATGGACAATTTGGTGTGCTTTAATACAGTCCACCACTGCAGGTCCCAAATATCTATACAATCAGGACGCTGAGGGCAGAGCGCACTATTCCTACGGAGCAGCGGTGTGCGGGACACAGAGTAGAGTGCACTATCCCTACGGCGCACGGGTATGCGGGAAGCTGAGGGTACAGCGCACTATCCCTATGGAGCATCGGTGTGTGGGACGCTGAGGGCACAGGGCACTATCCCATCAGAGCACCGGTGTGCGGTATGTTTAGGGCACAGCTCACTATCCCTATGGAGCACTGGTGTGTGGGACGAGGAGGGTAGACTGCACTATCCCTACGGTGCACGGTGTGCAGGATACTGAGGGCAGAGAGCACTATCCCTACGGAGCACTGGTGTGTGGGACGCTGAGGAGAGACCGCACTATATCTACGGTGCACGGTGTGCAGGATGCGGAGGGCAGAGAGCACTAGCCCTACGGAGCACCGGTATGTGGGACTCTGAGGGTAGAGTGCACTATTTCTACGGAGCGCCGGTGTGTAGGACGCTGAGTGCAGAGGGCACTATCCCTACGGAGCACCGGTTTGTAGGACGCTGGGCACAGAGGGCATTATCCCTACGGAGCGCCGGTATGTGGGACTCTGAGGGTAGAGCGCACTATTTCTATGGAGCGCCGGTGTGTAGGACGCTGGGCGCAGAGGGCGCTATCCCTACGGAGCGCCGGTGTGTGGGACGCTGGGAGCAGAGGGCGCTATCCCTATGGAGCGCCGGTGTGTAGGGCGCCGGTGTGTAGGACGCTGGGCGCAGAGGGCACTATCCCTACGGAGCGCCGGTGTGTAGGACGCTGGGCACAGAGGGCACTATCCCTACGGAGCGCCGGTGTGTAGGACGCTGGGCGGAGAGGGCACTATCCCCACGGAGCGCCGGTGTGTAGGACGCTGGGCGCAGAGGGCACTATCCCTATGGAGCGCCGGTGTGTAGGACGCTGGGCGCAGAGGGCACTATCCCTACGGAGCGCCGGTGTGTAGGACGCTGGGCGCAGAGGGCATTATCCCTACGGAGCACCGGTGTGTAGGACGCTGGGCACAGAGGGCACTATCCCTACGGAGCACCGGTGTGTAGGACGCTGGGCGCAGAGGGCACTATCCCTACGGAGCACCGGTGTGTAGGACGCTGGGCGCAGAGGGCACTATCCCTACGGAGCACCGGTGTGTAGGACGCTGGGCGCAGAGGGTACTATCCCTACGGAGCACCGGTGTGTAGGACGCTGGGCGCAGAGGGCACTATCCCTATGGAGCACCGGTGTGTAGGACGCTGGGCACAGAGGGCACTATCCCTACGGAGCACCGGTGTGTAGGACGCTGGGCATAGAGGGCGCTACCCCTACGGAGCGCCGGTGTGTAGGACGCTGGGCACAGAGGGCACGATCCCTACGGAGCACCGGTGTGTAGGACGCTGGGCGCAGAGGGTACTATCCCTACGGAGCACCGGTGTGTAGGACGCTGGGCGCAGAGGGCACTATCCCTACGGAGCACCGGTGTGTAGGACGCTGGGCGCAGAGGGCACTATCCCTATGGAGCACCGGTGTGTAGGACGCTGGGCACAGAGGGCACTATCCCTACGGAGCACCGGTGTGTAGGACGCTGGGCATAGAGGGCGCTACCCCTACGGAGCGCCGGTGTGTAGGACGCTGGGCATAGAGGGCGCTATCCCTACGGAGCACCGGTGTGTAGGACGCTGGGCGCAGAGGGCACTATCCAACATGTGTGGGCAGTGCTGGATGGATGTCCGGTATCAGGAGGACCACGGAATCCGTCAGTGAGCTCCATTTACCAGGAGTGATGTTATCTTGTTTGGATATCCTGAGGGCCTGGCTTGGTTGTGGCTCTCTTGGACCCGTGCCGGAATTCTCTGGTTTAGAGGGGCCATCACTATCGAAGGAGAGTGACATGCTGGACAGAGGATGGTGTGCGCAGGGGTGTGGGGGGTATAAGCACATCATCCTCTGATTTAAACCCCCCCCCCCCCAAAAAAAAAAAAGATCATCTCTGGATTCATTCCTGGGGGTGTGTGAGATCAGGCCGGGGCACCGATGAGAGGTTTCAGTGTGAATGTGTTTGTGTGGAGTTTGAAGTGGGGAATGAGTGTAGATATGGGGCAACGCATAGTAAATTGTTGTGATGTAAAAAGTGTATAATTTAGTCTGCTTCTGCTATGCATAATATATATTATTGACAAAACTGAAAGTTTGAACTGAAATTTGATTGGATAATGAGTTCATAAAAATGGGCGAGGATGAAAATGATTAAAAATGGAAATACACATATGTAAACTCTATCTAAACTACATCCTTTTATGAGGCTTGTGTTGGTCGAGAAATTTTAAGATAATATGTCAAGTGGGAACTTTTGCACATTAACCAGTGCTACTAGAAGCCAACACTGGGTGCACGTGGCACTATGGGGTGGGTGCTCCAGGGAGCTCAGACTACAGTTCACCCTCCTGTGCAAAGAGGCCCGTGGCTCGCACAGGAGGACCGTCACATACACGAAATGACACCAAAACGGGCTGTCTGAGGTGAAAGAGGGAAACACGGTGGGTCTAGAGACCCCCCCACTAATAAGAATCACGCGTCACCCCGGCCCCTCCCTGCACCGATCTATAAGGTCCCCTGGGGTGCACTGGTCGAGCTGCGTGGGTTTTGTGCTGAGAAGCACTGCAGGCGAGAGGGAGGCGATGTGCACTACATGAGGCGCTTGTTGCTTGTTCCGAGACAGCAGAGGGCGCGTGCTGCTTGGTAGTGGTGTCTGGAAGTCTTGCCTTCTCTGTTTCCCATCACTGATGCAGGGGGGCTTGATATGGAGAGATGGGGCTTCCAGGGGCTTCCCAAACTTCCAGGACTCACTCGAGGCCTTCCAGGAGCGCTGGGCCCTGCTGGGGTTCCTCCGAGGACCCAAGGTCTGTGCGTGAAGGCGCTGACATCCTTCTCGCTAGCAGCAAGGAAGGGGCGGGAGGTGCCCGGAAGGAGCCGCTCTCCTCGGGGTCCCAGGCTCTGGGGTCCCTGCCAGGCAGCGCTGCTCTGCAGCCAACTGGAGTCGCGTGTTTACTCCTCAGCACACTTACAGGACGTGTGCAAGGCTCGGCCAACCCGTGCCAGGAAGAGGGGCGCTCCAGGGCGCGCTGCGCCTCCACACAGGATGCACAGACTCACTGCACAAACCTTATTAAAGCAAAGATATAAACATGTGTGACGTGAACTGGTTCCCCTGTAAAGCGCTCCAATGCCATTGGGCCAAGCTCGCGATCTATAAAACTGCAAGAAAAAAAAAACTTATACTTACCTTTAATTGTAGATAAATCAATATCTACCTTTTTTATAAGATCAAAAAAAGAGCAAACTTAATCAATAATGTGGCTTTGGCCACTTGCAGTGGGGAGCGGCGCAAGGTGCGGGCCGTGGCCACGTGTAGTGGGGAGAGGGGCAAGGTGCAAGCCACGGCCACGTGTAGTGGGGAGCGGGGCAAGGTGCGGGCCATGGCCACATGAAGGGGGGGGCGGGACAAGGTGCAAGCCATGGCCACGCGCAGTGGGGGGCGGGACAAGGTGCGGGCTGTGGCCACGCGCAGTGGGAAGTGGTAAAAAGTGCATTATTTGACCATGCGCAGTGGGGAGCTGCACAAGGTGTAAAAGTTACTTACCTTAGGAAACGTAATATCTGGTAGAGACACCGTCTAGCTGCAGATTCCTTAACTTTGAATTCTCCCCAGGCGCCAATGTGGATCTGGACATTTTTCAGCAGTACCTCTGCACGCCGGGGAACGGCGTTATATGGCTCAGCGATGACGTAAACTCCGGTTATGACGCCAATAGAGCCATATAAGTCCCCTACGGCACACGGACGTCAGTTTCCTCTGTGAAACCTTCCGCGCCAGAAAGCGGAGCTACTATAGAAAGTGGTTGTTGAAACCGTGTGAAAAGAAGATGAAAAATCTTTGAAACATTAATGAAGAAGAAACACCTATTAGTATGTTAATACCAGACATGGGGTATTAAAGAAAACCCCAAAAGAAACACCAAATCACAGGGTCATGTGAAACCCTGCACCCTGCACAACAACCAACATGTAAAGGAAGAAAACCTTACACTCTATAGACCATGCATCAATGGTAATGAATGGCATGGTAACGGCACACTAAACCTATAAAAACAACACCAAGCTGATTGTTGAATCACACCGTTCCGTGACATATGGATAGTGCCCATACAAGGCATGATGATACCAAACAAAGGCTTTCAAAGAAAGAACAAACAAATCAATACTGCCTACTGGTGTCTAATCCAGTATGAAAGAGCATTTCAAACCTGTCACAGGCCTCTGCCATTGCAGGGCCTGCGCGCAGTTTACTGCCGCTGTGACGTGAAACATAAAGTGGGCGCCACGTCTGTGACTCCCATTTTACTACATATCAGTCACCGACTAAGGTAGGCCCTAGCTAGCCCTATAAGCAGGGTGCGCTGTAGGTATAAGGTAGGACATGTGTCTTAACTGTGTGGCATGTCCTGGTAGTGACAAACAGCCATTTTGGTTTCTCGCTACTGTGAGGCTGCTCTCTCATATAAATGCATTGGGGAATTCCCTGATATGTATTTCAGTGGTAATTCCGTACCTGAAAGGAGTAGAGTGGTCAAGTTTGGAATAATGGTAATAAATGCTGCGAATGGTGTTCGCAGGTTTATTATCACTATTTTAGAAATGCCACTTCTAGAAATGGGCATTTCTGTGTGCTATGTGTCTTTGTGCCTGCCTGTTGTGTACTGCATGTCTGGCTCTGGAGTGACAGGGGCTGGGGAGGTGCAGTGGCTCCAGAGGGGCTGGTTGAGTCAGCACTAGGCTGAAAAGGCCAATCTGCATTTGGAGTGGTGGGAGGGGTAGCACCTGGGCCTGAATAGGACCGAGCCTGCCTCACACAGTGCTGGCTGCGCCCCCTGTGGTGTGTCTGAGGCTTGAGCCTACACTGACAAAGGAGGTGTTGTACACATCTAAGAAAATGTTTGAGTGCCCCCCAGAACTGGTTTGGACCGGGCGCAGAGCCCTGTGGCAGGGGGAGAACAAAGGCACTAAGTGGTATAAGTATTGTGGCTGTGACCCCATGTGATGCTGCTGTGAGCTTACTTGGAACAGAAGACTGCGTGGGACCAGGAAGAACCGCCATGGACCTGGGCTGCACGCAGTGTTGACCTGCTGCCTTATTTTTGGGGCTGGGGAGGGGGGGGGGGGGTGGAACTACCACTCTGCCCTAATTAATCTTTGTGCTGGCCTCCTTGGGGACACTTTGCTGGTGTTCCCCCATAACTTTGTGGCCTGCACTGTGTTGTAGGAACTATTGGTGCTCATACCTTGTTCTGCCAAGTCTGCGTGTTTTTTCAATTATTTTTTTGACAAGTGGAGAGAGACAGGTGCGTGTATGCTGAGTCGCACCAGCCTGGGGCTACGAAGCACAGACGGCTTCTGGGGGCATGGCTTTTCATTGCTGCTGCTGGAGAGATCACTTCCCTCCTCTAGCCCCAGTTGCTGCGGCTGAATGCCCACCTTACTCTCCCTCTGGCACCGGCAGTGTCAGGCTCCCTGGGACTCCTGCCTGGATGCAGTTCACCCTGACTTGATCGGGCCCGGCAACTCTTCTCTGACCTCGCCCTTCAGATCTTGGACTCAGATGGCAGGGAGAAGACGTGGTGAAGCAAGGTTCTAGGAAGTTCCCAGGGTCTGGACTTTCCTCCGGCGGCTCGGCGACCTTCTTTGCTGCTGCTCCTGTCGGAAAAACAGGCACATAGCTATCTGGCCACAAAGGCCATGTGAAAGCCCCAGGCTGGTGCGACTCAGCATACACGCACCAGGTCTCTCTCCACTTGTCAAAAAAAATGTTGAAAAAGCACGCAGACTTGGCAGAACAAGGTATGAGCACCAATAGTTCCTACAACACAGTGCAGGCCACAAAGTTATGGGGGAACACCAGCAAAGTGTCCCCAAGGAGGCCAGCATAAAGATTAATTAGGGCAGAGTGGTAGTTCCACCCCCCCCCCCCCCAGCCCCCAAAATAAGGCAGCAGGTCAGCACTACGTGCAGCCCAGCTCCATGGCGGTACTTCCTGGTCCCAGGCAGTCTTCTGTTCCAAGTAAGCTCACAGCAGCATCACATGGGGTCACAGCCACAATACTTATACCACTTAGTGTCTTTGTTCTCCCCCTGCCCCAGGGCTCTGCGCCCGGTCCAAACCAGTTCTGGGGGACACTCAAACATTTTCTTAGATGTGTACAACATCTCCTTTGTCAGTGTAGGCTCAAGCCTCAGACACACCACAGGGGGCGCAGCCAGCACTGTGTGAGGCAGGCTCGGTCCTATTCAGGCCCAGGTGCTACCCCTCCCACCACTCCAAATGCAGATTGGCCTATTCAGCCTAGTGCTGACTCAACCAGCCCCTCTGGAGCCACTGCACCTCCCCAGCCCCTGTCACTCCAGAGCCAGACATGCAGTACACAACAGGCAGGCACAAAGACACATAGCACACAGAAATGCCCACTTCTAGAAGTGGCATTTCTAAAATAGTGATAATAAATCTGCGAACACCATTCGCAGCATTTATTACCATTATTCCAAACTTACCAAACTTGACCACTCTACTCCTTTCAGGTCCGGAATTACCACTGAAATACATATCAGGGAATTCCCCAATGCATTCATATGAGAGGGCAGCCTCACAGTAGCGAGAAACCAAAATGGCTGTTTGTCACTACCAGGACATGCCACACAGTTAAGACACATGTCCTACCTTATACCTACAGCGCACCCTGCTTATAGGGCTAGCTAGGGCCTACCTTAGTCGGTGACTGATATGTAGTAAAAGGGGAGTCACAGACGTGGCGCCCACTTTATGTTCCACATCACAGCGGCAGTAAACTGCGCGCTGGCCCTGCAATGGCAGAGGCCTGTGACAGGTTTGAAATGCTCTTTCACACTGGATTAGACACCAGTAGGCAGTATTGATTTATTTGTTCTTTCTTTGAAAGCCTTTGTTTGGTATCATCATGCCTTGTATTGGCACTATCCATATGTCACGGAACGGTGTGATTCAACAATCAGCTTGGTGTTGTTTTTATAGGTTTAGTTTGCCGTTACCATGCCATTCATTGCCATTGATGCATGGTCTATAGTGTGTAAGGTTTTCTTCCTTTACATGTTGGTTGTTGTGCAGGGTGCAGGGTTTCACATGACCCTGTGATTTGGTGTTTCTTTTGGGGTTTTCTTTAATACCCCATGTCTGGTATTAACATACTAATAGGTGTTTCTTCTTCATTAATGTTTCAAAGATTTTTCATCTTCTTTTCACACTGTTTCAACAACCACTTTCTATAGTAGCAGCAGCAAAGAAGGTCGCCGAGTCGCCGGAGGAAAGTCCAGACCCTGGGAACTTCCTAGAACCTTGCTTCACCACGTCTTCTCCCTGCCATCTGAGTCCAAGATCAGAAGGGCGAGGTCAGAGAAGAGTTGCCAGGCCAGATCAAGTCAGGGTGAACTGCATCCAGGCAGGAGTCCCAGGGAGCCTGACACTGCCGGTGCCAGAGGGAGAGTAAGGTGGGCATTCAGCCGCAGCAACTGGGGCTAGAGGAGGGAAGTGATCTCTCCAGCAGCAGCAGCAATGAAAAGCCATGCCCCCAGAAGACGTCTGTGCTTCGCAGCCCCAGCAACACTGAACTGGCGTGCCTCCCGCGACGAAGTAGAAGTCAGGCGGCTGTTACCTGGTTGTGGGCGGGGCCCATGGCCACGAGAAGCCAGCGGGGAAAATTAGCCGACAAGGCTTCGTTCCCTGTTCTGGAGCCTGCCGAGGAACTTTGACGCGCCCGGCTTGAGGGTGAGTCTGAAGAGCTGACTAGAGGGGAACCAGCCCCTCTCCTGGTCTCCACGGAGGCAGCCGCACCGCGGAGTAGCAGGCAGCTGCTTTTGGCCATCACTTTGTCTTGCGGGGGGAGGTCACCCTGCCCTTATGGGCTTTGCGCTGCCTTTTTGGAGAGTATTGTGGGGACTACCCAGATGCTGAGTGTACGAGACCCAGAGAGGTCACCCACGTAGTCCGCTGACCAGCAGTTGCCGATTTGGGGCACTATTGGGGGCATGATGTATTTGTAATGAGCACCTAATAGGTCGTTCATGGTATGGGGCACTACTGCTAATGGCGGTGAGTAAGGTGCTCTGCTAAGCCCCCCTTATTTTGTTTATGCCTTAGAGGGGCATGGCGTGTTATGAAGTGGGTGCATTACTGATGATAATTTATGCCAAATGCTTTTTGCCTAAGGTGTGCCCTCTGAAAGTGGGTATGGTGGGGCACTGGGACTGAGGGTTTACATGAAGTGCTATGTGAAATACCACTACTGTGTTTACGGCATAATATGTTGTACTGAGCACCCATGTGGTGTCCTGTTGCTAATGGTGATGTTTGCATAATGGTGGTCCTAGGGTGCACCGCTCATTATATGTATGCCTAATGTGGTGTGCTAGACGCACCTTACCAGTAGTTACTGGTTGTTTCCCACTACCTGTGAGTTGTGATATGACTGTGGCTCGATTGGTCCTGTAATGTATATAATCCCCTGTTAAGTCATATCTAGTGCCAGGTGGAACAGTGCATATATGTGATTATGCTCTAATGTGTTTTATGGGTAATACAAAGGCTATTTTCATATAACCTTGTGTGGAGCTTCTTTTGTGGTGTGCCTACTGTGTCGCTGCTGTGTCAGTGTGTTGCACAAATGCTTTACACATTGCCTCTGGGATAAGCCTGACTGCTCTGCCAAGCTCCAAGGGGGTGAGCAGGGGTTATTTTCAGTGTGTAACTCCATTGCCCTAACTAGAGTGGTGGTTTCTGCTTGGCTTAGGCACATGCCCTAGCCAACCAAGTGGTCAAACCAACAACGAACATGTAAAATTCCCTAACAAAGCTTACTCGCTTATAATGAAATAGTCTGCAAGTATAAAGACAAGTTACCCAGTAAGAAACAACAAAAATGTATGATTCTGAAGACCTCTGTATGTCATGCAAGCGTCTTAATGCTGAATCTGCGTAACTCCTAAAAAGGTGGGCACCATCAAATGGCAAGTCGAACAAAGTCAACTGGATGGCCTCAGAGAAACCCAAAGTTGCCAACCAAGTCCGACACTTTAATGCCACTGCTGATGCCACAGCGCGACCTACAGAGTCCATGGTGTCCAAGCACACCTTATGATAAGCCTAGCAGCCTGGTGACCATCTCTAATCAAATCACCAATCTCCGAGCAGAGATTATCCGAAAGTAATGGTAACACATTTGTAGCGAATACCACAAAGCATGGGAATATCGCCCCGCACACAAGATGTATTTGTGGATCTCAAGGCTGAGCTTGCCGAAGCAAAAATCTGTTTACCACATGCATCACGACTCCTAGACTGCTTACCCACTGGAGTTTTGGGAACAGAATCTACATCCCGTGAAGAAGTCGCAACCTGAGTCACCCAGCTACAGGTGGAAGGGGGTCTATGAAGACAAACTGGGTCTCCAGGTGCAGGCAGGTGTCTACGTGCAATATCTCGGTCCACTGAGGTCCCCGACTCAGGCCTGGCCCAAGTACCTAATAAATATCAAAAAAGGCCTCTCCAAACTGAAGAACAGGTTCTTCCCCAGCCTATCCCTGTAAAAGGAAGGCCTCCAATCAAAGGGTCTGTGGACCTGTGCACAGTAGGAAGTGACACGTTTAAAACTGTAGCCACTTTCCTCATCATGTCTGCAAAGGAGGAAATTGCCTTCATAGCAAGGCGAGGGGGAGAAAGCAACCCTGAAGCTGGTGAAGGATCCAGGCCACTAGTCTCCCCTAGAGCAACCAGCTCTCCTCCATCTGAGGCACATTAATGTCAGGAATGGGCTGAAAAAGCCCTGCCTCAATCAACACAGGCTGTCTTTCCACAACCTCTTCCTGAGAAGGAATCAAAACCTGTATATTCCCCTCAGTTTGAAAAGTCGACTCCGCATCCAACGCCATACAACGCCTACACGGAGGAGAAACACCTTCGACCAACGCCGCCGACGTCCGTGTCGGATGATTGAAGTCTGGCATCGTAGGCCGAGATCCCAAAAGACTGTGGAACTGCGCAAAAGTGGCTTTGCCGACGTCGCCCGGCGCCGATCCTCGGACTCCAACGGCTCAACCATCACCAAGGGCAACCCCTCCGACTGCACCCCAATCACCTCCTTGGGGCCTAAAGGCGTTCCAGAGGGAGATGGGGTCCCCAAAATGAGGTGCAAGTGTAGGAATAAAAATTATGCTTTTGTATTGTTATACGTAAGTTAGCATTTACGGCGCCATTTTGTGTACAGGCGCCGTTTTGTATCATGATCAAAACTAATTCTTTGCCATTTCCGAGAAACGGCCTTCTCTAGGTTATGTTTCTTCGGAGCGGAGTTCTGCCACGCTAATGAATGCACTGTTCTTATTAGCACATACCTTTCCGTTACATGGAAGCCTTCTCCCACTTGTCTAGTGGCGGGCACAGGCGGAATCACCTTGACTAGTAGAGAATGTGTGCCCGGCTTCAGAACCAAAACTTACTCCTTTGTAATTTACTGTCCAGTTGTGTCTCTCTGGAAAAATCCATGGTGGGTGTGCTTTCATTGGTGTCAAAATGTATATAATGTATCGTTATGCTTGCTGATGTCAGACTCTCTCTGTAGCACTCCTTTCGACTGGACAGACAGGGCTCCGCTCTGAGCGAACATTTGAATAAACCGCTATTGGTTTGTATTCCTTACTGTCTGACCGACTCTTCATTTCTTGGAAGGCAGCGAGGCAGTAGTGAGTGACCAGAGTGACCAGAATCAGGCCACTTCCTTCACAAGGAATTATAATATTCCCTCATCTGAGCCACCGATTCACCAGCTCCCGGAAACATGGGGAGACACGGTGTGGAGTCGAGTACAGACTACTCAACCGTTGAGCGGGAGGAGCCATGGGAGACGGCATCTCCAAGTCCAAAAAGTGCCGCAACCTCAACCTTTCCATACCTTATCTTTCGATTTCCCCAAAGAACACCCTCCAGAATGGCTTCAGATCCTCGATTGACCCAGCACACGCTCCTCCTGGGACGATGAAGACCGAGGCTGGAAAGCCTCTGAGGACCGCGACACGTACGCCGCCATCAGCTTCAAACGCCGCCCTTTTAGCGACTTCGATTTAAGCTTGGCGTCGTGGTGCTTGCCTAAACACCAGATACAAATTGTGGGTCCGTCACCGACATATATCAGCTACAAGACCCACAAGGCTTGAAACCTGTAGACATAGAAAAGGCACACTGTTCCAGCAACAAAGTTATCGAGGTAGGTTAAAAAATTGACCTGAGGAACTGCTTCTCCGGATCTGCGTTGCAGCGCGGAAACGAAGAAACGGACGTCCGCGCACCGGAGGTGACTTATATGGCTCCACTGACATGACAGGCGTAGACGTAATCGCGGAGCCATACGATGCCGTCCCCTGGCACGCAGAGGTAATGCTGAAAAATTTCCGAATCCAGACTTCTGCCTGGGGAGAATTCAAAAGGTAAGGAATCTGTGGTTAGATGTCTCGATCAGATGTGGGCTATGGCAACGCACAGTGAGGAGAGGGACAAGGTGAGTGTGGACTTTGGCCCTGTGTGGGGAGAGGGACAAGGTGCAAGGATAGGCTACGCGCAGTGGGGAGTGGGACAAGGTGCAAGCTTTGGACACGCGCAGTGGGGGAGGGACAAGGTGTAAGCTTTGGCCACGCGCAGTGGGGAGAGGGACAAGGTGCAAGCTTTGGCCACACGCCTTGGGGAGAGGGACAAGGTGCAAGCTTTGGCCACGCGCAGTGGAGAAAGGGACAAGGTGCAAGCTTTGGCCAAACACGCAGTAGGGAGCGGTAAAAAGTGCGTTCTTTGGTGTGCTTTGGCGATGCGCAGGGGAGGGCTGGACAAGGTGCAGACTTTGGTCACATACAGTCAGTAGTGGGACGAGGTAAGGGCTGTGGCAACGTGTAGTGGGGAGAGGGACAAAGTGGGGAGAGGGACAAAGTGCGAGCTTTGGCCACGTGCGGAGGTGAGAGCGACAAAGTGCGATCTTTGGCCACCCGCTATGTGAAGAGGGATAAAGTGCGGTCTTTGGCCACGCGCTGACCACAAGCAGTGGGTAAGCGGGACAAAGTGTGGGCTATGGCCATGTGCAGTGGGTGCGGGACAAGGTGCGGACTTTGGCCACATGAAGTCAGTAGTGGAACGAGGTAAGGGCAGTGGCAACGTGCAGTGGGGAGAGGGACAAAGTTCGAGCTTTGGCCATGCACAATGGGGAGCAGGGAGCGGGATAGGGTGCTGGCTTTGGCCACGCACAGTGGGGAGCGGGGCAAGGGGCGGGCTTTGGCCACGCGGAGTGGGACATGGTGCGGGCTTTGGCCACGCGGAGTAGGGAGCGGGACAAGGTGCGGGCTTTGGCCACGAGCATGTGGGGAGCGGGACAAGGTGCGGGCTTTGTTTACACGGAGTGGGACATGGTGCAGGCTTTGGGTAGTGGGGAGTGGGACATGGTGAGGGTTTTGGCCACACGGAGTGGGACAAGGTGCAGGCTCTGGAAGCGCAAATGGGGAGCAGGACATGGTGTGGGCTTTAGCCACATGGAGTGCAGAGTGGGACAAGGTGCGGGCTTAAGCCACACAAAATTGGGAGCAGCACAAGGTGTGGGCTTTGGCTATACACATCCAATATACCTCCCTGACCTGCTGTGCAGGGGCTTTTGCCCCCCTCCCCGTAACCTGACACTACTCCCACCCAAAGGCAGCTGTTCACAGTCAGAGGCCATGCGCAGTTTGTTAATAATAGAAAAGTAGTAGATAATGTGTGATGTAAGGGGTATGTGCAAATTAATTATTTACCGCTATACTTTAGCACGAAATGCGACCTTCCATCAATTTTTGATGCAAGAACACATTTTGCACTAAAGCAGTGCATAAAACCAAAGCACTATGAAAAACAGAAGTTCGTATTCTGTTTCATGCATTCGCAGAATGGTGTGCAATTACATGAACGTGCATAGTTTTGCAAATCTTGCATAACGTGTAGCATGAAATTCTTAAAATTTTGTGAATTACAACGGTGTAATTTCAATTTCACCCAGGCCTACAGTTGATGCTGAGGGGAAAAGGGCTGAAACCACACACATGGCAATTCCAAAACCGTGAACTGAAAGCACCCACTGTGGTTCTGTGCCATGATACGGGGTAGGGCGAGTAAGGAGTGATAAAGGAGAGCCTCAGATATGCAAGTAAATACTTAAGGTACTTTTGTGAGGGGGGCTGGGAGGGTGGAGATTGTTATGTTATATGGCACTTATAAAGCGCGCGGCTACTCCCAGGAGTGTCCCGGCGCTGAAACAAAGACCATGCAACAACTAACAGAAAGAGCAACTCTGCTTGCGAAAAGTAATCCGAAAGATTTACAGCTGAAACAGCCAGGTCTTTAATTTCCGCCTAAACGTGAGGAGGTCTTGCGCCTCTCTAAAATGTAATGAAATATCAGGATTTAGTTACACAAGGAGTGCTCTGAAGCACATAGAAGGGTACATCGAAAGACTCTGCACAACACCAAATCTAGGACCAGATGTACAAAGCATTTCTACAGTTGCAAACAATCCCATTCAGAGTCTGCACCCACAAACATGCTTTTCTCAATATAGTAATCCAATTTTATGAGTTTTTAAATATTTACAGACTCCAAAAATGGAATTGGGACCCAAGCTTATAAAACACACCCTCTTGAGATGCCAAAATACTATCACATATATCACTGTTTTGCAACAGAAATCAGACTGCAAAGCACTGATAAATTACTGTCTCCCAATATGCTGTGGTAAGGCCTCTTTGGGAACGCCAATCAACTTTTTTTTAATTGAAACTTCTTTAAGAAAAGCGGGCTGCTTGTATTTATGATGGCCACTGACTGCAGTGACTCGCAATCTGCAACCTACTTCCTTAAAATTCATGAGGTAGGTCAGAATACAACAAGGGGTGCATTACAGCAAGGATGAATTTTGTGTTCTTACCAGTGAAACATATATGGTAATCGATGATGATGTTATTGTTTGTGGTGCTTTTTCTGTTTTAATGTTTTAAAAATATTTGTTTTTGCTGCAGTATCCAAAGTATGCATAATTGTTGTGACCCCACTATTCCTACTGTTATATAGTTCTATGTCCTGATGAAGCATCAAGGAGTGTCACGAAACATGTTGGTAAAGCCTCCATGTGGCATGAGACTCTGATGGAACAATAAATAGTTTGGTGAGTTGACTTAAAACACTGATTGGAATTTCTTGAAGAAACACATTTCACTAGTATACCCATAAAGTTTTTGGTGCCTCCAATAGCTGTTTTCTTATTCTTCACACAGTCCAGCCATAGTCCACTTCGTAACTCGTTAACCTGTACCAGCTTGCTCAGAAGACATCCTCTTCCTCCCAAAAAGTCCAAGTCTCCTGTGGATTCCCCTAGTGAGCCACTCTACCTTCCATTACCTTCAACGGTACAAGGAACCCCTTGGATCCATATTCAAACATCAAGAACCATCAGTACCCCACAATCTCCTTAGCCCAAGACCACCCCCACGCTAATCTAGAACTGGATTCCACGCATCTAACTTGAGCTCAACCTGGTAGACACTGAATTCCTCCTGTTCACTAAAAGCAACGAACAGATTCAAGCTTGGCTAATCAGCAATAATCTGGACAGCCCCCTCTCCGCCTAGCAGCTGATCACAGCAATATCATCACACAATGAATACATCGAGTGTCTGGTGCCACTGCGGTCTGCTAAAAAAAGTGAGAGGCTACCCAACTAAAGGAAAATGCTACTTACCAGTATGCATCTGTTCTTGGCATGTAGAGCTGCAGATCCACACACTATGCATAGATCGCCATCTGGTGTTGGGCCCGGATGTTTGCACTTGTTTTTGTCTTGGAAAAGTCTTTGGAAGTCACGAGATAGGTAACTCCTCCTTTGGATGATAGTGCGCATGGGCACCGGCTCCATTTTCAGATTGTTTTTCACCAGCAGGAAAATGATGGAGTTTTGTGAGAAACAGATAAGATGCCCATGTATGCTGTATCTAAATAAGATAGGACTGGAACAGATAAAGGTAGCCGGGGAGGTGGGTTGGCGTGTGTGGATCTGCAGCTCTACATGCCAAGAACAGATGCATACTGGTAAGTAGCATTTTCCATTTGAGGCATATGAGCTGCAGATCACACACTATGCATAGATTGTATAGCAGTACCCATCCCTAGCGGCGATCACCAGTATCTGTTGCAGTAGTTTGAAATAGTGTTTTGAGTACAGCCTGGCCCACACTAGCTTGCTGTTTAGATTGCACTTCTACACAATAGTGCTTTGCGAATGTGTGCAGTGTAGACCATGTAGCTGCTTTGCAGATGTCATCTAGGGGAATGTTCCCTAAAAATGCCATTGAAGCCCCTATTTTTCGTGTAGAGTGGGCTTTAGGAGGAACAGATAATGTACGTTTTGCTTTGTGATAGCAAATTTGTATGCATTTGACAATCCACCTTGCTATCCCAGACTTTGCTATGGGGTTGCCTTTATGTGGTGGTGAGAATGACACGAAAAGTTGTTTAGTCTTGCGAAAATGTTTTGTTCTTTCAATATAATAAAGCAGTGCTCTTTTAACATCAAAGGTGTGAAGAGCTCTTTCTGCGACTGTCTGTGGTTAAGAGAAAAACACTGGCAGTTCCACAGACTTTCCATGTTAAAAATTGTAACTCGCATTTGTGCAGAGGTTCGAATGGAGGGCCCATTAGTCTTGTGAGAACAATGTTCAGATTCCACACAGGTGATGGTGGAACCCTGGGAGGAATTATTCTTTTGAGGCCTTCCATAAATGCTTTGATGGCAGGTACCATGAATAGCGACAAGTGTTGTCTATTTTGTAAGTAGGCTGCTATGGCAGCGAGGTGTAATCTAATAGATGTGTATGTTAAGTTACACCTTTGGAGATGCAGTAGATAACCTATGATGTGTTGAATAGACACATATAGAGGATTGATGGTGTTATTGTGGCAATATATGACGAATCGTTTCCACTTGGCTGCATAGCAGGCTCTAGTGGTGGGGCGTCTAGCCTCTCTGATAACATTCATACAGTCAGGGGGAAGGTTAAGGTACTTAAATTCTAGGACCTCAGGAGCCAGATCGCTAGGTTGAGCTGTGCTGGGTCCGGGTGTCTGATCTCTCCATGGTTCTGGGTTGAGACGTGGGGAGAGGTGTAGTTTTTGGTGCGGGACTACAGATAGTTCCAGTAATGTGGTGTACCACGTTTGTCTGGCCCATGTTGGAGCAACTAGGATGAGTGTCAGTGAATGCTGCTGCAGTTTGCGCACCACCAGTGGAATGAGTGGGAGAGGCGGAAAAGCGTATGCTAATCTGCCTGACCAATTTATCCCTATCGCATTGCCTTTGGACAATGGGTGTGGGTATCTAGCGGCGAAGCTTGAGCATTTGGCGTTTGTGTGTGGCGAAGAGATCTATCTCTGGTTGCCCCCACATGTGGAAGAACGGTTGAAGAACTTGTGGATGAAGTTCCCACTCGTGAATCTGTTACGTTTGACGACTTAACAGATCGGCTATACTGTCTGGACTCCCGGGACATATTGGGCTAGGAGAAAAATGTTCTGAGGAATAGCCCATCTCCATATGCTTTGCGCTAGTTGCGAAAGCTGTAGGGAGTGTGTCCCGCTTTGCTTCTGTATGTAGTACATGGCTGTTATGTTGTCGGTGCAGACTAGGACAGCCTTGCCTGATACGTGTTTTTGGAATTACTTTAAGGCCAGGAATATGGCTAGTAATTCCAGGTGATTGATGTGGAGTATCTTTTGGCGAGGAGTCCACCTGCCCTGCATGGGGTGATGTAATAGATGAGCTCCCCAGCCAGAGAGCGATGCGTCTGCTGTTAGCACAATCTGTGGAACTGGCTCGATGAACGGTCGCCCTTTGGAAAGGTTCTTGGTGTTCCACCATTGCAGAGAGCGATGAGTGCGACCGTCCACCAACACCAGATCTGTCAGCTGACCTTGAGCCTGGTTCCACTGACGTGCTAACCATTCGTGCAAAGGGCGCCTCTGGAGTCTTGCGTGAGGTACTATAATTATGCAAGAGGCCATCATCCCTATGAGTTGCATGAACACTCGAACTGGAAGAGAGTGTTGCGGCTGAAATTTGGTTATGAGGGCTTGTATGCTTGCTATCCTGGCTGGACTGGGATATGCAAGTGTTTTTAAGTTGTCAATTGTGGCACCTAGGTACTGTTGTATGTGGGACGGTTGTAGGTGAGACTCTGCGTGGTTTACTGTTCTACCGACCTCCGGGACCACGCACTCAATTCAGCGAGGACATCGCCGACTTCGTCAGCCCGCACGCCCTCCCCTCCGCTGACTACATCCTCCTGGGGGACTTCAACTTCCACCTGGAGAACAACAACGACTGCAACACCAGCACCCTGCTCGACAACCTCACCAACCTTGGACTCAAGCAGCTGGTGTTCACCCCCACCCACCTCGCCGGACACACACTCGACGCCATATTCTCATCCAGCAAAGACATCGCCTTCAGCCACGCCACAGAACTCCACTGGACGGACCACAGATGCATCCACTTCACCTTCAGAAGAACGACGATCCACCACCACCAGCAACAGGTTGCTCGAAGAAGCTGGAACAAGATCACAGCCGACCAGCTCGCCGCTTCCCTGAGCCAGCACCCTCCGGCCAGCTCAGCGAACCCCAGCCAGGCCGCCGACAACCTCTCGAAGTGGATCAGCAAATGCGCAGACGAACTCGCCCCTCTGAGGATCCCGCCCAGCAGACCCGGCAGTAAGAGAGCCCCTTGGTTCACCGACGAACTCAAGAGCTCCAAGAAGAACTGCCGAGCCCTCGAGAAAGCCTGGAGAAAGGAACCCACGCCGGACAACAGGACCACCCTCAAGTTCGCCACCCGGAAACACCACCAACTGATCCGCATCGCCAAGAAAACGGCCTTCAAGAACCGACTGGACAACAACGCTCACAACTGCAAGGAACTCTTCAACATCGTAAAAGAGCTCTCCAACCCCAACGCCGGAAACAACGACATCACCCCATCGCAAGACCTCTGCAACTCCCTCGCCTCCTACTTCCACAACAAGATCGCAGACATACACAACAGCTTCAGCACTCAACCGACGCACGCCACGACCGCAGCAACGCCTCCCGCCACCACCCTCCGCGCCTGGACCCCGGTCAACACCGAAGACACCGTCCACATGATGAACTCCGTCCACTCCGGATCTCCGACCGACCCCTGCCCTCACCACGTCTTCAACAAAGCCGACGCTGTCATCGCACCCCACCTGCGAGACATCATCAACACATCCTTCGACACCGCCACCTTCCCCGAGAGCTGGAAGCACGCCGAACTCAGCGCTCTACTTAAGAAACCTACAGCAGACCCCACCGAACTCAAGAACTACCGCCCCATCTCTCTACTCCCGTTCCCAGCCAAAGTCATCGAGAAGACCGTCAACAAACAGCTGGCCACCTTCCTCGAGACGAATGGATCCCTCGACCCATCGCAGTCTGGATTCCGTGCCAACCACAGCACCGAGACCGCCCTCATCGCCGCCACTGACGACATCCGAGCCCTGATGGACAACGGAGAAACAGCGGCCCTCATCCTCCTAGACCTCTCCGCGGCTTTCGACACGGTCTGCCACCGCACCCTAGTGCAGCGCCTCAGCAACGTCGGAATCCAGGAGAAGGCACTGGATTGGATCGTCTCCTTCCTCAACGGAAGAACACAAAGAGTCCGCCTACCACCGTACAAGTCAGAGGCCACCGAAGTCATCTGCGGCGTCCCTCAAGGATCCTCACTGAGCCCGACTCTCTTCAACGTCTACATGAGTCCGACGACACCCAGCTGATCCTCTCCCTGACCAACGACCCCGCCGCCGCCAGAGCCAACCTGCACGAAGGGATGAGAGAGGTAGCCGAGTGGATGACGACGAGCCGCCTGAAACTGAACTCAGATAAGACGGAGGTCCTCATCCTGGGCTCCTCGCCCTCCGCCTGGGACGACTCCTGGTGGCCCCCCGCCCTGGGCACCGCACCCAAACCGACGGACCACGCTCGCAACCTAGGTTTCATCCTGGACTCCTCCCTCTCCATGACCAGGCAAGTCAACGCCGTCTCCTCGTCGTGCTTCAACATCCTGCGCATGCTTCGGAAGATCTTCTGGTGGATCCCCACAGAGACCAGGAAGACCGTCACCCAGGCCCTCGTCACCAGCCGACTGGACTACGGCAACGCACTCTACGCCGGAACCACCGCCAAGATCCAGAAGAGACTCCAGCGCATCCAGAACGCCTCAGCCAGACTCATCCTCGACATCCCACGACACAGCCACATCTCCGGACACCTAAGAGACCTGCACTGGCTCCCGGTCAACAAGAGAATCACCTTCCGCCTCCTTACCCACGCACACAAAGCTCTCCACGATCAAGGCCCGAGCTACCTCAACAACCGCATCAACTTCTACGCTCCCAAACGCCACCTCCGATCTGTTAGCCACGCCCTCGCCGCCGTCCCACGCATCCGCAGAGCCACTACAGGAGGAAGGTCCTTCTCCTACCTGGCCGCCAAGACCTGGAACTCCCTCCCGGCCGACCTGCGCCTGACCCAAGACCACCTCTCCTTCAGGAAGAAGCTCAAGACCTGGCTGTTCGAGCAGTAGCGACTCCCCCCCCCCCCCCCCCCAAGCGCCTTGAGACCCTACGGGTAGGTAGTGCGCTCTATAAATGTCCTGATTGATTGATTGATTGATTGACTGTGAACCCCAAGTCGTGGAGTAGCTGGATTGTGGTGTGATGTACACACTGATTGTATGAGTTGGCTTTTATGAGCCAATCGTCCAAGTATGGGAAGACATGAATGTGTTGTCTTCTTAGATGAGCTGCGACTACTGCCAGACACTTGGTGAATACTCTGGGTGCTGTGGTGACTCCGAAAGGGAGTACCTTGAATTAGTAGTGTTGACCGTCTACTACAGACCTGAGATATTTCCTGTGAGAGGTGTGAATGGGAATATGAAAGTAGGCGTCCTTGAGATCTAAAGTGGCAAGGAAGTCGCCTTGTGAGAGAAGAGGAAGGACCTGTTGAAGTGTGACCATGTGAAAATGGTCTGAGTGTATGTACAGGTTTAGGGGTCTGAGGTCTAGTATAGGTCTCAGAGAACCTTCCTTTTCTGGAATGAGAAAGTACAGGGAGTAAACTCCTGTGTTTTGCTGATGCAGGGGAACAGGTTCTATTGCATGTTTTTGTAGGAGGGAGATTACCTCCTGCTTTATCAGCGATAAGTGTTCTGGCGACATTGGGCGCTGTCTGAGTGGCATGTTTGGGGGGGGTAGATGTGAGTTCCAGACAGTAACCTGACTAAACGATTTGTCTCACCCACCTGTCTGTGGTGATCTTGTTCCAGACAGAAAGGAACTGTAGCAATCTTCCCCCGACCAGAGTCGAATGGTTTGGGGGGAGCGGAGGGAAGTCAATGGGTAGTGGTGGAGGCAGAGTGGGTATTGTTGGTCTTGCCTCTGCCCTTGTTATTATTGCCTCCGTAGCCTCCTCTCTGGTAACCTCTGGTGAATGTAGTTTGGGTGGGGATTTTGTAAGATGTAGATGGGTTGTCTGAGGAGTAGCCTCTGGAGGTGCCCCTGTAAGAGGAGCGATGAAAGGAACGTCTGGGAGCTTGCGATTGCAAGGCTCACTTTGATTTAGCCGTGTCCGTGTCTTTCATCTTTTCTAGAGATGAATCCACGGTAGGTCCGAACAAGTGTTGCTGGTCAAATGGCTGATTAAGAATGGCAGTCTGGACTTCAGGTTTGAAACCTGAAATGCGTAGCCAAGCATGTCTACGCAGCAGGACACTTGTGTTGATAGCTCATGACGCGGTGTCTGCTACGTCTACAGTGCAACGGATGGAGGTGTTGGTAATAAGCTTACCCTCCTGTATTAGGTCGTTAGCCTTAGTTTTATATTTTTCTGGAAGAGGATGTAGTAGGGTCTCTAGCTCGTCATAATGAGCCCTATCATACCTCGCTAACAAAGCTAGAGTGTTGGCGATACGCCATATGTTAGCTGCTTGTGATGCTGTGCGCTTACCAGAGGCGTCGGAGTTTAGACTCAGTGTCGGGAGGTGGAGCATCTCCTGAAGTTTGAGAATTAGCCCTCTGTCTGGCATTGGATACTACCAAGGAGTCCAACGGTATGTGGCCCTTGATGTAGCTGGGTCTGCTGGGGCAGCTTTATATTTCTTTTCAATTCTGGGGTTAATAACTCCAGCCCTAACAGGATCTTTAAACACCTCTGGTGCGTGTTTAATTAACCCTTTCAACATGGGTAAGATGGAGGTGGACCTTTGTGCGGTATCAAAAGTACCCATTAAGAAATCTTCTTCCACGGGGTCTGTGTGTAAGTCGACCCCATGGTATTGTGCAGCTCTGTGGACTAGCTGGTTGAAACCCATGGTATCCTCTGGAGGGAAGGTCTAGAGGGATAGATGTCATCCTGTGGCACGTTAGGGACATCTGGTGTGTTATAATCATCCAGGGGACTGGGGTAGAAGGTGGGCTAGGATTGCCCTAGTGGCTCATCGTCTGCATCGTCCTCAGTGTGATCAGAGGCATCATCATAGTCCACCGGCGGAGGAGATGGTGTAGGAGAATGGTGTGGTGGGGGAGGTGGAGGAGGCGGCGAAGGAGGAGGTGGAGAAGGGATTCTGAGAGGAGATGTTGCAATCTCTCTCTTTTTAGGTGGTGGAGTCAGTATAGGCATGTCCAGTGGTCGTTTCTTGGAGCTAAGAATGAGTCGACCAGTCTTTGGATCTGTTAGAAGAGTTTTTTGGGTGGGGTCTGGTTTAAAAAGCTCTTCTGTTGGAGGCTATCTTTCGGTGCCAATTTTTTCGGTTCCGAAGACTTTCGCGGCACCGACTCCGAGGCGGGTTTGTGCTCTATAGGCTTGGAACCGTGAGGTTTTAAAGTCTCTGTAGGAGCGTGCGTGCCCGGTTGTTTTTTTGGTTCCAGCAGCTTTTTCAGTTCCGAAGGTTGAGTGTGTGAACCTTTCAGGAGTTGCTTTTTGCTTGAATCCGATGTTTTCTTTGGAGTCGAGGGGTTGGTTGTAGTTGATTTTGGTGTCAAGTGCGTGGATGTGGAGGCAGTAGTCGGCACTGAGACGGAGGACGATAGTTTATTTTTCGGTGTCGTTTGGGTTTCGGCACCGACAGTTGGCTGACTCGAGCTCGAGTGTCCGGAAGGCTTAGTTATTGGCTTCTTTGAGGGTCCCGAAGGTGGGGCGAGAGGCGCTTTCTCGGTGTGCACCTGAGCCCGAAGGTGAAGGTGTGAACGAAGCCTTTTTTCGGTGGTGGGGGGAGGGGGGAGGGGTCAGGGGTCGACGTCTCTACTTATGACCCGCTGCTTAGGAGTGATGTCCTCGATATTGGAGTCATCGGCTTTGGAGGCACTGACGAGTCTTTCTTCGGCCTGCACTTGCTCTGGAACAGCGACACCCTCGTGGAAGATGTCGTCGGGGATAGATGTCTATAAGCGAGCCATTGTTCGTCGAGCTTGACGATCTCGAATAGTCTTTTTGGAGCGGGAAGAGGCACATGCTGGACAGTCTCTGGCCTTGTGCTCAGGGGAAAGGCAGAGGTTACACACCCCATGCAGATCTGTGTGGGGGAACTTCGACCCACATTGAGGACACTTCTTGAATGGAGTCCTTTCCATGAGCCAAAAGTCAAGGCCCAGTTCGGCCCGAAGGCCTTTGTCGACGACCGGAATCGAGGACTTCGATGTTGAAGAGATGCGCGACGTAGGGGTCACATTCGAAAACAATACCGGAGAAGGAGAAGGGTGAAGGATTGCACGTCGAAAGTAGGATCGGCAACGGTACCGAATTAGAGCGCGAGAAACACATCCAAGCCCGATGGCAGAAAAAAACAACCCGAAGATGGAGCTGATGCCCAAGCGCACTATCATCCAAAGGAGGAGTCACCTATCTCGTGACTTCCAAAGACTTTTCCAAGACAAAAACAAGTGCAAACATCCGGGCCCAACACCAGATGGCGATCTATGCATAGTGTGTGATCTGCAGCTCATATGCCTCGAACATAGATTTCAGAATAGTGCAAGCCTACGTCTCCAACAATCTTTATGGAGCCAACATGCTGTTAAAGACCCTTCTCTGCATCTCCCCGTCACCCAGAAGGTTATCCTATATGCTTCAAGATGTCCCATCAAGGGCTTGAAGACGACTGACCACATTACCCCCCAACACTGAAGAAACTATACAAAGATTCCACTCCAAACCTATATCATCTTCAAGACTAACTGCACAACCTACAAGGTGATCTAAAACAACACCCCTGCACACCTGACCAAGAAAGTAAACTTCACACGGAGGACCTGGCCTGGCAGTTCGAAGTGGACTGTCCCTGTTGGAGCAGGGTTACCACTGATTTGCATATGCCTGGGTCTGAACTGAAGTGGCATGGGGGGCAAAAGAACGATGGGTTGGGACGCTATGCAGAGTAATTGCCAGTAGTTAGACTTATTGCAAACATTCCTCCCATTACCTTTTGTGTGTTTGCTTAAGTATGGGGGCCATCAAAGGCCTCGTATGGGCACTAAAAATACATGGGGACAGGGGAAAAGTCCTTGACAACACCACAAGCCATGGCAGACTCAGGGGAGGGGTTGTAAGATCACTTGTGTATCACAGTCTACCACCAGAGACAACTTGTTACTCCTACAATGACCCACACAAAGCTCCTGAACAGGTTTAGATTGCCCCACTCTTGTGTTCACCAGTAAAGACCCCGGTTGGTGGGAGGGGCGGAGCTAGCCGAGCTGAAAGATGGCCGCATCTTAAGCGAGCTCTCTCGGACACCAAGAAATACGCTACATATTCGGCACATGTAGGGCTTCAAAGGACCCGAAAACGGAAGGGACACACTGATGACAACGAGGTCCTCACTTGTGCTTGGTTTGTGAGATCTTGGAGGGCAGAATACATAGAGACAGCAGATATCAAAATATTACCGGAAATCAGGCAAAAGTTAGACAAATACCATGCATTCGCATATGAGGAGATAAAATACATATCACATAGACACACGGCTAGAAACTATGTAGAGGGAGGGTGACCGGGACGCGCATTATCGTACAAAATAAAACCTGCATGTACAACGTCGTACATAACACAGCTCACTGATGAACAAAACCAGCCATTTTATGACACCCCAGCTATACTGGACTGTTTTACCAGATACTATGCCCGTCTATACGCCACTAAGTCGACAGTATCTAACTCTGAAATAAACGATGACTTGGATGATATAGCGTTTGCATGGTTATCCGACGCACACCGCGAGTATTTCTGTCACCACATCACAGAAGACGAGATTAGGGAAGTGATAAACTCTCTCCCAAACAATAAGGCCCCTGGCCTGGATGGTCTTCCAGGAGAATTTTATAAAGAGTTTCGAGACCTATTGATTCCCCATTTGGCGGAAAAGTACGAAGAAGCCTACGAAGAAGGCAAACTTCCGCCTTCATTACGTGAAGCACTCCTGATAGCACTCCCCAAGCTAGACAAGGACCTAACTAAATGCGACTCCTATCGTCCGTTGTCCCTAATAAACAAAGACGCTAAAATACTAGCAAAAATTATAGCAACAAGAATACAACCACTATTATGTAACCTAGTGTTGCCAGACCAAGCGGGCTTTATACCAACAAAGTGTACAGCACAAAACATACGTACAATCTTTGCACTGTATCAGCATTTAGACCCAGACGTACCAGCTGCTGCAGCCCTACTGGACGCGGCGAAGGCCTTCGATTCAGTGGAATGGGACTTTATGTTCACAACACTGTGTAGAATGGGCTTCCCTGAACCATTCCTGAGATGGATCGCATTACTCTATGCCGAACCCAGGTCACGAAACAGAATAAACGGGAGCACCTCAGACCCAATTGACATAAGTCGCGGCACAAGACAGGGCTGCCCGCTGTCCCAAATGCTATTTGTGCTAACCTTAGACCCTTTAGCCTGTAAAGTCCAGCAAAAAATTATAGCAGAGCAATGGTAAAACTTGAAGAACAAGTCGATAAGTAGATTAAAATGCCATTATCGCTAGCAGATAGAATAGCATTGCAAAAAATGATTGTGCTTCCAGGATTTTTATATTTATTTTGGAATATACCGATCTGGCTAACACAAGCAATATTCGTTTGATTAAGATCTGTCTTACAACGCTTAACATGGGGTGGCAAACAGGCCAGAGTAAGCTGGAAAACCCTAACACAACCATACCAACACGGGGGCTTTGGAGCCCCGGATCTCCAATTATATTTTTATTGTGCGCAAGCTCAACACGCACATTATTGGGTCCAACCTCATGCACATATTCCACACATAGCGGTGGAGTAAGACAGTGTGCACCCACTACCGCTGACCACATTTATAAATGACCCGATGAGATGTATGCCACCTGGAAGGATACATGCGGTGCATTGCACCTCTCGAGCATGGCACACATTAGCATATAGGGCAAACAAGCTCCCAATATATGCAGGGGCGCTCCTGATGGCTCATCACCCCAAACTTACAGTTACTCTGGAAGAAAAATGCTAATTCTACTAGAAGAGATGGGGCTGGCGAAAATGGATAATGGGTTCCCACATAATAAGTTTATTGCACTAGAGGACCCATCACTCTGTGCACACCAATTGCCACCAAAGAAGTTTGCATATCTGAGATTACGTATGGCAATTAGGGAGCTGTATGGGTCATTCCTAGACGAACCTACACTATTGAACGCTCTGCAGTTACTGCTAACGGCACCTATACGCCAGAACCTGGTTACACGCCTATACAATGCAGCATAAGATGAACAGAGAAGGGGCCCAGACATACCAATGCAGAGGTGGGCAACAACAATTGGAGAGTCTATAGATGAGTCGGACTGGAAATATAGTTGCACACAGCTACACCTCCTTACGCCAAACTGCAATTTGTGTATTATTCATTTCAAGTTTCTGCACCAAATATACTATACTCCGGTCAAATTACACATATATGGTCTTAGAGAAGACGATAAATGTCAGATGTAATACACCAAACGCTGATTTCTTGCATATGTCATGGGCATGCCCACAACTCCATAAATACTGGTAGGACATCAGTGACACACTCACTAATATGTTAGCAGAGCAGATACCAAACACACCTCTGGTTTGCATCTTAGGTGCACGTAAACTTAAGTTAGCCAGAAGACGGAAATTTTTAGCTGTTGCATTACTACTCGCAAAAAGGCGAATAGCTCTACGCTGGAGGAGCAAGAGGCCCCCAAGACTCAAAAACTGGCTCACTGACATGACCTATTGCAGAGAGACATTGGAGGTCTATGCAGAGGAACTACCACAAGCTTCGCGGCCTAGGGAGTTCTGGGAGCCATTCGTACAATACTTGCAACATACACAGGAGGAAACTGGTAAACCACAGGACTCGGAATGATGCCCGGGGAGACCAAGAAATCAGATAGATTTGAACACAGTACAATGTAATGCACCAGGTCATGAAAAATCTAATATGTCATGACAGTAACACAGAGTATAACGAGATGTATTGTATAGCCGCAGTATGCACTAGAATGTAAGAAATGCTATGTCACAATATTTTAATCATCTGTATAATATGTTATGTCTGTAATGATTTGATGCTGGTCGGCCAAAGATTAAAATAACAAATAAAAAATAAAAAAGATCCCGCTTGGAAAAGAGGAAAGGCCCCCATAGCAAGGAGCTTGGTCTCATCGCTAGAGCGTCCTATATACTGCACATTATCACACAGCCTGGAATAAAACATTCGGAGTCTCTCTGAAATGAAAAGCACACCATATGAGAAAAGAGTTTAATGCTCTGTACTGTTCTCAAGACTCTATAGTCTTTCAGAGTAAGACTCAATACAATAGTACAGAGATGTTTTCAGCATCGCAGGCAGCTTTCGCTCCCTCCACACTGCACCACAGGCCGATGCCTGGCAGGGAAGGTGCTGGATTCCACAGAACAGGGGGCTTAAGTCAGCAGCACCCTCCCAGGTGGAAGGAGATAGCAAGTGTTCCTGCATGAAGGACTGGAGGTGCATGATATGTTCAGATGCCACAGTCGTTCATAGGGGAACTGAGCCTATTACAAGAATGCAGGAGAGAGAGGATTCTTTCAACACAGCTCTTCCTGCTCCACAATACTCTTCTCTTGCTCACACTTGGAGAGATCAGAAAACTAACGCACACATGCACGCAGAGGCACACACTGTGTGCAGAAACAAGGACCACCATTCACCCGGGCCTGCCTGCCACTGGCTCTCAGGAACCGTCAGGACAGAACACTCACTCCACAGGAGAGGACAACTGAGACCGATGTACAACATCGCTCAGGAGACGCTTCCAATGAAGGCACATAGAAGGTCTGCTTGCAATGCACTCACAGCCAGCAGTCAACCGTCTGCATCAAAAAGTGGGTAGACTTCTGGGTATTTAACAGATCCATAGGAGGACTGCTTGATCTACCACAAATGAGACAGAGGGTATAGGTGAAAGGAAATCCAAAAAACCAGCTCCTGCAGCTAAAATCAGTGCAATACAAACCTGCCCATACCTACGACAGAGCCAGAACTCATATGTCTACGTGGAACTGAACGCAAACGGCTTACATGAGGTTTGCCCACGCTGCGACTTAGAACCTTGAAGCACGCATACACATCTAGGCCCTCGATGTATAGTCACCCAAGCACACCTGCTTCTCTCGTCCATCGGCCAGCATTAGTCTCTGCACTGCACGCAATCCCTGAAAGAACCCAGCACGGTGTGCTGCAACCTGGCCCCACAATTTCACACACAGCGCTTCACAGTTAGCAAAGACGTAGAATGGTTGGCTTCAGTGCCTCCGGTGGGCAGTCAACAGGGAAAGCTATTTTGCGGGCAAGGAAGGTTATAAATTAACATTGCATATTGTAAATATAGAGAGATGGTCTTGCTGGCGACATAATACTTGGCAGATCAGTGTCCTCACAGGAAGATAAAGTTCTCCTGAAGGCCCCCTTGCGCCATCTAAGAAGAGAACTGCATCTTCTGGCACGTCACATCACTGGCACCACTTCAGCATTTGGCCCCATTACAGTTTTCCTTTTGGCTGAGAAAGGAACGCTGTCAGTGTACTCCACAGGAAACCTTGAGTGGGCAGTCAAATGTGTCCCTTCCACACACTCGCCAAACTCCAGGAAGCAGAGGCTTTGCGGACAGTGATGGTCAACCCAAGCGGCTTCTAAGCTTTCATCATACGCTGCTGTCTTCCAAGAGGGGCTTCTTGCCGTCAGAGCCATCTGCCTGGGCACTATGGGCATGGCTCTGGGACCCGTTGCTGTGCTTCTTGTGGGCTCCTGATCGCATTGCCATGTTGGGGTGCTCCGGAATGAAGAGGGCGACGAGGAGCGAGAGTAGAACAGAGCAGGCACCGAAGACAAACGGGGGTCCCGGAATGATACTACTCTGTGAAGAGGAAATGGAACAGAGGTTAAAGAGTGTTAAATGGAGTTGAACAGGGAAGAACAGACTGGGGGTGCAAGAGATAGGGCTCTCTGGAAGAACACAGCTACATGAAATGGAATCAATAGCCAAGGCAAGTCCTGCAGTGGCCACACCCAAGAGGAGAGAGGAATGGTGCTGGGGCTATAAGAGGGTGGAGAAGGGAGGTGCTGGAGACTGACAGGCCACACTCAGGAGTTCAAATGTTTTGTTCCGGAAGAACGGAACCAGCCCAGCACCTGTTAGGGGGTAGTGGAATAAGAAGTTCTGAGGCAGGGGAGAAATGGACCACAAGACCGGAGAGAATGAGGTGTAGAATTGGTGGGAAGATGATCTTTGAGAAACAAAATGCAACAAAGGAGTGCTTTTAGGGGGGGCTTGTACTGGGAATGAAAGGAGAGAAAATAGAGAGGTGTGAAATAGAAAGATCTGAAGGTAGTCCGTGCGCAAGGCACTCATGGAAAGAAGGTGACCAGACCCACAGAGGAATACAATGAGGAGAAACAAGGATTAAATGAGGTCTCGGGAATGAGTGATGCTGCTCTGACCACATAGAAGGAAGGGGCCTAGAAGAGGACTTTGGTCTTGAGACTAGCGTGGGTGGTGAACCGAAAATGTGAGGAGAAAAGGGGCAAACAGAAAGAACTTCTAAATATGAACGATACATAATAGAGAGGTACTGATGATGGGAGACAGAGTTACCACTGACTGTCTCACTTACATCAGCCTTTCCTCTGAACAATGGAAGATGAAAGAGGACAGCTAGTGGTCAAAGGGAAGGCAGGTAGACAGGGACGGGTAAGGGGAATCAAATGATGATTGCAGCACAGAGAATAATAGCACAACAATGGAGGACAAGGTGTCAGGAGAAAGAGGCAGGGGAGGGCTGGAGAGGAGAGATTAACTGAACGCCAAATGTGAACCATGGAAAAATGATATTTTGCTTGAGCTTGGCAGAGCTGCAATATGTACCTCGTCAGATGGGTTCGCCATGTTGGGTTTTGCAGATTTATCCTGGGTTTCCACAGCTTCCAGCTCATTGAGCTCAACGTGGAAGAGGTAAAATACGAAGCCGTACAGTGCTGGGCCTAGCCCGTTACAGAGGCCACGGATCCCTGTAATCATGCCTTGCACCACACCTGCAAATGTAAAGAGAGGCGGGATGAGGAGCTCCTTCAGGAAAAACAGACAGAATGGACACGAGCTGCTCTTAAGCCATCGCTGCACTCAAGCATCTGTGTTCTTCTACCTCGCTCATCTGCCCTCCTATGTGGCGCGCTTTAAAACAGGGTCAGCTTTAATCGGGCAGCCTATTTTTAGAGTATCACGTCTGGGAACACCTTAATGTTTCCACCGGTTCTTATCCTTTGGTATAGGTAAGTGCTCTAGTATGAAAAAGTCCTCACTGGATCGTTCTACGAGTGACGAGTATTCTCCACCAATGATATCCCTCTGTCTGGGAATAATTGCACTGCTAGCCAATTCAGATATCCGCACCCCTCTTCCAAGGAGAACCTTCTCCACTTCTGACAAAAGACCCCAGAAAAAAGGCTGTCTCGTTACTAGTGCTCAAAAGAGGCATCCAATGTGTGCCCCTCTTGTGCAGAGGTTCACATCACACTGAACCCATCCCTCCATGAAAGGAGGCAGCCATACATGACTACTCTGCACACACTGAGTATTGGCCTGGCAGCAGGTACCCACCTTGCTGGTCCGGCAAAGCATTCCTCGACACAATGGCACTGATGGCTGGGAAGGTGATGCTCGACATCGCTGCGACAGCTCCAGCTGCCCACATCATCCTAGGAAACAAGAAATGCAGTGGGATAAGCAGTGCTTCACTGGAGGTGCAGCTGAATGGGAGGCATGGGAGCCAACAGGAAACAAACAAGTGAGTGGCAGCGCCCTACTGGGGGTGGAATGGGAGACATGGGAGCCAACAGGAAACAAAGAATTGAGAGGCGGTGCTTCACTGGAGGTGCAGCTGAATGGGAGGCATGGGAGCCAACAGGAAACAAACAAGTGAGTGGCAGCGCCCTACTGGGGGTGGAATGGGAGACATGGGAGCCAACAGGAAACAAAGAATTGAGAGGCGGTGCTTCACTGGAGGTGCAGCTGAGTGGGAGACATGGGAGCCAACAGGAAACAAACAAGTGAGTGGCAGCGCCCTACTGGGGGTGGAATGGGAGATATGGGAGTCTACAGGAAACAAACAAGTGAGGGGCGGTGCTTCACTGGAGGTGGAGTGCGTGACACAGGAGCCAGTGGGAATCAACAGGGAAGGAGCAGTACTTCACTGAAGGTGGAGTGGGGGACATGGGAGCCAACAGGAATTAACCCAGCGACAGACAGACCCTGAGAAAGTTCCCCCATGCAGTACCTTGGCTGTGAAAAGGAAGCTGGAGATATCCTGCCGAGGCGCTCTTCCAAGGCATACAATTCATGATTTTACTATACAGAAATGTCTGAGTTTGTGGGAATATATGGCCGACTGACGGGCACAATCCTAAGCCACAGGTTAAAAGCTACTATCGGAACATACCTACCTAGGCATTGCGCCTGAATCACCTTGGAGAAGTGAGGTAAAAGGTGTCCCATGAACTGGCTTTCAGGGTTGTGCAATACAAGTGCCCTTCACATGCAATAAGCCCGTGGGTCTTTGAACTGGAATGGCTCAGTGCAAGTGAGGTCCCGTCTGTCGTATTCTGTCGCCCTCTTGATGGTTTGGAGACAGCAGAGTACCCAGTGTTGTGAGAGGGCCCCCAAAACTGCCAAGAACTTAAAAACACTTTGAACATCGTTCTACAAATGGAGGTATGCACCAAGTGAAACAGGACTCAGTCACTGATTGACAGCTGGTTTGATGCACTGACCCTAAACCCACGCACCGGCACCAGGCACCACCCATTCAAGGACTCTAAAGCTCTAGTCCTCTACGGGGACTGGAGGGCTGGGCGTGAACGCAACATGCCTGTGCCCGGCCTACACACGCTTGGAAGCCAACAGAGCCACATCTGACTCTCCCACCAAGAACCCCAGAGCATTTCTTTAACTTCAAACCAGACTCCGTGTTCGGCCGCTTCTTGTATTCAATGAAGTTGATTCTCAGCATTGATCGATTCAAACACCTCTCTGGGCGCACCCACTGCTTTCAACGGCGGCGCAGCAATGACTGAGGGGATTCTGTTGGGGTTTTCATCCGGCTACCCCATTTTTAATTAAAAGAACGCTTGTCTAGCTAGTAGCTTAATTTGTATCCAATAAGTTTTTGAAGATTAACAAATCTTGAACCAATGATTCAATACTGGTAATTCTCACACCTCAATTTCCATGTTTATTTCTTGCGACCTAAAATCAGCTTAGCCCTTGAAAGTCTGTGCTTGTTGGGAATCTACAGCTGTTGTAAATGATAGCTCAGCTACATCCGCTATAATACAGCATCGCAGCTCGAGCGTCGTTACCAAAGGAGAGAAGGATGCCACATGGGTAAAGCGGATTGCCTTAATGGGCCTGCCTCTCTGGATGGCAGTAAGCTTGGATACACAGAAAGACTGAGCCTGTCCTCCCCATAGCCCTTCAGCTCGGCTCCTTACACAGGTGAAGACAACACAAGTGCATAGTGGGTCATTCGTGAAGGATCCACAGTGTCCATCACAATGTTCTCCACATGCAAGTCTCACTGGCTCTAGTAACAAATGCAGTCTTCGCCAATAGAGAATCCAGAACAGGCAATCGCAATCTGAGCAGAGATAATCTGTAGTATTAGAAGTGAAACGCAACAAGACATCTTTTTACACAGACAAGGCCTTTCCCATAATCATTCTCTAAATGATGAGTACAGAGAAGCTCATTCTACTAATTCTTGAGTATCATAAGAGCAAATCTTGCTTGACATTTGCCACTGATTTTTCACCACGCTCGCACGTCTGATACATTCTCGTTGTTCACTCAACAAAACCGAGGTCGGTGCCAAGACAGGCACACTGTGGCCACAATGGAAACCAGAGGCCTTCAGTAACAATACCCCATAAATCACTGCAGCTGCTTTCATACAGTCATTAAAACCCTCTCCTCAGTACCTGCATACCTGGGGTTAAACGCGATACAAGAAGAAAAACCAACATTCCGGCAGTGTATTAGTTCCGAACTCTTGTAAGTGCCCCAGAGCTCGCCACGTGGCTTTCAAGAGGACATACAGAAGAGAAGATGCACAAGAAGGGGATGGGAGAGGCCAGCTGGACAGCACACTTACCAAGGCTGGGAGCCGAAGCCGTACCAGGCCAGCTGCAGGATCTGGAAGCCCAGGCCCAGCAGGATGGTGTTCTTGTTTCCTATGGAGCGCATCAGAAGTCCAAGCACCACGGTCTGGAAAGAGAACAGGGGCATTACAGAAGAAGAATGGTTGCAGGAAACGTTACACGCGAGAGAAGGATGAGAAGTAGTGGGGGCGTCAAAGAGAGAACAAACGAGGAACCAGTGTCAAAGGGATGAAAAGAGGGGACAAAAGAAAATAACCAGCAGGGAGCAGAGTGAAGAAAGAGTCCACTGAGAATCAAGTGGATGTTATCCAAAGGAAGACGCTAGCAGAGTTTGAAGGGTGGGGATTCAACCCCACCAGCGACTGGACACCCATGATCTACCAGCTGGAGGATGGGGTCATTCCCACACACAGTTGTCTCTCTAATGCCCAGCAGTCAGCTGAAGCATGTGAAATAGGACGATAAAGCTTGCGGATGACTGCTGGGTCCTCACTGTATGGTTCTCTCTTCACCTTCATGAACAAGGCTAACGTGTGAGAAGTGTGTGCTGGAAATCACTGAACAGCACATGCTTTAGCCACATCACACTGTTCTTGTAGCGCTGCAGCTACAGGAAGGAAACAATATGTCGATATTTGCAGCGACAGTGCTTGGAGATGGGTGGTTCATAAATAGCGCTAATGGAACAAAGGTAATCACAATAAAACACAGATGGGAACTCCATCTTTTTAGTTTACATTCTCTGTTTCCTTGTTGATTATTATTGGAAACAACACAGAGGCTGCCAAGTAGTCCAGAAGACAAAGATGTGGGGGACAATGGAAGCAGGGAGAGTGAACAAATCTGTAACAGGAGCACTGAGAGGGGGTGACTACAAGAGAATGAAAAATGAGCACTGTTCCCCAAAAGATTAAGGAATGAAGCACAACCGTACCTGTGCAAGTATGGAGAGGATCCCCACCACGCCGATGAAGATCGCCACCGTCTCCAAGGAAAATCCCAGTACCTGCAGCGGAAACACAAGGAGAAGTCTTTGTAGGCAAAGCTCATGTCCCGAGACAAGCAGTTCAGAATGAAGCCCATGGTCAGTACCTCAGATAATATGGGACTTGGGGTGAAGTGTCAAAAGCTGGATTGGATCCGCGTACCAGCAGCACACTCCATACCTGCAAAAAAACCTAATACCACTCTTATCAGCTCTTCTCCATTCACACATCAGAGAAAGCCAGAGATGAGAACCCCTTTCAAGGATGGGGGAGTGAAATCACTGAACCAGGAGGTTTAAAAACCAATCTACATACCCTCCGAGAGCCCACCCATCTCTGGGTCCCTGCTCACTGGAACCCCCCCCCCCCTTCCAATATCAGTGTCCCTGCTTCCTGAGAGTCTACCTATCTCGGTATCCCTTCTGCCTGGGAGCCCAACCATCTCTGCGTCCTTGCTCTCTGGGAGTCCACCCATCTCTGCATCCCTGCGAGTCCACCCATCTCTGCGTCCCTGCTCTCTGGGAGTCCACCCAGCTCTGCGTCCCTGCTCCCTGGGAGTCCACCCATTCTGCATCCCTGCTCTCTGGGAGTCCACCCATCTCTGGATCCCTGCTCCCTGGGAGTCCACCCATTTCAGTGTCCCTGCTCTCTGGGAGTCCACTCATCTCTGATTACCTGCTCTCTGGAAGTCCACCCATCTCTGATTACCTGCTCTCTGGAAGGCCACCCATCTCTGATTACCTGCTCTCTGGAAGGCCACCCATCTCTGCGTCCCTGCTCCCCAAGAGTCCACCCATCTCTGATTCCCTGCTCCCCAAGAGTCCACCCATCTCTGATTCCCTGCTCCCTGGGAGTCCACCCAATCTCTGCGTCCCTGCTCCCTGGGAGTCCACCCATGTCTGCGTCCCTGCTCCCTGGGAGTCCACCCATGTCTGCGTCCCTGCTCCCTGGGAGTCCACCCATCTCTGATTCCCTGCTCCCTGGGAGTCCACCCATCTCTGATTCCCTGCTCCCTGGGAGTCCACCCATCTCGGTGTCTCTGCTCCCTGGGAGTCCACCCATCTCTGTGTCACTGCACTCTGGGAGTTCCTCCCTGAGAGACCACCCATTTCTGTGCTCTTGCTCCCTGGATGCACACCTATCTCTCACCGTCTCTGTTCCCTGGAAGTCTACTGATCTCTGTGTCATAGCTCTCTGGAAGCCTACCCATCTCAGTGTCCCTTCTCCCTAAGACTCCACCGATCTCAGTGTCCCTTCTGCCTGGGAGCCCATCTATCTCTATGCCTCTGCTCTCTGCAAGATCACCCATCTCAGTATCCCTTCTCCCTGGGCACCCAGCCATCAGTGTCCCTGTTCTTTGGGAATCCACCCATCTGTGTGTCCCTGCTCTCTGGGAATCCACCCATCTCTGTGACTCTGATCTCTGTGAGCCCACCCATCTCTCAAAATCCTAGTCTCTGGGAGTCCACCAATCTCTGCGTCCCTGCTCTCTGGGAGTCCACCCATCTCTCAGTGTCCTTGCTCCCTTTGAGCCCACCCATCTCTGCGTCCCTGCTCTCTTGGAGTCCACCCATCTCTGCGTCCCTGCTCTCTGAGAGTCCACCCATCTCTGTGTCCCTGCTCTCTGGGAGTCCACCCATCTCTGTGTCCCTCCTCTATGGGAGTCCACCCATCCCTGTGTCCCTTCTCTTTGGGAGCCCACCCATCTCAGTGTCCTTTCTGCCAGTAAGCCCACCCATCTTTGTTTCACTGCTTACTGGTAGGCCATCCATCTCACCGTCCCCGCTCCCTGGGAGTTAACCCATCTAGGTCTCCCTGCTCTCTGGGAGTCAACCCATCTCTCACCGTCTCTGTTCCCTGGGAGTCCACTCATCTCTGTGTTCCTCCTCCTTGGGTGCCCACCCATCCCTGTGTCGCTGCGCTCTGGGGGCACACCCATCTTAGTTTCTCTGATCCCAGAAGCCCGCCTATCTCTTAGTGTCTCTGATCCCTGGAGCCCACCCATCTCTCGGGGTCTCTGATCCAGGGAGCCCACCCATCTTAGTGCCTCCGATCCCTAGGAGCCCACCCATCTCTCAGTTTCCCTGATCCCTGGGAGCCCACCCATCTCTCAGTGTCTCTGATCCAGAGAGCCCACCCATCTCCCAGTGTCTCTGATCTCCGGAAGCCCACCCTCTCTGTTCCCTAGGAGCCCACCGATCTCTCAGTGTCTCTGATCCCTGGGAGCTCACCCATCTCTCAGTTTCTCTGATCTCCGGGAGCCCACCCATCTTTCAGTGTCTCTGATCCAGGGAGCTGACTAATCTCTCTGTGTCTCTGATCGCGGGAGCCCATCCATCTCTCAGTGCCTCTGATCCCTGGGAGCCCACCCATCTCTCAGTGTCTCCTGAGCCAGGGAGCCCGCCCATCTCTCAGTTTCTGTGATCCCTGGGATCCCACCCTTCTTAGCTTCTCTAATCCCAGGAGCCCATCCATCTCTCAGTGTCTCTGATCCAGGGAGCCCACCCTCTCTCAGTGTCTCTGATCCCTAGGAGCCCACCCATCTCTCAGTGTCTCTGATCCCTGGGAGCTCACCCATCTCTCAGGGTCTCTGATCCCCGAGAGCCCACCCATCTCTCAGGGTCTCTGATCCAGAGAGCCCACCCATCTCCCAGTGTCTCTGATCTCTGGGAGCCCACCCATCTCTCGGTGTCTCTGATCTCCGGAAGCCCACCCATCTCTCAGTGTCTCTGATCCCTGGGAGCTCACCCATCTCTCAGTTTCTCTGATCCCTGGGAGCCCACCCATCACTCAGTGCCTCTGATCCCTGGGAGCCCACCCATCTCTCAGTGTCTCCTGATCCAGGGAGCCCACCCATCTCTCAGTTTATGTGATCCCTGGGAGCCCACCCTACTTAGCTTCTCTAATCCCAGGAGCCCACCCATCTCTCAGTGTCTCTGATTCCTTGAGCCCATCCATCTCTCAGTGTCTCTGATCCCAGGAGCCCACCCATCTTTCAGTGTCTCTGATCACTGGAGCTGACCCACCTTCCAGTGTCTCTGATCCAGGGGGCCCATCCATCTCTCAGTTTCTGTGAACCTGGGAGCCCACCCATCTTAGTTTCTCTGATCCCAGGAGCCAACCCATCTCACAGGGTCTCTGATCCCTGGAGCCCACCCATCCCTCAGTTTGTCTGATCCTTGAGAGCCCACCCATCTCTCAGTTTCTCTAATCCCCCTAAAACCTACCCATTACTCCGTTTTCCTGCTCCCTGGAAGCCCACCTCTTTTCTCCGAGTTTCCCTGCAGCCCACATCTTCTACCCCACGGGCATCTGTACCAAGGGAGCCAAACGCAGACCAAGCATTCATGTGGAGACATCCCTTCGATCTAACTGAGGTCTGTCCTCACCTTCAAAGTTGTAGAGTGGGATCTCACAAAAGAGCTCACAATGAAGAAGGGAACTCTGGCTGGAGGAAGCCACTGTGTAAGGAAATGCCAGGTCTTCCGCCTCGCAGCACACGGACGCTTCCTGACACGAGAGCTAGCATTCAATGGCACAATGATCTACAGATGTTATCCCACAAATTAAACAAACAGATCTGTTACAGAAAGGCATAGGTCAAAAATACAGAGATCTTCACCTGTCTCAGGTAGAGGAAGAAGCTTGAATACTGCCCGGCTTCCGGAAGGTAGGAAAGAAACACTGTGATGCAGATGAGAAGGACTGTGGAGTCCTGTCCGACTTTCCGCAGAGACTGAAAACAAACAAATAAGAAACACCGGAAATAAGGCACTAACCAAACACAATTACAGCTTTTAATTTAAATAAATAAATAAATAAATAATAATAATTAAAAAAAACCCCATCTGTCCCTCTCAGACCTTTTATGAGGCAGAGCAGGACAGTGTGGGGTCCAGATTTCCAAGCCAGGCCCCACACTTCTCCAGCTTGTCTTGTCTTGCCAATGCTAAGAAGCAACAGCACGCAGGAGCAGAGGCCAGGGATCACTGAATCCATTTGCTTGATAAGATCCTGTCAATGGATCAATATTTCTCTGTTATTCTGAAGCCAACCTCTGCGTTAGGTGCTTCGCTGCAGCAGACCTGCACCATCGATCTACAAGCAGACGCTCAGGGCTTGATATTTCCATCTCTGTCTGGCCTAGGTAGATAAAGCTGCAGCCAGAGTGTTGTCCAGGATGCGACACCATTATTGGATCAACTGTGTGTGCAGGTGCCAGTCACTGAGCTTGGGTGTACCCTGGTGTGGTATGGTGAGCAAAAAACGATGGATTAAACCCAGATCTGTGACTGGAGGTGAATGTTTGATTTGTTCAGCATTCCGCCCATAATTTGTTCTTTTTGCAATTGTCACCCAGAGTAGCACGTTTATGCCCAGACGTAGGTCTCTCGCTCGCTATGCTGTTGGATTCAAGCTAGTCTGGCTGATGAGTGGGAATACCCCAAAACCAGTCCCAAGATGCTTGTTTTTTTGTCCAATGAAGAGCTGCTCTAGCTGTTTGGGTTGGACAATTCCCATGAGGAGCAGGGCCAAGACTAATTTTTATATGGCTGGGTCCAAACTGGGGTGGCGTGGTGAGGAAAGAAATTCTGGATTAAACCCAGTTCTGTGACTAGGGGTGAATGTTTCCATTGTTCAGCTTTCTGTCCATCATATGTTCTTTTTACTTTTGTCGCCCTAAGCGGGAAGGGTAAGCCCAGACGTGGTTTCCGTGCTCACTGTGCCATTGGATTCAAGCTAGCCTGGCTGATGAGGGGTGTTAGCCCGCAACCGGTTCCAGGATGTTTGTTTCCGGTCCAGGGAAGATATGGCTTGGCAGTTCGGGCTGGACTGTTCCCATGAGGCACAGGGTCAAGACTAATTTGCATATGGCTGGGTCCAAACTGGGGTGGCGTAGTGAATAAAAAAACGAGGGATTAAACCCAGAACTGTTAACTGGGGGTGACTGTTTGCATTGTTCAGCATTCCTTCCATTATCTGTTTTTTGCATCACTGCTCTTAGAGCATAGCACAGGGACAAAGGAATGTGCAGAGATGAAAGCGCAATCATCTGTTTTAAGAGCCGCCCCCAGCATCTGCCTGGCACAGAGCAATGAAAGGGTCAATGTTGTTTACATTCTGAGAGCTTGGAGGCCTACTCATCAGGGCCTCCTACCTGCTGGTAGCTCAGCATTCTACTGCTGTAGGATTCAGCCACCTGCCCACAGGTAGCTAAGCAACCAGCCTAACATAGCCTTCAGCCGCCTGCCCACAGGGAGCTCAGAACCTGAAACTAATTTTCCTTTTTTTCAGTAAGACGATGAAGAAGTGAATCTCTTCTTGGGGTCAGAATAAACTCCAACCTTTGTGGACAGTGAATAATGGCACACCTGTTTAGTTTTATTTTTTTAGATCAAATTGTTCATTTTTTCAGCAATTGGTGCCTATTAACA